>NC_088856.1:36129369-36799369 GCF_963853765.1 Magallana gigas
ATAAGTATAAATGCTTACATAGGTCATATATCCGATGATTAATAAACATAAAAATTCTACTTCCGGTGAGATATCTCAAATATCTCATGAAGCCTTTTTTAAAGTAAATGTTTGAACCCCGAGATCTCAGAAACTGTAAGTGATCAAAACACGAAACTTACAGGGATGATAGACATTTGATAGAAGATGTGTTTAACCGTTTTTATTTGGTCGACCGTCACTTCCGGTCCACACAGGAAGAGTTCAAACAAATCAAGTTTTTTAAAAGTTTAACTCGATTTTTCAGAGATGCAAGGATGGATTTTCTTGAAATTGAAAGGACTGATAGAGAACGAAAATATCTCTAGGCATTTTTTTCATTTTTTCAAAATTCCCTTCCTGTCGTCCGTTTCCTGTCCCGCGATAAAAAGCTATGGACAATGAGATCTCAGAAACGATAAAGACTTGAACATCCAAACTTTGAGGGATGATAGACCTATAGCTGTAGATGTGTTTAAACTATTTTGTTTTGTTCGTCGTAACTTCCGGTCGTCACCGGAAGCACTTCAAAAATTATGTTTTTACGCATTTTATTTGTTTAACACTGAAATGATATAAAGGTATAAACGCTTTCATATGTCATCTATCCGATGATTAATAAACAAAAAAAATTACTTCCGGTGAGATATCTCAAATATCTCAGGTAGTCTTTTTAAAACAAATATTATGACAGCGAAGTCTCATAAACTGTAAGTGACCAAGACACAAAACTTACACGGATGATAGACATTTGATAGAAGATGTGTTTAACTGTTTTTATTTTGTCAACCGTCACTTCCGGTCCACACCGGAAGAGTTCAAACAATTCATGTTGTTTAAGAGATTTACTGCTTCTGTTTGATAAAATAAGACAAATTGATAGTCAAATAAGTCCTGTTGTCTAATGGTTATGAAATACTGAGAGAAGCAATGTCTTACAGTTAAATTGATACATGTATATCAAAACGGAAGACCTTTTTGTTGCTTTTGCAACAAGAGTCTAGTTATTATTATTATTATTCTTTTTTTTTTTCCTTTTTTTGTCCACAAGATTTCTCAGAGATGGCTGGATGGATTTTCTTGAAATTTTAAGGACTGACAGAAAATGATAATATCTCCAGGCGTTTTTTTCATTTTTTCAAAATTTACTTCCTGTCGTCCGTTTCCTGTCCCGCGACAAAAAGCTATGGACAATGAGATCTCAAAAACCATTAAGACTTGAACATCCAAACTTTGAGGGATGATAGACCTATAGTTGTAGATGTGTTTAAACTATTTCGTTTTGTTCGTCGTTACTTCCGGTCGTCACCGGAAGCTCTTCAAAAATTATGCTTTTACGCAATTAATATATTTCTCGCAGAATTGAAATATAAGTATAAATGCTTACATAGTGCATCTTTCCGATGTTAACTTAACATAAAAATTTTACTTCCGGTGAGCTATCTCAAATATCTCAGGTACTCTTTTTAAAACAAATATTATTACAGCGAGATCTCAGAAACTGTAAGTGACCAAGACACAAAACTTACATGGCTAATAGACATTTGATAGAAAATGTGTTTAACTGCTCTCATTTTGTCAACCGTCACTTCCGGTCCACACCGGAAGAGTTCAAACAATTAAAGTTGTTCAAGAGTTTAACTGTTTTTGTTTGACAATATAAGATATGTTGATAGCCAATAAAGTCCTGTTGTGTAATGGTTAGGAAATACTTACTTTCATTTTCATTGAACACTTCCGTTTGTCCGTTTCCTGTCCCAAGACAAAAAACCTTGTTTCCTAGAGATTTTAAAAACGGTGACGACTTGAACAATCAAACTTTGTGGGATGATAGATCTATGTATGTACATGTGTATACACTATTTTGTTTTGATCGGCGTAATTTCCGGTTGTCACCGGAAGCACTTCAGAAATTTGTTTTTTTTTCATATTTTATTCATTTTACATAAAATTAAAATATCAGTATACAATCTTACATATGTCATCTATATAATGTTAAATTAGCAAATAAAGTTTACTTCCGGTGAGATATCTCAAATGTCTCTATGTAGCTTTCCTTTTTACAAATTTGATATCCCCGAGATTTTTGTCACTGTAAGCGAATTAGACACGAAACTTTCATGATTGATAGAAATTTGATTGGGGATGTGTTTAACGGGTTTAATTTTGTCAACTGTCACTTCCGGTTTTTACCGGATGGGTTCAAACAAATCATGTTTTTAACAAGTTTAACTGACTTTCTTGGGTGTTTCAGCTAGCTTGACAAACAGTGATGTACGCTGAGCAAATGTATAGGAAATACCAGCTTTTGTATTTATTAATCACTTCCGTTTGTTTGTTTCCGGTCCCGAGACAAAAATATTGTTTCAAAGAGATCTTAGATTTGGCAGAGACGTGAACAACCAAACTTTGAGGAAAGATTAACTTATGATTGTACAAATGGTTAACATTTTTGTTTAGTTCGTTGTTACTTCTGGTCGTCACAGAAAGTACTTCAGAAATTGATTTCTTTTTCATTCTCGTTGTTTTACATGTAAGAAACGTCCGTAAAATCATTCACAATAATTATCATATCCACCTTTTTTCTCTGTTAGAGAAGCAATGTCTTACAGTTAAATTGATACATGTATATCAAAACGGAAGACCTTTTTGTTGCTTTTGCAACAAGAGTCTAGTTATTATTATTTTTTTTTGTCCGTTTTTTGTCCACAAGATATCTTAGAGATGGCTGGATAGATTCTCTTGAAATTTTTAGGACCGATAGAAAATGATAATATCTCTAGGCGTTTTTTTCATTTTTTCAAAATTCACTTCCTGTCGTCCGTTTCCTGTCCCGCGACAAAAAGCTATGGACAATGAGATCTCAGAAACGATAAGGACTTGAACATCCAAACTTTGAGGGATGATAAACCTATAGTTGAAAATGTGTTTAAACTATTTTGTTGTGTTCGTCGTAACTTCCGGTCGTCACCGGAAGCTCTTCAAAAATTATGCTTTTACGCATTTAATATATTTCTCGGAGAATTGAAATATAAGTATAAATGAGTATATATGTCATCTATCCGATGATGAATAAACATAAAAATTCTACTTCCGGTGAGATATCTCAAATATCTCATGAAGCCTTTTTTAAAAATAAATGTTTGAACCCCGAGATCTCATAAACTGTAAGTGTTCAAGACACGAAACTTACAGGGATGATAGACATTTGATTGAAAATGTGTTTAACCGTTTTTATTTTGTCGACCGTCACTTCCGGTCCACACAGGAAGAGTTTAAACAAATCAAGTTTTTTAAAAGTTTAACCCGATTTCTCAGAGATGCATAGATGGATTTTCTTGAAATTTTCAGGACTGATTAAGAACGATAATATCTTTAGGGAATTTTTTTCATTTTTTCAAAATTCACTTCCTGTCGTCCGTTTCCTGTCCCGAGACAAAAAGCTATGGACAATGAGATCTCAGAAACGATAAAGACTTGAACCTCCAAACTTTGAGGGATGATAGACCTATAGTTGTAGATGTGTTTAAACTATTTTGTTTTGTTCGTCGTAACTTCCGGTCGCCACCGGAAGCACTTCCAAAATCATGTTTTTACGCATTCTATTTGTTTAACACAGAATTGAAATATGAGTAAAAAAGCTTTAATATGTCATCTATCCGATGATTAATAAACACAAAAAAATTGCTTCCGGTGAGATATCTCAAATATCCCAGGTAGTCTTTTTAAAACAAATATTATGACAGCGAAATCTCATAAACTGTAAGTGACCAAGACACGAAACTTACATGGATGATAGACATTTGAAAGAAGATGTGGTTAACCGCTCTCATTTTGTCAACCGTCATTTCCGGTCCACACCGGAAGAGTTCAAACAATTCAAGTTGGTTAAGAGTTTAACTGTTTTTGTTTGACAATGTAAGACAAATTGATAGCCAATAAAGTCCTGTTGTGTAATGGTTAAGAAATACTAACTTTCATTTTCATCGAACACTTCCGTTTGTCCGTTTCCTGTCCCGAGACAAAAAACCTTGAATCCTAGAGATCTCAAAAACGGTGACGACTTGAATAATCAAACTTTGTGGGATGATAGAAGTATGTATGTACATGTGTTTACACTATATTGTTATGTTCGGCGTAACTTCCGGTCGTCACCGGAAGCACTTCAAAAATTTGGTTTTTTTTTCATATTTTATTCATTTTACATAAAATGAAAATATCAGTATATTATCTTACATATGTTATCTATATAATGTAAAATTAGCAAATAAATTTTACTTCCGGTGAGATATCTCAAATATATCTTTGTAGCTTTCCTTTTTACACATTTGATGTCCGCGAGATTTTTGTCACTGTAAGTGATTGAGACACGAAGCTCTCATGATTGATAGAAATTTGATTGGGGATGTGTTTAACGGCTTTAATTTTGTCATCTGTCACTTCCGGTTATTACCGTTAGGGTTCAAACAAATCATGTTTTTAACAGGTTTAACTGACTTTCTGTGGTGTTTTATCTAGCCTGATAAACAGTGATGTACGCTAAGCAAATGTCTGAGAAATAACAGCTTTTGTTTTTATTAATCACTTCCGTTTGTCTGTTTCCGGTCCCGAGACAAAAAATATTGTTTCAAAGAGATCTTAGATTTGGCAGAGACGTGAACAACCAAACTTTGAGGAAGAATTGACTTATGATTGTAAAAATGGTTATTGATAACATTTTTGTTTTGATCGGCATTGCTTCCGGTCGTCACAGAAAGTACTTCAAAAATTGATTTTTTTTTATTCTTGTTGTTTTACATGTAATTAACGTCTGGATATATCATTCACAATAATTATCATATCCACTTTTTTTCAATGTGAGAGAAGCAATGTCTTACAGTTAAATTGATACATGTATATCAAAACGGAAGACCTTTTTGTTGCTTTTGCAACAAGTGTCTAGTTTTTTTCCTTTTTTTTGTCCACAAGATTTCTCAGAGATGGCCGGATAGATTTTTTTGAAATTTTCTGGAATGAAAGAGAATGATAATATCTCTAGGCGTTTTTTTCATTTTTTCAAAAATCATTTTCGGTCGTCCGTTTCCTGTCCCGCAACAAAAAAGCTTGTCACCTCGAGATCTCAAAAACGGTAAAGACTTGAACAACCAAACTTTGTACGATGATAGACCTATAGTTGTAGATGTGTTTAAACTATTTTGTTTTGTTCGTCGTAACTTCCGGTCGTCACCGGAAGCACTTCAAAAATAATTATTTTTACGCATTGAATTTCTTTTCCATAGAATAAACATAAAACTATAATTCTATACATAAGTTATCTATGCGATGTTATATCAACAAAAAAATTCTACTTCCGGTGAGATATCTCAATTATCTCAGGTAGGTTTTTTAGAACACTTTTTGTACCCGCGAGATCTCAGAAACTATAAATGATCAAATCATGAAACTTTTATGAATGATAGACATTTGATTGAAGATATGTTTAACCGGTTTCATTTTGTCTTCCGTCACTTCCGGTCCACACAGGAAGAGTTAAAAAAAAATCAAGCTGTTTATAAGTTTAACTGTTTTCTTTTGATATTTTAAGTTATTTTAATGAACAATTATGTACAAAAGGCAAGTATACAAGAAATATTTAATACAATTTACAATGCGCACTTCCGTCTGTCCGTTTCCTGTCCCGAGACAAAAAACTTATTTCGACGAGATCTTAAAAACGGTAACAATTTGAACAACCAAACATTGTGGGATGATAGATCTATGTATGTACATGGGTTCACATTAGTTTGATTTGTTTGGCGTAACTTCCGGTCGTCACAGGAAGTACACCCAATTTTGATTTTTTTAAAATATTTGGTTAATTAGCATGGAAGTTACATTTAAGCTATAGATATACAAAAGTTCATATATACATTATAAATAAACAACATAAAGTTCTACTTCCGGTGAGACATCTCAAATATCTCAGGTAGCCTTCTGTTTAAAAAAACAAAGTACCCACAAGATCTCAGAAACTGTGAGAGATCAAGAAACAAAATTTATATGTATAATTAACATTTGATTGAACATGTGTTTAACGGGTTTCATTTGGTCGTACGTCATTTCCGGTTCTCAATTGAAGCGTTCAAGGAATAGAAGTTTTTTTTTAACTTTAGATTTGTTTTAATATTTTACTTAATTTGATGAACAGAAACGTACTGTAGGTAAATGTACTAAAATATCTACTTTTAATTTCTTAAATCACTTCCGTTTGTTCGTTTCCGGTACCGAGACTAAAAACCTTTTTTCAAAGAGATATTATAACTTACAAAAACTTGAACATCAAAACCTCGAGGAAAGACAAAACAATGTATGAATATATGTTTACTATG
Organism: Magallana gigas; assembly: GCF_963853765.1. Lineage (NCBI taxonomy): Eukaryota > Metazoa > Mollusca > Bivalvia > Ostreida > Ostreidae > Magallana > Magallana gigas. The sequence goes on from NC_088856.1 coordinate 36,135,756, forward strand.
TACTGTATGATCCGGCGTAACTTCCGGTCGTCACAGAAAGTACTCAAAAATTGACATTTTGTCTTTTTGTTTTTTTTTTTATTTCTTTGGAATTCTTTCTCAGTATATGTTATATCCATTTTCTGTTTACAAGAGAAATGGACTTAACAGATTAATACATGAGGAACGGAAGACCTTTTTGTTGCTATAGCAACAAGAGTCTAGTTATTATTATTATTAATTTTTTTTTTTGTCCGTTTTTTGTCCACAAGATTTCTCAGAGATGGCTGGATGGATTTTCTTGAAATTTTCAGGACTGACAGAAAATTATAATATCTCCAGGCGTTTTTTTTCATTTTTTCAAAATTCACTTCCTGTCGTCCGTTTCCTGTCCCGCGACAAAAAGCTATGGACAATGAGATCTCAGAAACGATAAATACTTGAACATCCAAACTTTGAGGGATGATAGACCTATAGTTGTAGATGTGTTTAAAGTATTTTGTTTTGTTCGTCGTAACTTCCGGTCGTCACCGGAAGCTCTTCAAAAATTATGCTTTTACGCATTTAATATATTTCTCGGAGAATTGAAATATAAGTATAAATGCTTACATAGTGCATCTTTCCGATGTTAACTAAACATAAAAATTCTACTTCCGGTGAGATATCTCAAATATCTCATGTAGCCTTTTTTAAATCAAATGTTTGAACCGCGAGATCTCAGAAACTGTAAGTGATCAAGACACGAAACTTACAGGGATGATAGACATTTGATAAAAGATGTGTTTAACCGTTATTATTTTGTTGACCGTCACTTCCGGTCCACACAGAAAGAGTTCAAACAAATCAAGTTTTTTAAAAGTTTAACCAGATTTCTCCGAGATAACTGGATGGATTTTCTTGAAATTTTCAGGACTGATAAGGAACGATAATATCTCCAGGTGTTTTTTTCATTTTTTCAAAATTCACTTCCTGTCGTCCGTTTCCTGTCCCGCGACAAAAAGCTATGGACAATGAGATCTCAGAAACGATAAAGACTTGAACATCCAAACTTTGAGGGATGATAGACCTATAGTTGTAGATGTGTTTAAAATATTTTGTTTTGTTCGTCGTAACTTCCGGTCGTCACCGGAAGCACTTCAAAAATTATGTTTTTACGCATTTTATTTCTTTAACACAAAATTGAAATATAACTATAAGCGCTTTCATATGTCATATATCCGATGATTAATAAACAAAACAAAATTACTTCCGGTGAGATATCTCAAATATCTCAGGTACTCTTTTTTGAAAACAAATATTATAACAGCGAGATCTCAGAAACTGTAAGTGACCAAGACACAAAACTTACATGGCTGATAGACATTTGATAGAAGATGTGTTTAACCGCTCTTAATTTGTTAACTGTCACTTCCGGTTCTTACCGGAAGGGTTCAAACAAATCATGTTTTTAACAAGTTTAACTGACTTTCTTGGGTGTTTCATCTAGCCTGACAAACAGTGATGTACGCTGAGTAAATGTATGAGAAAAACCAGCTTTTGTTTTTATTAATCACTTCCGTTTGTCTGTTTCCGGTCCCGAGACAAAAAATATTGTTTCAAAGAGATCTTAGATTTGGCAGAGACGTGAACAACCAAACTATTAGGAAAGATTAACTTATGATTGTACAAATGGTTAACATTTTTGTTTAGTTCGGCGTTACTTCCGGTCGTCACAGAGAGTACTTCAGAAATTGATTTCTTTTTCATTCTCGTTGTTTTACATGTAAGTAACGTCCGTATATATCATTCACAATAATTATCATATCCACTTTTTTCTCTGTTAGAGAAGCAATGTCTTACAGTTAAATTGATACATGTATATCAAAACGGAAGACCTTTTTGTTGCTTTTGCAACAAGAGTCTAGTTTATAAATTATATCCGTACGCTTGTGTCTAGTCTAATCTCTTGAAACTTACCACCACCACCCCCCCCCCCGGATTCTTTGTTATTTGCGTATGTGTTTTATGCTTTCGTTAACTAATTGAGGTTTCTTTTTGACGTGATTTCTTCCATAACTCTAGTTTACTGAGATTTCGCTCATGTTTTTCAAGATTAAAAAAAATTCTTCAATTTTAGCCTGACCAATTGGTTGGGTCACGCTATCGATGTTCATTGCAGAAATGCTCGTCAATTGCAAGGTATGAAAATCATCTCGTGGGTGTGGACAAATCAATGATTCAAAACTGGATTTGAGGGAATCGAAATTATAGTAAGCACTCTGGAAAACGCACCTGCGCAACAGTTATACATGGAAGGAGTAGATGAACAAGAAATAATCAGGCGAACAAGTCATCGCTCAAAAAAGGCAGCAAGAAAATTTAAAAACTTTTTCCCGTGGTGGCAAAATCCTTGTAGAAAAGAAAGCGCGAAAACGACATAGAAAATGACAGCGACTTGTCTTGTCACCCAAAAAAACATTGCGCTGTTTTGGTTCTGACATAAATAATACCAAAATGGAAGTATTTTGAGAACTGTGCCATTCCGTTAAATTTTCAAAAGAAACATTTAAAAAAAATACTCCTTGTTAAATATTTTTAAAAGTTTTAAATTTGGTTTTATACATTGAAAACATTGTAATCTCTGGTTCTAACTCAAGTATTTGATTTACCAAAAATGATCAAATTTTTGAGGTTAACAATCTCTTGTTATTTCTAAGAATTCGTTTAAAAAGTGTTGCTTTATAAACCATTTCTTCTTAAAAATAATAAATTGACTATCTTTGAATTGATTACTTTCATTTAGTGAACGTGGAAGTTAATGTACAGGTAGAATCTCCGCCTCCTTGAGGTATCAATATTTAGTGAACGCCTACAAGCTGATAAAGCTTGCAATTATATATTTTAATTTATAAGTAATATCTGACACATATCCAGTTGTTTCAAAAGAATAATCTCACCTTGTTTACTTTTCTCTTCGTTGTGGTCCGCTTCAGTTCCAACAGAAGCAAGATTACAAGAATGCAGAAAATCTACACCTCGCTTATATAAATCTGAACCAGTCAACTGTGTCTCAATTTGAACAACAACATCTCTCAAGTCCTTCCAATGCTTCTCAAACACTGGATCTTCTATCATTCCGTTTGTGGAGTGAGCTAATATCAAATTCCTTGTAAGTCGTATTTTCTCTATGCCGGCAGCAATGCTGTTGTCACCTTTTGCTGGAGGATTTCCCCAACCTGCCTTGTGCGAAGGAATGTTGCAAATGTTCCGTAGGAGGATGTAAATTATAGGAATGTCAAAATCTTTTGCTGTCAATGATGTATTTCCAGTGGCTGGATAGATGAGATTTTGTTGTTGTGTGTTCAAAATTTTGTCCAGTTTTTGTTTGTTAATATCCAGCTTTGACCTAAGATAAGTTGGTTTAATGTGTCGACTAAGAATGTCCCGGAATAAATCGGCACAAAGCAATGTAATCAAATGACATATACGTAAGTGGTTTCTATTGGCTTTCTGTGGATTGAAGCAAGGAGCTAACGATAAACCTGGTGCATCATTGATTTTTAGATCTGTAAAGTAGTGGAAATTAAATTTATTCATATCTTCACTAAGTATATATTTCCACTGCACTAAACCAAGCGAGTATTATACATTTATTTCATGATGGTAGAGAATAAATCTTCATATACCCGATCATCCATGCTATAAATTGTTTTTTATACCGAACGACATACGTTAATTCAAAATACGTAGAGTTTAAAAAGTCTTTCAACTAAAAAAAAAAAACACACAAAAAACCAAAAATCATCGTGAATGTTTGATTTTCTATGTAAGTTTCTCCGTTTTCTTTTATAAATTAGAATCATTTATTGTTGAATTTGTTCTCTAATGTAAGAAGACAAAACTTTTTAAATGTTAGATTTAACCATGTTTATTTACGTCGTATGCTCATCTCGGCATTTTCATCTCATATCAATGGAATGAAAAAACCCGAGACTTTCCAAAAAAGGTGGGATATGATATTTATCCTCAACGTTTAACTGTTCGCCCTATCATGTGATTGTTTAGACCAATCCGCTGACGCGTTATATAGAATTGTCATATAGAGGTATAATAGCATTGTTTTGAAAAACAACAGATATAAATTTATTTTTTAGGATCTTCATTTCCAACGGAGAACCTTATAGTGATCGTAGTGTTTTTTTTTCATTCTTCTTATCCCCCCTCCCTTTTTGTCGACAGAAAATCTCAGAGATGACTGGATAGAGTTTCCTGAAATTTTCAAGAATAATTCAGATTAAAAATTACTTCGAGGTTTTTTTTTCTTCATTTTTTCAAAATTCATTTCCGATCGTCTGTTTCCTGTCACGAGATAAAAAGAAAACATCGTCTCCACGAGATCTCAGAAACGGTAAAGACTTGCACAAACAAACCTTCTTGGGGTGTTCGACCTATATATGTAGTTGTGTTTAAGCCATTTGTTATTCGTCCTAACTTCCGGTCGTCACAGGAAGTTCTTTAAAAATTGATTGTTCCCTTAATTTCTCTATTTAACATGGAACGAATATTTTTGTATAAAACCTTACATATGTCATGTATGCAATGTTAAATAAAAACTCTACTTCTGGTGAGATATCTCAAATATTTCTAGTTGCTAATTTTTCATATGTTGTACTCATGAGATCTCAGAAACTGTAAGTGATCAAGAAACGAAACCCTATGATGATAGACAATTGTTTGAAGATGAGTTTGACAGTTGTCATTTTGTTAACAGTTACTTCGGTTCTCACTGGAACTGTTAAAACAAATCAAGTTAGTAAACAATTTAACTGCTTTTCTTTGACAGTTTTAGTTAGCCTAAAAACAATAATATACATTAGATAAATGTACAACAACTACAAACTTTTATTTTCATTAAGCAAATCCATTTGTCCGTTTCCGGTCCCGAGAGAAACAAGAGGCCCATGGGGTCACATCGCTCACCTGAGCAACAATGGCTTTATATGGGTGTTCAAAGGATATTGTGCCATATGGCCCCTCGGTAGAAAAAAAATAACACTTTTTTACCTACACTTAATTTTTGACATTGTACCTTTATGACATACCATTTTTACCAAAAACAAGATTCTATACAAGATATAAAAGTAAATTTTTGGTAAGGGTTTACTGTTAACTTCCAATTCCCTTTATTTTAGTTCTGCACCCTAACTATATAAAGCGATCGAATTATATATGAGAGCATGCATATAGGTACATTTTCGTCTTCAACTACTACCTAGTTATTGTATTTTATTTTAAAAAATTCCTATATGTGAAAGAAGAAAATTGTACCTCAATGCGCTCTAATTAAAACATTCAAAAATTTAATCGGTCTTCCGCATTATAAACGATTGTTGTTTACCAGGCGTGAACTCGTGTGACATTTTATAACCCTACTCACTTGATCGATGAATACACTCGAATGAAAAATGTTGTCATGTTATATGTTAAAGAGCTTTTATAATCAATGCATAGGCGTCGGACCCGGGGAGGGGGGTTGGGTGGGGGTGAGTGGGGCACCCCCTTTTTTGCAAAGTTAGACAAAACCGTACTCAAAATTCCTTCTTTTTTGCTTGTCAAGATTTCTGATAAGGTCTAGTCCCACCCTCCCCCCTTCTCAATTAGAGTCCGACTGCAATGTATTGACAGGCACACCATTCACTAAGGCTCACCCTTTATTTTCATCTTAATTGAAATCGACGTTAACAAATGGCTACAAATCAAGATTTTCCGCTGTAATATTGCCTTACGAATAGCGATAGTACATTTATCCCCTAACAGTATTGTTTTAAACTGTTTTAAAGAGGTCATGTTCATTTAATAATGTCTGAAAAGCGCTTGGTGTAGATTTCATATAATTCATCGTATAAGCATGGGGCCCAAGAAAGTTAACGTTAAATGCCTGAAATGATGTACATACTTTCTTTGGCCCCATGCTTATACGATGAATTATATGAAATCTACACCAATGGTGAAGTACAATATATATATATATATATATATATATATATATATATATATATATATATATATATATATATATATATACAATATATATATATATATATATATTTATATATATATATATATATATGGTGAATTACAATATATATAATAAAAAATAAATTTACGTTTTACTCTGTGTTGTCTTTCATTTTTAAAATTGTCTTTTTATATATATATATATATATATATATATATATATATATATATATATATATATATATATATATATATATATATATATATATATATATATATAGCAGCGAAAAAAATATCCGTTTAGACTGAAAATGCCGAGCATCTTAACAAAACACGTTGTATTCATCAACCATTACGTAGAGAATGTATAATATTTATTATATAATATGTTGTTGCATCATATTTTGCTCATTTTGCGCAGGTTAACAATAAGCTGTCTGATTGTTCGATCGAAGTGTATGTTTGATTCGATACGTAAAAATTCCAAAATTCAGGCGTTAGTTCCCCTCAAGTTAAAAAGCATAATTAACGAAAATGAAACTTAAATCAAAACAATCGAAAAGCACTGTCACATGTGAAATTGTCAACGCATTGAAAGATTTAACCTCAATTTACCTCACAAAATCGGCACAAATATATTCTGCATGTTACAAGTATCCCTTCACACGTAAACTGTTGCACAATAGCTGTTTCAAACAAAGAACTTTCGTTTTCGATATGGAATACCGAACCCATAGCTATAAACTGATTGACCCGCGATTATCTCAATTTCTCAAATTTGAAACAAAATTAGTCCATAATTTTTGCAATTTATATTTTTCTTTCCATAAGGATTATTTATGCTATGTTTGACTCAGTAGTGTTCAAAAGAAGATTTTTTTTTTCAATGCACCCCCCCTTTTTTTTTTTTTTTTTTTTTTTACAGTTTTGAGGTTTTTTCTCCGTTTTAAATAAAGATCGGTCTTTCATTTCTGCAATTTAATATCACCATTCCATAAGGATGCTTTGTGCCAAATTTGGTTGAAATTGGCCAAATGGTTTTAGAGAAGAAGTTAAAATTGTGAAAAGTTTACAGGCGGACGGACAGACAGACAGACGGACGAACAGACGGACGACGGACAAACTGTGATCAGAAAAGCTCACTTGAGCTTTCAGCTCAGGTGAGCTAAAAACCTTGTCTTAACGAGATCTCTGACTTGGCAGAGACTTGAACAACCAAACTTGGAGGAGAGATAGACCTACGCATGCATGTAGATATGTTTAAGATGTTTTTTTTAATCGGCGTAACTTCTGGTTGTCACAGTTAGTACTCCAATTTTTTTTTTCATTTTCTCTGTTTTACATGGAAGTAAACTCTGGAAATTTCCTTCACCGTAAATTTTAAATCCATTAAAAAAGCCATTTATTACAGATAAATACATCTATTTAAGAACGGAAGACCTTGTTAATTGTTGCTAGCAACAAGAATGTAGTTTTTATGATAATGAAGTACAAATTGATTTAGTTGGCGTTTGTTGTTTTACGATACCATCGTGGTACAAGTTTACTTCTTAGCGTCCAGGTGAATTTAGAACGAAGTATCCGATACCAAATAAACAACAACTACCGGAAACACACCAGATAATACATTCTAAGGCGAAATATGAGGTATAATAATAGTTTAACTTTTTAGGTAAGCTTATTGTCTTTTGAGCAAACTTTAACAGCAATAAGATATCAAAGAAAATTTAATTTTACTTTATTTAAATGTCATCTTCCTCACTTTTTTATGCATTTATGCAATTTATATTGTTGTTTTCTTTTTAAGCGTGCATGTATAAAGTTGCAAATTCGTAATAATATGCATACAACATACCTGTGAAGTTTTACTACACTTGATTTCAGCAAACAAGTATATACTAGTATATTGTTTTGAACATACATGTATGTCTTCTCAGAAAAAGAAAATACAATTCGCATACTGTAAAATTTATACATTATACATGTAGGACAATTCTTGTTAGAAATTATACCTAGTATACATTGTACATGTACGTTTGATTTTATAGTCTTTCCTCAAGATATAGTCATAATTTCGTATTGCTTTATATACAGTGAAAACAAAGATGAGATTTAATTAATGGAATTAAATAAAATCAACTTGTATTTTTTCTGCGATTATTTACGTACAACAGCACAAACGTACTAACATTTAAAACATAAGCTTGTCACAATATAAAAGTGTCCCTTAAGTTTAAGTTGTGAATCTTGTTTTCTTCTTATTGACATTCCGCATAAATTATCAACTGTCGTTTATATATTTATATATATGAAAGGTGGCTCGCAACACATATATTATATGATTTATCTTTTTGAAATATTGATTTTTTGAATATCAGCTAGATCCATCAAATAATAAGGTCGAACCACCTTTAAACATCGAACAGAAAGATGAAATTGCAATTTTGTAAAAAAAAAATTCAATTTATATTTTACTTACCAAGAGGTTGTTTTGCAGAGTTTTGACAAGTGCTTCCGAGAACTACTAAAGCTACTAAACTCAAAATGCCGATAATAGCTCCGACGAAAACTGGGTTTACTTCCTCGGTAATATACACCATATTTTCCATTTTCTTTTTTTTTCTGTAAAATAGAAAGTGACAACTAAAACCCAAACGTTTAATTTATTCTAAACAGGTTTTTTTTCTAGAAAATTATAAGCATTTCGAGCAAGTTAAATAGTCTACAAATATGTGAAAGCCCATTGTATAAACAAATCAAATCCAACCAAGCCAAACCGTTTCCTGCTACGCAACAAATAAGGCAGATTTGTAAGTTTTGTGGCAAAGAAACGACAAATCTAAATGATTTAAATATCTGGCTATCAAATATGAATGTATCTTAAGTGGTGTTTTGGGGACATTATTGATTTAAAATAGTTTGTATAAAATTTTATCATCCTTTGGTATGATTTTTCTCTAGAATTTTTTCTACAATTGCGATTGACTTGTTGTATTTCTCTTGTAAGTCGTATTACATGTATGTATTGCCAAAATATTCGCAGGAACATAGAGCGAAGTAGACCAAATACAGTAACTGGAAATGTGAAGGTTAATAGTGCATTAGCAGGTGACACCCCCCCCCCTAAAAAATATCCACAAAACTAAATAAACCGGAATAATAGAACAAGCAGTAGTTGAGATTAAACGATACATCTTTGCCCAGCCAGCATGAGTGAAACTAAAAGGACAAAAAGAGGAGCAAAGAGACTGAAATCATAGGAAGTAATACTATTGTCATGTTTTAATTAAATTTGAAATTTACTGGGTTTGTGTAAATACAAAATTTACAACATGACAACTGTTGTAAATTTTGTATTTACACCCACCCACTTAAAAACGTGTTTAAAACGTTTAAAACATAGCCATTCAGTGAAAACCTACCGACGGAAATCTAATCCTTGTGCCAAAAGAGTGTTTCCAATCTCTATATTTTAAACCGTTAGGCGCATTCTCCAACACAGTGTCCAAAGATAATCTTCTGAGAAGAACTTGGATGACAACGAACTTAAAGACTTGTTTCTTTAAGAGCAGCTCATTCTGTGTTGATCTAAAAGAACTTTCATCTAGGAAATGGTCCTTTAATTTTATAGAAAAATGCACGTTTTGTGGATAAATGTGCAGAACCAAGAGAAAATTCATCGACGTTCATAACTCAAAAACCTCAAGGATTTGACTGAAAGTCAAATTTTGATCGTTATTAGTACAAACTAGATAAAAAGGTCAAGCAACATCAGTGAAAAAAAGACAATGTCTTGTTTCTGATAAATACGAACATAAAGGTGTCCAGTGTTTATTCCAGGCCAACATATCAAATAGGTAATCAAGTGATAGTTAAATGAAAATGATGATTTACCACCGAAAACCGTGACGTTAGTTTGTTTTTAATTAGTAATGACTGTCGTATCCCAAGCAGTAATAACAATGGAAAGTGAGTTCCAACTTCGTTGAGATATACAATCCTTATGAATTTTTTCATAACTGTTATGGAAATCAGGAGCAAGGAAGACTCCTCAAGGATTATCAGTTGTTAAACAACGGAAATATGTATCACATAGCAAAGACTCAAAGACATTTTAGGCGACTGTTATGTCGATAGTTAAGTTAGTTGGTAGGAATATTGTACATGTACTCAAAGACACTGGGCGTAGTGTTGTTACTATCTAAATTAATCTTGTCAAAACAGCACATATGACAGTACAAATTCACAAGCGTGCTTTTGCAGATTGTAATGTGATCAATGCTGATAGTATTGTGGTCGCTGTAGATGTAACGGAATTAGAAGCAAATTCAACGGTAAACTCCGAATCTTTTTTTCCGATTACCCTTCGTATTTTTTTTTATCTTGGACAATATATTAAGAATGTCAGAAGGGCAGGTGACCCAATTACATTGTAGATTATGTCTAGAGGAACGACTACAGCAATGCAAAACCATTGACACTCAAAGAAACAAAAGATATCACTAATTCTTCAGCTAGCTAAGGCAAACCAAAGCAAGCTATTGGTGTAAGGAATATGGATAATACATGGACAGAGGAGGTATAAAATTGTACCAAGACCTGGATTGCTTTTGCATCTTGGCCAACAAAGTTTTTATCAAGAAGTTAAAAACATTTTTGGTATTAGCTGAATTCTACTGGAAATTTATAGCAAAAAAAAAATCTGAAGTAGCAAAAAACGTGAAATAAAGTGAAATGATAGAACAAAGCTAATTTTCGATGACCTATTTTTAAATTATCAGAATTTTGTACTGTGCGACAGTCTCTTTCTATCAGACCAGATTTCTGGATATTGAATGTTTAACCGGACAGGTTTTCACTTTTCATCATAATATCCGTACCATCGTAAATCCAGAACATGGTGGAGAATCAAAATCTGCTAAGAACACTAAGTTGTGAGTGACATTTTCTTCATTCTCCCTTTTTCTGTGTTATATTTACACGTGCAAATTTGGCATGGACGCCAACCCTGGCCCTTCGAAGGCCGTGCACATTACGAAATTTACAGGTCACTCACACGAGGACCCAATTAAATTTTTGGATGAACTTGATAGTTATCTGATTCTACATAGAATCAAGATGAATGCCACTGATCTTGTGGTGCGCAGCCCTGCATCTACATTTAACCGGATCTGTTCTGTCGTGGTACAAACGTCTTGATGACCAAGTGAAATATAACTGGCAGGCCTTACGGAACGCTTTCCTTTAGCGTTACAACGACATTGAGAGAACATATAGCACAGATATAGAGAAATTCCACTCGCTTAACCTGAAACCCGCTCAACGCATTGAGGACTTTTACTTGGTTGTGTTAAAGTTAGGGGCTCGCCTACAATTCGCAGATCGTGACATTATGTACAGATTCATTGCGGGTTTACCAGAGAGACTTGGGTTTTTTGTCCGTGCAGGTCGACCAGTTGACCACGCTCAGCCATCAATTAGTCTTCTGATGGAGAAGATCGACAAACTTGCAGCTGGAGTCGAACATCTACGTACTTCCCAAAACTCTGTGACCAAGACACCCAAAGGCAAAGTTTCTTATGGACATCGTGATACTGGTACGCGAAGTCATCGCAGTGAACAGCGAGATGGAGGTGGATTTCGTCATTCCAACGTGAACACTGAATGTAGTAAGTGTCAGGGAACTGGACATAACGACCCTGCGTGCAAGTGGAATGGTGAAGGCCGTGTCAATCCAGAGGTCAAGTGCCAACTTTGTAAACAAACGGGACATACCGCGGTTAAATGTGCTGACAGAAAAAAACCTAAATGCCCCAAATTGCGAGGCCCGCCAGCTTGGGAATTCGTGCGAACCAACACCACCACAGATTATGGGTCCACTACGTTCATCAACCGTAGATCAGCATGACTATGACTTATGTGCTAGTGACTATACATGTATTAACGATATTTTACACGTGATTTTGGTAGTTTACTGTATTTGTATTTACATTTTCAAGATGTTAAAATTGCAGTTTTATTATATTCAGGTAGCACTACGAACTTGATGTTTTATGCTTTATACAATCGTTTACCAAACTCTGTGATATCTGCATTGAAAGAATTCTCATTTGATAAGTTAGAATTAGCTAACGGTTCTTTTATTACAATGCTTGGTACAGCAAGGGTAAAAGTGTATGTTCCTCGATTACACAAATATATGTATGTTGTTTTTCATGTACTGGAACAGACATCTCAGCCTGTCATTCTGGGCACACAGTTTTTGACACAGTCTGGTATTTCCTTTGACTTTTCTGACCCTGGTAAATATTCAGATGTTGTTTACCACAACAATTACAAAGTTGTAAGCAGGAGTACCATTGTCTTGTCAGAATCTGAGGCTGTGTGTTTGCTCCATTTCTGATTCAAGGGTACACCCTGGTGTTCATGGCATGTGTTTACAGCACCATAGTTCTGTCAAATCAAATGCTGTATTATGCAAATGTATTGGTGTAGTTGATATTGACAATACTATTCCAATCCAATTACTGAATGCTACCGATACACCTATTGTCATAAGTAGAGGTACTGAGATTGCTACGTTTACCCCATTTGATCAAGAAGTGTCTTACCTTTTGAGCAAAATGTTTCTGTACAGAACGTTTGCAACAATGTGAATATTTCCCCTATTTCAACATGTGATAGTGACACTGATGGGGGTTCTTATGACAGATTTCTGAGTGAATTTAATCTGGATAACACATTACTACATGTGAACAGATTTTTGAGTGAATTTAATCTGGATAACTCATTACTACATGTGAACAGAAATCATTGAGTGATGTTTTGTATGCAAATCGCGATGTATTTGTCACAGAATCATCACCAGCTCTAGGGAAAACTTCTTTAGTCGAACACACCATTCACTTAAAAGAGAACTTTGTCCCTAAGCTACAGCGTCCATTTCGCCTTGCTCCCGACAAAAAGCAAATATTAAGACATCAACTTGATGAACTTCTTAAACAAGGGATTATCTCCCCCGTGTCAGAAAAGGCAGATTTGCCTATCACTAGTCCAGTGGTCTTAGTGCGCAAACGCAATAAGAAAGAACAAGACTTTTAACCTGGTTCACATGAAGCCAGTCTATTCTTTCCCTATACAGATTTTGTGTAGATTTTCGATATCTTAATTCCCAGACTAAGGACTTTCAGTATCCTATACCTGACCTTCAGGAACTAACCGAATCTTTTGCTGACAATTCGCCCAACTATATTACCTGTATAGACTTATCGCAGGATTTTTCCAACTTCCCATCGCATCAGATTCTAGCAAATATACTGCTTTTAATACCTGTTTCGGTACATACCAGTTTGCCGATGGGCCTACGCACATCACCTGGTACACTGCAGTTGTTAATGGGCAAGATCTAGAATGTAGAAAAATTAACATTTTGGTCCGTATTGTTATTTAGATGACTGTGTTATTTTCTCATCAACTTTCGAACAGCATCTCAAAGACCTCAATGCAGTGTTTCATCAATTACGAAAAGCTGGACTTAAACTTGGACCGAAAAATGTTCTTTTGGTAAGAGTGAATGCATTTTTCTAAGCCATCAAATATCGAGTACTGGTATTCGGCCTCCTCCAGACCGTGTCAAAGCTATTCAGGATTATCCCCTGCCAACTTCCGCCAAGGAAATCGTCCGTGACTCTCCCGACCGGTATGCATAAATATAGAGTTAAGGAACGATCGAACAGAATAAGGCTATCAAATATATTTAATAAATGAATTCACATCAAATTTGAGATTGTTGATTATCTTGGGTCAACTACTAAATAAAAAAAGCTATAGTCCCCTCGTGAAAACCGGTAGGGGACTAAAAATACATTCTAACTGGATCACAAATCACTTAGTGCACGTATGTGGACTTTAAAAGTTTTTTTAAATAATTGCAATGATAACTCATTCTTTTACAACGTTTTGTGTCTGCAATCAATCCTGTTTCGCATACGTTTAACTATGATAATTGTTGCTTTGCTTGCGTGGTTGCCTTATTTCAATTACTTGAAAGAGATTAATCAACACGTAGCAGAATAGATACATAGAAAAACAATGTTTCAATACTTTAAATCTTTTGAACAATTAAGATTTAAACTTTAAAAGTCTTACTTCGTGTAGGAAATATTCCAAAGCTTATCGCGTGCTAGCGATCTCACAAGGTGGTTCCCATTTGCCTTGATGTGTTTAATTCGGCCATTTTCATGACACCGTGTTTATTTTGCCAATCAGAAAAAAACTAAATGGAAACTGAAATTCTCCTTTCATTACACAGGAACCCGTTCCTCAAAAAGGCGTGGATTTGGGCTACAGTTAGTCCGACTAACGAAGTTGCGCGAATATTTAGTCGAGTCTAAGTTGTGTTTCTTTAAATGGGTAAGTTTTGGGTTTAAATGCCGAAGAACATAGTCATATCTGAGAATTAAGCATGCGCACATCGTATCTTGTTTTGCATGGACGCTATGATTTTATGTGGTGGATCAATTTTTCAATTCATAGTACATGTGCTCGAAAGTATGCAAGTTATACTTATATGATAAAATGTTCTTATGGTAAGTTGTTCATACACAATTTATATTTACTTACAGTAGAATAAATGCTTCCTCTACTTAACATTAAGTAATTTTAAAAACAAATCAGAGAGAATACCAAAAGTTAAGATGCAAATGATAGAGGTTAGCCACTCTACCCCGAATATATCGCAATAAAATGCATTGCAGATAAAATGCATAGAAATTTCCAAAATTTTCGTAAAATAGTAAACATTTTTAGAACTAAACACGATCTCGTTGCAAGCAACGAGGAGGTCTTCCGTGTGATTTTTTTAAGGTACTGTGACATTGACTTTGATATTTGACCCTTTATCTCCTTATCGGGGCAACACAACACAATTTTGACGATAAAATATTGTTATGAACTTCATTTTCAGCATTTTTATTCTATATTGATTTTCAAAGTAATGCTTTTTTGGGAGTTGATTTTAATCAACTCTCCTATGCACTTACTCGGGCAAAACGAAAGTGAAACAGTGTTTGGACCTAAGCACAAATCAATACCGCTGACAACACTTAGTTCTTGAAAATAATCGATAAATTCGATGCTATGTATACTGAAACATTGTTTTTCAGAAAAACTTATTTATTAATTCCATGAAAATAATAAGATTTTAAATTGTACAAACAGTTTAGATATTTTTTAAAGTCGTATGTATTCCTACGCTAGAGTTCAATGTAGTCTCGTTCAACCAGACGCTTGGCTGTCTCCGTTAATATCCGACAAAACAGAGTCTCTCTTGCTTGTCGGAGATAAACGGAGACAGCCGAGCGTTTAGTTGAACAAGACAAGAGTTCAATCTTGCATGGATATATACAGTCAATTTCTCAAAAATATTTCGAATACTGATACTTCTTGCCATGCAAAATCACATACCGTTGATTTTAAATAAATGATAATCGATAAAATCAACTCCCGTCAGTACTTCGGTACTTTGATAAATATTTGTTTTGTTAGAGATATAGGTTATCCAAGTTTTGGACTTCTGGCCCCTTAAACCCCCTAATTACGGAACGCATGATAAAATAATTATAATTTATTGTTAAATGAATGTGCGATGAACTATTTTGCTTCCTAAACATAAAACAAAATATTTTTCAGTAAAGTGCTATAAAAGAAAGACTTTAGAGCCTTTATGGCCCTAAATGTTCTTGATAAAGAAAGGTCTTTTAATATTAAACATATTTTGTTCAACAAGTGTTTAGAAATTCGTTACCGTTTTTGAGCTATCTGGGATAGGACGTTTTAGGGGCCGACCCCATATCTCCTTATTGGGGCCAGATAACGAAACTTTTATGATTGAATATTGTTTAAAACATTAGTCTAAGCATCTTTAATTCTATTTTGCTTTTAAAAATATTTGTCCTTTTTGTGATATAATTGATAGAAGTTTTAGACTTCTGGCCCCTTAAAACCCCTAATTATGTAACGAATAATAAAAAGATTTCAATGTATAGTTTTATAAGTGTAAGATGAAAAGTTTTGCTTCTTGAACTTATTACAAAATATTTCTCAGTAACGTGCTATAGAAGAAAGACTTTAGAACACTTTTGGACCCTAAATTGAAGGGCCAGCCCCTTTTCTCGACATCATATGAAAGGTCTTTTGATATTAAACATATTTTGTGCAACAAGTGTTTAGAAATTCGTTACCGTTTTTGAGCTATCTGGGATAGGACGTTTTAGGGGCCGACCCCATATCTCCTTATTGGGGCCAGATAACGAATCTTTTATGATTGAATATTGTTTAAAACATTAGGCAAAGCATCTTTAATTCTATATTGGTTTTAAACATAGTTGTCCCTTTTGTGATATACATGTACTTGATCGACGTGTAAAATGGGTACCTGGCTATAGACAGTGAAACATATTGTCAGAATGTGAGTGTTTGAGCGCCTTAACGGCTGCCGCACTGAGAAGGCTCTGGAATGCTATATGGTCTGCTGGGGTAATAATTGTAAAAGCACTTTGAGAATGCATCAGCATTATAAAAGCACTATATAAAAATTGCAATTATTTATTATAAGTTTTGGACTTCTGGCCCCTTAAAGCCCCTTATTATGTAACGAATGATAAAAAAATTATAATGTATAGTTTTATGAGTGTAAGATGAAAATTTTTGCTTCTTAAACATATTACAAAATATTTCTCAGTAAAGTGCTATGGAAGAAAGACTTTATAGCACTTTTGGCCCCTAAATTGAAGAGCCAGCCCCTTTTTTCTTGACATCCTATGAAAATTTAAATTCAATATCTCTATTCGTCTAGGAGGAGATAACAGGACAAGCAGACCCTCTGAAAATCGCTAAAACGTCAATATCTCCCGAACAGAAATGACGCCATTAAAAAAAAAAAAAATCATATTTAAGGTTTTTATCAATATCTACAAGATCTGAAAGTTTCACGAAAATCAGTCGAGTCGTTTTCAAGAAAGAAAATAAAATAATAAAAGGGAAAAAGAAACAAAGCAACAACGATAAGGTCTTCCGTTGGAAATGGAAGACCTTAATAAATAAGAAAGGTTTAATTGAGAAACCCGTACGTATGAACAGAATGAACTTTAAAACCTTATACATGTACATTTAGACAGTTTTAAATGCAGGGATAAGGCTCGTTAATTTTCTATCATATCACTTTCTTTCTTTTATAAAAAATAAGATGACTCTGATTTCAACCGCAAACTACTAAATTTTGACATACATGTTGTATACATGTAAATATATTGTCTTTACTAAGAAGAAATGTTCCATCCTCTGTTCCACTTTTGTAGGAGTTCCGACAATGGCATTGGTACGAATCTTAATTGTTTTATGTAAATCGCATGTCGTCTTTAAAAGTACGATATTTGCAAGGTATTGTTGATGGTCAGGCACACAATAAACGTTTTGAAAGATATTGTTTTCAATTAACAACACAAGAATTATCAACCTTTGAAGCCATGGTCTCAACAACCCCATTCCTGTTTTTGTTTCAATACGTGTACATAAGGAGTAGACAAACAAAGTACCCCCTCCCTTTTTTAAAGACAGTTTTATTGATGAAAAAACGTCTACTAGTTTTAAAAAGAAGCATCTAAATCATCACCCCCCCCCCATAAGGTATTTAGGGCCTTTTCGATTTGTAGTTTAATTTGTTGTTAAACGTTTTATGCATATGTACCTTATTGAAGATAAAGATTAAACAAGAGGCCCAATGGGCCACATCGCTCACCTGAGCAACACTGGCTTTATATGGGCGTTCAAAGGATATTGTGCCATATGACCCCTCGGTAGATTAATCAAAAATGATTATCATTCGAATTTTACGCTTATTTTTGCATATACTTAATCTTTGACATATTTACCTTTATAGAATACCATTTTACCGAAAATAAGATAATATGCAATATAAATAACTAAATGTTCAGTTGGTGTTCACGGTTAACTTCCAGTTTCCTTTATTTTAGCCGCCCCATCACTTTATAAAAGGATTAAAATACATGAGAGCATAAAGGTACATTTTCTCCCTCCACTACTTACTAATTATTGTAATTTATTTTTAAAAATCCAGTATGCCAATTGAGAAGAAAAGACTACCTCAATGCACCAGAATGAATGCGCTCAATTCCTCAAATTAAAAACATTGAAAAATTTAATTGGTCTTCTCCATTATTAACGATTGTCGTTTACCAGGCATGAATTCATTTCGTATGACGTTTCATATCCTTACTCACTTGACTGATGAATAAACTTAACTGAAAAATGTTGTCACATATGTTAAAGAGCTTTAATTCAAATCAATGTATTGACAGGCATGTCACTTTATTGTACCAATGCCCACCAATTATTTTCATCTTTATTAAAAAACAACAAATGTCTACAAACAAATATGATTTTCCGTTTCAATAATTTTATAAGAACAACAATATTTGCTTTTATCCTTATAATAATAATGTGTTAGGACTATGGAAACTGTTTAAAAGACGTCGTTTTTATTTACTTGTGTTTGAAAAACTATCAAAAATTTGTGTAGATTTTATGCAATTCATCGTTTCAGAAGGGGCACCAGAAAGTAGTTACAGCGTACCATCCTTTAAGGATGACGTTTACTCAGAATGAAAAAAAAAATCCACTGATGATAATAAAAAACCAACTAGTGTTTGTTATAGACCTTAGGTGGCAGGGGACCGTTTTTTTATACAATTCATTGTAGCCAAGGGATGCATGTCTTCAGAACTCTGTAACTAGAATTTCCTCAGTTCCCATTCAGCAGAAATACCTTTAATTCACTCTTTATAAGGCCAATCACCAATTTCTGAAGAAAATTACTAATCAAAACCTGTAAAATTCTCTACATACTAGTTTTTATGAGATTTTGACCCGTTCATATTTTGCTTATTTTTCATGATTTTTCCGCTTTTTAGACCTCTCCCAGCTAATTCCCTGCAGAGGGTTGACCTTCCGTACCGCGTGCATGTTGCACTATCACATGTCACAAACTTACCCGTGTATAGTTTTCAATGTCCCATCCACCTACTTTTCGTGTTATTTTACCTCCCGTCTGTAACTTGCAATTTCACTGTGTAAAGTCAGCACAACAGTCATAGCCGCAGGTTTCGCATTTTACTTCTGATTCTCATGTACCTAACATAAGGGGCCTACATATTGCATATCAATTTCAACAAGAGACACCCCTCTAACTAATGATAATCATTAAATATCATTTCATGAATTTTAGCAACACTCATAAGCCTTCAAGTACAGCAACTCTCAATTTTACAAAAATATTGACGGGTACTTTATTCGAAACTGTCCCTTGCTACCTTACATGGTAGTGTCATTCTTCACTTTCAAAAAAGTAGGTCAATGACCTGATTTTTGAGTTAATGGCCATTTAATATTTTTTGAAAATTTCAGAAAAATCCTTAAAGATTTTACACTATGATTGAGATGTTCTTAATTGTTAAAATAATACAAATTGCTTAACTCTTTAACAAATGAAATACAGTTTATGAATGGTAGTGACATTAAATAGATACAAAGCATTAAGTTTTCAGTCACAATTTTTATAGATATTCTTGTCCGAATTTCCTCTATCAGTTTTCAAATTACTACCCATTTTTGATTCAATATAACAAAAAACTGAATGATAATATTGCTAAAGCATTTATAGTATTAAACTAAGTATATTGACTTTTCTCTGCTTGCATAAAATTTATATGAGGTCAATGATCAAAATTTTGAGATATGGTGTCTTTTATCATTTTTAAGCATTTTTCAATATTTTTGAAGTGTGTGCCATACGATTATCTAAACGAAAAAGCAAGATAAAACCAGCAGAAAATATTCAAAATTATGTGGACTAACAAATAAAATCTTTACTTTAAATATGGTAGCACTTCCAAAAATATTTCAGTGGAAAACAAAATATGACAAATTTAGTCTGAATTTCCTCTGTTTTGCTAAAAGTCAAGCTTTGTCAGAGCCTAATTCCATAATTTAGTAAATATATCGATTTTTATGTCAATAATAATTCATTTCATAAATACTTTTTGTATTTAAAACAAATTTTACTCATGAAATTGAACTTTTTAACAATCCGGATTTGAGAACTCAAACCCTGAGAAAACAACGTCCTTAAGCAAGACTTTTCTTTTTATCAACCAAATTTTCAGCGTCAATCGTAGTTAGTATTTCCTATTCAGCATCGCTGCATTTAAAATATAAACGAAATAAAGCATGACCTCAGCTTTGTGTACAAACATACACAAGCATTGTGTACAAAGCTCTGTATCTTGCTTATAACTAGAAGCTTGACTCGCAGGTTTGTAAATGCACTATAACAAAGAAAAAACACAATTTATTTTTTATCATATATATATACTTACATATTTCTAGCAGCGATAATAATCTCCGTTTATATTAAAATTGCTGAGCATCATAATAAAAAACATGTTGCATTAATCAACCATTACGTAGAGATCGTACCGAATTACATGTACCAACATAATGAATAGTATTTTACAATATATTGTTAGTGCATCAGATTTTGCGCAGGAACATGTAAACAATCAGCTGTCTGATTTACCGGTCTAAACGTAAAAGTTTTAAATTCTAGGAGGATAATTTTAACTCCCATTGGTACCATTATGTGGTACAACTCTGATATAAAAATTGCATGTAAATATGTATTTATCAAAGATTGGTATATGAAAGTGGTTAAAATCATTGGAGATTATTTGAATGAAAATGGAAACATATTATCAAGAATACATTTTACCGAAAGATTCCATTTTTCATATATACCTCCAATGTTATATAATAGTGTTATACATGTTTGTGCAATATCAAAATACTTGACATATTTGTTCATTGATAAGTCTACTTTGAAGAGAGACTGCACTACATTTATGCCATTTTATTATGAGTCTACTTTTTTGAAAGAAAAAGTAACAAAGCATATATACATATGTTTAACCTCAAATGATTGTGTACCTAAAGCTATCAACAAATGGAATGCTGAGCTATGTGATATTTTGCCAAATAATCTATGTGTACAGGATGTGTTTAAAATGTTTTATAACTACCAATGATTCAACTATTAATTGGTTACAATATAGAATTCTCCATAGAATTCTTACTGTTAAATATTATCTTAAGAAAATCAGAATTATTACCTCTGACTGCTGTACTTTCTGTAATGATATGCCTGAAACTATGAAACATGTTTTTGCAACTTGCAAGAAAATCCAGTTTCTATGGAATGCACTTAGTATACTTATATATGAGAAATGCAACAAAAATGTTAGTTTTGATGTCTGTAATGTATTATTTGTTGTTTATCCCCTTGATTGGGAGAACATAATTCTAAACTTTGTATTCCTATATACAAAGAAATATATATTTTTATGTTTAAAAAAAAACCGCCAATTTTTTTAAAAGCTTTTACACTATTTAAATCAAAGATACATGATTGAAAAGTATATTTATATTCAGAAATTGATGAATTTGAAAAAGCATGGTCTCCTTGGAATGATTTTATTAATAATCAACTGAAAGTTCAGAACTAACATGTGTACAGTAATACATCGATTTAATATTTCTTATGGTTTTTTTTTTGTTTTTGGTTCTTTGTTTTCTTTGGTTTGTTTGGGTTTTTTTTTTCCATGGATTGAAGTTAAACTGCTTAGGCATAACTACATGCATCACAAGCAACTACCCTACTCTTTATTTATATTACAATATAGGATGAAAATGTGAGTATGTGAGAAGTAAGAGAGTGAATATTCCAAAAAATGATTTATATATTCAACCTTGTTTACAAAAAAAAGAAAAAAAGAAATCAAATTCTAAAATAAAGACGATGGTTCCTCTCAAGTTAAAATAAAAAGAACTGAACATGCTAATGAGATTCAATACAAGTAAAACCACTTAACAAATTAAAAAATAACAACGCATTGAAATATTTAACCTCAATTTACTTCACATAAACGGCACAAATATATTTTGCATTATATACATAATTCGTTTGCACTATAAGTCTATATAAAAGATAAGGATGCAACATTGTTGTAGTCAATTTATACACTGTTTCAATTTTTAAAAAAATGTAAAAAAAAATTGGATGATTTATATTTAGCAAAACTAGACCCAAGTAGTCATTTTAGGCATCCCACTGATCTGATGGAAAAAGAAAAGTAAATATACGCAACAATTAATGAATTTACGGTTACTACACTAGTTTAACGACAAAGAATGTTTTTACTGTTCATGTCAACCTTCAGGGAGGCAAAATTACAACTGCAACGGGGCCTACTTCAAATTCTTAATTGATAAATTCAGCATGTTAACATGTTTTGGCTTTAGAGAAACTCTTTGAGCATCAAAACCTCCGACTTTTCTTTCGTGTTTAGAACTATTACAAATGCATCAGCTATTTTAATTCAAATCAGAATTTTGAAATTCCGAGCCCGTGACGAAATTCTAAGCCCGATCAATTAGCCCGGTATTCCGGTATCAGGGACGTACATGTATATATATACTAACGGGATAGGCAACTTCTACATTCGCCATATTTACTTCCCAAACTATCATGCGAGGCTTGACAAGTTTTTAAAACTCTTAATCCAAGTGAAATACGTCGTTTGTATTAGATTTTTTATTTCCTCTTGTTAAAGGGTTAGCTTTTTCATACATTTTTAATCATAGGTAGTGAATTAATTTAGATATAAAGAAAATAAACATCGATTTTTATGTAATCTCGGAAATGGGACAAAAACGGGTCTCGGGGTTTTGAGAACTCCGTCGTAATTATGATCTGATCAGGGTTATAAAGTACAAATAACAATTCTAATTTCAAGATAGTTTTTTAAAGGTTTTATAACGATATATCAGGTAATATCATAAATATATGAAGATAAAAATGACCTACGAAATCACGTACCGCATGATTTCGGCGAGACTTGGAGACCTGCCTATAACGTTAGTATATTATTGTATGTCCATGCCAGTATTGAAAAAAAATGTATCGTGATACGATATTTTTTGTTCACGTACCGCAATAAACCGGAATATCGGTATTTTGCGCAGCCTTATCTTTCAATATGATAAGAATTGTACGATGAGTAAGAAAATCTGCAAATTTGTAATAGAAATTGGAAGAAACAACAAATGAGGCGCGTGTTACAAGTATCTAACTTATAATTATTTATATGATCTTTATTTATGCAGTACATGAAAACATTTTTACCGGTCTTAACCATAAAAGTTTATTGCACTATGTATTAATGATGCATAATAAATCAGTTGTTCCCCAATACACTGAGTAAAAATACAATCTTTGAAAATATTAGACATGAAAAATGATGAAACTGAATTAATGAACTTCTCTTATTTTTTTCATCTTTACAAAAATATATTCTGTATTTGCTGTTATGTCAAACAGTGCATGAATTACGTTACACATATACAAAGAAGGAAAATGTTCTCGGTGGGAGGCACGACATTAATGATTAAAAGGAGGCATATTTACACACCCTATGATTTATGGAAAGTGTTCGGGGTAAGAATCAGAGGTTTAACCTTGAATTGGGTGAATTACATTGAATAATGCTGGTCCTGCGAGGCTTCCTACGTTATTCTTACTCCGTATTGTGTGTTGTGTCCGGCTAGGTATTTACCGTTAGGGTTTGCAAAATGACAACTACTCTACCACTTCCAAGCCTGGTATTTGTTTTCAGTCCTGAAAATAACGATGTCGTTGTCTTTGTCCTTTCTAAAAACATCCTCTTGTTGGCTACTCTATCTGCTGATATTGTTCACTCGATAATTGCGATTAGATTAAAATAATGCAGGCATGTTCATGAAACTTTCCTAAGATATGACGTAAGTGTGTTTCTATGATGTTACTTACGAAAAAAGTTAAAAACATCGTAAGATCAACTTAAGACAAGTCTTAAGATGTACCTCGATGGTAACTTAGGATCATCTTAAGTTAAGATATATATATGTACTTACCTACTAAAACATTCTTATTTTTCACTTTTATTCATACCGTTTACATTTGAGTGACTGTGCAGGAATAAATCATTTAACATTGTACAAGAGGAAATTGTGCATTTTGGTATTTTCTACGAAATGCCTAAATCCAGTTATTTAAATGTATAAATTTTCAAAAGTAAACATATTAATGTCACAGTTCATATTCATTTATTTATTTAATGTTCATCAGCGCGCATTGCCGATAGAACGCATTGCTGTATGTATGAATGAGTGCATGTGTGAATGTTGTGATAAGACACGTGGTTTTTCCATTTTTAGGATTTAGTGACCAGGTACATGTATATAAGTCTTATTGACCAATGACAGACGACTTTTAGCTCATTAATATGCATGTTTTACTAACTTCGTTCACTATATAAGCACAAGTCCCGCCAAATCCAGTACCCACAGATTCTACCCTTTACGGCGCTAGTATCATTTACTGTTATATTCCATTCCTGATCTTCAAAGATCCAGTTATTTATTTA
This sequence comes from Magallana gigas, assembly GCF_963853765.1. NCBI lineage: Eukaryota > Metazoa > Mollusca > Bivalvia > Ostreida > Ostreidae > Magallana > Magallana gigas. Next base: position 36,160,325 of record NC_088856.1, read on the forward strand.
TTATTTAAAGTCCTGGATACCTGGTAAGATCACTGTTAAACATATTATTGTAACATCATATTCAGTGATATTGTCGGTAAATCACCGGTATTATAATTGGGAAAACCATTGTGTTTGTAATTTAATTTAATATGTAGTACATGTAATTGTCTTTCGTCAACGTGTGTGTGTTGTGTTGTGAATGTGTTTTCTGTGTTTTCTAGGTTTCTTTTCTGATATTATATAAAAGCAAAGTACGAATCCAAGTCTTTGATCGTTATTTATTTAACGACCCTGTGACAATGGCGCCCACGTTGGTTATGCTTTGAAGGAAACCAGGGTCCAGATTCCAGCTCCAGGGACAAGGTTCCAACACCAGGGCCAGACATGTTCGAGGCGGCTGTGTGAAAGTGCCAATATCCTTGTGAAAAGTAGGCCTACAACTTCAGTTTATAAGTGAGCGAGCTCCGTCGACCACTACTACTATTCATCTGTTCATACCATGGCTAGCTATTGTTCATACTCGGAGATGAGTTCAATTCAGGACACCGTCCAGTGATCCGATCATTTGTGGAGATCTCTTGATCTAGTGCGGGAACAGGTGTATTCGCGTCGAAAACTGCGCGCAGTGATAGCATCGATTACAGAATTTCCATCTGTGAAAAATTCCAATTAAATGTGAAAAAGTGCTATCCATTCATTTATATCTTCTATGTTTTGTAAATGTCTCAATTGTTTGTAATGTCAATTGTCTCTGTTGTTTACATGTCGTATGTGTTATGTTGAATGAGAGTAAAGCCGGCTGTGTGCAAGGTGCGTGCTATTCAAGCGTGAAAGTGATCGGGCTCGAGATTCTTTATTTCATGTGTTTTGATTTTGTACTTCCGGAAGTGTAAAAACGTGTTTTCCCAAGGTATAATTTCAGTCTGAATCGCGATTGTGAACGATATTTACACTGAAAATATGTACACGTTTACTCAATGATTTGTTTAGCACATGTTGATGTTGTCATATGTGTTTTGTGAACTGTCAATGTGTCTGTCTTAGATTTTTTTTTTTGTGTTTTCGTGAACAATTTTCCCCACCCCTGCCCACCCCAGCCTATGATCCAAATATTACTGGTCAACTGCGCGCGTTGCATTTCACGATATTTATTTGCAGCCTTGACTAACCCAGAATATAGGACACCAGGACGTTTGGACAAAGAAGATTGACAATCGGGTATTTATTATTGGTATAATGACATAGTGAATACAGTAACTGTTGTCATCAGATATACTTCAAGTCGTGTGTGCATTTGATTTAGTGTGTATGCTTCATGTCTGTATGGTAGAACAAATGCGCATTGCGATAATTATTTTCAATTTGCTTTTGTGTCTGTCTCAGTGTCTGAGGGAAGTAAGTGTCACTATGGCGAGTAATGATGAAACGTCATTGGAAGATCTTATCAGTCAGATAAATTCAGAAAATCATTACAGGGTTATTCCAAAGGAAGAATATCAAATGTTACTGAAGTGTAAAGCTGATAGTGTCAAACAAACTCCTTCTTGTAATCCCAGGTTACCATTTGCTTCTGCAGATGAGGATGCTAGGCCAAAGTTTAGTCCAAGGGTGAGTTTGCCCTCCCCCAGGTTATTTAACTCTACTATGACTAGTGCTCTGTGTCAGAACTCCAACCCAAATCCAGTCAAACTTCCATCTTTTAGTGGTAGTGAAACATTACAAAAAGGGGATGTCAGTTTTGAGGTTTGGTCTTATGAGGTTAGATGCCTTAAGAGCCAATTATCAGAAAATGCTTTATTACAGCTTGTTCGTAGTTCTTTGAAGGGCCAAGCGCGTGAAATCTTAATCCCTCTTGGTGAAGATGCCACGATTGACAACATTCTCGGGAAATTGGAAGACTTTTATGGGAATGTCTGCACACCTGAAAATATTATGCAGAATTTCTATGCAGATCATCAGAAAGAAGGTGAGACAATTGTTACCTATGGTTCTAGATTGGAACAATGTATATCAAAAGCTGTAAGATTAGGTCACATTGACTCTAGTGCTAAAGACGCAATGTTAAGGTCAAAGTTCTGGTCTGGATTGAGAAGCGCTCAATTAAGAAATGCTACCAGACATAAGTATGAATCAGTTAAAGAGTTTTATTCACTGCTGAGAGAAGTGAGACAGATAGAACAAGAGGAAAATAATTTAAAATCTGTCAATGCAGTTACAAAGCCTAGTGTTTCCATGTTGACAAATATTGATTCTCTCACTAGAAGTTAACTTAAATATATCAGTGAGCAATAACAACTTTTTAAAAAATTCAAATAAATGCTATTGTGTAAAGAAAATGTACCACGACAGGATTAGTTTTTAAGCAAATAATTTTTAACAACACGTGTGCAAACCGTTACTGTGCATGAGAAAAAAGTAATTATATACCAATACAGTTTTTTCAACATTACTAATTAATTTATTAGATTTTTTTCCCCAGAATGAAGTGATAAAAATTGAGAATGATCACACATGACTTACAGAATACAATGCCGATTTACTTTTATGCCAAGGACATTGAATAACTTTTCGTCAAAACTAGTATTCAGAACAATGAATGTCACAAACTAAGAGTAGATATCAAAAATGGGGGGGGGGGGGGTGTCCCTCTCCTCAAGATTATGTTAAGATAAACATACATGATAGATTTAATTACTATGCCTCCCCATGGATGAAACAAAAATTGAGGTTTGTAATAAATGCTAGAATAAAATAAAAAATTGCTTTATTTTGCTGGTCATAAAAAAAAACTTCACAACAGTCCAATATCCTGTAAAAGAGATTTTACAACCTTAGGACAGTCTAAGGACAACGTAAGTGATGTCCTAAACTTAGGACAAAGTTATGGCGGTTCCTGAATTGATGAGATCTTCGAAAACAGAATCAGGATTAAGCTCTATCCTAAGACATACTAACGATGCACCATAGTCCTAAGATAGCTTCGTGAATATAACATATCCGCAGATCTTTACATTAACGCAAAGCGCTGAGACATTTGTCAGCGACGACCCACTGAGGGTCATGTTCAGTTACGCTTTTCTGTAAGTGATATTGTGAAGTTATTTTTAAACAATGTTATTGCTGATATTAAATAATAAACATATGATGTTAACTGCAACATTTTTACTGTTTTTCTTAAATCTTTATCATCTAAAAAAATAATGTGTTCACAACACTAAAAATTATTAGATTGCAACAACTCGCAGGGTTCATATTATTAAAATTTAATTTTTTAATCATTGAAAACGCGCATAATTGTTTTGATTGCTTTAATGACCTTCCACATCATACAACTTCACTATTACATAATACGTAAACCAAGACTTTTCTTGTTCACTAGACCTTATAACAATCATTTCATTGGATCGGTGCAGGTGGATGTGCACAATGCGTGTCTTAAATCATTGGATCTGGAATTAAGGTAAAATGCCAAAACGAAATTTGTCAAATTGATTAACAATTTACATTATTGTTGTTTTCTTGTGTGACAATTTGTTTACTGTGGACATTAGAACTGTCTAACATAGTACATGTACCATGAAAGTTCTCAAGCTTTGTTGTTTTAAATAACTGTATTTGCATTTCGGGTGTATGTCTCCTATCGAATTTTTAATTTGACATTACTAAATATTTTGCAGCTACAAAAATCGGATTTATAAAATAATCGTTATAGACATTACGACAATCTCTTACTTTATTCTTTTATATTATCACTTGTCATCATGTTATACTCGTACTCGTTTGGGGTAAGCGGTTGTTTTATTAGAATCGTTATTTATCTCGAGAAAGGTTTTAGTTATTTTTAAGATAATTTAATCTTTTTTATCAGTTTAATATGTTGTTGTCATAATTTTAACACAAAATGTCGACAAGAAGAAAAAAATAGAATTTGAATAGACAGAGACTGTTTTCGATATTAGAGGCCGATTCAAAATCACTCAACCTTAACACTAGCGACTTGTAAACACGGCTTGACGAGAGCGCGCTATGCGACAGTCTATGATATTTGAGAACCCTGAGTCATAACGCTATATGATTGTAGGGCTTTTTCTTTACATGGAATACTTCCGGTCGATGTGGTCTGTAATTTGTGAACAAAAACACTTGGTTTTTCTTTTTTAGTTGAAGCACGGTAAAATGAGAATAACTACCGTGAATTACAAAAGCACCAGGAAAAAGAAATAATCGTACTCAGATTGCTTTTTTTAAAACATGAAATCAATATTATTCGTACTGGACAACTACTATGAGGCAAAATAACAACTATCGTTATTTTGTTATTAAGTTCAAGTTTTACTATTACAGTTTTTAAAATCTATTTGAGTGATAGTCAAGTTTTCCAAATATTTTTTTTTATATTTTATGTCTCTGTTACAATTGTTTGTGTATCGGTAAAAACATTACGAATTCTTATTTTCACTTTGCAAGTTACGTTTAAAAAACTTATAACATACATGTACATGTATTCCACTGTTTGTCTTAACCTTTGGTATTTTCCAGACATAAAATATGGCAAAGGCCGTGTTCACACATTACTAAAAACGTTTTAGCACGTCGTCTCTTCATTTCACTTTTAACCTAATGATTAAAATAAAACTCTTGTGGCCAATACTTGTTATTTTACTAAATGAATTAATTTTTAATGAAAAGAATTAAATATATATTTCTTTTAATCTGGGCTCATTGGATAAGCAATGGCCAGGCTATAACTACAAACCACGGTATACTGGATGTTGACTTAGCAACAGATAAAACGTTTTTTCTGCGCAAAAGTGTAGTTTAAAGTAAATCCACCCTCCTGTGACGTCATACATTTTACATAAACCATAAATTCATTAAAATTCTTGCAAGTAGATTTGTAATTTCTATGTTATGATAGGTGCACATCAAAAACTCAAATCATTGTTTACTTGGAGATATTTAATAAGCATTTTTCATCCTTATATTCGACATAATTCAATAATGACAAAGGGAAATAACTCTTTTCTACTTTTCTCTAAGTGATATATCTAAATGCATTAATTTTTCTAATGTAAACAATTTTTTTCTTTTTTTTAATTAATTTTAGTTTTCTGGCAAAGTAAGCAATAAAATTTAAATAGACAAACAAGTATCCATCCACTTATATTTAGTTTTTAAACAAAAGAATGTGTGATTATCAGATGACAATTTTAGCCTTTGGTTTTTATTACCTTACATCTTAAATAGTATGGATACATATATATTTTATTTATTTTTTGATGAAATTCAAGTCCAATAAGTTAAAAAAAAGTTAAGTTTTTAACTTTGAACCCATGATTTTATCGGTACGGAGTTACCTTAAACTTAAAAGAGAGAGTATAATACACAGCGTGTCATTTTGTCATTGTAAGTCTACATCGAATATTTAAAAACATTACGAGGTAATCTTGCTATTTGATACATTCTGAATACCTCAAGTTTGCGAGACAAAGTTGATGAGCGGCAAACAACATATAGTTTACATTAATAGGCCATTCTATTATTAGAGATCCCTCTATCAAGGGGAGAAAGATCGAATAGAAATTGTAACATGAATTTGTTAACAAAGTGTACAACAGTCAATTTAAGTTGAGATGTTAGATATTTGACCCTTCTACTTTTGTTTATGCTTACAATATGCATTAACACAATTAAAAACTCAGTTAATTCATTAATAATGTTTGTATGCGTCTATTTAGACTCTGATATATTGCTATTTTATGAAAACGGTTCCAATACTCATCAAGTGAGCCCAGATACTAGTATTTGTAATTTGGGTACTGTGACTTATGGTGACTGTTTTGTTTATATACGACATAATTAATCACTATGTTACATCAATAAGAAATCATTATTTTTGGGGGCAAATGAAAAAAAGACGGAGAGAGAACGAGAGAGAGAGAGAGAGAGAGAGAGAGAGAGAGAGAGAGAGAGGGGGGAGGGAGACAGAGAGACAGAGATATTTAGCAGACACTAATCAGTTGCTGGAAATTATTTGGTTAATATCAAATAGTACAAATTGTTTTAATTTGACTATATTTATTAAAGCAATATGAGCTGTATTTTTTAGAATTCTTTTTGCTGTAAAAACCTGCTAGTATGCTAAGACTGCATGTATCTTAAACTTTTATAATAAATAAGGTTGGAAAAAATCATTAATTTTTGTCAAAGGAATGATAACTCTTCTAAGGAACATATAGCAATTGAATCAATTTTTGTAAAGGACGACAATAATTCTATTTCGCTCCGATTAAAGCTCCTTAACGGCCCTTTTCACAAAAAAAATAGCGAAAAGAAATTTAAAAATAATGAAATTTTTTTCATTTTAGTAGAAAATAACTTTTTCGTTAAAAATATTCGTAATGAAAATTGCAGCTCATATTGCTTTTACGAAACCACAGTCGTACTTTACTTCTTGGCCTTCAATTATCGTAAAAAAAGAGCCACATCAGATACACGAGGCTGCATCGAAGTACATTTCCTTTGCACTAGTTTGTAGATCTTATCTCTTTATACCAGAGTTAATATGTCATATTAGATTTTTTTTGAAATTATTCATTTTAAATTAGGTGTTATTTTATTGCAGTAAAGTGTGCCTTTTAAGATCGATATGGCTACATCAAATTACGATTCTACCTCGGAGACCACCAACCTTGCTCGTATAGCCCGGATTATCCTTGGTCCCTGCACTGATGTATTACGCGCTGTTCTGAAAAAAGAAATGCCTCCAGCTACCTTGTCACAAAATCTTAAGACTTTTCTTGCCAATCTCCCAAGACACAAGAAGCCTCCAATAAGCAAAACACAACAACATATCGTTTATGGCGGGAACTTTTCACATTTTGACACCACGTTGCTCTACTTTCTTTTACGTAACATTTGTTCAATCCCTGAACATAGACTAAAATGGGGAAATAAACCAAGTCCAACAGACAGGAGTGTGTCAGCAAACATAGAGCGCATTCGTTTGATCAGAAACGATTATTACGGACATGTAGCGAGTTTTTCTCTCCCAGATCCTGATTTCATAAACCAATGGAATGACCTTTTTGTGATTGTGAAGGAATTAGAGTCGAACATTGGAAGTTCCACTGATCACCAGGACGCTGTGACACGGCTCAAGTCGTGTTCTATGGACCCTAAAGTAGATCAGAACTTCATCGACAAATTGTTGGTTGTTGAAAAACTACAAGAAACTGTTGAAAATCTCGAACGTAGGAATTAAATATTTTTATATTCTGGAAACCAACGCGGTGTTTTGTAATGTATATAAAGTTCAGTAAATGTTTTATACTATAGCATTGAATGATTTATTTTTGACGTCGTCGTGTCAATAACTGCCGTCAGGTGAGAAGACAAATTGAATAATGCGCGTTGTAGCGCATTATTCAATTTGTCTGCTCACCTGACGGCAGTTTTTGACACGACGACGTCAACAATAAACCATTTAATGCTTATATTTACATTCCCTTACTGATGAAATCAATCATTTACTTAATTAAAATTGATATAAATTGCATATAACGGAGGGAGTAAATTAGTAACAACAAGAACAGCTGTTTTATTAAACCGGTTTAAACTGGTTATCTAACAGACTGATGAGATGAGATTGACGAGCATGAAAATATAATCCATGAAAAATAACTCTTAAAATTTTGTTTTTAATAATCAAATCAACTTTTTTGTTGAATAACTGTAAAACATGGTGTTTTGACAACATTTAAAAAATATATTTTGTCACCGATGACATAGAAATCATTGTTTGAGAATCAACTTTTTTGTTGAATAACTGTAAAACATGGTGTTTTGACAACATTTAAAAAATATATTTTTTCACCGATAACATAGAAATCATTGTTTACTTATGTAAATTACTTGTCAATTCATACGCAGTGAATAGGTGTTGCATTTAGAGGCATTTAAACATCACAGAATTTAATGGAAAAACATAGTAGAATCTAAATATAGTGTAATGTTCTTAATAATTTCGAATAAAATTATTGATAATTTCATCAAATCTGCTTAAGCACTTCAATAGGCATATCAATATTTGATTTGAAATCAAACTTTTCTTTGAATATATTTGGATGACCAACATGTTTTTATAGCTGTTCTTATCATGGACAATGATTGATTTATCATTATCGATGTATCTTTATGTAACATCTGAATTTAACTGGAAGGCACTTTTTTTTTAAATCAGTTCTTTATCCTAAATCTGATTACTGTAAATGCTGTCTTTGGAAGAATATTGTTTGCTTTCGTATATACACTCTGTTCTAATGAAATACTCGTTTTAACAGTATAATTTCCCTCTTTGAGGGGTTTTGTAAAACATATGTTTATTCTTCTTTTCAGAGAAAATCGAAGTTTTGGAAAATGCAAGAGTTCCATTTGCAATCAAAAGTAAGGCAAAACACATATTAATGGTTTAAGCTTTTGAAATTATTACACAATGTAACCCATGCGCGTAAATATATTTGGTTTGTATAAGATGTATAGAACCTTTGTGCTGGCCTTGTTAAAACAACATATATGCAGAACGCTATTTGTCGGAGTTAGTTTGGATATAAAGCATCTGTTCATCATCAACTCTTTCCTTTATAAAGTGCAGGATTGTTGTGTGGTGATTATAGAGAAAAACGAAACGATCAAATATTTTTAAGTAATGTTTTGAACTAGCGATGTTGAACCTTTTTAAAAGAACTGGCATATTAACATGTATGTGCCATCCTTTAAAAACATTTCTTATTCCTTCTGTTCGAGTTTCGAAAGTTAGGCATTGTAAAACTTAGAGTGTTCCATTCCAAAACACGATATGCCTTAACATAACTTTTCAAACCATATGATTGTGCCTTTTATTTAAAAGATCAATTACGATGTTAAGATAATCAGAAGAGTGTGGTCAAAAGGAAACATTTTAGTTGAATTCCACAATAAATACAATATAAGACAATATTGCTAAAATGTTCCATGCATTTATGTCATGGTCCAGTGCAAACCTTGATATAATTTCCTTTTTAGTAATAACAGCGATAAAATTAATTACGCTTCCAAGATTGTAATCAGTTTTGCTGACGTTGTTCAACAATATTAAAAGAGCTCTCCTAACAAAAATATTGGCAAACTTAACAAAAACGATATATATACTAGTCTAATCTCTCTCTCTCTTTCGTTTTTTCTAGATATTTCCGAATGGAAAGAAAATGAAAAAGTGTTTTTAGAAACTCACAGCTTCCCTTCAATGCTGGATAAAGTTAGAGCCCAGTCCTATGTGACGTTTGTTGGCGTTCCGGGCTCAGGAAAGACGGCTACAGCACGTCACATAGCGCTAAAGCTGCAAAACAAAGGGTACGAAATCTTGAATATAAAAGACATCAAAGACATAGAAACTTACTGTGATCCCTACAATCCACAAGTGTTTGTCATTGATGATGTGCTAGGCAAGTTTGGGTTAGACAACGCAGCGTTCAGTTTGTTAAGCAGGTATGAAGATACTTTGGTAAACCCTACCATGTCAAAAACCAAGGTCCTTATGACATGCCGAGAGACAGTATATAAACACGAAACTCTTGCAGAAAGTTTTCTGTTCAATGAAGATAATGTCGTATTGTTACATGGTAATGAACTTGCGCTAAATGATCAGGACAAACGCGATCTGATGACTAAATATCAGTTGGATACAAATATTTTGTCACAAGAAGATCTGGCATCATCATCACATATGTTTCCTTTGTTGTGCAAATTGTTTTCAACTAGGTATAGCATTTATTGTCCGAAGTTCTTTATACTGCCAATTCCCTGCATATTGAATGAACTTAATGGTATGAAAACCTTGTACAAATTACAGTATGCCTCATTAGTTTTACTGATGGCAAATCAAAACAAATTGTCAGAAGAAATTTTAGAGAGTGGCAATAGTACTTACACTGGAAACATAATTAGTGAAAAGAAATGCAGATTCCTAAAGGAATGTAAAGTAAAGACAAACACAGAGAGCTTCGAGTTCATTGATGCTTTGTCAGAAATGGAGGGAACTTACACAAAGAAATGTGAAAGTGAGTTTACCTTTATTCATGACTCCATGTTCGAAATCGTTGCTTATCATTTTGGTCATCGGTGTGGAAAGCTTATGTTGGAGTATATGAGCAGTGACTATATAGCCAATTACATCAAAGTAAACACATTCGATGCTCATAAAATGGAAGGTGAAAGTAAAATAATGCCTAAAGATGACCAACAACATAAACCGAAAGCTGAAACAAATGTGATCGATTTATCTATTAGATTGACAGATGACACTCTGTTGCAAATGTTAGGTGAGCGTTTGTTTAATGACGTAGAGAAGAAAGAAATTTTCAATGTTTTTGGAAATGAAGCTTTGAAAATGCAATCTGTACTTCAAGCGTTTATGAAATTGATGAAAACGAAGTCGTATTCAGAACTATATTCTATATTTTTCGAAAACCTCAAAATACACGATTATAGGTATGTGAAAAAGAAACATGAAAAAAGTCAACTTTTTATTTGCGACAAAATTGGCTTATTATTCAATGAAATAGAAGTAAATTACGCTGTTTACACGCGCGTAAATGCCATTAGCTGGGTGATATATCATGGGCACCATCAAATCCTACAATACATTACAGAACAATTAGTAAAAGAAAATGGCAAGACCGACATTCTTTTTCAAAATCCCTTTTTTAAAGGTCAACGACCTTCAACCATGGATAGCTATGATTCTGATGACGATTATTGCATGACTAATGAAAGCGTTATTGACTGTGACACTTCAGATAACGACAAAAATCGACTGCTTTGTCTTGGCTGTTTTAGTGGAGATAGATATGGACACTTTGAAAGTGTTATTAAAATGCCTGGCTGAGGAAGATTTCAAAACTGTTTTTAGTATGCGTGATAATCCTTTAGAAATCGCATGTAGTTTAGGATATCTCAACATGACAGATGAGCTGTTAAAATACCTGGTCCCTTTTAATAATAGATATGTGATGGACACATCTCTGATTTCTTCATGTACAAAAGGACATGCTAGCATAGTTGAAATGTTAATAAAGGCTGGGGCTGATGTAAATTGTGGCGACTTACAAACACCTCTAATGGCTGCATGTTATCAAGGACATTTGAATATAGTTGATATGTTGATAAAAGCAGGTGCTGATGTCAATTTACACAAACAATTACTTTTTCATATATATACACCGCTAACATTTGCATGTGAAATGGGACATGTAAAGGTAGTTGAATTGTTAATAAAAACAGGGGCTATTGTCAACTTACATAAACAACAGTATGGAAGTGCAGCGGCTAAATCCCCATCAGCACTGACATCAGCATGTAAAATGGGACATTCGGATGTTGTTGAAGTGCTAATAAAAGCAGGAGCTGATGTTAAACAATCAAATAAACGTTGTGATCCACTAAAGACAGATCCAATTTCAGTTGCTTGGTCGAATAAAAAGTATGATATAGTCGAAATGCTAATTAAAGCAGGGTCTGAAGCCAATCTTAAGCCTGGCCAAGAATTATCACTCTCGACTTCATGCTATAAAGGGTATTTGAGCGTCGTTAAAGATTTCATTAAAGAAGGATCCGATGTCAACCAAACTGAAGAACTTATAACACCATTAAGAGCTGCATGTTTAATTGGCCATGTGGATGTGGTTAAAGAATTGATCACCTCTGGGGCTGATGTCAATTTACATAGTGGAGACATCACTCCACTTTTAACAGCATGTGAAAACGAACATCTGGAAATAGTAGTCGAGTTGATAAAAGCAGGAGCTGATGTCAATCTAAATGTTCAAAACATGAATCCTCTCACCATTGCCTGTGAAAAAGGATATTTGTGTATAAGCAAAGAATTGATAAAAGCAAGGGCTGATATTAACATAAGGTATGCAAACAAAACTCCATTAACAGCTGCGTGTAATAGCAAACAATCAAGTGTAGCAGAAGAGTTATTGAAAGCAGGAGCTGATGTCAATTTGAGCGATGGAACAATAACACCTCTAATAGCTGGCTGTGAAAACAAAGAACTAGGTATTGTACAAGAACTGATAAAAGCAGGGGCTGATGTCAATAAGGGCGAAAGAAATAAAACACCTCTAACAGTTGCATGTGAAGTAGAAGACATCGATGTAGTTAAAGAAGTGATAAAAGCGGGAGCTAATGTCAAACAAAGCGATGGAGATAGAACGCCCCTTAGAATTGCATGTGCTAAAGGTAGTTTAGATCTTGTTAAAGAGTTGGTTAAAAATGGAGCTGATGTGAATACTGATGGGGGTCTGACAGATGCATGTTTTATGGGACATGTGCATATATTGAAAGAGTTGTTGAACTTTGGAGCCGATGTTAATCATAAGTCTATGGATAGAACTCCTTTAACAGCTGCATGTGTAGGAAGGGATTTGGGTATTGTAAAAGAATTGATAAAGGCGGGGGCTGATGTCAACCTTAATGATGGAAATAAAACACCTTTGACAATTGCTTGTGGAATAAAAAAGAAAGGATTTGTGAAGGAGTTGATAAAGGCTGGGGCTGACGTGAATTTATTGGATGGAAATGGGACACCTCTGACGATTGCATGTGAAAGGGGGGAATTGTATGATGTAAAAATGTTAATTAAGTCAGGGGCTGATGTTAATTTAAGCGACGGAAAGAAAACTCCTCTAACAGTTGCATGTGCGATTGGAAACATTCATTTTTTAAAAATGTTGATAAAATCGGGGGCTGATGTAAATTTAAGCGATGGGAATAGAACGCCTCTGACAACTGCATGCAATAATGGGGATTTATGTATTGTCGAAGAACTAATAAAAAGTGAGGCTGATGTCAATATAAGTAATAGATTTGGAACCCCACTTACAATAGCATTTTATAGAAGAGATGTTGATATCCTCATTAAGTTGACAAAAGCGGGTGTTGTTGCCAATCTACCAACTAGAACAAACGAACCATTGACAACTGCATGTTAGTTAGATCATTTAAATAGTATTCATTACTTAAGAAAGGCAAGAAGTTTTTAAAAAGACCTAGAGCTAGCTATGAACATGGCATTCAAAAAAATAGATAATATTTATGAGTTGATAGAAATGGGAACTGATAATTATCCAAATAAAGCAAATGAAATACTTCTGATCATGATATAATTGGATGTACAGTAGCCCCTACATAGCATTTGGTATTTTCCAAGACGGGAGTTTTTGACTTTTGTCTAGTTAAATATAAATTTCTTGTTATTGTGAGATACGCTGATTGTATCTTTGTTGCCGCACTTATACACTGCTGCTGAATGAATATATCATTTGTTCTTACTTTTTTTGAAGCCAACAAACTTTAATTTTTTTGCAGATTTTTGAATTTGTCCAATGAATAGGTGATATATATTTTGATTCGATGTAGATATTTTTATTTTAAAAAACAAAAATATAAATCAAGCTGTTTGTAATTGGGGGTATTAGTTGTTTGAAAAGCTATCAACGAATTTATAGATTTGATTGCTTTAATTGATAGAGTAATATTGAAATGAAATGGTGAGAATTCAAAATTAACAATCATTTTATTCTAGTTTTGCATTAACAATTACTCCATGTTTTTGATACATTATATCAAAAGAATCATCATGCAATCTTTCTTTGGTCATCGATTAGCGTGACTAAGCATATGTTTGTATAACTAAGATAGTACACAGTTCTATCCAAATGGATTATCGACAAGCCTTGTATTTTGACTAGCCTATGTATAGCTTATGAAAATTTATAACATTTCTGGTGTTCATATCACGTTTTATGCTACAAATGTAGAATAATATAATTTATTGCTAATTGGTTAGAAAGTCGAAAAATAAAGCCAATAAGAGCAATTATTTTTAACAATATAATCAATAGAGTATTTAAAAAAGAATTAGAAAAATTGAAAATGACAATCATTTTGGGTTTTTTTTTTTACTATTTTCTTTTTTTGCATTTACAGTTTTTTTCATTATAATTATGTTTGATAAAATGTTAAAATAAATTCTTATAGCAAAGACGTCAATAAACTGCAGACAAATAAAAATGTTATTTTGTTGTTGCTTTAGTTCTTCAGCAATTCTGTGTATAAACATCTCTGAGATTTTTGGAAAGGGCCACTGATTGTGATATCTGATTAAAATTAAGCAGTCGTTATAGGAATGAGACTGTTGCCGCATCCTCTGTGTCTTAGAGCAGCAAGGGTGCGAAAACAGAACCTCGATTTTTTGCGATTACAGTCCTCATACAAGAACATCCGTTAATCGATCATATCATTGGGTTGTTAAAGGTTCTTGGTCCGAGTTTATATCAAATTTTGTGTATACTTTTAAATGATGATTATGCTAAGTATTATGTATAATAAAATCATTGCAGTAGTTGTCCCGGTAAACTCAGTCATATTTTAATGAGAAAAAAAATGATGTACAATTTATAACAAACGTGAATTCAATCAAGTCGTTTAAATGAAAAGGCGCATTTTTAAGCAAAGCGGTAGTGTTTTTGCTGCAATTGCTCCCCCGGTCCGGTTTATGAAAATGCGCAGCAAGCTAAGTAAGATTGGGACGTTTCGCTCTTAGAGAGACAATTCGCGCCAGTCTTTAAAAGATACACCGAGTTCACCACGTTCTAAATTAGTTTATATCCATATAATGATAATAATCATCTTCGCAAGCTTTGCATGGATCTCGAGAGTTCTGAAAATTAGCGTATACTTCTGCATATTGTATACTTTGGGGTAGAACTGTTTGCAGTGAATTTTCAGTTAACCAATAATCTTAACATTTTATGTCATGGAAAGTATAATGGTCTACATAATTATTACAAACAAAATTAAAAATTAAATTATGCCCCCTCCCCGTTGCCGGTTTTAGATTTGCTTCTGTGTGCCTACATGAACATCATCGTGTGCACAGATTTAGAGAAGGGGTGGGAGTGAGGGGTCCAGACCCCCCCCCCCCCCCTCCCAATGAAAGTTCATTTATATCAATTGTAAAATTACCAAAAATACACCTTGGACCCCAATGCTCTAACAGACATGTAAACGCTCAAACCCATTGCGCTTCAATGTTAGGTAACATTATTTGGGGGGAAAATAATTTATCAATATTTAATATACTTAATTTTTATTGTTTATCTCAATAGAAAGTATACATGTACATCACAATATGCAGGTGTCCTGCACCACCTTAAAGCTGTTATTTACCTGATAAAATAGTGCAAGTGGATTTGAAGAATAGGTCATAAAAATACATGCATGTTACAAATGAATGATCTTTGTCTGAAGTTACGTACACAACACAGGTCTGCATGTCTCATTAGCAGGTACTAGTTTTACCCAGCTCTTCGATTAGATGGGTTCACGTGTATATATACATGGGTGTTGCTAAATCGCGGAACGGAAAACGGAACGGAAAGCGGAACGGAAGGGAAAACGGAAAATCTTATCTAATGTTATTTACCTCATAGATTTGTTAATCATGCTAAAAACGATATACTTTATGTACCTTTTTAATTTTTTTTGAAAGATTAGCAATATTAGACTATTTATTCAAGAATATTTATTTCCTCAAAATTAACAGTATATGCATTGACCACTATATTCTGTCCCAAAATATCCTTGATTCACTTTTTGCTGTATATTTATATATACCTCAGGGTTCAAGCAATTCTCTTTTAGAAGCATTAAACATTCTCATTAATCTTTCTTTAAAACGTCCTCTCTAGCTTATCAGCTGGTGTAAATACACGGCTAAAAATAAAGAAGTCTACGGGGTTTTGCATTTCAACAGACCCGGATGATAGTGTTGAAAAATTGTGCAAGGTCTTCTGAGTGACTTCCAAATGGAGAAAAGATGTCAACATTTTCCATTATAAATCGTCCAAATGTGCTGCATGAATATTTTGGGATCGACAGACTATAGTCTCAATATATAATCGGAAAATCAAACCAGGTAACGCCTAGAGCTCTCTATTCGGATCATATGTATATAGCTGCTGGAATAAACAACTGCTTAGTAATACAAACGTAAACAAAATTGCATTGCTAAAAATACTAGTTTCACAAATTACTAGTTTCACAAATTACCGGGTATTTTAATGTTTACTGTATCTTAATTTTTAATGTCGTCAGTCCTAAGGGTTTTTTTTCTTCCATCTCAATGATACTGTATCGTCTGTATGATAAAAGATCGTCTAGAACACCGAAAATTCAATTTTGATGTAAGTATATACATGTTCATCATATTTGAAATATAAAAATACTCAAAACACGCATAAAACGCTTTCACTAACTGCGTACGTTACGCTGATATGCCAGTAATACCATATAAGAAAAATAAGTAAAAAGTTATAGCTAATTTGCTCGTTTAATCATGTTAATGTTTCACAATTCGTATGCATTTGATTTTTCCGTTTCCGTACTCAACTAAAGTCGAATGAATACAATGCTATAATTGATAGACATTCATATGAATATTAATAAGATAACAACATGTTGATAATCATTCATTAGATATAAATAAAAGATACAAAGTAAATCATTTCTGGCCAGTCTATACCCTTTTTAAGCGATAAATGTGATGATATTTTCCATTCCGTTCCGTTTTCCGTTCCGCGTTTTAGCAACACCCATACATACATGTCTGTGTTTTCCGTATGCAGAAAAGGATTAGATAAGATCAGCTAAAGGAATTCATTATTGTGTTTTAATTGGATTATCATTATGATGTTGACCAATTTAGGTAAGCATAATAGATGTAGTAGCAGTAGCACAATATAATGAGATGCCAGCATACATATACAAGTTCTACTTTCACTTTCTAAATGTTATCTCCCTTTGACAGCATACTGTATCATCATCTTTTAATATTTAAATAAGCTTATCATCGTTACCTATCCTATCGCATTTGTAAAGTTTTTGTCATTTTAGTTGCAAAAGTTATTTTTTTCATTTGTCAGACTGCATGCACTATTGAATTGACCCCATAATGACCCTGTATAAACAATTTCTTATTAAATTTGTGTATTACACAAGTAGGTGTAGACACTTATCATTTTTATATGAGTTATAATAGGAAGGAAGGAGTATTTCTTTCTTAATGTATTATAATGCATCAAATACAATGTAGGTCATGACCTTATGGGACTGTTCTGACCCCACGAAACAGGAAAATACAAAATATCTTCTAATGTCATTATGATGCATCAAATGGTGTTAAGTACATTAATGACCCCCAGGTGTTGTCTTTAACCCCTCCCCCCTCCCTTTATGAAATAGAAAATGATATGATACACTGTATATTTTGTTAACTTCTGAGATCTGAGATCCTCATCCCTAAACCATATAATTTATTTTTGCTCTTTGTGTCATTGCGCGTAAAATTGTATGTAGATTATGCCCCCTTGGAGACACCCTGACATTTTAGAACTAGAAATAATAATGTATTTTATCTTATTCATATGTTATACAGTAGTGTTTGATCCATGTGGGTAAATCCTAGCCTAATGATGTCACTGCTTTGTTTAGGAGACTTTACAATTGCCCCAAATAGGCGAATACACATGGAAGTGATGCATATAACATTTTGTTTATAAATCTTAAAAATTGAATTAAGCAATTTTCAAAATGTTAATGTGAATTACGAGAGAAAAAGCAATCAAGAAATGATTTAAAATTTGCTACTGTACACATGTAAGAATGTAATAAGAAGACTGAATCTTTATAACCAGGTTAGATTGGGGGGGGGGGGGAGGGGTGAATGTGGAGTATAAACATTTATAATTTGAATCATTTATTGTTATTAATTTTAACTTGTCAATGAATACTTCTTATTGATCCCAAGGTAGAAATATGACCTCTGATCATATCTCAATAGATCATTTAATTGTCAATTATGCAAGGTGTAATATAATTTTTTTTAAGAATAACTTTATTTACCAGTTTATAAAAGTTTTTAGACACCCAAATTATATTTTGATTTTAATAGATCATTCGACAAGGGGGGGGGGGGGGAGGGGGGGACAGTTTATATTTGAGTTTCTTTGGGAGTGGGGGTTCCAAGTCATATATTTGACAATTTTTTAATGTAATTTAAAATAAGACTAAGCCATACTACAGTCATGAACATGAATAGTATAGAACAAAACACAAACTAATACATGTACATGTATATATACATAGGAAGTATTACAAAACAGATGATTGATCTATATCTGGGTTCTTAAATTGAATCATATATCATGTACATATTATATTATTGTTTCTTTGTTCAAGGCATTTAAGATGGTATGTATGACATGATCCCAAGTGCTCTTCCTGAAATTATTAAATATCATAAAAACCATTGAGATCCCCATCTTTATCCAAAGATATTATTCCTCCTTAGGTCATGCAGGCGCATCAGATCATTATGGCATGTAAGTAATGACCCTGAGGGGTCATCCTGACCCCCTAGGAATCAGAAATTGTCAATTATCTTTAAATTATTGATGTCTGATGATCCTATCTCTATTTAATCTTTATTATTAAGTCTTCCGAATGAAATTTGGAGACTTGTTGTTTTTGTACGGTTCTTAAAGTAGATCCAGTGTTCTGTGATGTCATACTTTTTTGCAAAACTTTGAGTTCTATAAAATTTGTGCAAGATAGTTTTTTTTTATTTTATGTGAATGTAATCACATGGATGTAACTAGAAATACTGTAAAGTTCAAGATAGTTTTGCAGCTTAATTTTATCCTAAATTTCCAATATTTTATACATTTTATCGATGCTAAGGGGAAATAACTCTTTTTCTGACTTTTCTATCAGTTGTATGTATAAATGCCATAGTTTTTCTTATCCCAACGATTAATTTTAAAATATTTTTGTAGTTTTAGTTTTCTGATAAAGTTGACAATAAAATTAAACAAGATAAACAAATTTCTGCCTACAAAATTTTTATTTTTAACCAAAAAATACGGTTTTCAAATGCTAAAATATGCTTTAGTTTATGATTATCTGGCATCTCAAAAAGTGTGATAACATATATATCTTTTCTAACAATTGATGAAATTTAAGTCTATTAAGTTGTAATCAGTTCGGTTTTTCAACTTTCATCAGAGAATTTTACGATTATGGAGTTACCTTAATACATGTATTATTATTCTTCATCTTCTTTTTCTTCTTTCCTGCTCTGAACTTGTTTCTCAGAGATGGCTGAACAGAATTGTACAAAACTCTAGGATATGATGGGCCTGCATATCTAGTTGTGCACCCTGGTTTGATTTTTCTCATTTTGGGTTAGACAACCACTTTTCGGGGGAGGGGGGTGTCAAAAGGGTGTGGGGTCTAACATTGAACCTTGTAGGAAGAATCGTAGACTCTATTGTAAATCGTAACTTGAAAGTGGACAAAGATAATAATATAGGGTTTTCATAATCATATATTGGCTGTTACTGGCAATATATAGGGTTTATTAGATCTGACCCCTGGGGTCATCCCCACCCCCCAGGAATTTGAAATTAACATATATCTCAGAAACTGTTATAATCATGACCCCTAAACCATATATATTCATGTTTCTGATGTCAAAGGGCATCAAATGTTATGTAGGTCATGGGCCCTGTGGGTGGTCCTGACCCCCTCAAACAGCAAGTCCCTTAATATCTTCAAAACAGTTGAGATCCCCACCCTTAAACCATATATATTCTTGTTCCTTGTGTCAAGGGGCATCAAACGGTATGTAGGTCATGGGCCCCGGGGGTGGTCATGACCCCCCTTGAACAGGAAGTGCACGAATATCTCTAAAACGGTTGAGATCCCCACCCCTTAACCATATATATTCTTGATCCTTAAAGGGCATCAAAAAGTATGTACCGGTAGGTAATGGGCCTCAGGGTTAAATTTAATTTTTCAAAACCGTAATGCACATCTATGGAACAGTTCCTATCATATCCCAAGATATGATGTGTCTATCCATTAAATCATAAAAGGAGTTCTAGGATCTATGTTTTTTTGAAGTGATAAACGTCAATTTTCTGCTACTTTTTGACTCCCTGGATGAAATTTAAATTTTGAAAATCTACTGCACATCTATGGAACAGTCCCTATCATATCCCAAGATACATGTATGATTGTCTATCCATTAAATCAGAAGAGGAGCTCTTGGATCAATGTTTGTTTTTTTTAGTGATAAACGTCAATTTTTTGCTACTATTTGACTCCCTGGATGAAATTTAAATTTTTTAAACCTTATTGCACATCTATAGGACAGCCCCAATTATATCCCAAGAGATGACGTAGCTACTCCAAAAGTTGTAAGAGGAGTTCTGGGAACCATATTTTTTTTGCCAAAAAACGTCATTTTTTGTTGCCCACTGATCCCCTTAATAAAAAAAAAAATTCTGGAACCTGATCACGCCTCAATATGGCACCCCCAATCATATTCTAAAAGATCATTTGGCTACTGCCAAAAAAAATGACGTTTTTGAAACCAGTTTTTTTGTAAAAAAAAAAAAAAAAACACGTCATTTTTAAGCCATTAAATGACCCCCAGGAAAAAATTGAAAATTCCGAAACCTTATTGCGCATCTATAGGATACCCTAAAACATAATTATTCCAAAAGATGATTTGTCTACTGTTGAAAATATAGGAGGAGTTCGAGGAAGAAGGTTTTTTGTGAAAAAACGTCATTTATTACCAATTATTTGACCCCCAGGACTAACAGAGAATTTTTGAAACCTTTTTACAAAGCAACATGATACCTCAAATCAAACTCCAAGAGTTCAGTTTGCTGGTTTATAAGATGTAAGAGCAGTTTGAGAAAGTAAAACGTGACAGACGGACGGACGGACGGACGGACGGACGGACGGACGGAACAGGGTAACAACAATATACCCAAACTTTCTTTAGAAAGTGCGGGTATAAAAAAAAATAAAATCTCATCAATTATAAATACTTATTGTTTAATTCTTTTGCACGGACTTTTAATCAATGCTAGCTTTAAATAATCTTAACCAGTACATGTACACTGCTAGCCTATATAAGTATTTGAAATATTAGATCACTTAATCGCTGCACAAATAGGTTCTGTAAACATAATTTCATAGATTTCATAGATAGCATACCATAGCATAGCTACAAGACTGTAGCTCCCGGTCTGTAAAACAATTGGATGGACGACCTGGCCACCCATTGAAAAAAATGTGTATTCAATGCGCACAAAAACGTGCGCTAGTTTTGGACTGATTAACCATATTTATACGCAAGTTCTTTGAAAACTTGCGATTATTGCGATTTCTTTTTCTGACAGTAAACAAAATGGAACCATGATAAAAAAAAAATTGGCGTCGCGATTTCATTTTCTTGCGATTAGATGCAAAACTATTCAGTCGCAAAATTAAGTACTCGCATATCTACATTACTTTTATCGTATATTTAAGATTCCTTTCTTCTTGAATTAAAGAGACTGAAAGCATGTGTGTTTTACTTTATCGTTAGAAAATAAGAAATGACGTTGATTGTGACAGTTTAAGTACATGAAAATTCCTTTCATATACCTAATTAATGTAATTAAGAGCTTCTGCAAAATGCAGAATCGTACAAACCAAATTAATCTGATATCGTTTATTTGTAGCATGTATATTTTGATTGACAGTAATTGATACGTTCTGAAAACTACAAGATCTTCGCCTGACTACGTATAAGGTCTTCGTGGAATACGAGGTAAAAAGGACTCTCTAATATAAACGGAACACTTCATTACTTTCTCAATATATTTTTAATGGTTTACAAATTTCAGTTCATTTTAACATGAACAGACATAACTGTGTCAAATACTTCTAACCTCTCAAGGGGCCTCACTTACAAAAATGAATTTAGATTGTGGCAACTTCTGTGATGAAATTTTAAAAAAGAGAGAGAAAAGACAAATTACATACCTATAAAATAATAATTCTGGTTATTTGAGAGAATTTGAACATTTTTACCTGGGAGAGTAGAAAATATAGTTGAAGACATAATTCAATCAAGAACATTTCCAGGATAATCTTCCATGCGTGTGTTTTGTTTATATTAAATACGCATGCGTTAGTATAAAAGGCGAACCCCGTAACAGGGTGCGATGTATATTATTATGCACCATAAATAATTACTATTTTTAATGAAATAATTAAACTGCTTTGATGGGAATTTGTAGTTTTATGAAAGAGTAATATATTTATGAATAGTACAATAATACCGAACCCGATCGAAACAGTTTCAAGTCGGTTTTAAAGTGCATCACTACACCTTGAAATAGTTTCTTAAATCAAAAGAAAATTACTTGATTATAATAGAAAGCAGGATGGACAAGAAATATATATGTCAAAGAGGCGAAAAAATGTGCAATTTCAGATAAATGATATTTTCAAAAATTTCATTCAGTAAACATAAACAAAAGCCCCAGTCGGATTCGAACTCATGACCTGCGTTTCACAAGCCCTGATACTTTAACAACTGAGCTATGACTATATACTTCTGAATCAATTGATACAAACGGTTTAACAAAACATTTAAATCGCCATCTTGTGACGTAGTGTCTTAAAAAGTATACGTCTCGGTAGTGAAATACTTAATGAGATGCGCCATACTGTCTCTTTAACAAAAGGAAAGCATTCTTTCGATTTAATCAAATCAAATCTAAACACAATTTAAATTAAAGTACTGAGAGTACTGAAAGACGGGGTCTTAAAAGTTTGAATTTGTAATTGTACTTGATTTCCTCGAATATGCTTCCAAAAATTATGATTTTGAATTAGTAACTTCAATCTATGTTAATTCGGCTTTTTTGCAATTGCCTGATACTTTGTACTTTTACTGAATTTTACTCTTTCTCGGCCTTCATAATTGTAGAAAATTGACACAACGGTATTTTATAAAAAAAAAAAAAAAAAAAGACCCCAAGGAATTTTTTAAAAAATTACTACTAACCGGAAACATCAAAACAACTATATCAAGGAAGATAATTTTAATAATTAGATTTATTCAATTTTGTGATCCAAGAGAATATCCACAAGTCGGACGGTCAATCGCAACTTCTCGGGCCTTTCCGGCAAGCTCGGAAAAACACCTCGAATGTATTAACATCACCGGATGTTAGAATTTTATACAAAATGGAGTCGCTTCCCATTAAAATAAGTATCGGCTAGACAGTCTTGTATGTCGCTTCTGTGTTATATTTTAGTGCATATCGTTTACTTTAATGAAGTATAGCTCACATCTCAACAGATCGTGAAATGTGTTGTATTTATTATCAAGTTTTATAAAAATGGGGGTTGTCATGGACGCCTAGGTAATACATTCGAGGAGTTTTTCTGAGCTTGCCGGAAAGGCCGGAGAAGTTGCGATTGGTCGGACGGTATCCGTTATACAAGGTTTATGAAAACCTCTCATACTCTCAAACTGCTGAATTAACAAACAAAGTTAATATTTGTATACTGATAACAAACATAGGCACCTGACATTGGAAATATTTCTTTTTACAATAAGATTCCAAGTACTCTAACAATAAAAAGGTTTGTCACGGTCGCCATTTTGATTTTGTAGACCGACTTATCTAACACGATTTTCTTGCAGCGATTCGTGCAGAATAAATCCGTTCGCCACTTACTACTTTTTGTGTTAACTCGAACATCGCCTACATGAATTAGGATACAACCGCTCCGTTCATTAAAAATCATTCTCCGAAAATCAGAGACATAAATAACAGATTGGCAACTCCGCAATTAGCGTGTAAATGTTACGGGACCAACCTTACTTTGAGCACTACAAGTGCAACAGGAATTTTGTATAAGTCATTGAATTTGAACCTGATATTGAACATGAAACTGTCAATATGTTTAAGCATGTTTTATTTATAAAACATCTACAAAAATCTTTATTTAGCTTTTAAGTTACTTTTTTAAAACTTATTGACTTCTTAGAAAGTAATGGTATTGCATAACTTTACTCATGTAATGGTAATGTAAGGCATTACTTCAAGAAAAAGAAGTAATGGTTATTTAATGCCCTAATTCATGAAAAATGGTAATGTTATGCATTAGTTTACAATGTTATTCAACCCAAGCCTGATTCCAACTAAACCGGACAACATGAACATAAACATTTAACTTGGTTCTTCAATCGATAAGATTGATTATATTATTTGATGTATTGGTCACCCAAAATGTATAATCTAAATGTATATAGATTTTGCTTACAGTCCATTTTTCAAAATTTAAATCCAGTTTAAATAATTAAAGATCCAACGAACGAGAAGGCAAATTCAGACTTGTCTTTATTTTCTATGAACAAAATTCCTTCAGAGACGAACAGCAGTCAAACTGCAAGTAGACTGGAAGCCAATGAAACACCTATTCAATATGTAAGACATCTTTTAATATGTAAGACATCTTTGTATAATCCGTCCTGATTTTATCTTCGGCTTGCGCATGAAGTTCGGTAGTATTCAGGCGAAAGATTGTTAAAATAAAATTCACGACTTTTCAAAAATGGCACAATGCGTTTGGGAACTTTACTTTCGATTCAACCTTCAACCTCTTCTATTGAATAATGAGCTTGCACAACAACTGAATCGTCAACGGCGCTGTGCATTCAGTTATGTAACTCATTCCACATTTGAACCCGAGCAAGAATATTTTGATCAATAAAACTACTTGTTTATTTTCTAAATAAAATTTGGTTTATACACAGACGACTTAAAAAATATTTAATGTGTCTTTTTATTATATATATTTAGTGAAATGCATTATAACTTTCTGCACTATTTTCTTACGCGTAGAGTCAATTCATGTGTTCTACGCGTGCCTTCCGGTTTGAGACTTTGACTAACAGTAAACTAAAAGGCGGGATCACGTGACCCCGTCTAAAAATGATAAAGTGGAAAAACTTGAAATTGCTACCTGTAATTATTTAATGTACTTTTGATGCATAATACATTTTTAATCAAAGCTTCCCTAATACATTGGGTAGAACTACAACCTTTGAAACCCTTGAACATAAAGCATGATAAAACAGTTTTAATCATTTGTACCAGACACCATAATAATGTTTTAATTATGCAATGATTATGTCACACACACGTGAATAGGAGGCAAGTGTTGTCGGAGGAATGCACAACATTTAATCTGAAAAAAGTTGCTGGTTCCTACTTTCTAGACATTGTTTGAAATTGTGTGAATCTTTTTTTAACCATGAACTGGGTGAATTTCAATGAGTAATTTGGACCCCGCCATGCTTCATAAGTTATTCCTACTCCGAACTCATCGTTGCGTCCAGCTAGGTATTTGCCATTAGGATTGGCACATTGGCATTTTCTGTACCACCAGCCTGATTGGTATATGACCGCACACGTTCTATTATCTACTTTATCGTTGTCTTGGTATATTGTGGAAAACATCGTGTGGTTAATTCCTCGATCTGTCGTAAAGCAATCACCTACGAAACAAAATACAGATCGTTTTGAACAAGTTAAATTCGACCAAAGTCATGTTGTTGATTAAAAATCATACAGCGACGGCATTACACAAATAAATGCATTCTACCCACTGGCGTCGGAAGCAAATTGAAAGTGGGGGGGGGGGGCTAGACTAATCCTCTGATATATTGAGAATAAAGTAATTCCCAAAATCATGGAAATCCTAATCCGTAGGGGGGGGGGGAGGGGGGGGAGTATACCTATACTTCCCGTAAAAAGATGATTATTTACCCCAATTTTTTTTTCTCCAAAATCATGAAATTCCTAATCCATGTGGTGGGGGGGGGGGGAGTAGTATACTTCTGAATCCAACTTTTCAATCTTTCAAGGTAAATTTAGAAACAATATTCTTTCCTGCAAGAAAAAGTGTGGGGGGGGGGGGCTAAACCCTCTATTATGCTATGTTTCTAATGGTAAGGTATAAATTTGCAAAAAAAGTGGAGGGGCTAAGCCCCCCCTAGCCCCCCCCCCCCCCCCCCGGTTCCGACGCCTATGCTATCAAGATATTTTTTCCTTGCTCGCTACCCGTGTGTCCTATCCCGAACGACTGACAAAAGCATACACAATGCAGCAATGCTTTAGTATTCTGAGTACTATATTTCATTCAAAAAATGTGATTTACTTATTATGTTTTATTTGATTCATATGGTTTAAAGATTTTTCGTGTACTTTTTATAAAAATAATTTGCCTACATACAGATCTACAATTCACACATTAAGTCGGAAAAGGACAATTAATTAATCTTAAAAGCAGCGTCATAGGTAAGTAAAAGAATATGAAATTTGGATCATTTGAAAAACCAATCAACATTTTGATGAAAATTAATGAATAACGGAACTCCATCAATTTATTACCAACGTCCCCCGAGTGCCCGAATACGGTCACGTAATACTTTGATGTCTCGTCCCCTACGTTAAAATAGCTGTACTTGACGTAACGTGTCTGGTTGTCGAAGTCTGCCATGTCCATCCGCATCATGTACCTTCCCTGACTCAGCAGATAATGTAGTATGTCATTGCCTGCCATTAAGATGTTTACAATGCGTAAAATGTGTGCATGTAAACGTTAACGTAGGAAAATCATATAGTCAGTAAACACCTATGTATGGATTCAGGGGATCAATTGTCCTTAGTGGTCATTCAAACATAGAAGAAATACTTAATGATCAAAATTGTGTTCCTCGTATAGATCAATTTGTAGAATATATCACACCGTAGATAAATTGTTAGGTGTATTTCAGGATCAAAATAGTAGTCTTAACTATGTCATTCATTTGGTATTTTTTAATAGACTCGCCATATTTTTTTTTTGGGGGGGGGGGGTGGTTGTACCAATTGTAAAAGAATTAAGTCATTTCTATTTGAATATGATTTCTATTTGCTTAAAGATGATATTTCATATGTTTGTTGGATATTGGTGAAATGGATATCAAGAAAGAGTCGAAAATGTATATGTTTACAGAACCAAACAGCAAATTAAGAAAGATGCTAGACCATAATGTAATCAGAAAGGTTCAGTTTAGCCTTTGGAGAATCATTAACTTGTTTTTAAGTAAAAAAAAAAGACAAGTAAAGTAAAAAAAATTTAAGATGTTCTACCTAGCCAGAATTCGCTTCTTAGATCTCCAAATCCTTTCTTGTAGTCTGTCCAATTTCGAAAAAAATCTACTGATCCATCTAGCCGTCTTTGAAACACCTAAATGATAATAGCATTATTAAAGTATTATCAGCATCATATTGCTAGACACTCGAGTGATAATCGATATTATACGCAAATTACACGTTCAGATGATTAAACAAAATACTTGCACTGCTAACTTAAAAAAATGTTATGACAATGTTAATTTTCAGGTAATATTTATATACATCATAAACTTTGACAATTATCACACGTCAACGGATATCTAAACAATACTTTTTTCATTCTTGCAATTATGAAAAAAAATGTTCTGATTGGGAATTATCTATACAAGAAAAAGTTGTCTGAATAAAGGCTAAATAATTTTTTTTCAAAAACATTGTATTGGAATGATGCACTGTTTATCAATTATTAAAAGCATTTTAAATGACATTTAAATGAATGTGACATTTAAATTTAATGAAAATAAATAAAAAATAAATTTAAGGAGTTAGGTTAGTTTACCGTCCATCCGCCATTGTCCAAACTCATTTCACAAAATACGTTTACGTAACCTATAACCGGAAGTTGTACCCTATATAATCCACTTAATAGGGCTGATTCTTGATCATGTAATGCAGTGCAATCGCCAGGGAAATAATCTGAAGATAAAACTTGTATAAAGTATACGTTCATACAATGCAAGAGTATAATTTATCTAATTATAATGAATTAGAGGGATGCCGATCTGTTCCAAAATCACTAACTTACATTAATTTACTATAATTTGTGTTATATATATATATATATATATATATATATATATATATATATATATATATATATATATATATATATATATATATTAAATTGGTTCTGTTATTAAATGTCAGAGTCAACAACACTTATCCTTATTCATATACAATTACCCTGGACACAATATGTCTGGCTGCTTGAAAGAGTAACACACTTTTCATCTGATGAGCAAGACGCACATTGACTGGTCCATTTCTTTAAAAAAAATATTTATTAACAATAGCTGTAACAAACGCACTTCTTGTTTTAGATAATGTTTGCTTAACAACCCTTTTTACAGTACGGCTCTGTCTTATCATATTATACAGAAAACACTTAAACTTTTAGTGATATAGTTTCAAAAGTTTCCATTTCCCTAAGCGTGTACTTCTTTTAAACTTAACGATTGAATAATGTCATTTATTCGCTTTTAAACTATAATGATAAAAATTCGATACTATATTCTTACACATAGAGTGTATCAATTAAATAACATCAGCTTTACAGAAATAAAAAAAATGAATTTTTATTTGAAATAATCTATTACATGCAGAATAGTTTTGAAAGAGAAACGAAGTAAAAAAGGTAATAAGAAGAGTTATTAGAAGAACTAAATCTTACTTGGTCAAGTTCAAATCTAACATAATCAGAGTTTGGCTCCACTTTCTCTGTGTCAGATACCAGTTCACACAGCAAGTGTTGTTTCCGGTAGCTCACTCCATTGCACAGCTTCGGTCTATTCCGACATTCCCGGACACACTGCTGCTGACCCACCGTCCCCACCACCCGGACTATAGGACCCAGGAATCTTTCCCCGGGAACACCTGGGTAACTGTGATTTGTAGCCTCACATATAAGACCCAATTTGAGTAGGAAAATCAGTTTGAAGAAAATTGTTATAGACGCAATTGGTATTGTGATCATTGTTCTAAGAACCAAGGCTTAATGAAAGAAATTGTACAGACGGCCTATCTTTGAATCGTTTCTATGGTAATGCATTATTTATTAATCGATACCTTGAAAGACATACGCATATATGTATATTATCTCACATCAATGAAATCCAGAAAATAAATCTCTTCAGTAATTTAAGAACGTTAACTTGTCCACAAATGTGAAATGCATGAAAAAACACGTGTAAGCTATAACTCAATTGTGAATTCTTTGAAAGAAATTCATTCTTCAAAAATTTCAAAATCAAAGAAAATAAATCCCTTCAGTAATTTCAGAACATTAACTTGTCCACAAATGTGAAATACATAAAAAAAAAACACGGGTTAGCTATAACTCAATTGTAAAATTCTTTGAAAGAAATTCAATTTCTCTCACATAATTTACGAACCCACATATATCACTATTTATGCTTACGTCATATTTGGAAAACATCAAACATAATTGATATCTGCAAAAGTCCATGACGTTTTCTTTACGATAGGAAATTAAACTTAGATAACCTTTCTTTAAAAAGAATCAAAGGATAGGTAAAACCTGCATATTTAAAAGAGAAAATGTGAAAATAACTGAATCAATAAGTCGCTGGTTATTCAACGTGTAATTGTTGAATATCAATAAATTAACATAAGAACAAGTTCATTTAGATATTCAAAAAATGAAAGATCAATGATAAAAAGATAAAGGAATTTATATGTTAAACATCTAAAGCTTCTCCATTGTTTAAAATACATGTGTATAAATATTCTTTAGGATCCTCAAATCATTTCATCAATATCGTTTTAACACGTTTAACGTAATTTAATTAAAGAATAAAGTGAATCCTCCGCAGTTATTCTTTTATCACAGTTTGTAACATAAGGCAGGAAACAGCTCAAACAAAGCTCGTTGCATAGACAAGTAAGTCTTTTGATGCTGCTCAATTCAAATAAGAAGTTTATAATATATTTTATACAAATTAAAAAAACGACATTTTGGCAATAATGTTCTAAAATACCAAACAATTAAACGCTTAGTTTGTGCCAGACCTTAGTTGAAAAACGTAGAAACGCTGTCACAGAAACGTTTATAAATCAATTCGAAAAAGGAAATCTTAAATCGGCAAAAAGTTTTTTTTTCCATTTACAGACAAACACATGATTTCGGCACATATGGTCAAGGATTATTAGTGGAATAGAAAATGTGTGCAAAAGCCAAAAAGTTTATTATCTTTTGTTGAATGGAAAATGGTATAGTTATTACAAATTTCTGCCGCAAAAACAAAATAGTGTAGACCAGATTGTTGATTTATGTTCCTTTGTTCAGAAAAGAATAATACATCACTGAGATGATGACAATCCAAAAAATGGCTGAATTATAGGTCAGTCTACCTTTCAAAGTTCAGTGCTTTGACTATAACCTCTCAATGTGAAAAAGGTCTCGGTGACTGCAGTTTAACTTTTTCTGGTCTTAATGGAAATGGGTCATGCATATACGAAAAGGCGGGCTCAACGTTTAACGCAATACTTTCACAGATAAATGCATAGCTGCTTGATGACAGGACTGATCCCCTTCCTCCTCCTCCTCCATACCTCCAGCCCCAGTATTAAGACCACTGGGACCTTACTTATTTTTCTTAAAACTATCCTTTTTTGACATATTTATGCGAAGTGAGGATCAATGGTAACACGTATATATAAGAAAATCAGTGAAAAATGAGAGTTGATTCAGGGGTACTATAGTCTAAAAAAATAATTCCAGCCCTTGGCACCGCCATATTGGTCGCCATTTTGTTTTTAAAATGTTAGTTCAATAAGTGATTGACTTGCACATATCGATGATTATTGCCCCTAAACTCGAATAAACACTTTCAATGTTATATTCATGAAGTTTTCCGGTCAATTTTTTCTTTGATACGTCAATCAATAGAAAAATTATTGTCTTCATTTCTCAAATCATCCTGTTAGAAAAGGGACTTGATTATAAATATTAGGATATCCAGGTGGATACAGGCGTTTTTTTTGAATAGGATCTACATGTATTATATCACATTGTCCAGATATTTTGTATCATGACTCAATGAAGCTGATTTTATTATGCCTATTGTATCACAGGTTAGCGATGTGGCCTGTGGGCGTCTTGTAATAAGTGATATAAATCTGAATATTTTGAAGCTTACTTGCGTTGTTTAAATAAATTAAAATAACCATTGCAATGCCGAGTTGAAAAATAAACCTGTATTTTGATAGACAAACCCTAATCTTAATTGCTATTCTTTTTAATTCTTTTCAGAGAAACAAGGCATTGGACCAAAACCGCAAAATACAAGAAGACAGTTCTAAAATCAAATTAATTAATTAATCGTTGTTTTCTGTAACCATATTACTTTTTTTTGCCACCTAATGCAATTTTCTAATTTAGGTTTGTCGCAAAGTAACAAATAATGGAAATAATGCAAAAAGTCGTGAAGTCGGAGAATTATGTCGTAAAATAGATATTTTTTGGAACTGTTTTTTATTTTCTGAAATCAAAATGCTATATAAAATTTAAGGCATATGCATTTGTTCACAATCAGTCGAAAATATATACATCTGCCATTGAAAGTATTTTAAATGTTATAAGTGAGATGTAAAACATTAAGATTACATACGGGGATAGCTACCAACTTTAAAATTTTTGCAAATATTGTGCGTGTAGTTATTCAACTTATTCAACTTTTTTAACTATGGACCGGATTTATTTCAGGGAATACCAGCCTGTCCATGCTTTACACCCTTGCGATACACCACCGCTGGACCCAACTATAATTATATTCGCCGTTAGGGTTTGCGCAATGACATTTACTGTACCACTATCTAGCTCGGAATTGGGCTGCACAGTTTTAAGAATCATGTGTAACAACATAGTGTCGATTCAAACATTTCTCAGGAAACAATCAGCTACAAAACCAAACAGACTTTGGTAAGAAACAAGTAAAATTCTAATAGAAAAGTCATGTTACATTTGGTATCGTTGCAAACACAACATACAGAAAGTTGTGCTGTAAATAGCACGCTAGCGTTATTTGTTTGTACAGGTTTGCATGCCTGATAACAACAAAAGTGACAGAAAAGGTTTATATCCGAGAAAAAATATCACGGTTTTAAAAAGATTATTATTTTGATGTGAACATTAATTAAACTCTTAAAAACTCACATGTGATTTACATGTAGGTAGATTAAGTTAATTGAAAACATTTCTTAAATTGCAGTGAGTGTAAACGATATGGTATTTTTATCTTTGTAAAATGATACTAAAAAAGGATGGTAATGAAAATACCCTATAGAAACGAGACCTAAATTAATAAATCACTGCTGGTTCAACAAACTCATTTTTTCACAATTTAGAGACATTTACGCTATATGGAAAAGTGCATACCTATACATATCAATATTTCTTTTAAATTCAATATCATCTTCATTAAAATAACAAATAAAAACAAAAACAAAAATATAGAATATGAATATGCGAGTTGATGTCAATAATGAAAGAATAATATTAGTATTTCCGTATTGTATCCATTAACAACCAACAATACTTCTCTGCAGTGGCACAACTCACCTTAATTGTAACCCGATGTCTAAAATATGTGACGTGTTGATATGCCAAATTTGTAATTATTATAATTCCAAGTCATCTTATAGGCATCAACAACACACATGTACCTACATGTTTTCGCAATCAAAATATGTATAATTAACGTCATTTTAAAAACAACTGTACAGTCAGCTTTCCTTTATGAAAGACAAAATACTAATTCAAACATCAATCATATTTGTAAATATTTCATTTATTGATTTCAAAAATAAATAATACATGTATTTAGATGTTTTAATTATAAGGAAAGTCTAGTTAATTTTAAATGATTTACAGAGAGAGAGGGCAAATAGCTATATATAAGTATAGACAAATTATTTCGTTCTACATAAATACTAACTAAACTTAAATTGCACCTAGCACAAGTACATATTACTATATTATAACAAATACATAATTATTACTACGGTAGCTAAACACCGTTTTGTATAAAATCCAGGGGTTTTTCTCTGGGGGAAAGCATGATTGGTAGGGATATTCCTGCTATTTTTAGGCGGTATACATATATACATAATTATAAATAATTTTTTAAATTCTTAATTGCATAATGTAGAGGTTTATCTTTCGATTACATGAAAAAATTATGTAAGAAATTTTAAAAATTAATTTTGAAAGACTTTAAAATAAAGGGAGGTAACTCCAAAAAACATCCTAATTTTACGCGTGCAGACTTTCATGAATTTTTTAACGGGTACTTTAGCTCTTTGAAAAGCTGGCGAATGTACCCTAAAAATACTATAAAACGATGCCAAAGGACTTGCTCTT
Organism: Magallana gigas; assembly: GCF_963853765.1. Taxonomy (NCBI): domain Eukaryota; kingdom Metazoa; phylum Mollusca; class Bivalvia; order Ostreida; family Ostreidae; genus Magallana; species Magallana gigas. Next base: position 36,193,613 of record NC_088856.1, read on the forward strand.
GAAACGGTACAGAAATTAAAATGGCTGATTTATATGCATTCTGATGTTAGGGGGAGTCTATAAAGCACGGGTGTTCTGCATTTAGAGGCATCCTTTTGTCAATTTCCGCTTTGTTCGTGACGATTTCCAACTAAAGGAAAAACAATCAGCGTAAATTTGAGACAAAGTATTTTTTTGCTTACAAATTAAAAAGGTAAGAAATGTACCGTAAACTTTGTTCAGTTAGTTTAGTTGGAGAGTAGAAATTGCGGGATCGGAGGAAAAGCGCCAAATATTAATAATACATTAACTAGCTAATTTAAGTGGTTACGTTCTTCGTGAATCGATTTAAAATTATACCTGAGCTACTGGTATATCTAACGCTACATTTTCTTTTGATCAATGATTGTTTGCGTCTGTGAAAATAATTATCGGTAATTATTTTACATTTCAGAAATCGTTTACATAGTTTCACTGCCCGATTTTTTTTCATCAGTAAGAGTAACATTTTGGATACTTTCCCCCCCTCTTACTTTACAGGTTTAAACGATCGTGAATTATATTTTCACTGTGATTTAAAAAAAGTGAAAATATCATTCGCGTAAATTTTATATACTGTTCTAGGTTCTAATCGCGAAAAAACATGGCGCGGAAAAACCTAATATTAATACAGTATTTTATAAAGCAAAACAACACATAGAAAAAATGCCAACCCGGGTTCGATTGAAGTGAAACTACATGTATTTTTAATTCAATATTCTTCGTACCATAAGCTGCGTTGATTTCAGCGAGTAATAATGACTCCTCCACGGTTCATAAACTATCCCAACAGCAAAGATTGATGTGTTCCCAGCCAGGTACACACCATTAGGGTTAGCACAATGGCAATGGTTGTGCCACCAGCCTGATTGGTACTTTTGGGCGCAATTACCTTGTTGCCATATATCGTTGTCTTGGTCATTTGTGGTAAACATCATGTTGTTGATACTTGCACCGAAACAATCATCTACAAAGGAAATCACACACATGGAGCTTCAAAAGACTTATGAAGTATTAATTTTTAAACAGACAAGAGAGACAAAAGGTCCCGGTGTTAGGCTAGAACAACAATGTTCAGCTTTGATTCAAGTTGTTTACAACATACACATGTGATAACACATTAGTTTCAAAAATGCAATTCAAACTTGCCTCTTTAACTTTCGAGGGCATAATGTTTTGTATTGTTTAAATTATAAAAAGACTTCGCAGTACAGTTAAGGCGGTCAATAAAAATATGGGCAAATTTTTGTGATGAAAACACGTATATTTTAGTTAAACTGGCATGTCCTTTTTAAAATCAATAACAGTCACTCAAATGCAATATATTTCTAAAATATATATATAACAGTACAATATTTTATGTTCATAGTGATCACGTGATATGGCAGTCGCATGGTACAAGCAGATGTATTTGTGGTTTTGAGGTCATTTAAAAAATTCAATATTGCAAGGGCATAATCATGTCAAAATTCACAACTGAATCATGAAATAACTTGATGTTATATAGTAGATTTTGAAAAACGGTGCGAACTTTTTAAGATAAGAATATTTGTTAGTAGAAACCGTAATTTATAATGCATATGTTGAATAATTTTGAAGGTCACAGGGTTAATTTCATTAAAAAATAATTAATTTGTAAGATTTTACAAGGATCGTAGAAGTTTTTAAGTTACATAGCATATTTCAAATTCACATGTAAAAGTTTGTCGGGATCAGGTAAGTGTATGCCCTTGCAATTAATTGATTTATATAGGTACTCAGATTTTAGATATACGATATTTTATACAAAACCGAGGTGGCTTCTTTATACGATGCATACTTTTAACAAAATGAAAATAAGACTATATAGGTAGCATTCTACTACTAATAATTTTAAACAAAATATTCATTTATACTTTTCCGTTAATGTATGACATTTATTTTTCTTCGCTATAAAACTGCACGATAGCCTTCAATGATTTAACTTAATGCGTCATTTTGAAGCATATGACGTCATATTTTGTAGTACAGCGAGAACGACATCTCGCTTATTTTTCAGTGTGTACGATATAACGGACATCAAAATTTTAAGTAATAGCATTTGTTGTTTTTAATTAAAAGATTAGTATAAGTTAACTTTACTAATAAATAGATTAATAAGTACTTTCGAGGTTTGTAATATACTGTGATGTCATAATGCACATTTCCCGTACTTTTTGTCTGAACGGAGTTTATTGACAGCCTTAACTGTGCTGCGTTATTTTCAATAAACAAATAACTGTGCGTCCAAACTTAAATCTCATATACTATATTTTGACTTTCAACGATATCTAAATTTTAAAATAAAACTCACATGGTCATCTTTTAAAACTAAAAATCTTTCATATATATGTGCTTTTAAAATGGTGATTCTCCCTAACCTTAGTAATTCATAATTTTGGATAAAATGAAACATCATTATGGTAGATTTGCTTACATAATTTTTTCAATAAACAAATTTATCAAAATGAAGCAAAACAAATTTTTCGAGCGAAAAAAATAAATGAATTAAGAGTATGTTTTAGAATTTTATTTTGCCGCAAAACCTGCTAGTATAATAAATCTGCATGTAACTATAAAGATAAATAAACAAAATTAAAAATCATTAAGTTTTGTCTCAAGAAAGATTACTTTTCTAAAAAATATATAGCAGATCAATTTCAATTTAGTACGACAATAATTCAATTTTGCTCTAATAAAGGCTTCTTAGCGGCTTTTCCCCACACCAAAAAAGAACATGGCTAACAGAAATTTAAAAACCATTTTTTATTTTGTACATGTGATTTAAGTGGAAAAATATTTTCATAAAATAATTTCACCATCATAATTTAAACTCAAAACAATTCTTACCAACATTACCCGAGTACCCGTGTAATGTAACACTATAGTTCGATGTCTCGTTTCCTACGTTAAAACTGCTGTACTTGACGTAACGTGTCTGGTTTTCAAAGTCTGCCATGTCCATCCGCATCTCATACGTCCCCTGACGTAGCAGATAATGGAGGATGTCGTTACCTGTAAATGAATATTTTCAGTTAATAGATGTACATTCTTAAATCATAATATTACCACGTTAAATATGTATGTAAACGATTCAAAAAAAAAAACTACTCAAACATATTTTCTAATTGTTTGTGTTCCGTTCATATTGTAAAAAGTGATAAAAATGTGTCTGTAAAAAGAGCAGAACATGAAATAAAAGAGTTTCTACCCAGCCAGAATTCATTTCTCAGATCTCCAAATCCCGTCTTGTATTCTTTCCAATTACGAATAAAATCTTCTGATCCATCTTGTCGCCGTTGAAACACCTAATTGTTTATGATATTCTACTTAACTAGTTGTCTCATCAGCATTTTTGTTTGGCATTTTAAACATAAAACCGTTAACACTTTGCTCTAAATTAAAATCTTTTGCTTTAAAAATAATTATTTGGAACACTAATTTTTTTAAAAAGCACTTTTGTGATAAACATGTATTTTCATTTTATAATCTTACCTCAAAAAATTAATCACAATTCAAAAGAAAAACCCTTTTATATCGATAGACGTTGCCATTTAAGAATCATGGTTTTAATAGCAATTAAAGATGCCAAAAAACTTTTGTAGAGCATATTACCGTTTTAAAGTGAATTATCTGAATGATCTTACAAATAGTTCATAAACATCTTAAAAGTCATTTACCGTCCATCCACCGCCATCCGTAACCATTTCACAAAACACGTTCACGTAATCTTTCACTGGAAGTTTCACCCTATATATGCCACTTAGTAAAGTTGGTTCCTCATTATGGTATGCTGTGCAGTCAGTGGGAGGAATAGTATCTGATGAAACATATTTAATCATATTAAAGGCTAAATTATTTAAATAAACCAGAAGATATCCTGCTATATTAAAATGGTGAACCATTATATATATATATATATATATATATATATATATATATATATATATATATATATATATTTATATATATATATATATATATAAGATGTCAAATTTCAATACAATTTTTACTACTGTCCCAAATACGAATTTCAGATAAAATACTGATTTTAAAAAAAATTGGGGAAGGTAGTCACCTCCCCTCCCCCAATTAAACTTCCTCCCTGTTAAATGCATGCAGCATTTATTCATACAGTTACAAATTAATTTCTAAGTTTAACAACCAAACTGTCGTAGTATAAAATTGTATGAAATTAAAAAACGCTAGTGTATGCATATAAATTTGAATTTATCAACCAAAGTTATTATATTTAAAGTATCTCCCTAATGGTTAACTCGTCCTACACTTTTCGACATGGTGTAAATTAGTCAAACCGCGTTCCTGGACACGCCGGTGTGGAAAATAAATTCTTTCGATCAAAACTAAAATCGGATCAAATTGGTCCATTTTATTTATTTACTTTTTTTTCTATTAGCCAAAGATGTCCCATCCAAGGTACATCTGCCGTCGATACATAATGAACTCGTCCTATACGTTTCGGCAAGACGGTAATTAGTCAAACCGCGTTTTTGGTTACCTTCTACTATTCCATTCGTTCACAAGCAGTCACGCTTCGCTAGCTTCTATCAATCAAAACTAAATTCGCGCATTTAAGAAACGAATTGCCTTATATCTTCAGCATTTGTCAAATCTTAACTTCTACGTATAATCCATATTACGCTGGTGTATGCATTTTTTTTAGTTAATTTGCAAAAAGTCTTAATTCATAAGTACTGTTAAGAGGAGAAGGTTTTGATATACGCCTTACTTCTTAAAATAGAAAGTGTCTGATAATTTACATGTAGTATTAAATATTCTCTGTATTATTTTTTTTTTTACTAACGAAAAACTAAATCATCATTAATTTTTATACAATTTTGATTGATATCGATGTCTGTATACCTTTGACACAGTAAGTCTGGTTGCTTGAAAGAGTAACACATTTTTCACTTGATGAGCAAGATACACATCTATTGGTCCATTCCTAAAAAGTACAAATTAATATCAGAAGGATCTATTGTTTTTGAATACCCAAACAATTAAACCTTTTTTATCATTTTGTCAAAAACATTTTAACTTAAGCAAATGGATAAAAACGGATCTATTGTTTTGATTACCCATACAATTAAACTCTTCTTTTATCATTTTGTTAGAATCATTTTAATTTAAGGGGTGAAGTTAACGTATCTTTAAGGATTGTCTCATTAAGTGTATTCATATTTTTTACCTAATGATGGATGAGGTTGATATATTTGTTTTCTAACTTTTAAAAAAGATTTCATAGCAATCCAAATAAGGATTACATATATTATCAAATAGACAAAAGCTAAAACTTACTTGGTCAAGTTCAAATCTAACATAATCAGAGTTTGGCTCAACTTCCTTTGTGTCAGATACCAGTTCACACAGCAAGTCTTGTTTCCGGTAGCTTACTCCACGACACAGCCTCGGTCTATCCCGACATTCCCGGACACACTGCTGCTGACCCACTGTCCCCACCACCCGGACAATGGGACCCAGGAATCTTTCCCCGGGAACACCTGGGTAACTTTGGTCTATAGCCTCACATATAAAACATAATCTGAGTACGAAAATCAGACGGAAGAAAATTGTTATAGGTGTAATTTGCATGGTGATCATTGTTTAAAGTATGAACTAAGGCCTAATGAAAGAAAGTTCAGAGAAGTCCTATCTTTAAATCGTTTTTACGGAAATTAATTATTCATTGACATCTTAAAAGCCATAATTATACAGCAATATCTCACATCAATAAAATCAAGGAAATAAATTTTTATCGTAATTTCAGACCATAAACTAATTATCCACAAATGTGAAATCGATAAAAAAAAAAAACAAGGGTCTTGCTTTATAATTCATTAGAGAGGGTTTTTTTTTTTTTTTTTACACAAATTCAATTTCTTTCACATAATTTTCAAACTCACACTTATCATTTTTGCGTCATATTTGAAAAACGACAGACATAATTGATATTACCTGCAAAAGTCCAAAACGTATTCCTTTCGCTAAGAAATTAGTCGAACCGTAATTTTGAACATCTGCTTTTGATTATGAAAAGAATTGGGAGATGAGTACAAAAAAGCAGCATATTTATAATAGAAACTAAGAAAGTGCAAGAAAAAACTGAACGCGTTATTAAGACTGTAATTATTGAACTTCATTGTTTTAACATTTGAACAAATTGTATCTCAATGTCCCAAAAATTAAAGATTAATGACCTATCCAAGGAATTTAATTGTTAAACAACTAAAGCCTCTCCATAGTGTAGATTAAACTAAAACACATGTGTATATATTCTTTAGGAACCTACAATCATTTTCTTAATACCTTTCTAAAAAGTATAACGCGATTTAACCAAAACTACTGTGGAGTCATTTAAAATCGTGGGGGCCAATTTTCGTGGATTGTTGGATTTTGCTTATTCGTGGGGATGTAATTTTGTGGATATGTTGGTTTTCAGTTTTAGTAAGAAAAGTTACTCTTTCAAAACTTGTTTTCGGGAGGACGTAAGGACGTAAATTCGTGGGGGGGGGGGGGGGGGGGCTACCCACGAAAACCACGAAAATTGAGCCCCCACGAATTCTAATGATTCCACAGTATGCAGGGAATCCTCCGCAGTTTATCGTTTGCGAGATAATGCAGGAAAAACTCAAACAAAGCTCGTTGCATAGACAAGCAAGTCTTTTTTGCTGCTGAAAATCAAATAAAAAAGTTGTTACATTATAAGAATTAAAAAATGATATTTTGGCAATATTATACCATAAAAGCAACAATTAAACGCTTAGTTTGTGCCCGACCTTGATTGAAAAACGTAGAAAAATGTGACAGAAACGTTTATAAATCAATTCGAAAAAGTATATGTACAGGAAATTTTTAATCGACAAAAAGTTTTTTTTAATTTATTTAAAGACAAACACATGATTACGGTACAATTAATAAACAATTATTAGTGGAATATTAATGAAAATGTGTGCAAAATCCAAATACTTTATTATCTTTGGTTGAACGGAAAATGGTATTATAATAGTTATATCAAATTTCTGCCGCATTAAAACATACCAGTCAAAAACAAAATTTTGTAGACCACATTGTTAATTTGTGTTTCTTTTTGATAGTTCAGAAGAAAATGTCACTGAGATGATGAAAATCTGAAAAAAGGCTTAATTATAGGTCGATCCACCTTTCGAAGTTCAATGCTTTGACCATACCTCTCAATGTGAAAAAAGGTCACTTCAAAGTTTCACCTATTTTGGTCTAAATGGGAATGGGCCATGCATGTGCGAAAAGCCGGGTACAACATGTTTAACGCAATTCTTTCGCAGATGAATGCACAAGTGCTTGAGGAGAGGATCGACCCCCTTTGCTCCATCACCCCACTCCAAGTATCTAGATCCCCGGGACTCTACTTATTTTTTTTCTTAAAATTATCTTTTTTGACATATTTATAATACCGAGCACAGTGAAAGGCGGGCGAAGGTACACGTCGTATATATAAGAAAATCAGTAAAAGAAAGAGAGTTGAATCAGGGGTTCTATGAGCTAAAAAAAATTTCTTTTAGCCTTCGGCCCTGCCATACTGGTCGCCATTTTGTTTTTAAAAAATCAGTTTGATCATTAATTGACTAGCACTTATCAATGTTATTGCCCCTAAACTCGTTCAAAAAACTTTATGATGTTTCAATTTAAGGTAATTCAAATTTACAAAAATTAAAAATGAAAACAAGATAAGTTTCCATAGTGCTTTAATCAAGAAACACGACTAGTTTTACGTATGTCTTATCAAATTACTAAATGGAGAATAAAAACATTAACATCAAGGAGCGGACCTTTTAGATACTGTACGTATAAAGTATTAAAATTTTATTACTGGTAGTCAACATATGAATTAAATTGATAAACAATGAAAGAAGAATTATTTTTGTCGGAATTACGTAACTCTCTTCGGTTATTTCCAAGGACAAAACTTGTACGTTTTACGCAGGAAATGACGTCGTTATGTAGACTGAATACGCGACGTTTAGTTTAACCTTGGCTAATGATGTGAGTTGGCGGATCCTACTGTGTGCGTTTCGAATAAATTGTACAAAAATCAAACTGCACTGTGTTAAATCTGCGCTCTGTCCAACGGTCACACCGTTTACATATTATAATGTAAACATTCCTTCCACAAAATTACTTAAAACATGCAAACATTTTGAAAAAAAAAATCATATCCCCTCTATATATATAACAAAAAGGTTGCAAACTTCGTCTGCCAGCTAAAAGGTACCGCCCATGCATATTTAATATTGAAATAGTCTCGTTCAACCAGACGCTCGGCTGTCTCCGTAAATCTCCGATGAGCAGAGAGTCTGGTAAAGCGTCACGTTAATAACTGCTACCGATAGGGGCGCTGATTTAGTTTCATTTTGAATCGTTGTGTCAATGTGTGCCGGTTTGAATTTGTGTGATATACAGTACTTTATTTTATTGCTGTTAAACTTAAGGAACGTTCGTCGATTTAGTCTTATACTATAGTCTTGCTTTCCACAGACTCACTAAACATGGCTGAACTTACATTTGAAGCAAGGAACGTTGTTTACGTGTTATAACGTTACACGATAGCTAGATTTTAAATTGAAATAACTTAAAAACATTTATTGGTTCTACCCTATCTCATAAGGTAACACTGCAAATAAATAAATAAATTCCGTTATTAAACTTTCAAGTTGAGATCATTCAGTTTAAATGGCAAATTCACAAATAGTTGATTCCGTCTTTGTTTATATGTTATAGGAGGTGGGTTTTTTTTCAACCAATCAAATTCAATACCAGTATTTTGGTAAGCCTCGTTTTGAGGTCACAAACATTTACGTGACGCTGAACTAGACTCTCTGCTCGTCGGAGATTTACGGAGACAGGCGAGCGTCTGATTGAACGAGCCTACTACCGGTAAATACGGTGACCTCATGTCGTAGCCGATATTTCCCTTCAGTGAATAAAAGTATGTTATGCCCATGTAAATAAATTAATTGTGTAAATTGGGTCAATTTTCATTGACAAGTTGTAAGTTTTTGAACCAATCCATCTTCAGCCAACGGAAGTGAGGTTTTATTTCAAGAAAGGTAACTCCACTTATAAACAGAGAAGTTTTGTGTTTACACGAAACAATGAAAATGTAATCGATTTACGAATTTGCATGAAAAAATCGACAACAAATAATGTCTCCGCGAAGTTTGATCAATAAAATAGTAAAGGTATAGTATATATAATACAGACGAGGATTTTAAATAGATAATTGTCATGACATTGCCTATTCACTTAGAAACTTTCAAATTGTCCAAGGTCAATGGATCTTCTTAAAAAACAGACAAGTTGCTGGTTAAGGATTCATGTTATTATATTTGGTCAATGGAAGATACCGATGATCTCGTCAAAGATGATGCTTTGAGGTCTACTATACTAGTACCTACGATTTATAAACATATCGAGGTCCCTACATATTCTCAACTGATAAGGACAGTAAAGACAACGGATTTAAAAAGACTTACTATAAATTTGTCTTGGGTACTATGCCAAATTGAAATTTGTGTAAACTATAAAAATAGCTATATTCAATCAAAGGAGAGAATTTATTTGCAACAGACAAGAATTATGTGAAAGACGTAAAGACAGACAACTGATTTCTGTTTTCATAATGCACTTATTGCATGACCTCTTGATAGATAGATAGATAGATAGATAGATAGATAGATAGATAGATAGAGATAGATAGATAGATAGATAGATAGATAGATAGATAGATAGATAGATAGATAGATAGATAGATAGATAGATAAATAGATAGATAGATAGATAGATAGATAGATAGATAGATATTTTACAAACCTGATTGATAATTTTGCAATGTACATGTATATGCGTCAAGAAATTGCATGCTTTCTTGTCACAAATCGTGATAATTATTAGTGGAAGTAGTTTTCTTGTCTCTCGAGGATGTATATGCCTAATTCAGGAGTTACTACTTCCAAATCCTTGCCAACATTCTTCAAAAACTTTTCTTTTTTTCTTTGCCTTTTAAGGTTTTTGGTGTTGGTGTTGAGCTTTAGATAAATATTTTCATTTAAATAAAAAAAATCCCAAAATGCTTAAAAAGTATTACATTTATATTTTTTTTTCAAGGTAAAAGAAAACATCCTAGACCGGAGTAGTTTTTTTCTTTAATTTCTTTATTTTTTTTTTCATATAAAGAGAAAATGAGAATTTAAAGGCAGACATGACTATAATATAGAAACTCCAAACAAACCAGATCCTGTGGTTATTTGATATGAAATTACAAATGAACAGTGCAAGTACATGTACCTGTTACATATAATACGATATATAAATGGAAGTAATTACTTTGTTTGATTCTTTTATATTTAACGTTTGTCTCAAATTTCAATAAAAAAAAATAATAATACAGGCTGATTATGAATTCCAAATATTGATTTTTTTAATAATGTGATTCCCTAGCATTTGATTTGTTGGATACGCGGGGGTGTTAAGAAGGCATATGGGAAATCAAGCGTCTTATTTTGACTGTTGTATTCAAAATCGTGAAATTAAATACTATTTTGAATAAGATCAAAAACTTAGTATTACCCTTTAAAATAGATGTCAGTGCAATAAAATTGGGTAGTACATTACTGCAATATTAGTGCATTATCACGTGACAACTATAAATAGCATATATTTTCCTTAACATAAAATTTGATAGAACAACACTACCCCGCGGTTTCCAAAATAAAATAAACATATATCACAGTGCAAAATTTACCGTTCTATAATTATCTTTATTTCGGACTTTACTTTTCAAATACAACATTTGTTTTGTCATATATTCTTGGAATTTAGTGTTAACAAAGTGAATTAGCCATTGACACCTGGCAGACTCTTTTATTAATTGTAATTACAAATCAGACAGATGTTTCCCACAAGAACTACTAATCTCTTGAAACAACATTATGTAATTATATGCCTTTCATGTCCTGGCCATCAAAGACTCATTGAGTTAATCTTATTACCTAATACCTGTCTATGAATCTTTCACTCAGTTCATTTGATTTGATCAGATTGTCACTTTTACTCATTGTTTAGATTCTTATAAATACTGAATTGTATTTGTCAATCTTCAGTTCGGAGGCCTGTTACCGGTCACTTCCGTCTGTGTCCTTATTTGTTTGTTATTGTTCATCTTTTAAACTCGACTGATAATAAATACGGTATCCTTCATCACTTGGTTCTATTTCTGTAGAATTACATATTGATGGACCCTTGGGAATACGGCATACATAACCTTCGTTTTTAACTTACGGCCCACGGCGTGCATCAACCTTATAACTTGTAAACAACGACAGAGGAAAGCCTGGCCGAGAAATAAAAGCAAACTTACATACCTTTTAGCGAATGATTGATAAAACAAACATCTCTCCCAGTATTCTTATGTTCAATTCTTAATAAATCACACAACAATACTTTATTACAGTTCTTGGATTAGGTATATTTTGAATATGTTTACAATGCTTTCCGATCAAATGCACACGACATTCAAATTTCAGTCATGACGTCATCAATGTGTAAATTTACGTAATACAAACTAATTTCTGAAAAAAAAAATGTCTTCAGTATTTTTTTTTTTTTTTGGTCTACGCTTCGTTGCTTAGATATTTGAATATGTACATAATAACTCAGATTTGTGATTACACGGAATTACATGTAACTCAGATTCTATATGCTTCCTTAACACCCCAGCGTATTAATCTCGTCTATATGGAAATAAAGAGGAAATAACACTATTGATGTTACCAGTAACATTCATATTGAATTTCGTCACATTATTTTAAATTAATGTCGTTCTATGAATATCGTTTATATGGCTTTAATGATATTCGCAATAAAAGAAGGGTGGGTGTTATTTATTATCCATGCAAACGCAAAATACAATAGAAAAAACGTACTGCCAAAAATAAATAAAACTGTACACGCTTCATATTTTTATTTAGTTTTTAATAAACGGTGTATTTCTTTCCCATTTTATTCGATGTTATGGAACACACAGATAAAAACTATCGCACAAATATAAAAATGTCAAATACTAAACGTTTTTGTGATCGGCTTCGGCCGATCACAGTTGTCTCCACATATCCGGCAAGTTTGACTGTTTGTGCACGCATTGCGCCTAGAAAAACTAATTACTATTCCATGATAGCTTCATATACATGTAAATCTTTCATTACGTGTAGATTACTAAAAACGTTATTCTCATGCAATTGCCTTGAAAGTAAAACATTTATATGCTTACATACATAATGAATAAAATCACGTTTTTCTTTACATGTGTAAAAATATAAATCGGGGGTACTATTCGCCTACTAAAAGTAAAGTTTATAAATGTCTTCCTATTTCGGAAATCAACAAAACGGTGCGATATATCTTACTAGTATTTATTATGTTTTTGCACGTACCGTAATGCTCTCGCATTACATTTACAAAGCTGACCAATGATACATGTATTACATGTACATGCCGATAATTCCTTTAAAAGGATTTTTTTAATGTTATCTCATACGTGTGGTGTATACTACCCGTGTGATATACCTTTGCTTTATCAAACGGGTAAGGGTAGTGCTTTATCAAATACTTCCGGTTCGAACTATTGTTGACACAGCCCCTCGTTTCAACGCTTCAGTGTTCTATTTTCGAAGATTTTCTAGCATTTTCCACATAACTATATCTACTAACAAAATTATTTAAAATGGATTTTGTCGAAGATTTAAATTAAAAATAGGAAGAAAAAACACATAACTGTTTATTTTACAAAACTGCAAATCACGTTAGCTCCAAAGGAGTTAATCCTGACGAAGCGATAAAAATATAACATTTTGATTGTGTTTCTATTAAGATACAAGAACTTACCGAAATAAGTTCGCCTAAGACTTTTATTTCATCACTATAAAGCATCCTTTTTTCAATATTTTTAACTTTGAATCATAAGAATAGTGTTTGTTACACATCAATAACTGTTCCTCGTTTGAGTCAATTCAAACTAACGAGCATTAGCAACTTTGTGTAAGTCAACAAACTTAAATTTTGAAGCCTTCTAATCAGTATTTCCATTTAATTAAGTGATTAAGCTCCAAGAAAAAAATATTAGGAGGTAAAAACTATTTCAAGGTTTATTTCAGTGAAACATTACATAAAACAGTTAGATATACCTCCAAAATAACGTACTAAATTAGATTGCGCAAGGTCACAATAACAGCAATTTTGTGTCAAACCAATCTTTTTTTTTTTAAATTGAACTGTTAACAGAAAGCATACAACTTATAGTCGTACTACAGAGGCGAAAATATGTATACCTTTGCACGTTTGTATTCCTACAGTGAGCTTCACAAGGTCCAACAATTCAACAGCCAAATTACAACACAATAAAGCAGAATCTCATTATAATTAATTAAATTATGCACAAAAATACATTATATAACATTATACATTATATAGTTAAAGAAAATCTTACGAAAGTCGTTAAATGAAAAAAGCCGTATTGATATCCACAGAAAATATACAAATAACATTACATTTATTCTTCACATAACCTTCCAAAAAATTCACGATATTTCATAATTTTGCAAATTTCTCAAAAATTATACAGTTTACATGTGTTTTTATGAAACATTAATTAAAAGTTATTTATTTAGGTATCAACAAAATATGGTTTATCTAAATTGACAAGCTAGTTTTTATTGATAGTACCTATACTGTTTGACTAGTTTTAAAAGGTTGGGTTTTTTCCAATGTTTGCAAACATTGGAAAACCTGAAATTTACCAAAAAGACATAATCTAACAGTCACTAAAAGGACACACTCATTCTAACTGTATAATAAACATTAAAATTTTGGTCCTAGCTGGCAAAACCGTAGAAAAAAGTTAAATAGTACTACCCCACCCCTTTTCGAAAAGTAATTTTCCACGAAGTGTTTGACATATTTGTGGTGTTCCTCTGCTTTTGACAAATATGAGCAATATATCTGTACTGAAGACACCGAACGATACTTGTACAATACTTTAATAAAATCAAATACGTCATCTTAAAAGATCATTTGATGTGTTCAAAACTGTAACCGGAAATTAACCGGACACGAAAACCACTGGGATTACCTTAATCGTTGAAAAAATCAATTCGGGTCATATAAGGGGCTGTCTCAAAAGCTTTATAATATACAACGAATTGTATGAGATAAACAGAACATCTATATTGTGGGATTTTATATTAGCTTTATCCAACTCGTTGAAATGGTTATATTACCTCGGCAAGCCTCGCGAATATATGCACCATATCAACCTGTTGGATAAAGCGAATATAAAATCACACAATATAGATGGCCTCTATTTATTTATGAAGTGCATAATTTTTTTTACCAGTATTAACCATAGAAGTTAACTGCACTATGTACTATTAATGCATAACAAATCAGTAGTTCCCCAAAACCTTGCTTATAAATACAATGTTGGAAACATTGGACATGCATGTAAAATATGATAAAACAAAATTAATAAACTGTTCACATTATTTTATAATCTTCCGGCTCAGACTCCCCGTCCATGATTTCTGGAACGTGTGTGGTGTTATCATATGGTTTAACCATGAACTGTGTGGATTTCAGTGAATGCCACTGGCCTAGCCAGTCTTCATACGTTATCCCTACTCTATCCTGTGTGTTGTGTCCAGCCAGGTATTCGCCATTAGGGTTGGCACAATGACAATTACTGTACCACCATCCGGCTCGGTATTTGTTGGCACAGTCTTCAGTACTGTTGTCGTTGTCTTTGTCCTTTGTTGAAAACATCATATTGTTGATTCCTCTATCTACTCTCGTGAAACAATCCTCTACAAAACCAAACACAGAATTGATCAGTATTTTCTGTAGGACATAAATAAAATCAAATTAGAAAAATAATGTAATTGAATTAACATTTTTAAAACACGACATATACAATAGATTGCAGCTGATTAATTTATTTCTATACAAGATAAAACATGTTTTCCTCTCCAAACCGACTGATGAAATGTATTTAACTCATTACTTTTTATTTCTTAAAACAATTATTTGCCTTTTTCGAATATGAATATGGTAAATGGTTAATTGTTGCTTCTCCGTCCACTTTTGTGGGAAAACGGTTTGTCAACTAGCCGACAAAAGTTCAAACATTTAGTTATGAGCTTAACTTTTTAAATGCAAGTCAAGTGATTGAATCTAAAAAAAATATTAAGAATCATTTATCGTTTAAAAAAAAACAATCAAACTTTTGCTGAGAATTGTTGAAATACAAAACTCTGTGAAAACTCACTAAAATAAATGTTTTCCAAGTACCCGGATAAGGTAACTTTATATTTGGATGTCTCATTTCCTACGTTAAAACTGCTGTACTTGACGTAATGTGTCCGCTTGTCGAAGTCTGCCATGTCCATCCGCATCTCATACGTCCCCTGACGTAGCAGATAATGGAGGATGTCATTTCCTGTTACAAAGAGTAGGAATAAGGGAATATATAAACGCAAGAAAATCATCTTGTCATTTTATACAATAACTAGACCTTGACCCGTGCTTGCACACATTGCATATTATGTCGGGCATTTAAGAAATAGATACATCAAATTTGCACACCATGTTGTCATTCAGAACTCTCGGAATTTTTCATATTAAACGAACTGAGTTGGAGTTATCTCCCGTATTTTTTTTTTTTCATGAACAGCAAATATTAACGAGGCTGGGGGGTGGCTGCCATTTTAAAGCGTTTTTATCTCTATACAAAAAAGATTTTCACTTTAATGTTCTATAACTCAAACAATGTACTGAAATTGTCTTTTGAAAGAAATTGATATGATGGTATTGAAGCATTATTTAAAGAGTCAATTGATGGTAAACCAAGGTTTACAAGATGCAAAAAAATTATTTCAGCTGTTTTCAGCATTTTCTAACTTTTTAAAGGGAGGTAACTTGTAAACCTTCAAATATTTTGTTCTAATACTTTCCTTTTATTTTTTTATTTTTTTTAATTTCACCATCGAACTTTTTTTTAAATGCTCAATCTTTATTACACATATATTGATTATTATTATGTTAAAATTTGGAAATAATCTTGTGGCTACTTTTATTTTGTTTTACATATTTGCATTTGTGTGACATATATATTTTTGGTAAAATTGTGATATTTTTCTTTATAACAAATAATGTTATGTTTTACTTATTGTGTTAATTTTTTGTGATGTTATTGGTATATTTTTTGCCTTTATTTATATTTCAAATATTTTTCATATTTTTTTTTTTACATAACGTGCAATTTCTTCAGATGCAATAAATGATAAAATTAACGATGATTGTGATGTGGTCTTCCATATTAAGATGTAAATTAAGATTATATGAAACATTTCTGCAAATTTGTTGAATTTTGGAGAAATTATTTTTGGGACCCCCCAGCCTCCTTAAATGAAACTTTACACGTATTTGTATTATCGTTTTTTAGTTTATCCATGCACATGTGATATTGTAGAAACATAAACTAAAAGGATCCCGTGATTTAGCGTGAATGTTATGCGCATGCACAAGATTATAAAATCCGAAAAATTCAGACGATTTCCGGACTTTTTAAAGGAATTTTCTTTCATTATTAATTAGCAAAGCCTGATTGAGAATAAATAAAAACAAATTGGTAATTTCCAAGTACCAATAATGTTAAAATATATTAAAAGAAAAGACAATAGTCTTCCAATTTCTCTGTATTAAAGCCAAAAAATTCGAGTCTATTATTTTAATGTCATAGTATAGATGATTGGTTGACATTGTAACAATTTTTAGTAAAATGTATCTGCCGTCGTATTAATGCAAAAAAAAATTCCGATAAACGTAATGCATTTATCTGAGGAGTAATTTGAAAAGAGAAAGTTAACTTAAATTGTAAGATATCCCTTAAGCTTTAAAGAACTAATAAAATTTGAAAACATTGTTTATAGGAGGGTGGGGATTTGGTGGGCTTTGTCAATTATTTTTCCAAAAGTTTTTTTTTAATCAGAAAAGTATCAAAGTTTTAAATCTCCATTGAAAGTATTAATCATCTGTATTTAAATATTTATTTTCCTTTCCTAATACTTATTTGCTATTTGTATATTTTAAATTGGTCAAGGGAATCTAGAAAAAGGGGACAAACAGTTAAAACTTATACAGAGGCAGTGGCAGAGTAAGAGACATATAGGAAAATATGAAGAAATTTCAAGATTGTTTACCTAGCCAGAATTCGTTTGTAAGATCTCTAAATCCGTGCTTGTACTCAGTCCAATTGCGAAAAAAATCCACTGATCCATCCAATCGACGTTGAAACACCTAGAATTTTAAATTATGTACATAGTTTTCTTATCCTCACTACATTTTTAAACATTTCAGAAATAAAGAAGGAGGTACCATGCTGAAGGTAATGAGCTGATACTTTTAAAATAATTGTTCAATTGTAATTCATTACATTTTAGGAAAAATATTTGTCTACAGATAAACCTGCAATCTTTACAGTTGAAAATTTATTTTAATGGCAAAGGATAATGGACGAAAACAATCATCGGATCTTGTTCTTGAAAAAAATGTAATGGCAATGCAAAAGAGCCAAACGTTATAAAAATGCCATTTACCGTCCATCCTCCGCCGTCTTTAGCCATTTCACAAAATACGTTCACAAAACCAAGAACTGGAAGTTTCACCCTGTAAATTCCACTTAGTAGAGATATCGATGGTTCCTGTTTAAGGAATGCTGTGCAGTCAGTGGGAAAAGTGTCTGGAGAAACATATTAAGAACATGTAAAAGACCATCTAATTTGAATGAATGAAAAGAAGGGGGTTGATCTAACCTCTACCTCATGAAAAATTGTTGTATTTTCTATATATTTTGATTAAGGAAAAATGAAATCATTCTTTTATAATTCTTATCATCGAATATTTACCTTTGACGCAATAGGTCTTCTTGCTAGAAAGAGTAACACATGTTTCGTCCAAAGAGTAGGACACACATTGACTGGTCCATTTCTGCAAATACAATACCAGTTATAACCAAAGGATCTGTTATTTTAATATTAGGCTTTCTTGAGAAAAAAAATCTACGGGTATTCTAAACATTTTCATATCAATCAAAAAGAAAAAAAACTTAAAACATCGAATAGACAAAAGCTAAAATTAATTGAAGAGGTCAAGTTAACGTATCTTTCAGGGTTGTCTCATTAAGTGTATTCATATTTTAAACCCAATGATGGATGAGGTTGATATATTTGTTTTCAACCTTTAAAAAAGATTTCATAGCAATCCAAATAAGGATTACATATATTATCAAATAGACAAAAGCTAAAACTTACTAGGTCAAGTTCAAATCTAGTATAATCAGAGTTTGGCTCAACTTCCTTTGTGTCAGATACCAGTTCACACAGCAAGTGTTGTTTCCGGTAGTTCACTCCACGACACAGTCTCGGTCTATCCCGACATTCCCGGACACACTGCTGCTGACCCACCGTCCCCACCACCCGGACAATGGGACCCAGGAATCTTTCCCCGGGAACACCTGGGTAACTTTGGTCTATAGCCTCACATATAAAACATAATCTGAGTACGAAAATCAGACGGAAGAAAATTGTTGTAGGTGTAATTTGCATGGTGATCATTGTTTAAAGTATGAACTAAGGCCTAATGAAAGAAAGTTCAGAGAAGTCCTATCTTTAAATCGTTTTTACGGAAATTTATTATTCATTGACATCTTAAAGACATAATTACATGTATACAGCAATACCTCACATCAATAAAATCAAGGAAATAAATTTCTATCGTAATTTCAGACCATAAACTAATTATCCACAAATGTGAAATCGATAAAAAAAAAACCACGGGTCTTGCTTTATAATTCATTAGAGAGGGTTTTTCTTTTTTTTACACAAATTCAATTTCTTTCACATGATTTTCAAACTCACACTTATCATTTTTTGCGTCATATTTGAAAAACGAAAGACATAATTGATATTATCTGCAAAAGTCCAAAACGTTTTCCTTTCGCTAAGAAATTAGTCGAACCGTAATTTTGAACATCTGCTTTTGATTATGAAAAGAATTGGGAGAAGAGTACAAAAAAGCAGCATATTTAAAAAAATAGAAACTGAGAAAGTGCAAGAAAAAACTGAACCGCGTTATTCAGCCTGTAATTATTGAACTTTATTGTTTTAACATTTAAACAAATTGTATCTCAATGTCCCAAAAATTAAAGATTAATGACCTATCCAAGGAATTTAATTGTTAAACAACTAAAGCCTCTCCATAGTGTAGATTAAAACACATGTGTATATATTCTTTAGGAACCTACAATCATTTTCTTAATACCTTTCGAAAAAGTATAACGCGATTTAACCAAAACTACTGTGGAGTCATTTAAAATCGTGGGGGCCAATTTTCGTGGATTGTTGGATTTTGCTTATTCGTGGGGATGTAATTTTGTGGATATGTTGGTTTTCATGTTGGTTGGGGGGGGGGGCTACCCCCACGAAAACCACGAAAATTGAGCCCCCACAAATTCTAATGATTCCACAGTATGCAGGGAATCCTCTGCAGCTTGTCGTTTGCGGGATAATGCAGGAACAGCTCAAACAAAGCTCGTTGCATAGACAAGCAAATCTTTTGTTGCTGCTGAAAATCAAATAAAAAAGTTGTTACATTATAAGAATTAAAAAATGATATTTTGGCAATATTATACCATAAAAGCAACAATTAAACGCTTAGTTTGTGCCCGGCCTTGATTGAAAAACGTAGAAAAATGTGACAGAAACGTTTATAAATCAATTCGAAAAAGTATATGTACAGGAAATTTTTAATCGACAAAAAGTTTTTTTTAATTTATTTAAAGACAAACACATGATTACGGTACAATTAATAATCAATTATTAGTGGAATATTAATGAAAATGTGTGCAAAATCCAAATACTTTATTATCTTTGGTTGAACGGAAAATGGTATTATAATAGTTATATTAAATTTCTGCCGCATTAAAACATACCAGTCAAAAACAAAATTTTGTAGACCACATTGTTAATTTGTGTTTCTTTTTGATAGTTCAGAGGAAAACGTCACTGAGATGATGAAAATCTGAAAAAAGGCTTAATTATAGGTCGATCCATCTTTCGAAGTTCAATGCTTTGACCATACCTCTCAATGTGAAAAAAGGTCACTTCAAAGTTTTACCTATTTTGGTCTAAATGGGAATGGGCCATGCATGTGCGAAAAGCCGGGTACAACATGTTTAACGCAATTCTTTCGCAGATGAATGCACAAGTGCTTGAGGAGAGGATCGACCCCCTTTGCTCCATCACCCCACTCCAAGTATCTAGATCCCCGGGACTCTACTTATTTTTTTTTCTTAAAGCTGCTTGGTCCGATTTTTTTGTAATTACAGTATCAAAATTTTTTTCATACAAATCATTTATCTTAGAAAGTTATGGACTTTCTCCTATTTACACCAGCAGAATCAGTCTCCTTTCAAAGTAAGAAATATTGAAAGTAAATAAAAATAATTTCTCTTTGGGCAAACGAAAAAACAAACCAAAATGCATCACGGGAATGTTTAGGAAAGGAAACCGCATCGTTTCGTCCCCCGAATGATTGGGGTTATTCAACCCGCATGCTATGCATCGATTGTAAAGAAAGCAGACTAATATTAGCGAACAAAACGTACACATGTTTAATTGTAATTTGTCTGATCATTTCGACCTTTATTTAAAGCGATGTCAAAGTCGTAATACAACCATACCCGTCTCGTCGTCAGGGGTGAAATTTAACATGAGGCCAAATAACGCGGTACCTTTTAATGTCGTTTGTTTTGTTAGCAAATTTTATACGTATTTTTCTTCGTTGAAATTTGGCATAATTGACGGGTAAAACTACTACAATGTCTATTATTATACATAAACTAAGCATAGCCATCGTTTAAAAGCGTGCATAAAATTTGATATAAAATCGGACCAAGCAGCTTTAAAATTATCTTTTTTGACATATTTATAATACCGAGCACAGTGATAGGCGGGCGAAGGTACACGTATATATAAGAAAATCAGTAAAAGAAAGAGAGTAAATTCAGGGGTTCTATGAGCTAAAAGAATTTTCTTTTAGCCTTCGGCCCCGCCATACTGGTCGCCATTTTGTTTTTAAAAAATCAGTTTGATCATTAATTGACTAGCACTTATCGATGTTATTGCCCCTAAACTCGTTCAAAAAACTTTTTGATGTTTCAATTTAAGGTAATTCAAATTTACAAAAAATAAAATAAAAACAAGATAAGTTTCCATAGTGCTTTAATCAAGAAACACGACTAGTTGTACGTATGTCTTATCAAATTACTAAATGGAGAATAAAAACATTAACATCAAGGAGCGGACCTTTTAGATACTGTACGTATAAAGTAATAAAAATTTTTATCACTGGTAGTCAACATATGAATTAAATTGATAAACAATGAAAGAAGAATTATTTTTGTCGGAATTACGTAACTCTTTTCGGTTATTTCCATAGACAAAACTTGTACGTTCTACGCAGGAAATGACGTCGTAATGTAGACTAAACACGCGACGTTTAGTTTAACCTTGGCCAATGATTTGAGTTGGCGGATCCTACTGTGTGCGTTTCGAATAAATTGTACAAAAATCAAACTGCACTGTGTTAAATCTGCGCTCTGTCCAACGGTCACACCGTTTACATATTATAATGTATACATTTATTCCACAAAATCACTTAAAACATGCAAACATTTTGAAAAAAAAAAAATCATATCCCCTCTATATATAATACAAAAAGATTGCAAACTTCGTCTGCCAGCTAAAAGGTACCGCCCATGCATATTTATTGAAATAGTCTCGTTCAACCAGACGCTCGGCTGTCTCCGTAAATCTCCGACGAGCAGAGAGTCTGGTAAAGCGTCACGTTAATAACTGCTACCGATAGGGGCGCTGATTTAGTTTCATTTTGAATCGTTGTGTCAATGTGTGCCGGTTTGAATTTGTGTGATATACAGTACTTTATTTTATTGCTGTTAAACTTAAGGAACGTTCGTCGATTTAGTCTGATACTATAGTCTTGCTTTCCACAGACTCACTAAACATGGCTGAACTTACATTTGAAGCAAGGAATGTTTGTTTACGTGTTATAACGTTACACGATAGCTAGATTTTAAATTGAAATAACTTGAAACCATTTATTGGTTCTACCCTATCCCAGAAGGTAACACTGCAAATAAATAAATAAATTCCGTTATTAAACTTTCCAGTTGAGATCATACAGTTTAAAGGGCAAATTCATTCGATCACAAATAGTTGATTCCGTCATTGTTTATATGTTATAGGAGGTGGGTTTTTTTTTCAACCAATCAAATTCAATACCAGTACTTTGGTAAGCCTCGTTTTGAGGTCATAAACATTTACGTGACGCTTAACTAGACTCTCTGCTCGTCGGAGATTTACGGAGACAGGCGAGCGTCTGGTTAAACGAGCCTACTACTGGTAAAAACGACGACCTCATGTCGTAGCCGATATTTCCCTTCAGTGAATATAAGTATGTTATGCCCATGTAAATAAATTAATTGTGTAAATTGGGTCAATTTTCATTGACAAGTTGTAAGTTTTTGAACCAATCCATCTTCAGCCGACGGAAGTGAGGTTTTATTTCAAGAAAGGTAACTCCACTTATAAACAGAGAAGTTTTGTGTGTACACGAAACAATGAAAAAGTAAGAGTTTTACGAAATTGCATGGAAAAATCGACAACAAATAATGTCTCCGTGAAGTTTGATCAATAAAATAGTAAAGGTATAGTATATATGATACAGACGAGGATTTTAAATAGATAATTGTCATGACATTGCCTATTCACTTAGAAACTTTCAAATTGTCCAAGGTCAATGGATCTTCTTAAAAAACAGACAAGTTACTGGTTAATGATTCATGTTATTATATTTGGTCAATAGAAGATACCGATGACCTAGTCAAAGATGATGCTTTGAGGTCTACTATACTATTACCTACGATTTATAAACAGATCGAGGTCCCTGCATATTCTCAACTGATAAGGACAGTAAAGACAACGGGTTTAAATAGACTTCCTATAAATTTGTCTTGGGTACTTTAACAATTCTGCCAAATTGCAATTTGTGTAAACGATGTATGAAATATAGCTATATTCAATCAAAGGAGAGAATTTATTCGCAACAGACAAGAATTATGTGAAAGACGTAAAGACAGACAACTGACTTCTGTTTTCATAATGCACTTATTGCATGACCTTTTAGATAGATGGATAGATAGATAGATAGATAGATAGATAGATAGATAGATAGATAGATAGATAGATAGATAGATAGATAGATAGATATTCTATAAACCTGATTGATAATTTTTCAATGTACATGTATATGCGTCAAGAAATTGTATGCTTTTTTGTCACAAATCGTGATAATGATTAGTGGAAGCAGTTTTCTTGTCTCTCGAGGATGTAAATGCCTTATTCAGGAGTTACTACTTCCAAATCCTTGCCAACATTCTTCAAAATCTCTTCTTTTTTTCTTTGTCTTTTAAGGTTTTTGGTGTTGATTTAAACAAGTATTACATTTATATTTGTTTTTTTTTTCAAGGCAAAGGAAATAACCATAGACCAGAGTAGCATCTTCTTTAATTTCTTTATCTTTTTAGATATGAAGGGAAAATGAGAATTTAAAGGTAGACATGACTATGATATCGAAACCTCAAACAAACCAGATCCTGTTGTTATCTGATATAAAATCACAAATGAACATTGCAAGTACATGAACCTGTTACATATGTACTATATATAAATGGAAGTAATTACCTTGTTTGCGTCTTTTATATTTAACGTTTATCTCAAATTTCAAAAAAAAAAGATAATACAGGCTGATTATGCATTCCAAATATTGATTTTTTGATACTGTGATTCCCTAGCATTTGATTTGTTGGATACGCGGGGGTGTTAAGAAGGCATATGGGAAATTTAGCGTCTTATTTTGACTGTTACATTCAAAATCGTGAAATTAAAAAACTATTTTGAATAAGATCAAAAACCTAGTATTGCCCTTTAAAATAGATGTCAGTGCAATAAAATTGGGTAGTACATTACTGCCACATTGGTGCATTATCACGTGACAACTATAAATAGCCTACATTTTCCTTAACATAAAATGTAATAGAACAACACTATCCCGCGGTTTCCAAAATAAAATAAACATATATCACAGTGCAAAATTGACTGTTCTATAATTATCTTTATTTCGGACTTTACTTTTCAAATACAACATTTGTTTTGTCATATATTCTTGGAATGTAGTGTTAACAAAGTGAATTAGCCATTGACACCTGGCAGACTCTTTAATTAATTGTAATTACAAATCAGACAGATGTTTCCCCCAAGAACTACTAATCTCTTGAAACAACATTGCGTAATTATATATATGCCATTCATGTCCTGGCCAGCAAAGACTCATTGAGTTAATCTTATTAACTAATACCTGCCTGTGAATCTTTCACTCAATTCATTTGATTTCATCAGATTGTCACTTTCACTCATTGTTTAGATTCTTATAAATACTGAATTGTATTTGTCAATCTTCAGTTCGGAGGCCTGACAAGTTACCGGTCACTTCCGTCTGTGTCCCTTATTTGTTTGTTATTGTTCATCTTTTAAACTCGATTGATAATAAATACGGAATCCTTCATCACTTAGTTCTATTTCTCTAGAATTACATATTGGTGGACCCTTGGGAACACGGCATACATAACCTTCGTTTTTAACTTACGGCCCACAGCGCGCATCAACCTTATAACTTGTAAACAACGACAGAGGAAAGCCTGGCCGAGAAATAAAAGCAAACTTACATACCTTTTATCGAATGATTGATAAAACAAACATCTCTCTTATGTTCAATTCTTAATAAATCACACAACAATACTTTATTAGAGTTCTTGGATTAGTTATATTTTGAATATGTTTACAATTCTTTCCGATCAAATGCACACGGCATTGAACTTTCAGTCATGACATCATCAATGTGTAAATTTACGTAATACAAACTCATTTCTGAAAAAAATTGTCTTCAGTATTTTTTATTTGTTTTTGGTCTACGCTTCGTTTCTTAGATATTTGAATATGTACATAATAACTAAGATTTGTGATTACACTGCATTACATGTAACTCAGATTCCATATGCTTCCTTAACACCCCCGCGTATTAATCTCGTCTATATGAAAATAAAGAGGAAATAACACTATTGATGTTACTATTAACATTCAAATTGAATTTCGTCACATTATTTTAAATTAATGTCGTTCTAGGAATATCGTTTATATGGCTTTAATGATATTCGCAATAAAAGAAGGGTGGGTGTTATTTATTATCCATGCAAACGCAAAATACGATAGAAAAAACCTTCTGCCAAAAATAAATAAAACTGTATACGCTTCATATTTTTATTTAGTTTTTAATAAACGGTGTATTTCTTTCCCATTTTATTCGATGTTATGGAACACACAGATAAAAACTATCGCACAAATATAAAAATGTCAAATACTAAACGTTTTTGTGATCGGCTTCGGCCGATCACAGTTGTCTCAACATATCCGGCAAGTTTGATTGTTTGTGCAGGCATTGCGCCTAGAACTACTAATTACTATTCCATGATATCTTCATGTACATGTAAATCTTTCATTACGTGTAGATTACTAAAAACATTATTCTCATGCGATTGCCTTGAAAGTAAGCCATTTATATGCTTACATACATAATGAATAAAATCACGTTTTTTCTTTACATGTGTAAAAA
The DNA here is from genome assembly GCF_963853765.1 of Magallana gigas. Taxonomy (NCBI): domain Eukaryota; kingdom Metazoa; phylum Mollusca; class Bivalvia; order Ostreida; family Ostreidae; genus Magallana; species Magallana gigas. The sequence goes on from NC_088856.1 coordinate 36,219,557, forward strand.
TATAAATCGGGGATACTATTCGCCTACTAAAAGTAAAGTCTATAAATGTCTTCCTATTTCGGAAATCAACAAAACGGTGCAATATATCTTACTAGTATTTATTATGCTTTTGCACGTACCGTAATGCTCTCTCATTACATTTACAAAGCTGACCAATGATACATGTATTACATGTACATGTCGATAATTCCTTTAAAAGGATTTTTTTAATGTTATCTCATACGTGTGGTGTATACTACCCGTGTGATATACCTTTGCTTTATCAAACGGGTAAGGGTAGTGCTTTATCAAATACTTCCGGTTCGAACTATTTTTGACACAGCCCCTCGCTTCAACGCTTCAGTGTCCTATTTTCGAAGATTTTCTAGCATTTTCCACATAACTATATCTACTAACAATATTATTTAAAATGGATTTTGTCAAAGATTTGAATTAAAAATAGGAAGGAAAACACATAACTGTTTATTTTATAAAACTGCAAATCCCGTTAGCTCGAAAGGAGTTAATCCTGACGAAGCGATAAAAACATAACATTTTGATTGTGTTTCTAGTAAGATACAAGAACTTACCGAAATAATTTCGCCTAAGACTTTTATTTCATCACTATAAAGCATCCTTTTTTCAATATTTTTAACTTTGAATCATAAGAATAGTGTTTGTTAAACATCAATAACTGTTCCTCGTTTGAGTTTGAGTCAATTCAAACTAACGAGCATTAGCAACTTTGTGTATGTCAAACTTAAATTTTGAAGTCTTCTGATCAGTATTTCCATTTAATTAAGTGATTAGGCTCCAAGAAAAAAAATATTAAGAGGTAAAAACTATTTCAAGGTTTATTTCAGTGAAACATTGCATTTAAAAAGTTAGATATATCTCCAAAATAACGTACTAAATTAGATTGCGCAAGGTCACAATAACAGCAATTTTGTGTCAAACCAATCTTTTTTTTTCTAAATTGAACTGTTAACAGAAAGCATACAACTTATAGTCGTACTACAGAGGCGAAAATATTTATACCTATATGCACGTTTGTTTTCCTACAGTGAGCTTCACAAGGTCCAACAATCAACAGCCAAATTACAACACAATAAAGCAGAATCTCATAATTAATTAAATTATGCACAAAAATACATTATATAACATTATACATTATATAGTTTAAGAAAATCTTATGAAAGTCGTTAAATGCAAAAAGCCTTATTGATATTCTACAAAAAATACACAAAAAACATTACATTTATTCTTCACACGACCTTCCAAAAAATTCACGATATTTTATAATTTTGGAAATTTCTCAAAAATTATACAGTTTACATGCTATTTTAATGAAACATTAATTAAGAGTTATTTATTTAGGTAACAACAAAATATGGTTTATCTAAATTGACCAGCTAGTTTTTATTGATAGTCTCTTGAACATGTATACCCCCATACTGTTTGACTAGTTTTAAAAGGTTGGGTTTTTCCAATGTTTGCAAACATTGGAAAACCTGAAATTTACCATAAAGACATAATCTAACAGTCACTAAAATGATACACTCATTCTAACTGTATAATAAACATTAAAATTTTGGTCCTAGCCGGCAAAACTGTACAAAAAAGTTCAAAAGTACCACCCCACCCCTTTTCGGCAAGTAATTTTCCACCAAGTGTTTGACATAATTGTGGTGTTCCTCTGCTTTTGACAAATATGAGCAATATATTTGTACTGAAGACACCGAACGATACTTGTACAATACTTTAATAAAATCAAATACAAGACATCTTAAAAGATCATTTGATGTGTTCAAAATTGTCTCCGGAAATTAACCGGACACGAAAACCACTGGGATTACCTTAATCGTTGTAAATATCAATTTGGGTCATATAAGGGGCTGTCTCAAAAGCTTTATAATATAAAACGAATTGTATGAGATAAATAGATATATTGTGGGATTTTATATTAGCTTTATCCAACTCGTTGAAATGGTTATATTACCTCGGCAAGCCTCGCGAATATATGCACCATACTATATCATCAACCCGTTGGATAAAGTAAATATAAAATCACACAATATAGATGGCCTCTATTTATTTATGAAGTGCATAATTTTTTTTTACCAGTATTAACCATAGAAGTTAACTGCACTGTGTACTATTAATGCATAACAAATCAGTTGTTCCCCAAAACCTTGCTTGAAAATACAATGTTGGAAACATTGGACATACATGTAAAATATGATAAAACAGAATTAATAAACTGTTCACATTATTTTATAATCTTCCGGCTCAGACTCCCCGTCCATGATTTCTGGAACGTGTGTGGTGTTATAATATGGTTTAACCATGAACTGTGTGGATTTTAGTGAATGCCACTGGCCATGCCAGTCTTCATACGTTATCCCTACTCTGTCCTGTGTGTTGTGTCCAGCCAGGTATTCGCCATTAGGGTTGGCACAATGACAATTACTGTACCACCATCCGGCTCGGTATTTGTTGGCACAGTCTTCAGTACTGTTGTCGTTGTCTTTGTCCTTTGTTGAAAACATCATATTGTTGATTCCTCTATCTACTCTCGTGAAACAATCATCTACAAAACCAAACACAGAATTGATCAGTATTTTCTGTAGGACATAAATAAAATCAAATTAGAAAAATAATGTAATTGAATTAACATTTTTAAAACACGACATATACAATAGATTGCAGCTGATTAATTTATTTCTATACAAGGTAAAACATGTTTTCCTCTCCAAACCGACTGATGAAATGTATTTAACTCATTACTTTTTATTTCTTAAAACAATTATTTGCCTTTTTCGTATATGAATATGGTAAATGGTTAATTGTTGCTTCTCCGTCCACTTTTGTGGGAAAACGGTTTGTCAACTAGCCGACAAAAGTTCAAACATTTAGTTATGAGCTTAACTTTTTAAATGCAAGTCAAGTGATTGAATCTAAAAAAAAATATTAAGAATCATTTATCGTTTAAAAAAAAACAATCAAACTTTTGCTGAGAATTGTTGAAATACAAAACTCTGTGAAAACTCACTAAAATAAATGTTTTCCAAGTACCCGGATAAGGTAACTTTATATTTGGATGTCTCATTTCCTACTTTAAAACTGCTGTACTTGACGTAATGTGTCCGCTTGTCGAAGTCTGCCATGTCCATCCGCATCTCATACGTCCTCTGACGTAGCAGATAATGGAGGATGTCATTTCCTGTTACAAAGAGTAGGAATAAGGGAATATATAAACGCAAGAAAATCATCTTGTCATTTTATACAATAACTAGACTTTGACCCGTGCGTGCACACATTGCATATTATGTCGGGCATTTAAGAAATAGATACATCAAATTTGCACACCATGTTGTCATTCAGAACTCTCGGAATTTTTCATATTAAACGAACTGAGTTGGAGTTATCTCCCGTATTTTTTTTTAAATGAAACTTTACACGTATTTGTATTATCGTTTTTTAGTTTATCCATGCACATGTGATATTGTAGAAACATAAACTAAAAGGATCCCGTGATTTAGCGTGAATGTTATGCGCATGCACAAGATTATAAAATCCGAAAAATTCAGACGATTTCCGGACTTTTTAAAGGAATTTTCTTTCATTATTAATTAGCAAAGCCTGATTGAGAATAAATAAAAACAAATTGGTAATTTCCAAGTACCAATAATGTTAAAATATATTAAAAGAAAAGACAATAGTCTTCCAATTTCTCTGTATTAAAGCCAAAAAATTCGAGTCTATTATTTTAATGTCATAGTATAGATGATTGGTTGACATTGTAACAATTTTTAGTAAAATGTATCTGCCGTCGTATTAATGCAAAAAAAAATTCCGATAAACGTAATGCATTTATATGAGGAGTAATTTGAAAAGAGAAAGTTAACTTAAATTGTAAGATATCCCTTAAGCTTTAAAGAACTAATAGAATTTGAAAACATTGTTAATAGGAGGGTGGGGATTTGGTGGGCTTTGTCAATTATTTTTCCAAAAGTTTTTTTTTAATCAGAAAAGTATCAAAGTTTTGAATCTCCATTGAAAGTATTAATCATCCGTATTTAAATATTTATTTTCCTTTCCTAATATTTATTTGCTATTTGTATATTTTAAATTGGTCAAGGGAGTCTAGAAAAAGGGGACAAACAGTTAAAACTTATACAGAGGCAGTGGCAGAGTAAGAGACATATAGGAAAATATGAAGAAATTTCAAGATTGTTTACCTAGCCAGAATTCGTTTGTAAGATCTCCAAATCCGTGCTTGTACTCAGTCCAATTACGAAAAAAATCCACTGATCCATCCAATCGACGTTGAAACACCTAGAATTTTAAATTATGTACGTAGTTTTCTTATCCTCACTACATTTTTAAACATTTCAGAAATAAAGAAGGAGGTACCGTGCTGAAGGTAATGAGCTGATACTTTTAAAATAATTGTTCAATTGTAATTCATTACATTTTAGGAAAAATATTTGTCTACAGATAAACCTGCAATCTTTACAGTTGAAAATTTATTTTAATGGCAAAGGATAATGGACGAAAACAATCATCGGATCTTGTTCTTGAAAAAAATGTAATGGTAATGCAAAAGAGCCAAACGTTATAAAAATGCCATTTACCGTCCATCCTCCGCCGTCTTTAGCCATTTCACAAAATACGTTCACAAAACCAAGAACTGGAAGTTTCACCCTGTAAATTCCACTTAGTAGAGATATCGATGGTTCCTGTTGAAGGAATGCTGTGCAGTCAGTGGGAAAAGTGTCTGGAGAAACATATTAAGAACATGTAAAAGACCATCTAATTTGAATGAATGAAAAGAAGGGGGTTGATCTAACCTCTACCTCATGAAAAATTGTTGTATTTTCTATATATTTTGATTAAGGAAAAATGAAATCATTCTTTTATAATTCTTATCATCGAATATTTACCTTTGACGCAATATGTCTTCTTGCTAGAAAGAGTAACACATTTTTCGTCCAAAGAGCAAGACACACATTGACTGGTCCATTTCTGCAAATACAATTCCAGTTATAACCAAAGGATCTGTTATTTTAATATTAGGCTTTCTTGAGAAAAAAAATCTACGGGTATGCTAAACATTTTCATATCAATCAAAAAGAAAAAAACTTAAAACATCGAATAGACAAAAGCTAAAATTAATTGAAGAGGTCAAGTTAACGTATCTTTCAGGGTTGTCTCATTAAGTGTATTCATATTTTTAACCTAATGATGGATGAGGTTGATATATTTGTTTTCTAACTTTAAAAAAGATTTCATAGCAATCAAAATAAGGATTACATATATCATCAAATAGACAAAAGCAAAGACTTACTTGGTCAAGTTCAATTCTAACATAATCAGAATTTGGTTCCACTTTCTCTGTGTCGGACACCAGTTCACACAGTAAGTCTTGTTTCCGGTAGCTTACTCCACGACACAGCCTCGGTCTATCCCGACATTCCCGGACACACTGCTGCTGACCCACCGTCCCCACCACCCGGACAATGGGACCCAGAAATCTCTCCCCGGGAACACCTTGATAACTTTGGTCTAGGGCCAATACACCCAACTTTATTTGGTTTCCAGCCTCATAAATCACTCTGAGGACGAAAATCATTCGAAAAAATGTTATGAGAGTAATTTCTTTGGTCATCTTAGTTCTAAGAATGAATCAAGGTATAATGAAGAAAAATCACTGAAGACTTCTCTTGTAATTGTGTTCATGGTTCATAAGTATCGATTTTAACTTCAAAGACACATACATGTATCATCTTACATCAATAAAATCTAATTAACAAATCTCTTCAGTAATTTTAGATCATTATCATTTTCAACAAATGCGGAATCCGTGAAATACTGTCAAGTTTGTTTTTCCAAATGAAAAAAAAAACCATAACGCAATTGATAATCCGGTGTCATCAATTATTTTACTACATAATTTAGTACCCAACATTAAACTTAATTTTACTTTATTTCATCTTAGAAAATAACAACGTAATTGGTTTCTGTTTAATATTTATAGCTTCTTCCCATCAGTCAAGTGTGACAATATTTTGAAGTATCTATTGGGGAAGGGAGACTTCAATTTGGATATTAATGAGCTCAGGCCTAACCACCCTGAAGCATACATTGTTTGGGAAACTTAAATCAAAATGTATTATGAAATTTCGAAATTGTTATTCTCTTCTCCGAGATATCAAGGCTGCCAATGCGACTATTTTGATAGCCATTATTCCAACAAGTACATATTAATTCAACTATGAATCCGTAATGTTAGAACAAATTGAAATATTTATTTTATCATGTTTTTTTCACGCTTTGTTAATAAACTAGGTTTTAAAATTAATATCACCTGGATAAGCAACGTCCTAGAGCACTTCATACAGCTTCAACGGATGTAATACTTGCAAAACAACCTTTATCATTATTAATGATGGTCGATTAACATTTAAACAATTAGGATATTTAGTTGGCATTTTATCGGGGTCAGTATTAACAATTTTAAAGAAGCACATTGGCCTCTGAAAGGTTATTGCAAGATGGATACCTCATCTATTAAAAGGGAAAACAACAAAAGGCCCATTGGGCCACATCGCTCACCTGAGCAACAATGGGCGTTCAAAAGATATTGTGCCATATGGTCCCTCGGTACAATAACAAAATATAAATACTGTAAAGTATTCGAATTTTACACTTATTTTTGCACACACGTAATCTTTGACATTGTACCTTCATGAAATACTATTTTTTACCAGAATAAGAAAATCCTACGCAAGATATAAAACTAAACATTTGTTAGAGGTACACTGTTGTTAACTTCCAATTCCCTATATTTTCGTTCAGCCCCCCCCCCCCCAAAGTTCACTGGTATTTGAGGTTCAAAATCAGTTTATACAAATGTACACAACCACAGTCAAGGATCACATGTACAGTAGGATTATTAATGACGAAAAAAGGATAAGTTTACAATACAATAAGTTGTTAAAGTTGGTTTCTGGAAGAACAGACTTTGAAAATTTTCTTAATAAATATTGACAATTTTTTTACTTTTTTAATCTTAAGTTTTTAAGATCTGTGTACAAACATAGAATTGTGATCAAATCTCTGTATCTTGCTTATAATGCTTATAATTCGAAGCTTAACACTCAAATATGGTTAGTAAATAGAAATTGTAAACGATTAAACACAAGAAACATGCACTATAACAAATAAAGAACACAATTTATTTTTTCGAAATGAGTCATATATATACATGTATATACCTACATATTTCCGTCAGCGATAACAAACTCTATTTCAACTGAATATACTCGAGAAAATGCCGGGCATCTCAACAAAACCTATTGCATTAATCAACCATTACGCAGAACATAATGCTGAATTACCGATAGAATGAATTGTATTTCAGTACTTTTTTGATACATCAGATTTTGCTTAATTTGCGCAGGTAAACAGTTAACTGTTTGATTAACCGAAGTCTCTGTTTGATTTGATACGTAAAAATCACGAAATACAGACGATAGTTCCCAGGTTACAAAGCATAAATAATGAAAACGAAACGAAAATCAGAACAAGCTAACACCAACGTCATGTGTGAAAACTGTCAACGCATTGAAATATTTAGCCTCAATTTACTTCACAAAATCGGCACCAATATATTTTGCATGTTTCAAAAATTTCCCTTCATACGCAAACTGTTGCACAAGAAGCAAATTCATCATAGTCAGATCGACCCTTTTTGTATAATGTCATGGCTGCTTTAAACAAAGAACCTCGTTTTAGAAGTATGGATTACGAGTCTTGGTAAAATGGGTCGTGACAAAATAAAAGCCGGGGCAGATCGGCAATCGTCAATTCCAAATACGCACTATTTTGCAACAATATTTAAAGCGAATACAAATATACTGGTCCATCAAATATCCTGAAATTTTAATAAGATTGGCAGATTAATAACTGCAAATCTTTTGTTTTGCCCAGGCCAAGTCTTGCCTACGCATTTTACCGGATGCCGAACCCGAAGCTATTAAACTGATTGAAACACGCCTTTCCTTTATTATTCTTTTCGTAATAATTCAGATTTGAAACAGAATTAGCCCTTAATTTTTGCAATTTATATTTTCCTTTCCATAAGGATAACTTATGCTAAACTACTTTGAATTGGACTCAGTAGTTCTTGAGAAGAAGATTTTTAAAAATGCACCCCCTTCTACAGTTTCAAGGTTTTCTCCGCTTTGAATACAGATCGGACTTTTATTTCTGCAATTTATATTTGCCCTCCCTTAAGGATGCTTTGTGCCAAATTTGGTTGAAATTGGATAAGCGGTTTTAGAGAAGAAGTTCAAAATGTAAAAAAATTACAGACGGACAGACAGACGGACGGACAGACGGACGGACAGACGGACGACGGACAAAATGTGATCAGAAAAGTTCACTTGAGCTTTCAGCTCAGATGAGCTAAAACGATTGCGGGTTGAAATGTGTAGAAAACTACTTAAAATCTAAAAAAAAAAATGCAATGGACGACGTTTATCTGAAATTGTTACAGGTGATGAAACATGGATACATTTTATTGAACCTCAGAGGAATACTGATAACAAGATGAGGTTGACTAAAAAGGCAAAACGCCATGTTATAGCAAAGCGATGCCAGAGTACAAAAAAAGTATATTTTACACAATGATTTTTCATTGATAGTGAAGGTCCTGTAGTTCAAGTTACTATTCCAAAAGGGCGATCAATCACCGGACATGTACATGAATACAAAAATTATGTGCTGAAGAAAGTTGAGAATCATTACGAAAGGAGAAGACTAAAGTTTGGAATTCGCAACAATCGACTTCATCGTGAAACCCCCCAGCACATAAATCCCACAAAATGGGATCATCTTTGGAAACAGAAACGGTTCCTGTTTTGCCACATTCTCCCTATTCAACCGACTTGTCTCTCTGGGACTTTTTTCTTTTTCCTAAACTAAAACAAACGCTTGTCAGAAAGAAGATGTGCTTTGGGCTCTGCCATTTATCAGTACATGAATACCCCCCCCCCCAAAAAAAAAAAAAAAATATATATATATATATATATATATATATATATATATATATATATATATATATATATATATATATATGAATGCATTCAAAGCTTGGATAAATCGGTTAAAATTAAGAGTGTGAATGTTAAGGAGATTATTTTGAAGGTAATCATTAAAAAAATAACAAAAGATATCTTATCGCTTTATTTGTGTAACAACAATGACAGAATTTATTGAACGCACCTCGTATAAGGAGAAAATGACCACACCTATCGCGACAAACGTTAGTAAGGAAAACTAAGTCTCATCAAGAATTTTAAAACCAAAAAATCAATGAAATTATGAACCGCACCTTAAAATTTGATAGCTAACATTCTTAAACATTATACTTTAAACAAAATGAAAAAAACATCCAAAACGAACCCAGACTTTGAAAATTTATAAAACAAAATCATAATTGGAGTTATGACACTTTTTTAATCAACTTCACACTTTTTGAATGCAAAAATACATGGCGTATTTCATTGCGCATCTTCTTCAATAATAAGGTCTTAATTTCATAGTTGTTGATAACTTTCTTTTTTTTTTACAGAGTTAAAGTCATCTTTAAAATTGCTTAATTTCATTAAGTTATTTTTGTTAAATTTGTAATACATGTGTTACTCGCTTTAGACACTAGAAAATACAGTAGTAGATACAAGTAAACTTGTCAGGAACTAACTGTACAATCTACAGATCCATTACTTGGAAAATCGGGAGAGTATGGATTGGATTGTCTTCCAATGAATTAGATGTTGTAACTATATCAATAAATAACACCCTTAAATAAGTTCAAAAAAAGATCATAAAAGTTTTTAAAATGTTAAGAACAAGATGATTGTATGATAAACAAAGAAATTATCCAACTTATTTGATATCCTGCACAAGAATGTTTCTTTAGATGAAAGAAAAAAAAGATGTTTCCAAATTTTAACGTCCATGTTCTGATTATTCTATGAAGCTTGCTTGCTGATCCGATGTAAAATAAATCAATTTGCAATAAGCATTTTGTCCAACAAATTAAGTGCATAATTATGTGTCTATGATTGTGTGAAACAAAATATAACACAGATTGGAAACGTTATATTGGTCGCGTAGTCCACTTTAGAAATATTTACATAGCGATAATTATTTATTGCGTTTACAATGAAAACACTATGCTTATACATTGTAAGCATGTATTCGTAATTCTATTTAAATTTAAGCACAAAAAAAGAGAAGAAACCCTAAATCAAAAAAGAAAAAAATATTTGTCACTCATAAGTACATGTGTATCACTGAAGACGAAATTACCAAACAAAATCATTTTAGAGGGACAAATTAGCGTTCACACAACAGAAAGCGAAAGTTTCTGTTTTTGTATGGGTCATTTTCAAAATTTGTCCGAATTCCACAGGCAATATTTCGAAAACAATATATGCAGAGTTTTAATTTTTTTTTTAAGTTTTATTCTAACAAGCAAATATCAGAGTTCTATAAACAATACTTAAACACAAAGAATTATATCGACATATACTAAAAACATGGAATTTTATGTACATGGACCAAACAAGTAATGTCCATGTTTTTACTTGCTTAGAAGTCGCGTTAAAATTAATATTGACAAAAATTACAGGTTTGTAGAATCATAATCTTAACATCTTGATTAAAATTACTCTACTGAAAAAAATCAAATTGGGTACATAACCAAGAAGATTTAAAAAACATGCAGCTGTAAGAGTTTAGTATGGTAGCATATGATAATCCTTTAAAATATAACAAAATAGATTATTATCCGAATCGATAAAAACCTGGTTTTGCCAATAACTTTTTCATTTGAATAGGACAATTTATTGTTGCAGTTCAGAAAAAAAAATTGTGGAACAATTTAAAACAAAAATTTAGGGAAAATGTGCCAGTTAACGCCAAGGAATGCAACAAGGATATGGGCATAACACAAAGGACAATAAAAATTACACAAAGTATATGTTGCGCAAAACTCCAAAAGAAATAATGAAGTTCTTCACTACCCATCGTCTCAAAATAGCAATCATTTTCATTTGCCAAATGGATGAAAATAAGAGCATATGATTTCAGAAAGGAATTGGCATAGGATTTCACTTTATACATTTAAAATCTGACTAGTACCACCAAAGATAAAACAATAACAACATAGATTACAAGTTTATTCAACGTGATAAGTGACAATATCACAAATTAAAATCAAAGTGTAATGCCCGTTATCATTACATATTTTAATAAATGATGATAATCACATAACCTCAGAATATTGACCAACTTACATGACTTGTATTACTGTATCAAATCAAATATTGTAACACTAAAAGATAACACAAAGGACATTTCAAAAAAAGACAAATGAATCTTAACTTTATACACATTTCTGCACTTGACACTTTTTAGATAATATTATTTCCCATCATAACTCATATGTACTAAATTTCTATAACTTTGTAAAACGTTTGGATATCATACAAAAAATTTCCAGTATATATTAATAGAAATATACAATCAAATATACACGTATAAAGAATTAAGAGCAGACAACATCTGAATGATGTTTACAACACTGAAATTTATCCGGCTGAGGATCAGATACTAGTTATCTTAAGCTAATACCATTCAGCGACAATTTCGCTATTATTTCATAATTTTATTTAGTAGTTCAACATTCTTTGTAATTATGACATGTTTACAAGTGTCATTAATTTATTTGTATTTGTGCAACTGCGATTCTTTATTTTACAGGATAGAAACATTGATAGAAAAAAGTAGTAAAATTCACACTTGATGAAAGAAAAAGGGAAACGTCGTCGATTGGTTCTCCAAATGATTTGTATAATTTTTCAGCGATTAGAAATATTTGAAATAGCATAAATACAACTGTTATTCCAGTGATGACCAGGTTCATTTTCCTTTGTTGTGTTTGCCTTCGAACACATGAAGAGTTTTGTAGAGCTTTAATTTTACGAATATGCAACGAAATCATTGTAAAGCAAACTACACACAAAACAACCAGATTGATTATGACACGAATAATAGGTGTCAACGAATAGGTATCTATGTTTGCCATTACATAATGAGTAATAACGCCCAAGAGAGCGCTTAGAAACCACACTGAAAGTGAACACAAGGAGACCACCTTAACTGTTAAATGTCTCCTGCTTATTAAGGGACGGACTGTAATTAAATATATTAAAGTGACCAGTAGCAATAAGTGCCCGAAAGAACTATAATAAAACAAGCTAACGGTAAATGTTTTACACATAAAAACGTCTGAATATGGACAAGTTGTAAACCGCACCAAACTGAGAATAATGCCTGCAAAGAAATCCGCTAGAGCTAAATATCCGATAGCAGCAAATGTCGGTGTATGGAATTTGGGTTTGTACAGGATTATTGCCATGGCAGCAATGTTTCCAGTGATACCAAGAAATGTTATGACCAGACAAACATACACGAAAGCTGTTTCAAACGTCGTGTCACCAAACATGATCTCAAAGGTAGGCTTGGATTGTAGTTCGTCATAATTGAAGTGAACAGTAGTTCTCTTTATAGTCGAATTGCCGCTTCTGTTGAAAATATCAGTGTTCTGAACATCATCGTAAAAATCCGTAATGTTTGTTGTAACACTGACATACATGTTAGCCATTTTTATAACTTTAAGTTAACAGCAATTGGTTCTTCAAAAAGTTACCACGATACATGTATCTGCAATACACAAAATCTAGGGTTGCAAAAATAATAATTAGAAAATATGAAATCAAATTTTAAACAATGAATGTTCTTAATCTTTGTCATTTGTTTTAAAAAACATTTTAAAAAATACCTTGTGTTTGACGTGGAAACATTTCTGAAATGATTGTTTTCACAACATTGAAACCTCTTTATTTAAAGAAAACGGACGTTTGTTATGTAATACAGAGGAAAAGATCTTGTGCATCTTGTGTTCTGATTTGGTAGATTCAAATTATTGATTCCGGAGATATTATCTAATATGACATAAACTTTTTAATGAGACCTTAGCAAACGAGGCAATACTTTATACAGGGTTATTTCGCCCTGTGTTATTCTCTCCCTTCTACACATGCAATCATTTTAGCCCCGTATTCAATTCGCCCAGACACAGTTCTGCGTAAAGAGGCATAATTTGAGACATTGGAATTCGCCTAGTCCTGGATTAGCCCCCTGACAACGAGGGCAAAAGGTGCAAAAATAAAACAAGGGCGAATATTCCCCTGTATACAGTATGTAAATATTTTATTTGTGATAAGAAGCATTGATTACATAGAATGGTTACGGACTGACACAAATATCATGAAAATTAAATAAGGTAACTTTATCAAATGAAATTATCAAATTACTTAAGATTACAAAGCAAAAATATTTTTCCCCAGGAAAAGGTTTTATACGACAACGAAATACATGATCAGAAAAATTCCGAATAATTCATAAATTTTGGTAAGAAAAAACAAATTAATAAAGAGGAGTTTTATCGTGGTCCAACATAAGTTGAAGAAAACAAGTCCTTGTTCGTATGTGGAACGAATTATATTTAAGAGCATAAGTGCATACACCGGATAAAACTGTGCCCTTCAGTCAACTGAAAAGTGACTGAAACGTTACTTAAAAGTGACCAAAATGTTACTGAAATGTGACTGAAATGCTACTGTCACGTGAGTGAAATGTGACTGAAAAGTGACTATCATTCAGTCAACATTCTTTTTACTGAACGCCATATGTTCATTCTGTTGTTTCTTCCAATTATCAAACCAGACCAAGATGAGCTATCCTCTCCAATCTGGAGAAGAGTGTTGTGCGAACTCCAGACAGTGACTTAAGACGATGGATCCTTCCATTCTGCCAATTTACTAACTCATCAAGACAGATTGTGACAAAGCATTCTTCGATCTTTGGGAAAAAGGGTATGTTTGAAGTTCTACGGAAGAAGTAAAAAATTAAGTCTCTGTTTGCTCTACATGTATATAGTTGCTCTAAGTGTTAAACATATCAAGCAATTTGTTTCAATGTTTATCCCACAAAAAAGTTTACATATACTAAAGCAAGAAAATCTAATGTCAAAAGAAAAGTATTATGTCCGATTTTTACTTCCTAAAGCATTATTTACCCATTGGACAGCATATACAATCATATAATTCGTTTAATGCTTCATACACAATAAACGTCATGTGAAAGTAACTATGCTGACGACACCGGACAAACCTGTAACATCCGCTTCCATATTTTGAGCAAAATCTTGTTTGTTTCTGTATAAGAAAATTACTATTAGAGATACTGTGTATGTATCAGGAAAACTTAGGTTGTATAAAATATTGTCTTGGCGAAGGCTTACTATTACGCATAGACATACAGCTTGAGAATACAATTACATGTACGAAGGGACAGTTTATCTTTTTGGTATTAAATGTCCCACTAGAATGAACATATATAGGTTTACTTCGTATTTACATTTCCATATAGGTTTACTTCATTTGGATCTTCTTTACCTATAATTACTTCATTATCTTTACTACTATATTAAAATAATAGACTCGAAATTTTGGGCTTTAATACCGAGAAATTGGAAGAGTACTGTCATTTATTTTATATATTTTAAACATTATTGGCACTTCAAGATTACCAATTTGTTTTTATTTTTTCTTAATTAAGCTTTGCTAATTAATAATCAGCGAAACTTCCTTTAAAAAATCAGGAAATCATAATGATTTTTTCGATTTACAATCTTGCGCATGTGCATAACATTCATGCTAAATCACGGAAGACTCTTTAGTTTTTGTTTCCAGAATATCACATTTGCATGGATAAACTCAAAAACGATATTACAAATATGTGTAAATTTGTCATATATATACTCTTTTCATCAAAGTAAATACGGGAGATAACTTTAACTCATTGCATTTAATGTGAAAAATATGAATGTCAACTCGAAGCGAGTGAAAAACGTTGCGGGAGAAAGTGTTGACTTCTTCATTAATAAGAATTAAATTTTTAGATGGAAGGTATCTACAGCCTCAAAATGGTTTATAATGAATAATTTGACTGTTATTTTCAGTGCAGCTTCATTAATTTTCTCCAAAATCGTTTCGGAGCGTTTCTGCAATTTTTTGCTACACTACGGGTATATGGGAGGCATTTTAACTGTGGTATAGGCCTGTCCCGAGTCACAGTTCGATTATTCTGTGTCGATGCATCTATTTCATAAATATCCGATATCATATACAATGTCAACCCGTGCATGCACGGGTCAATAGTCTAGTATTCTTTTAAGCATATTGCTAACAGAAAGTGTATTAAATACCAAACCCTTTAAATTTGGTACATGTAGATTTTATATATATATTCATTTCAATGAAATACGTGTATATATTATATACATGTATCATATCTTCTTTAAAGAACAATTAAACAAAGTCGAACACTTCATCTTTTAAAATTGACCTTTGTGAGGAACAATGTTAAATATCTTAATTCTGCAACTTTTAATTTTATTTTATTTTAAGTGTATTGCCCGTTATCATTACATGTATATTTTAATAGATGATGACAATCACATAACCTCAGAATATTGACCACTTTACATGTATTACTGTATCGAATCAGATATTATAACACTAAAAGATAACACAAAGGACATTTCAAAGAAAAAAAGAACAATTTAAACTTTTATACACATTTCTGCACTTAACACTTTTCAGAAAATATATTATATTTCCCATCATAACTCAGATGAACTAAAATTCTTCAACTTTGTTAAACTTTTGGATACCATACACAAAGTTTCGCACCATATGAAGAAGAGACATTTTAACGATGTTTTCAACACTGAAATTTATCCAGCTGAGGATCAGATAGCCATAGTAATCTTAAGCTAATACCATGCAGCGACAATGGCATTATTTTTTCATAATTTTATTTAGTAGTTCAACATTCTTTGTACTTAAGACATGTTTACAAGTGTCACTACTTTTTTTTTATATTTGTGCAACTGCGATTCTTTATTTTACAGGATAGAAACATTGATAGAAAAAAGAATATGTACGGATTGCAAGAATAATATACACTTGCAGTAAAA
Organism: Magallana gigas; assembly: GCF_963853765.1. Taxonomy (NCBI): domain Eukaryota; kingdom Metazoa; phylum Mollusca; class Bivalvia; order Ostreida; family Ostreidae; genus Magallana; species Magallana gigas. Next base: position 36,235,716 of record NC_088856.1, read on the forward strand.
TTCACACTTGATGAAAGAAAAAGGGAAACGTCGTCGATTGGTTCTCCAAATGCTTTGTATAATTTTTCAGCGATTAGAAATGTTTGAAATAGCATAAATACAACTGTTATTCCAGTGATGACCAGGTTCATTTTCCTTTGTTGTGTTTGCCTTCGAACACATGAAGAGTTTTGTAGAGCTTTAATTTTACGAATATGCAACGAAATCATTGTAGAGCAAACTACACACAACACAACTAGATTGATTATGACACGAATAATAGTTGTCAACGAATAGGTATCTATGTTTGCCATTACATAATGAGTTATAACGCCCAAGAGAGCGCTTAGAAACCACACTGAAAGTGAACACAAGGAGACCACCTTAACTGTTAAATGTCTCCTGCTTATTAAGGGACGGACTGTTATTAAATATCTTAGAGTGACCAGTAGCAATAAGTGCCCGAAAGAACTATAATAAAACAAGCTAACGGTAAATGTTTTACACATAAAAACTTCTAAATATGGACAAGTTGTAAACCGCACCAAACTGAGAATAATGCCTGCAAAGAAATCCGCTAGAGCCAGATATCCAATAGCAGCAAATGTCGGTGTATGGAATTTGGGTTTGTACAGGATTATTGCCATGGCAGCAATGTTTCCAGTGATACCAAGAAATGTAATGACCAGACAAACATACACGAAAGCTGTTTCAAACGTCGTGTCACCAAACATGATTTCAAAGGTAGGCTTGGATTGTAGTTCGTCATTATTGAAGTGAACAGTAGTTTTCTTTATAGTCGAATTGTCGCTTCTGTTGAAAATATCACTGTTCTGAACATCATCGTAAAAATCCGTAATGTTTGTTGTAACACTGACATACATGTTAGCCATTTTTATAACTTTAAGTTAACAGCAATTGGTTCTTCAAAAAGTTACCACGATACATGTATCTGCAATACACAAAATCTAGGGTTGCAAAAATAATAATTAGAAAATATGAAATCAAATTTTAAACAATGAATGTTCTTAATCTTTGTCATTTGTTTTAAAAAAACATTTTAAAAAATACCTTGTGTTTGACGTGTAAACATTTCTGAAATGATTGTTTTCACAACATTGAACCTCTTTATTTAAAGAAAACGGACGTTTGTTATGTAATACAGAGGAAAAGACCTTGTGCATCTTGTGTTCTGAATTGGTAGATTCAAATTATTGATTCCGGAGATATTATCTAATATGAAATAAACTTTTTAATGAGACCTTAGCAAACGAGGCAATACTTTATACAGGGTTATTTCGCCCTGTGTTATTCTCTCCCTTCTACACATGCAATCATTTTCGCCCCATATTCAATTCGCCCAGACACAGTTCTGCGTAAAGAGGTATAATTTGAGACATTGGAATTCGCCTAGTCCTGGATTAGCCCCCTGACAACGAAGACAAAAGGTGCAAAAATAAAACGAGGGCGAATATTCCCCTGTATACAGTATGTAAATATTTTATTTGTGATAAGAAGCATTGATTACATAGAATAGTTACGGACTGACACAAATATCATGAAAATTAAATAAGGTAACTTTATCAAATGAAATTATCAAATTACTTTAGATTACAAAGCAAAAATATTTTTCCCCAGGAAAAGGTTTTATACGACAACGAAATACATGATGAGAAAAATTCCGAATAATTCATAAATTTTAAATTTGGTAAGAAAAAACATGTTAATAAAGAGGAGTTTTATCGTGGTCCAACATAAGTTGAAGAAAACAAGTCCTTGTTCGTATGTGGAACGAATTATATTTAAAAGCATAAGTGCATACACCTGATAAAACTGGGCCATTCAGTCAACTGAAAAGTGACTGAAACGTTACTTAAAAGTGACCAAAATGTTACTGAAATGTGACTGAAATGCTACTGTCACGTGACTGAAAAGTGACTATCATTCAGTCAACATTCTTTTTACTGAACGCCATATGTTTATTCTGAGTTCCTTCCAATTATCAAACCACGACCAAGATGAGCGATCCTCTCCAATCTGGAGAAGAGTGTTGTGCGAACTACAGACAGTGACTTAAGACAATGGATCCTTCCTTCCTGCCAATTTACTAACTCAACAAGACAGATTGTGACAAAGCATTCTTCGATCTTTGGTAAAAAGGGTATGTTTGAAGTTCTATTGAAGAAATAACAAATTGAGTTTCTGTTTGCTCTACATGTATACAGTTGCTCTAAGTGTTAAACAAATTAAGCAATTTGTTTCAATGTTTATCCCACAAAAAAGTTTACATATACTAAAGCAAGAAAATCTAATTTCAAAAGAAAAGTATTATGTCCGATTTTAACTTCCTAAAACATTATTTACCCATTGGACAGTATATGCAATCCTATAATTCGTTTAATGCTTCATACACATGTGAAAGTAACTATGCTGACGACACCGGACAAACCTGTAACATCCGCTTCCATATTTTGAAAAAAATCTTGATTGTTTCTGTATAAATAAGCAAATTACTATTAGAGAAACTGTGTATGTATCAGGCAAACTTAGGTTGTACAAGATATTGTCTTGGCGAAGGCTTACTATTACGCATGGACATGCACTTTTAGAATATAATTACATGTACGAAGGGACAGTTTATCTTTTTGGTATTAAATGTCCCACTAGAATGAACATATATAGGTTTACTTCGTATTTACATTTCCTTATAGGTTTACTTCATTTGGATCTTCTTAACTTATAATTACTTCATTATATTCTTTTAAGCATATTGCTAACAGAAAGTATATTAAATACCAAATCTTTAACATTTGGTACATGAAGAGTTTATATATATTCATTTAAATGAAATATGTGTATATATTATATGCATGTATCATATCTTCTTTAAATAACAATTAAACAAAGTCGAACACTTCATCTTTTAAAATTGAGCTTTAAGAGGACCAATGTAAAATATCTTAATGCGTAATTTTGCAAATTTTTATTTTATTTTATTTTGGTTTCTGTAATAGATTTTTTTTTTTAATTTCTTATTTAATATCTCTCTGAATTATTCACAAATGTTATGTAATTGCATGCGTAATGTAAAGAACATACAAAAAATAATATTTTATAACATTTATAATTAAAGTTATATTCATAAAAACGCTTTATCATTCACACTCAGACGGATATTCTCGTTCAATTCCTGTTTCCGTTCATGCAATGATTATATTTACAAAATGCAATAATATATTGATATACAAAAATCAGAATAAAATTATATTTCAAAAATAATAAATGTATATTTAAAAAAAATTGTGAGTTATTCAAATTTTCAAAATATATAAAATCTCTATTTTTTTTTATCTTTACTTTCATTTAATTTATTTTAAAATCAATTTATACCATTGAATTTTCCTATGACCGGGCTAAACTTATGCTTTGTTACATAACTAACCAAAAAGATACAAATTAACAGTAGGGTATTTGGTAATAATTAAACTGTTCAATGCATATAGTCACTGAAGTGCTTCAACAAAGCAACTGTGGACAAGTCAATCAATTTCTCTGTCCTGTTTAAAAGAATCTAAACCGAACTGCACATTGTCATAAATGCTCATCTTTGAAGACGACATTTGATCAAAGGTTATAGGTCGTCTGGCAGACGGATAAACAAGAGGCTTTGGTTCAAACGTGTCGTCGTTTGAAGTTTTGAAATGAACAGACTGCTGTTTTTCTGCCATCAATGGCATAGTTTCCACGGGATTATCGTAATCCATGTCTTCAGCGTACGGATTAAATCTAAAGTTGCTTTGCTGGATATCATTATGTTGCTGCTGCTGCTGAGGTTGCTGTCTCTGATTTTGTTGCTTCAGAGTGCTATATGGTGTTGGATGCGATGAGTTCATTGGAAAAGCATACGATTGCTGCGCAACTCGCTGAGGCCCTTGTTGAAACTGTTGCTGTTGCTGTCTCGCATTAGATGTTGGATATTTAGAATTGAATCTGTTATTTTCATGAGCCGCAGTTCCATACTCTAGAGTTGTCCTATTATGAGAACCCAAATCTGCTGCGTTGTTTTGGGATGCATAACCACCAATGGTCACGAATTTCTTTGGTGCAACTCGACCGTTATGGATGCTGGAAGGTGAAGGTGGCGGTTTCTTGTCAATAAAAGCGTATGTCGGAATTTGATCAGAATCTCTTTTGCTGTTTGAAGATGTGTTGATGTCGCTCTAAAAATACAGATGACATATCGACATAGGTAAGAAATTTAGTTACAGAAAACAACAACATATAATCGCTATGGTAACTTGTGTACATCTCCATCACGCTTGTCAATGCTGATGTATTTGTATATGATTGAAATTTAAAGATGATACTTGCATGTGTAAAATTAAAGAGGAAAGATAATCGGTCATTTTCCATCCAAGTGATTAGACAATCAATATGATCTTTTTGAGTCGAAAATACGTTGTCAAACTAAATATAATTATGTAAATATAATAGTCTAAATATTGGACAACAGCAGCTATTAATAGAATTTAACACTGGAACCATAGATCGGTGCCACTTTGTTTTACAAAGTGCAATCTGTTTTTAAAATTCAGATCCTCGAGATTCGTATATCTCAGTCCTATTAATTCATACTGAGATAAATGAAGATTCCAATAATAAAAAAAAAAAAAAAAAAAAAAGTTCCTTAGATCCTGCGCAACTGTAACTTACATCTTGGGTTTGCGTTGATTGGTCTTTGACGTACATCACAAAACAGGCGTGTAAGCATAACAGAAAACAGGACAAAACCAGAAGCAGACCAAGGGTGAATAGTAAAGCTCCAATAACGGTCGACACAGTACTGAAAATAAATATAGAGATCACTATTCTCTCTCTCTTTCTTTCCCTCTCTCTCTCTCTCTCTCTTTCTCTCTCTCCCTTTCTCTCTCTCTCTCTCTCTCTCTCTCTCTTTCTCTCTCTCTCTCTCTCATTCTGACTCACTCTTCTCTTTAATTCGCAAACTATGCCATGGTCACACGTACTTTTTAACATAAAGTTTAGAAACTGTCGCCTAAAAGCACATGGGAATATCTAACGAATATGTCTTCACAATATGACAAATAGAGCTACGCCCAATTCACCTGACTCAGATGTCATGAATTTCACAATTTTTGCAGAGGAGTTCAAGATTTTATGATTCAGCGTGTTTTTTTACATGTCGTTGCTTACAAGTAGTTTTTGTTTTGTCTCGAGCTAAAGTGGCGCAACGTCATTGGATAAAACCCGTCGAGTGATTGTCGTCTATATTTCTAAAGTCAGAAAGTGGCAAAACAAAATATACAGTATACGAGTCAGTACAATATAATAAATACGTATATAATATACGGTAACATGGCGACTGTTATACATCTTTTTTCATGAGGACGTAGCAGTGTGTGTGTGTGGGGAGGGGGGCGGGGGGGCAGGCTCATCAAAATATCTTGACAAGCAAAAAAAAGCAATTTCCAAAAATCTTCCTAATCTGAGGGGGGGGGGGTATATCTATAACTTCGATTTCTCTCATTTCCATTTTTTTACATACTGACCAAAAAAGGGGGGGGGGGGAGCAACTCCATAGTAATTCAATTTTTACTATGTAAATTATTTGCTGTGAGAAAAAGTAGACCCCCCCCCCCTGATGCTACCGTGCCTGTTCATCACACATGGATTTTTTAATCTATTGATATAAGAAAGGTTTGGGTCCTCAACAAAAAAAAACACTGAGTCTGTTACTGAATTAATACGGAGATATGTTTGATCGCTAAAGAACATAGACGGCGCGGTTGCGTCCCGACTTCTATGGATTTTAACAACCGAGCATATTTCTATTAACAGTCAATTACAAATCTTATAAATGATATTGAATATAGAGAAAGATTTTGAATATGACTATTAGAGCCTATCGTTTGCAACAAAAACCTGACCTTGGGGTACAAAAAAACACAACTGTTGCAGCAGAGGCTACCTACATGCAATTGCTCACCATAAACATGTTTGTACCTAAATTGTGTTGTGTATGACCAGGTGTAGAGAAAATTATAAAAGACCGGGAATGGTAAATGAGGATTCAGGGATTCAGAATAATGCCTATTTTACAACCATCTAAACGTTATACCAAATTTAGTAAATATTGGTTCAGTAATTTCAGAAAAGTAAGTATTAAATGTCGTGTCCGGTGAATATTGACGACAATGTATAGGAATGGGTGACCTAGATCACATAAAAGGTCGAGTGTTGTTTTTTTTTGTAGTGGGATTAGGGAAAATAATTTTTAGTGTTCCAAAATACTTAATTTATTTAGTAATATATCTTAAATAGTAACATATAAGATGGCTTTGCAGAAATAAGATTGCGTTCTGTTTGTGAGTTTGCTTCGATGAGTTTCTTGCTTGAATGTCGACAACTGTTTTTCGCCCCTAGTTTCTTCACTTTGGCACGACAACAACTTTGCGATATAACGCAAAATGCTTGCATGGATCAATCTGTTATAAAAATGTTCTTCAAAGATTACATAGAGATTTGCAATAGTTAATGCACGTAGACAAAAATCTCAAATTAAAGCAGTGAATGTTTTGAACGCACTTAAGGTGGTATGGGACACCTGTCGGTATTTATGTGGATAAAAGAACATTGTAATCAAAATGCTTTCACCGTTTTAAAACTTTTAAAGTTGACAATATTTTGACCAAAATATATGCTTTAAATTTTTTGGGAAAGGTAAAAAAGCTTTATCGAACTCATGACTTGCCGATGTGAAGTTAACGCTCTCACCCATTGAGCGCTAACTACACTGTAAGAAAAAGTTTGTAAAAGTATGCTTGATTTTATTGTTTAATTATTTCGATCGGAAGTGTCCCATACCACCTTAAAGGTTAAAGGGAGTAAAGCACGTTAAAGACACTTACTTTCATGAGTAAAACTAGTGTCTTGCATAAGATACGTACGTAAAACGTAAAAATTATCATCTAACTAATAATCTCAAAATTTGTTTTCCCGTTTTTTGTACGATTCAGAAGGCGTCAAAACAGTAATGATGGGCGAAAAAATCAATCACTATGACGAATGAACAGAGTAGGGGTTCTTCACCTATTCAATGTTTTAAAAATTAATTTTGGACACGTGTATAATTTTGCCTCTAAAGAATCTGAAAAACAACATCGCCATGCATGCTTATACATGCACCATTACCAACCAAAAAAAAACCCTGATAAAATCTCTGCTTCAACGCTTATTATTTTTTCTCACATACTAATTGGAATGACACGACATTTTCCCATAACGTTACTGAATTTTAGAAATAAATTAGACGCGACTCAAACAGAACCCCCCACCTCATAAATTTGTCAGTGTAGTTCACATTGCTAGCTAATCTTTACATTTGTGCCGAGTTACGATGCGATATCCATAGTAACACTATAACAAATAACACATGTTTATTGGCAGGCTCACAGATATGAACCAGACACAGAACAAGCATTCTGAGAGTAGTGTACAGTATAGGCAATGTTTGTTCGAATTCCCTACCGGCAACCCATGACTTATTTGATTGATGTCGTTCTATATGTTTAACTATCTCCGGGGAAGTTGAGACATACTAGTTACTTGATATTTGTAAATCTCTGTTTTAAATAGAAAAATTTATGTGATTTTGGTCTTAATTTTCATTCACATAGGGAGGGGGGTCTGAAGTTGTTCTAAGACAACAAACTAATAAAATGTAGACTCGAGCGAACCCCACCACTGTTTGCGTATATATGTCTTATTATATTAAAACTTTTACCAAGCTAGTGTATACATGTCGAAATTTTAGATAAAAGATAGTTTTAATGTTATATAGAAAATGTACATAAGTATTTATCGGCCAGGAATGCATATAGAGAGGAGCGATGTTTTCAAAATATGTCAACATTTTTTTTAAAATTACTTACATTTAGTAGATAAGGAATGTACAATATGATTATCTTAATCAGTAATAACTTATAAATTAAAGTACCTTACTGCTTAAATGTGCTTATTAAAAAGATATACAGCACATGGGTTAACCTTCTGCACTGAGTACCAGAAAGCAAACATCCAATTTGATTCGAAATCGTTTATTTTTGTCTTAGCCTAGGATATCTTGCTGGAATGGTTGATCCAATATGAAAAGGATGATGGCTGTAAGATTAAACCTGATCTCTTTGCTTACTGGTATTTCATATACGTTAAAATAGCATACAAATGATTCTGAATCTGACCCTCTTGTAAAGTTGTGTTTTGTAAATATATTTTTATTCACAAAATGCTCTAGACATTTATCGGCTCAAAAAATGTGCAAAATATTGGGAAAAAATTACCGACAGGTGCAATCGTGAATGAATCGTGGATGGATGTTTGATTTTTTTAAAATTAAGTAGAAACGAACCCTCTCTTCCGTCCAGATGGTTACAAACTCTATAAAAACTATGTATTATGCAAGTTGCACACTGATATGAGTCTATGCTACCTCAAGCTTTGTCGAAACAATTTATGTTTACATAAAAAGGGGAGGGGCTTGCATTAGGGCCTGAAATAACAATTACAGGTTTATATATATGTACATAAAGTTAGAGGTGGAACCATAAAATGAAACCGAAACCAAAAATTATGCAACATTATGCAGCCTCCCTAGCGATATGATGAGAAGCAGTAGACTGAATTCCGAGGCATATTTTCTGAGGAAAAGCGGAACAGTTGAGCGATGACAATCAGAAGATGAATATGTTTACACATAACAGCAGCAAGTGTTGAATGGAGATATAATTAGCTATTTATTTTGTAAGAATAACGTATAAAAGAAGAAGTCGGGATCGATGAAAAAGTCTAAAAAAAAAAATCAAAAAGTCGAACTAACAAGCCCTTCGTTGTTATTATATATAGAACAGGGATTTATCTCTACATATTAAAAAGAAATGTTTTGATGTCAAGTGTTCGTGATATCATCTACAAAAATCATCTATAGCACCGGCAGTCTTTATTGGCTGGTAGCCGCGCCAAAACATTGCTCTGTGGCACCAGTTTATGTATACATTTTTATACATGCGGGGATCAAAGTATTAAAAAAAAGTTCGCAAAAACAGGTAGTTAAGTTACGAGAAATAGCTCACCCCCCCCCCCTTCCACAATAAACAAAATTATCCCCTCGCCCCCGCCCAGCCATCCTGGAATTTTTTTTTGGATCCGCACATGTTATAACTTAACGAGGCCGGGTCTAATTTGTTCTGCCCTAGATTTTTGGATGAAACTTTTTACATGAATTTCTACTGATATAATTATTATTTTAAGATTAAAATATAAGACATTTACCACACCGTTTGTTTAGAGGGTCGTCTCAAAGTGTGTTAATCTTTAACATAGGACCCTATGGGATTTTGCTTGAAATGTATCAATTTTGCATATTTTTTACATTTTTTCAAAACTTCTGCCCTAGGGATTTCTTTTTCTGTTCTTCATATTAAAGTTATTGCTAAAAGGCATCTAATGGTCAAATAAAAAAAACCTTTTACCTCCTGGTTTGTTCCAGGGGTCTTATCAAAGTTGATTTTTGTATGCCCAATTTCTTAGATTCGTCAGATAATGGCTATTTTTTATTTGACAAAAGCGGAAAAGGTGATCTAAATAGTATTATTAAAACATTCAGACATATTTAAGTAATAAGAAAATATATAACATCACATATTAAGGGTCACTGATATAAAATACATGGTTACTGTCTTGAAATATATGAATTAAGCTATATTTACGCGGGTTAAGAAAACGTGACAGAAGGCTAGGCTTGCTGAACCCTCTTCACGTTTTCGACCCGAGCCCAAATATAGCTTATACTTCGAGACATTTATGTTCATTCCACAATATAACATTATTTTTATGCATCAAACGAGATATTTTCAACAATATCTGCAGTTGAAACTATCACGCCATGGCGTCAACCAAGCAAAAAGATGACGTCACAATACAAATGAAACGCTGCGCGAAAGCGTGCGTACTCGTTCTGTACTCGGCCTCGTTAAATACGTTCTCAGTATGTTGTATATAATAGAAAAGGAAATTGAGTTTTTCGTATTTATTTGAATACCATAATTTTGCCTTCGTCAAAAGTGTATAACAATCTCTATCTCTCTCTCTCTCTCTCTCTCTCTCTCTCTCTCTCTCTCTCTCTCTCTCTCTCTCTCTCTCTCTCTCTCTCCATGCATATTTGCATTAATAACTTATTCATTAAAAGAGACTAAGTTTGCATAAACATATTATGCACTATAATTGTCGAAAAAACTTTATTAATCTACGTTTAAATGATTAAATAAATGATCAAATAAAAAGAGCTTAAAATTATAAGTTTGCTTTCTTAGAAAAAAATGTCTGATAAGAACCAGGAACAAACAAAATAAGAAAGCAGATGAATATACCTCCCTATCACAAGCAGAACGATACCGACGATCACAAAAACCGAGGCCAGGGCCAGAATCACCACCACCGCCCTGGAGGGTATCAGCCATTGGTGGAAGTTCTTGTATATCCGTGTCCCTTCCATGTCTCCTACTTCCGTGATAACTCGGTCTCAGATTAAAAGCATGAAGAACCACAAAGACGTTTTAACGATGTATCACCCACAGTGGCGAATCAAGAAACGATCTTTAGGCAAAACATCGCGGAACTATTGTAATGACTCCGGTGTATATAGTTCCGACAACTATAAAGAAAAGTACTGAGTGGGTTTGTGATTCTTTACATGTACGTATATATATCGTCAGTGTTTACATTTTTCAATGAGAACATTCCACAAGGAAGCCGCCTTAATATCCTTCTGCCAGTTAGGCTAAATTCACCGCCACATCAAAATAAAAACCTTGCATCGCTCTTCTCCCGCAGATTCTGTGTATCGCGAAGACATATCATCTAAGCGCGGTATTTATGGAACGCCAAATTAACATATATTCAAATATTTGTACCTATCTTCAAATAATTGTACCTATCTTCAATTCAATTGTACCTATCTTCAATTCAGTTGTACCTATCTTCAATTCAATTGTACCTATCTTCAAATTGAATTAGAGATAGGTACAATTCAATTATACCTATCTTTAATTCATTTGAAGATAGGTACAATTGATTTGAAGATAGGTACAAATGCAATGAATTGAAGATAGGTACAATTGAATTAAAGATAGGTACAATTGAATTGAACCTATCTTCAATTACTAAAAATTGGCAATAATGAATACTCCCTGTATAGTACGTCATTTCCGTTACGTCACAACTTATAAATAAAGTCATTCGATACACGAGATAATAATAAAAAATGGATGTCCTAAAGATCTATAAAAGAAAAATCAGAGGTGACATAACTGCTTAACACCTTTATATATTTATAGATAATAAAAATAAAAAATAAAAGATTGAAGAAAGGTGACTTAGAAATAAAATCGGGATCGGGATGATAAAATAGGCAATATATATGATTTTGTCAACTTTTCGAAAGATTGAGCCTTAAAACAAACAAAACCTCATAATAATTGTTACCGCTTTAATAAATAGAGTGATTATCAACTGAATTATACATTCTTTGATAAAATTATGGAAAAAAATAAAGCCAGTTTTTTATTTAGGTATATACAGTGACCCTAACTACGTCACTACCCTAACTCCGTCACTATTGGGGTACTCGGGTATACATGTTTTTGTCTTTCTTATTGATATACATGTATATTCTAATAAGTAAATGATGCCTTTTGCAAATATATTGCACACACATATATATATTTCTTCTTTCATCTTCGTTGTTGGTGCTTCCCTCGTTTCCCTCCATGTTGAAATGTCTCCAAGGGAGCGTTCATTATTTTCAACAATACACAAAACGAATTGAACCTAGGTATAATTGAATTGTACCTATCTTCAAATCCTTTGTAGATATGTCTGAATTGAACCTATCTTCAAATCAATTGTACCTATCTTTAAATGAATTTTACCTATCTTCAAATGAATTAGAGATAGGTATAATTCAATTGAACCTATCTTTAATTGAATTGAAGATAGGTATAATTCATTTGTACCTAGGTATAATTCATTTGTACCTAGGTATAATTCATTTGTACCTAGGTATATTTATTTAGAGATAGGTATAATTATTTACACCTATCTTCAATTCCATTGTACCTATCTTTAATTCAATTGTACCTATCTTCAAATGATTTGAAGATAGGTACAATTATTTGAAGATAGGTACAAATATTTGAATATATGTTAATTTGGCGTTCCATAGGTATTTCGTTATTTCTGCGACGATACCTACACATGTGCAGCACGTAATAAAGGTTCGCGTGCTTGTCTACAAACCTGATAATACGTGTTCCTGCTACTGTTATACATAATTGTATTATAATAATGTCTCAAATAAATATTGGAAAAAGAGATACATGGATTACACTACGAGAGGCCCAGAGGCCACGCAGCTCACCTGAGCAAAACTGCGTTCGGCTCAAATATATTGTGCTTACTAGCTTTATTATCAAGTACAAATAAAAACAGTGATAATTTTGTTTAACGTTATCTTACAAAAGAGCTACAAGATATATTTTAAAATTACAAGGGTTGTTAGAATAGTTCGCAGATAAGCTTGATTGTGAGCGGACAATTCGCATGATACCAGCGAAACTTTTCATATTTAATCTTGACGTATTTTCTAAGAAAATAGTTTTTTATTTTAAATGCACCTTAAAAAATATACAGATTAATTATTTTGATGAGACATGCTTCACGGAGCATGCCAGTTTTAAATTGTTTTATATTTTGTACTCATTTTTCCATATTAAGGAAATGTACAGTTTAAGCGCATAAAAATAAACGATATTTCATATGAGATCACAATAAGTTATGGAGGTCATATTGGGAAAGTTTCAATTAAATTGAAGCATTTCTGACCGTTGACGAACAACGCTAGAAAAATGAGTCAAAAACCAGGAGTATCGAAACCAATTGCAATGATAACATTTTCATATATTTTGTCCATTTAGAGAAGTTCAATGAAAATAGTTTGACATTATTCCGTGAATTTTCATATTTGCAATGCAAACTCTCCGAGGGATTTTTTTTACTAATCTTAACCGCGTTTTGTAACATGATAAGGGGCATTTCAAAGAAGAATCAAAGGATTTTATCACTCTAGAAAATGTATGTTCTCCATGTTTTTTTATACTTGCCAAAAAATTAGGAAGAATTCAATGCAACAAAAAAATTTAGAAAAAAGTAAATAATTACATGACTGTATCTTAGATAAATATCATAACAATTTCACAGTTCAAGCCTTCGTCTTCTTTATTACAAAAATTTATAAGGTTCTCCCATCAAAGACGATATTTGGCCCCTTCCTGACCAAAATTTTGAAGAAACTTGAAAGCTATTACGCTATTACGATCATTGATTCAAAACTAATGTTAAAACGATGGTATAGTGAAATTGCATATCAATTTTTCATCTCGTGGAAAGGTGCTGACATAAAACTTTTAATTCAATCTAATTACCCCTTACATACAGGCATTTTGTTCAACTTGAGCAAGATTAAGCAAATGGGAAATAATCTACGGTCTAAAACTGATTATAAAGAGATCCGCTATAACCTTTACATTGACTCGGTTCAAATTATAAAGTCACTGCACACCATTAACCCAAAAAATCTGTTAATGTGAAGTAAGAGCCAAATAGGGCCAAGTGGAAAGTATATATATGCTCTGAAAAGGAATTTTGCGTAATTTAATGCGACCTTGACACTTGATCTACAGATATCATTCAAGGTCACTTTACACCCTTTGATCACAGGCACTCTGAGAGTGAAGTATGAGCCAGATTGAACCAAAGGGAAAAAGAGATATGCTCTGTACATGGATTTTTTTATATAATACGGCTATGACCTTCACATTTGACCTTGAAACTTGATCCAAGGTCACTGCACACCCTCTACTCAAAAGTTCTGTTTAATTAAGTGGAGAGTATTATATATGCTCTGAAAAAAAGAATTTTTGCATGATCAAATATGACCTTGACCCTTGACCTACAAACTCCATTTAAGGTCACTACACACCATTTGACCATAGACACTCTTTGAGTGAAGCTTGAGCCAAATTGGACCAAGGGGAGAGAAAATATGCTCCGCAGAAGAATTTTTCATATTAATCTGGTATGACCTTCAGTTTCATCCTAAAAACATGGTTCAAGGTCACTGTACACCCTTTGCCCAAAGGCACTCTGTGGTGAAGTATGAGCCAGATTGGGCCAAGGGGAGAGAAGATACGCTCTGGACAAGAGATCTCGGATGGACAGAGGAATTAATGGAAAGACAGACGGACGGACAGACAGACTGATCACTATAGGGCGCCCGCAGAGCCGTGCCCTAATAAAGTTTCACATTGAAAAACAAAAGATACAAATATGAATATATCGTATGAACAACCTTTATTTACAAAAATAAATAGCTGTTGGACAGATGATGTAACGTACCATATTATACAATATTGTACAGTATAACAAAATCTGAAAAGTCAATTTTCAGATAAATAAACATGCTTTAGAAAATGAATAACTTCAATAAGCGTTCTCAGCCATTCTATTTGAATTCATATAATTCAAATTAATGAATTCAAATTTTAAGACATAACACAAAGGGGGAAGATTACTAAAGATGAAATCTACTGACATCAAAATAGATTTTAAAGCCCTGGTATAATCATTACTTTGCCACAATAAGTGGCTTTTAATCCAGTAAATCAAATGGGTTAATTTTTTACCATATATTACATATTATAATAATTATCATTTTCATTCCAATCTGTATGCCTACAGAATAACATTAAATAGGGGCTTCCTTATAAATCACAGTCATATAATAATGAAAATTTATCATTTTTGACTAAAGTCTGAATTCTAATATGAATATGAAAGATTTCCAAATCCTTTTCACATACAAGGACATGTACAAGTCAAACAACATGTCAATTGTCATCATTAAAAGCATATCATACTCGTGGAACCAATTTCAATCCTACAAACACTTTGCCTTACTCTTGAAATCACCTATAGAACTGACATACACATATTTGTTTATCAGTAAAACCAATGACAGTATATACATGTATATATATTATTATTTATATAAAATACATACCAACTCAAATAACACATGTACAAATAAATAAATACTTTTTGTATCGACAGAAAAATAACTTTTATAATTTAAAATCATTTTTGTGTCCATAGGTTTATCTGTTTTTTTACAGTATGGTGTATAAACATTCAGGAATTCAACATGTATAACTTATACTCAACAAAAGTGGACAGACTCAAAGTAAATAAAACAATAAAAATTTTAAACATATTAGGTTCATCTGCTTGACAGGGTTACATAAAGATGTTAGATCTTGGGTTTTTTCCCCTCTTTTGTGTCACAGTTGTCTATTAAAAATAAATATGTTAAAACAACTATATAATATTCAACAAAATACATTTGAATATCACACTGTAGATTAACTATGAACATGATGAAAATAAAATTTCATAATGATCATTTGGAAACTTTAATAGCTGAGGTTCTTTAAAATATGATGCATACTTATATACATATATAATACTGTATATCCAGAAAATATTATTTCTACTGTACCTCTTGCATATCCCAAAATAAATATAAATTGACAAATATTAACCTATGGTATTCTATTACAAAAATAATCTACATGTATGGAAAACTCTCCACCGATTTTTTTCTTAAACGACAAAATCAGCAAACATTTTTTTTTTCAAATAAGGAGCTATTTTTAGAGTGGTTCAAAAGGAATGAGATGAAATATATATGTATGAAATAAAATACATAATATTCTGATGATTATAATTAAATGTATATCACCCTAAATATAGAACATATTCTCTCAGTGCATTTGTACCCTTAGTGTTAAACCAAACTAAATTTCATTATTTGAAATCAGATAAGAACCACACAAAAAATCTTATTGAATTTGTTCCCCTTTTCATACAGGGAACACTGAAATTTTTTGGGCATGATATTTTCATGCAAATGCATATCATTATTACAATACACGTGCGCCAGTCATGTTTTGTTTCCGCCATATCTTTAAATGGGAACTTTTCTGGTTTCCTGGATATGTTTTCGATGTAAATTAAATGTCTATTTTGAACTCCTGAGAAACTGCAGAGGGAAGAGCTCGGAGAAGGTGTTCATTTCTATCACGATTTGACATCTGTGGATTCCGTCGTCCCGTTCACAGATCGTACAACGATCTCCGTGGAGCCATCTACTGGTGAATCCGAGTCACTCTCCTACATAGTAGAGAAAATTTAATATAAAACAATAAACTACACAAAGATCATTGAACTATGATTAAAATAGAACTGAATACTTCATTTGGAGCAGACTTGATATTGGTTTCATATGAAATACATTATGATTTGATTTCCAGGTAACATTCATGTCACTGAAACTTATAGTAGTAAAACATTGGTCAGTTTAATAGTTTAATAAACAGTTTTTTATGTAATCTCAGAAATTTGCACAACACAGTTTTCAAGATTTTTGAAAAGTGCTTGAAACAAATTTGCAATGCAGGATGCCAAATCATTTAAATGTCAGTGTGTGTTTTCAAAATCTCCTTGAAAAATAATTTTTGCTTTGCATTTGACAATGATTTAGCTTTCAAGAAGAGATCAGTTTTGGTTCACTTACAGAACTGGAAATTTGATGCTGAGTATGTAAGACAGCGTCATGTATAGACACGAACAGATTGTCCCTGTCCAGGCAGCTGAAGAATCCAGTCTTCTCAAGCATTTCACGGATACCAGCTGCCAAAAAAATAAAAAAAAATTTAAATAAAGAGCGAGAAAGTACGCTAAAAAACAAGAGGCCCATAGGCTTGATCTTCAATAAAGCATTTGCAAGTTATACAACTAGGAGAAAAGATGTTTCCATATTGCATTCATTCTAATACTGGTAATGGATAAAATTACCTTTACAAAATGCCAGGTAAATCTTGATGTTTATTTCCCTGAAGTCATTAACAACCTGTAGAAAAAGAAAATTATTCCAACATAAATACTAGTAATCACATATGTAAGTTTTTAAAATATAACAGCGATAAAAGTTCTGGATAAATTAAATGTATTTAGACCAATTACTATGAGTGTCAAAGAATTGAAAAAAAAAATTGATATTTAATCTTTTCTACTAACAATTTGTGGTTTTTTTTTCATTTTTACTAGATAAAAATATTTGCAGATGTACATGTATCAATATCTTTTGAAAACTTAATTAAATAATCATTACATGATAAATTAAACAATACAAATCAATAAAGTGGGGTTTTTTTGCCAAACATCTAATACCATACACATAATTACAAAGAAGATTCTGCGGAGGTTGATAAACCAGTCCGAATCTTCTCTACATGATCCCCTTGACCCTACCCTCCCCCCCCTTTATTCAACATGTAAATAACAGTGGCACTTACTGATGTTAAAGCTTTCACTCCCATGGAGTCGATAAAACTCCACGTGGAGCAGTCTAAGATAATTGTGTCTATGCCCACATCGGGAACCTCAACCGTGGGACAGAATTCCGTGATGTCATCGTTCGTCACTCGTAGCTCCACCTCATTTGTAGTGTTCTAAAAATAGGTTCATCTCATTTGAGGAAAATGAGGAAAACACATAGCTACATCTATGAACATTTCATTTTAGATCATTTGTAATTATCATATCTATATATAGGCGAAAGGAAAAATGAATTCCACATTAAGAGGCAAACTCTGAGGCTTTTCCAGGACACATCTTTCTTGGCAAAAAAAGTCACACATGCAGTAAAACATAGAGATAGGGAATGCATTTATATAATGAATTCAAACATTCAGTGAGTTTATCTTCATTTATTGTTGTTTTAAACCACATTATGAATTTACTGCATACAAGAAATTACCCTCACAGCAAATTTAATTGTTAATTAAAAGTAATTCTAACTACTGACCTGGAATGTAATCTTTTCAAAGTTGGCTTTCTCCTTCCGGATTTTGTTTTCTGCCTCTACAATGTCTTGCTTCACGTGACGGGGGTTGCACGTGTACTTAAACAACATGTTCTTAAAGTGTTCTACACTCACAAAAAATATAGCGTTCTCAAATCGGAATATCTTTACCCTGGGGATTTCTACTGCCTGTAATCAAGAGCAAAGAAATGTTAACACTTGATTAATTTTTTAAAGCAATATGAGCTGCATTTTTCATGTTGAATTTTTTTTTTTACTAAAATGTTTTTTTCTACTAAAATGTCATGGTTTTTAAATTAGTTTTTAAATTGTTAGCCATATTTTTGTGGAAAGGGCCGTTAAGAAGCCTTATTTGGAGCAAAATTGAATTATTGTCGTCCTGTACAAAAATTGATTTGCTATATATTCCTTAGAAACGAAATCTTTCCTTTGACAAAAATTTATGATTTTTTCAAATCTTATTTATCATAAAAGTTAAAGTTATATGCAGACTTATCATACTAGCAGGTTTTTGCAGCAAAATAAAATTTTAAAAAATACAGCTCATATTGCTTTAAACAAAAATGGTTATTTGATCATTTGATGAAGGTTAATGCACTTCTTAATCAGTGAAATCTAAACGTTACAATCCATATGATTTGAAATATTTTGTGGTCTTATCAAAAAGTATCCTTAGTTTAATGGCTAATAAGATTTTAACAATGATGCAATTAGATTTGAAATATCTATCACATGAAAATTTTTTTAATTGAATTCACAATGTATTATACAACTACAGCGACATTTTCTGACACTGTAGGGTGGTTACCTCTTTGTAAACAGATACATCACGATAAATGTCCGTTCCTGGCATCTGTCCAAGAACGCACACATAAGGCCTGCAAAATCAATGGCACTCTCTTTCAATTTCAGAACAGACCATAATGCACTTAATGATAAATTACAACTACTTTTGATCTATTAAACTCATAATAATTCAAAATTTATAACAATATTACAATAATAAAATACTGACATGAATGCATACATGTAGTACATATAAATACACATGATACATTAAAAAAATTGTTCATTTACTTCTCGGAATAAATGAATGAATATCAATGTATTTTTCCCCCATCTTTATTGAAATATGTTTCTGAATTCAAATCTAAAACTTGTTAATGTACATGTATTAAAAAAATTTTGGTATTATTTTGTTTCGGAACTAGAAAACTGACCAGTCAGGAAGGGCCCCGCTATGACAATTAATATAGAGAAGTGAAAAAAACTTTGAATTCCATCCTCTTTATATTAACAATGATGAAAAATAAATGCCCGGCAGAAGATGTAAAGAACTGGAATATATAGGATCTCGTGATTTGTAGTTGGATATGATTTTCATCCAACAATTAAAGTGTTTTTTTCTTGAGCCTTAGTGAGGGGATAAAACACACAAGTTGGATAAAAATCATATTATACTACAAATCATGAGATTCTATTTATCCCATATTTTATACACCGCAATCAATGTTTACACTGTTTATAAAACTCTACATTATTTTTACTTCATTATGCCTAGGCAAATCCCATTGTAAAGTCACAACTGTGGAATATCAAAAAAATATCCAATGAGTCATATCCACGGGATAAAGTGGGTTAACATGGGATGAAATAAAATTTGTTAAAAAAACAAAGAATTGATACCAATGCAATGATACCTAGGCTTTGCCTCTATTCAATAAAACTATCATAAATCATTGTGTACGGTATTTTAACCAAAAAAAATATGAATATTATATTTCAAATCCATATTTCAAAGAATGTACACAATACTACACATCATTCAAAATTGACCTTAACTTCAAAACAAAGTTCATTTGCAGACACAGGCAGTGCAGTAATTAATCTCAATGTGACAGATAAGGACAAATATTGCACAGCCTTCCATGTATACAATGGTAACATTCTCAGCAGTTATCTCTCTTTGCCCATTCATTCTCAGCAGTTATCTCTCTTTGCCCATTTTTCTTGTGCATAGTTAGGAATCTACCCCACCACCCCAGCTCCAAACCAGAAGACATAGAGAACCAAACTTAGCATCAAAATATGTATTTCTGCCTACTGAACTACCATACCAAATTTGAACTTGATTGGGCAACCATAAAAAAAGTTATTAGAAAAAAACAGGAAATTTGTGGACGGAAGAGTGACAGACGGACGGACGGACAGAAGGACGGACGGACAGAGTGATTACTATAGGGCACCCGCAAATCCTTGCGGGGCCCTAATAATAATTAAATACCTTTGCACTCTGTACACAATGGTGAAAATGGCGACAACAACTCCGAACAACAAACCGAGATCAACATCTAATATCACAGTGGCGAGGAAAGACAGGATCCATATCAACTAATAAAACCAAAATATTTACATTTTATAATTTTATACATGTATATCATTGGTCATATAATCTCATAAACAGTAAAAACAAAATTTTAGTTAATTCAAAATGTGCTTATGGGTAATCAAAGTATGATTTTCCGTTACAAAAATAATTTCAAAGTAAGGGACATAATTATGACATGTATAACTTTGCAGATACATGTATTTGTGCAATTTCTTAAACAGACATGCAATCTTACGAAGTCAATCTTGGACAGTTTCCAGAGTTTGGGAAGTTCCAGGAATTGTCGGAACATCCCCTTCAAGGCAACAATAATAATAGCAGCTAGAACACACTGAAAAGAAAAGAACAAATCATTCACCATCTGAATTCAAATCTACCAGAAAGATAATTTTAGCAGAGTGCTCAAACTATTGGATGGCATTTCGTATGTACATATTGTAGATTCCTTATTATATGCAAGTACTTAATTCTTAGAATCAACTGTTTTGCATCAAATCGCCAGAACATAAAGTCGCAGACGCTGAATTTTTTATCATAGTTTCATGTAGTTTACATCTGCCAGAATGTAAATTAAAGCACAATTTTAAAATACACAAGATGTGTTTCTTGCAATTTTACATAAATATCAATTCCTCACGTTTAATAAGGAATCTACAATATCAACAGAGGGAGTTTTCTCCCCGATTTGTTCCTGACCTTAGGAAGGGTTTTGAAGTACGGCCCCAGAACCAGGAGGACCAGCAGTAGGAGGGCGCTGGATACCAGACCAGTCAACTGTAAAACAGAGCCATTCATCACTACTAAACTTTCATTCATTCATTCATCACTTAAACTTATCTACAATGCATTTTCATGCATGATCTCTTAATTTTTTTCCTTGTACATTCATAATATACATTATATATTATCATAACAGTACAGTAACTTGATCCTAAGGGTCAGATCTTGTTAAGTTGCCAGGTGTGGATCATCAAATCAAACAAGACATGAAGCTTTGTGTCTCATTTGAGTTGCTGATCCGCGCCTTGTAACGAGACGTGATCCGGCCCTTTGGATCAATTTAAGTTACTGCAAGTTATAATGATAAATTATATACCTTTATTTAAAAGTTTTAGAACTATCATTTTTAAATCAATTGTATAACATTTAGTTATTCAACCAATCTCTTTTTAAAGAATTACCGGTAACTTTTTTAAAATGTTCTACAATTATACAGAAGTTATTCAATGTGTACTATGTGATAAGTTTTGGAGAGTAGTAATATGGATTTAGAAACCCAAAGTTTGGCAAAACAGAAAATTGGATCACACTCTGTTAAATTCGTAGTACCAAGAAAGAAAAACTCATAGTACCAAGAAAGGAAAAATTGATGGGTATATATAAATATGAATATTGCATTTTTATTCTTTTTCTGACACGTATACCGGGGTATTTCATTCAGACCTTGTCACAGCCAATTTTGCATTATGTGAAATTCATGTAAAAAGAGCCTAATGTGTAGCTAAATCCATGTGGAATTCAAACAACGAATCTATCAATATGTGAGGCACTATTGTTGAAACTTAAGAACAGAAAAATTACAGTTTTTCCATTAATTTAAAACATGATTTTCCACAACAACACAAAATTTCATGTGAATTATCAAACAATCTTTTGATATATAAGACACGTATGGCCATACCATGACCTTGTATAGTACAAACGGTTAGTATGACAAATTAGTCATGAAATAACTTTGATACCTATATATTGCATAGTTGTTTTTTTTAATGCAAAGTGACAGAATGAACTTTATGACTTGACAAAATTAATGACTTTTTTTAGCACAGCTAGATTATATTGTGCAGTAGTTGTGTCCTGAATGATGTTATGCAACCAGGTGCAGGATGCGGGGCACAGTAAAATACAAATTCAGAATCTATAAACAAGTTGTCATCAAGTATCATAATTGGCGACCCCAAGTCCATGTCGATAGCTCTGGTACTGTGTAATTAGTCACGTATTGCATGTTTTATATAACCTTTGTAACCTTTAAAAAACATGTATTTTGGTATGTTTGTATACATGACATTTCAATATGGCCCATAAACCATGTCTCATAACCATGCGGGAGGCTCCCAACCCGCATCCCTCGATTCTATGATGGACAGTTTTGACAGATTTGTTACTGAATTTAGAATCAAAATATAACTTCGGAATTTAAGCGCTAAATGCTCACTCATGATCATCACAGTTGGACAGAACCAATCAAAACTGTTAGTCGTAAGTAAAAAGTTATATAAACCCCTGTAAAATGATGTTAGACAGATTCTTGATTTAGATTTTTATTATATTGCGACAGTTCAGATCACTAGCAGAATTGAGCTGACTTGTGCTGCTAGAATTGAGTTTAAAACTTTGTTAAACTATACCATCATGTTGTGAAAAAAACTGCTTCGTTAAACTACTTTGAACTCAGTGGTTTCTTCAACTGATGTTAAGTCCAAAGCCTTACATCAACTTTCTTGGTGCCGTGACCAGGATTGCTACAGAGTTATAAGGAAAAGTGAGAACAACTAACAAGGTAGGAACCATTTCTATACGTCTCTTGTAACTATCTCGAAATAAACAACTTTGTCTGGCAACCCAAATGGCTACAACCGATGGGTATGATAAAGATGAATTTAAAAAACAAATGGAACAATTAGAGCAACAGTTTTCGCGCATGAGTATAGAAGACAAAGGGCAAAGAATAAGTCGAAAACCCCCAGAGAAAGAAAACATTACACAAGATTCTGGGAAAACAAAAATAATTAAAACACATCTTGAAAATAAGTCATATGAATCTCGACACAGAGTCCCAGATAATACATGTAATGATCATGATAAAGATTTGTTCATAGGACCAGTTAAAGCTATGACAGCCACACTCTCCAAGCCCCTATCTTCAGTGATAAATCTCTTTGAAGGAGACCCTAGAAAATTCCAACAATGGAATAAAGAAGTCGAAAAGTTTGGTGCAACGATTATGGATGATCAGCAGAATAAACACAAGAGTGATCAGGCCGAGGAGTCAGGATCAGATGCAACCTTAGAGACAGAACAATGTGAAAATAGCAGTAGAGACTATGAGATATCCCTGAACGTCCCAAGTGTATACTTAGATGAGGATATGGAAATTGATGAGAAAGCCCCTAAAGTAGGTCTATGCTTTAAACCAATCCCTGTAAACTGCGTAAGCCTCGTAAAGAAAATAGTAAACAAGAGTATGTGTTGGCTATAATGATGGAATAGCCAAAATAATAAACTAAACAAACTAGAAAACTGACCAGTCAGGAAGGGCCCCGCTATGACAATTAAGGTGGCTCTATACACCCACAGTTTATTCCAATTTTCAATAGAAGACCACAAAACATATACTTATCAAATATTAAAATGACGATAGGGATACTATAGGTATTTTTAAAGAATTTTTTAATGTTTTTTCGTGTTTTTGTAAAATATTTTTTAAAAAGACAGCTATCAACAAATTGAGAGAAATTATTTTGTCATATGATGGATATTTCCTTCAGACACATAAAAAAAATATAACACTTCTTAACATTCAAAAATGTTATTATTGCAATTTTTTTTAGTATTTCCCCAAAACATATTTTTTCATATTTTCTTACTCTGTTGACAAATCATCTGAAAATGTTGCTTGATGTTATAAGAAAGCGTATTTTAATAAATGTGAAATAAAAAATTGAATGAAATCAATTGCAAATAAACACAAAAAATATTTTAAATTTTATTTGGTATGAAAGTTCCTCATGTAAGGGTTATCGTTCCTAAGTCCCAAGGCCCAAACACCTTGGGGACTTTTCATTTCTGAGTTGAAGAAAATTTCCTAAATATAATGTTGGAATGATAAATAGATGCATCTTTCATTATAGACTTTGCCCTGTATAAGTGAATATATTTGCTTTAGTGCAAAACTAAGTCAAGTAAATAAAGGGGAACATTGACTAGGCTAATAGGATTTATGTATCCCAACCTGAGAGAAATTCAAAGCAACCCTCTCATCCCCGTTAGGTGTCGATATTAATTTGCATTAAAGTATATTATAATTGAACTATTTTCACCTGTTTAGAATTTTCTTTCACTGTATTCAACCAAAAAATATGTTTTAGAAATTTTTGGAAAGTTAAAAAATTTATTGTTCTCAACGGGAATCGAACTTATGACCTACTGATTTGTAGTGAACCCACTAACCCACTGCGCTACGGTGTAACATATCGATGATGCTAAAGAAACTCTTTAAAAATTTATACTTGATTTTATTGTTTATTTCGATAAATAATACCACACAACGTGAAGGTGTCACATACCACATTACTTGTAAGTAATGAATTTTCCAATTATCAAATTAAATCTATCCGTTTAACAAATTTTTCAAAATAGCGGTTCCCATACAATTCACCTCAGTTTAAATCAGCCAGTACCGGAAATGCATGTTTCCAGATTTACTTTTTTGCGTACTGCGTCATCAAAAAGTGGTGTATAGAGCCACCTTAATATAGAGAAGTGAAAAAAAATTTGAATTCCATCCTCTTTATATTAACAATGATGAAAAATAAATGCCCGGCAGAAGATGTAAAGAACTGGAATATATAGGATCTCGTGATTTGTAGTTGGATATGATTTTCATCCAACAATTAAAGTGTTTTTTTCTTGAGCCTTAGTGAGGGGATAAAACACACAAGTTGGATAAAAATCATATTATACTACAAATCATGAGATTCTATTTATCCCATATTTTATACACCGCAATCAATGTTTACACTGTTTATAAAACTCTACATTATTTTACTTCATTATGCCTAGGTAAATCCCATTGTAAAGTCACAACTGTGGAATATCAAAAAAATATCCAATGAGTCATATCCACGGGATAAAGTGGGTTAACATGGGATGAAATAAAATTTGTTAAAAAAACAAAGAATTGATACCAATGCAATGATACCTAGGCTTTGCCTCTATTCAATAAAATTATTATAAATCATTGTGTACGGTATTTTAACCGAAATAAAATATGAATATTATATTTTAAATCCATATTTCAAAAAATGTACACAATACTACACATCATTCAAAATTGACCTTAACTTCAAAACAAAGTTCATTTGCAGACACAGGCAGTGCAGTAATTAATCTCAATGTGACAGATAAAGATAAAGCTTAGGATTTTCTTCCTGTGGAAGGTTAATTAATCCCAAAGGAAAAATATTGCACAGCCTTCCATGTATACAATGGTAACATTCTCAGCAGTTATCTCTCTTTGCCCATTCATTCTCAGCAGTTATCTCTCTTTGCCCATTTTTCTTGTGCATAGTTAGGAATCTACCCCACTACCCCAGCTCCAAACCAGAAGACATAGAGAACCAAACTTAGCATCAAAATATGTATTTCTGCCTACTGAACTACCATACCAAATTTGAACTTGATTGGGCAACCATAAAAAAAGTTATTAGAAAAAAACAGGAAATTTGTGGACAGAAGAGTGACAGACGGACGGACGGACAGAAGGACAGACGGACAGAGTGATTACTATAGGGCACCCGCAAATTCTTGCGGGGCCCTAATTATGAAACCGCTGCAGATCTTGAAAATGCAATATTGCACCCTTTGAAATATTATGATTCCTGACAAACTAAAAGATATTAAAGTCTTCCCTATGATTCAATGCACTTATGGCAGAATTGCCAGTAATTAACTAATATGTGTCCCATGGAATCATCATCTTGGGTGGGAAACATCTGGTTTTGTGTGCTTTTGACCTTGGCAGAAAAAAATAACGTTTAAAACTTAGGACTTTGTATTTAAAACGCAAAACTAATAAAAAGTTGGGGAGGTATATGCTTTGGTGGTTGCTGGTTAGGTTGTCAAAAAAGGGGTAGTGACAGAGATAAGAATGGTTCCTCCAAAGATGTTTCGTACTGTTTTGTGAATCCAGAGATGTGAAACTCTAGTGAAACAATTGAACTTGATTCAAAACCAGAAGTCACTTCAATTCTGAAGAAACACTTGCGAAGCGGAAAATTAGAAACTCGTAAAATGGTTCATAGCACAGGGGAAATGTCTACTGAATCAGCAGAACAGTTACTTGGAAAGAGGAAAGACAAAGAATCTCAATGGGCAAAATACAGTCACAGAAGTACTATAGACCGAATCCTGAGCTAGCATGAAGGTTCCTGGAAGAAAAGGCCACAGCAATGTCTTTAAAACAGAGGAATGCAGGAGATGTTGCGTGAGAAATCGTCTCGCCATATACGCCAACACTTTATCCGCAATTGTCGATGATGCACGACTAATCAGGCCGCAAGGAAGTTGTTTTCCTTGTGAATAAATGAATTTCATAAAACGTGTAATAGGTGAAATGACACTGAGATTAAGGCATGTTAATGTAAATGGAAAGTTGAAAATAATTTGACATTTTTTTATGATGTTTAATGTAAGTGACCTTTAACCCCTGACCTACTGACCTGTGTGACCCCTCCCACGTGTTCCTGGATGAGACTCCTGGACAGGGAAGCGGAGGTTGCAAAGGAAGAGAAGAATGAGCTGCCCATGTTGGTGATAGCATAGGCAAACAACTCCTGTACAGGAAAAAGAGTGCATGTTTTAGAGAAAACAATCACATGTACCTACAGCATTTAAAACTCTTGTTTATTAAAACCTGTCTTGATTAACTTGTAATAAAGCAACAATTAGTCAAAGTGTGTAAAAAAAACCCACAGATTGTTAAAACTAAAATGTTATATTTTAGTGACAAAAAATTCCTGATATAATATTTTAAAGAGCTTTCAAACTTCAATAATAAAAACACCTTTAAAGCAATAAATAATTTTTTTTCTTTAAAATATTGCCAAATAGGGTCTGTTATAATCAGAGGTTCTCTCTGTTTGACATCATGTACTTTACCTGGTTGGAGTCAATTTCGTATCCATGTTTCCTGGCTAGGATTTTGCCCATGGACACAGATATAGCGAACACAACAATAGACAAAGCGAAGGCGTCACTGAGGACATCGGGCATGAGGGAGAAGTTTGGCACAGTGGGGACTGGAAGTCTGAAGAAAAAAAACACTGTACAGTTAAAACGGCTCCTATCTCTTGCCATTTTTACAATCATGATTTATCTTTTAATTTTCATTTTTGCTATTTTCGTCATCAACTTTTGATCGCAAACAATACATACAACACACAAAAAACATTATACATATAAACATGCCCTTATCTCCAGCATATTTCAAAACCATGATTTTTTTTTTCCTGCTATTTCATCATCAATTTTTGATTGCGAATAATACGTACAACACACAGAAAATTTTGTCCCTTATTTTGTTCATGTTGTCGTGTTCTATGGGAAACTTTTGAAATGCCATAGGACATTACATGCAGAAGGAACTCCCCTGCATTAATCTGTCCAACTTGTACTCAATTTACAAGCCTGAGCACAGTAGAATCGATTATAAATCAATATATCCCTTATCATAAGAATGATCTTGTAGTTGTATATATATATAAACATAAACTTTAAAAATTATGTGCCATTCGCATTGATTGTTACAGCTAGCTGACAGTTGAAACAGCACCAAATTACCAAATATGAGATATTTTGTACTGTTATGAAGATTCACATAAGAGTGCTGATAGATAATAAACAATAACTGTCACAATACCATCCTCCCCCCCCCCCCCAACACACCAATCACTGACCACCCCTCCCCCCCTTTGACATTAAGTTATATTTCTTACCCTGTAGGAATATCACCAACAATCTTGACACCATATTTGCTTTCAATATTAATGAAGTAGGCTATCACAGTTCCTAGGACAACCTGGAAGAGATCAATACATCAGTAAAACTCATGTCAGCTGTTGGTGGCCGTGGAGATAATGTCATTTTGCCTGCTGTGAAAAAGACTCGACTGATATCACTTCTATCATACATTGAGTACATTGAGTTCTGTTCATCCCACTAAATTGTCTTCTATCCAGAAGGTTTAGCATAAACTTTTGAGTAATTCTAATCAGAAATAATTCCAACCACAAATATATATGTATTACACTACAATTACATTGTGAAAAAAAAATGCTTTGGAGAAATTTTACAGCACTGCAAGGAGTAAATACAAATTAAGTATAAATATCAAATAAATACGGCACTTGGAGGTGACTAATGTTTACAGTTTATAAACATGTATCTATACTTACAGCAATGAGTTCTATACAGGTATACTTACAGCGATGAGTTCTATACAGGTGTACTTACAGCAATGAGTTCTATACAGGTATACTTACAGCGATGAGTTCTATACAGGTGTACTTACAGCAATGAGTTCTATGGGTACAGGCATCTTGAGCCTGGGTTTTATTTTGGGGTTGTTGTTGATGTACTCCTTGACTACATAAATCATGACCATACACACGACCGAGGCGATCAGGGTCACGGCGTTGGTGTGAGGAATGTTCCCAAAGAAATCACGATATGTCTGAAAGCAAATATATTTATGGATGAGGGTACATGTACAGGGCTCTATAAAGATTTACCTATAACTGTTTTATCTATGTGTAGTATGTGAAGGACTGTAGGTATTACTAGTACCGTAGTCTGTAATGAATACTGTAGATTCCTAATTAAACGTGAAGAATTA
Source organism: Magallana gigas (assembly GCF_963853765.1). Taxonomy (NCBI): domain Eukaryota; kingdom Metazoa; phylum Mollusca; class Bivalvia; order Ostreida; family Ostreidae; genus Magallana; species Magallana gigas. The sequence goes on from NC_088856.1 coordinate 36,264,834, forward strand.
ATATTCGCGTAAAATCACGTGAAGCACCCTTCGCGAATTTTAAAATCTCGGCATTATTTCTTTGAGAGTTGAGAAGTATGAGAAATAAGGATAAAAGTTCCGCTTTCGCGATTTTATATTCTCGGGATTTGATACAAAACAGCGGGATCTGGAATTAAGTACTCGCGTAATATAAGGAATTTACAGTATCTATCTATTTGATGTATAAATTAAGCCTTGCATTTCAGAAACAAGGACTGACCTTGTCGCAAGCCACAGGTTTTGTTCTTGCATTCTATTTCCATAAACCTGTGGCTTGCGACAATGAATTACTGATTACGTATAAAAATGAAAAAATCAAACAAAGAAATTGTTGATACTGAATCAATTTGAATATAATTATTAACTTCTGTAAAGATTGTACATCTTGATTTGTTTGTGAAGTAAGACAACACACAGGTGATACATCTATCAAGAATAACAGTTCCTACACATCTAAAGACCATAATTAATTGATCTTCTACTTACATAAATAAGTTTGAAAGCCCCGCTGTACCGATCGGTTGATATTCCGAACACGTGCTTAATTTGACTAGTGAATACGTGACACGCTGCTCCAGTGGTGAAGCCGCTGATGAGCGGGTCAGATAAGTAGGTCGTCACGAACCCAAGTCGTGTCAGACCCATCACAAGCTGTTAAATGGAAACATTGCAGACCCATGCAGTAAGAATTGATATGCAAATAAATGAAGAAAGGTCAAATCAAAGGGAGAAAACTGATGTAGAAAAATATTTTTCCGTTCTTTATGTATTTAAATGATGTGGCACATGAAACATAGTAGTTTTAGAAAAGTAAACATTTGTTGCTACTTAGAGTTATGGAACTTTGGTGTTATAAAACAAACAAAAAATTAATTTCAACCTCCTTTTGTTAATGAAATGAATTCTTAAGAATTGTGTTATTTTAGCATGTTTTGTTGAAGTTAATATTATGAACTAATGATTTATTCCATTTCAATTCAAACTTATCTTAACTAACTCAGATACAGTGGGGCCTCAGATATCCGGACGCCAGATAACCGGACGCTTCAGTTTACGGAGGATATTATTTGGGAACAGATTTTTATACGTTATTTTGTCTCATTTATCCGGAATTTCGTGTTCCGGATCCGGACGGTCTGTTTTTACCACAAAACACTGATTTACTACTAATCTTGCTTCATTTAACCGGACGGTAAAATTTAATGTTACCCTACTCAGTTCAAAAGATTACCCCTGTCAATTAAGTTTCACACCTTTTTTACGGGCCAGACCCTCATGAGTAGCTTGTATAAACACACTGACTTCCCAAATCACTTTCAAAAATTGGAAAATTGCGAACAACAGTGTATCACACACATATCACACTTGGAGACAAAGAATTTAGCTAGATTCGGTTATCATTATTGTCCGGTTAATATTTCATGACAAAATAATAAAATAAACCAGAGTTCTTTATCTCTTAAAAACGTTCATATCAACAGACAACTCTGGCATGTGTTGCTATATGGTATGAAAGGCAAAAAACCTAGTATCAACACTATCATTATAATTCATGACAACAATAGACACATTTCAGATATCCGGACGCTTCATCTATCCGGACGATTGAACTTGGGAACGAAGGCGTCCGGATAACTGAGGCTCCACTGTATATATAACAAATAAAATCTGACGAATTGAAAATGATATCTGTAAGGATGGCATACATAAGGTATATAGTTACCCAATATTTGAAAAATTGAGTTTTCAGTTGTTAAAAAGTTAAAATTATATTGCATGTAACATGCACTGAGAGACTGAAAAAAATGTAAGTCATCTCATAGGATCTATATAGCCTTCAATGGACGAAGTAATGCAGACCTGTATTGCATGTAACATGCATTGAGAGACTGGAAAACATGTAAGTCATTTGATAAGATCTATAGCGTTCAATGGACGAAGTAATGCACACCTGAATTAATCCAACCATGAAAGTGACGGCCATGGCGATCTGTAGCTTCACGGACTCCGTGTTATCACTACAGGACAGCGAGAACTGTTGAACCGTCTCATTGGTCAGATTGCTGACCGGTGTTACGGAGCTTGTCACGTTGACACACGTGGTTATGATGTGTACGTTTGGAGACTTCAAACCTTTCTCGATGGCTGAACCCATCATCAGACAAGCTACTGCAAAGGTACCTACAGAGATAAAAAAGTATTTCATATACAAGTATGTATATATAGAAGCCTATTATTTTCATATCAGTAAATGGTTTCTTTCTCTTCAATCTGTATCTCTTAGAAAATAAAAACTGCTTTCAAAAAATCTTATTTATTATGAAAATACAATGTATCATAAACTTAATAGTTTTTACAGTTACAATGTAAATACATGTACATGTATTAACTATGATATCAACATACAGTTGATCTTCGTATCTTGAACACCAAAATCTCAAATACAATGGATATGTCAAGTGATTTTTAAGTCCCAAACACTTAAACTTCCAAGTATTTTACCCTTGATATCTCAAATACTTGGATATCTCAAAGTTTTTAACCAGTCCATCTAGTTCAAGATAACGAAGTTTGACAGTAATTAAGTTTGTAGATTTTCCTAATATATGCACGTCTGATTTTCCAGCTCCTCGGTCCAGACTCAGCCGCCGCCATTAACAAAGTTGAGCAAAATAAAAATTTGAGAATTCTTAAAGTTTTATGGTGGCGGACCCAGAAGGCTAATTTTCTCCTACCTATAGATATATGCCGAGAGGTTCCAAAGAAGAAATAAATGATCACAGGGAAAAAGGAAGTATAGAGACCGTACACTGGGTCTAAGGTGGTCAGCATCCCGTACGCCATACCTACAATGTACAGCAACTATTGAGTAATCATTTATATCATCAAATTATGAATGATAATTTCTTTAGGACATGCGAAATCTTTACCCCAATCAATTCTCAGTAGTTTTCTTGGACATGATCATTTTCTATTAGTTACATTTTACATGCATGTAAATTAATATACATGTGTACTACATATTATAACTTTTTAGTTATAAAAATTCATTTTCATTCATTCAAACTTGAGTGGCATCCCTTTCCATTCAGAGTTTTTTTTTCAATTTTTTCAATTTTGCAACTTTTGCAATTACCTTGTTAGTACATGTAAATTAGATGAATACATATACACCCATTCAGAAATCATGGAAAATACTGAGACTGTGATTATATTTACTTTGAACATGTATTTTATCAAAATTAAATCCTCATATATCTTCAGTTCTTATGAGATCAGAGTCAAATTAGAATTTAAAACTTTCATGATATTAATACTATTTAGGAAACCTTTCTATTTCTGCTTTTTATAACTTTCGCTACTGACAGCCTCACCCTGAGGAATGTGCATGATCCCCACCGTCAGCCCGGACACAATGTCCCCGGTCAGATCAGTCCGAATGTTGTAATCCTTCATGATCCCGATGAACGGGAATATCTTGTAGAGAAATCCTAGGAAGCAGTCCTTGGAACACTGGCATTTCCTGCAGGACTTAAGGAAGCTTTCCCGGAATGTGGTCTGGGGTCGGGATCCGGGACTGAACCCCTCGTCAAACTTCTGCTGGGAAAACACCGGCCGCTCGATGACCACTTTGGCGTGTCCATTTGGTTGTCCGTCCAACAGTGACTCCCGAGACTCAACATCTTCGGAACTCATCTTCCTTTTACCTTTAGAAGTAAGAATTTTGAGAATATATGAAACCAGCTGCAACACTGTGTATCTAAAAAATCTTGGAGATAATTTTGATGGAAAGAACAGAATTTCCAATAAACACGACTTAAATACCTTCCTAATTTCGCTTTGAGAATATGCAAAATGGCACATGAATTAATGATGCATGTCTATTATAGTTAGTCGTGTGTCTATAGTTTTAGTAAGTTGCCAACATTTATATCCATAGCGATCGGGACAATACATTAATTAATAAACTAGACCTGAGGCTGTTCGACACAAGATTTACAAGGATCTTTAGATGACAATGGGGCCATTGAATTGAAACATTAATACTGCACACACATAGAGTGCAAACATGAATTATACCACATATACGCAAGTACTTATCCTACAATGAGGCTTTTACTCACAATGCAAACGTACCAGTATGAATCAAGGACTCAACAAGACACTGATGAATCTCATTCACTTAAAATTCAGGCTATTGTTCTACATGAATACATCTACATTCACCATGTCATAGCTCGCTAATCATTAGCTAGCCGTATTTATGTATGCGCATTTCACAGGTGTAGACTTAAAATCTAAAATTTCAGTTATTTTTAAAATGTAAATTAATCAATTAAACATGCATGTAAGATTTGTTTTAATTACTAATGATCAAATTACATTCATGTATTTTGCAGAGTTTCCATGCTATTCAAAATTCATACCTAATTTACATCAGAATGAAGTCTTTACGTATTTATGCATGTCAACATTGGTTTTGATGGAGAGTACACTTAACTTAAGATATAGTACTGTAAATTCCTTATAAATTAAATAGGAGGAATTTATATCTGTGTAAAATTGTGAGAGACACATCTCACAGATTTTAAAATCTTGCTTTTTTTTCTGACAGATATAAACTAAGTGAAACTACCATAAAAATATGGTGTTAGCGATTTTATATTCTCACGAATTGATGCGAAACAGTTGAACTGCAGAATAAAGTACTTGCATAAAACATGGAATCTACAGTAGACATCAATAGATAAAACTCCTATTCATATTGAGTCAGAAGTACATATCTGGACCTGATGTGGCCATTATAAGTATTTCATCAGATGATAGATTCTTATAAGTAACGTACATTATTTATTTACATGTACAAACAATAATACACATGTACTGTATCGTGTATCATTTCCATAAACTGTCCTTACATGTAACAAACCTTTGAGTGATAATACAGGTTATTGATACAGTAAAATGTGTAAAATATTCAGTACAAATAATATATATATGCGTATATATGTACATCAGCTTGTGCATACATGTACGCATACGCAATCACATTTTATGGTATATGTATACAGTCATGTATGTATATTCTAATCACATATTAATGCTTGTACATACACCTACAGACTGATCTATACAATCATTTACACCATACACGGCATACAGTACATGTTGACTATTCTATAACAACCCTACCCTTGATTCTGAGATCATCACTTAGCAGGCAGGATTTCTCAGTAAAACTTGGATGCCTTGACATCTTCTATCAATATCTATCGACATGCAACAATAGCTGATCGTACATCGATGACATTGTATAGCAGAGTAAGTGTCCAGTGCGTGTGTTCTTTATATAACAGAGTATAAATATATATATATATCATCATTGAGAGCGGAGAGCATCCTATTAGGATGAGTAAACCATTAGTATTAGTGTACATGATGTACATTTATATTTACAGTATCTATGACTAATCCTTTATGCTTTAAGATAATATGTAACATTCTTATAATTAAGAATGCTTAGGTTTATTATGAGTTCAATGCTGTGACTGAAGTATAGTGAAGTCTGCATCTTTAGACTGATTTTGACTCCATGCACCTCCAGTGAGTAAAAAAAATGTTCTTAATTACTTTGAGTAATTCTCTTTTCTTGCTTTAATTAAATAAGAGTAAATGCTTGCTAATTAAATGCAGATATACATTCCACTGCTGCAGTTGCAACTTAAAATGACATGTAAAATTCTGTTGTAAGTGCGTAGAATCACAGTGGAACCCCCCAGGAAATGTTTCTCTCTATTTCGAGACATTTGTCAATGTCCTTTGTTACCAGAATTGCTCATACAAGAGAAGATTACAAGTCATCTCATCACTGCAAACGTTTGCAACTAAACACTGAAAAACACATGGTCTGTCTAAGAATTTGCTCTGACCCAGGTGAATAAAGATTTAAGGTATACACTGTATGTACGTTAAACTGTAACAGCAGATACATAAATAAACTTGTTTTTTTTCTTACATTAATGACTTAGAAGATGTTCAAGAATAAAAGGTGCATGCAGTTCTCAATTTTTTATACAAAAAATCAAAATCAAGGTCTGACTCTGTCATTTTTTTGACAATTTTTATCAGTGACCCCCCCCCCCCTTTTTTTTACGTACCCCCCTCTTTCCTGGACGGCACTGAATTTACAAGTATAAATGTCAAATTTAGAAAAAATTTACAGAACATTTGCACATACATATGAAAGCAAAATAACTGTGTCCCCAAATCTTCTGACACACATGTACATGTAAATACATTGTAAATATATACTCAGCAAACTTCTGCAAAATGCAGATAAGCTAGGACAATTGTCAAGATTTACAACAGTTACTGAATTTTCAGCTCTGATCAAAGCCTTCCATATGATATCTTTAAGACTTCAGCTGATAAATCATCTTCAACATGCAACTTCAAAGAACCCAATATCTTAGGTTATACTTTCTGAAGAACAGCGACCTCCATTGGATTCAATGCCAACGACTATACACTCTCTTTAGTTTTTCCAAAGTGACAGATGAAGGGTACAGTGTAATTTAGGAGTTCTTTCGATCAAAGGAGACGGTGCATTGTAAAGTATCCATGCTTAGTAAAACACTTGAGAAATGATAATCTTGTTATCATATAGCAGCCTTATAATTTATAAGTTTATAACAGTACAAGCAAACTTTAAGACTGCAAGATTCAATCACTCAGCTCACCCTTAACATTTCTGCATAATAACCCTATAACCTTGACCTTTCTTGTACAACCTCATAAGAGCTACAAAGACTCTATCTGAAAATTATAAATGCAAATTGTGAATCCTTAATATTTTTTTTTTTTGAACAGGTGCACATATTGAAACCCTGTAGCACATAAAAGTTATACACCAGAAATCATTACAAAAAACTTAAACCAAAAAATTAATACCACCAATACAGTTTGGAGAGTCAGAGAAATATAGATAGTGAGAGAATGAGCTATTATAATTATAAGCTGAGACAGAGAGAAAAATGAGGATGGAATATGAGGAATGAGGTCTTGGACTTCCATTTTACATGTCTCACAAGAGTTAAGTGAGTCATTCTCAAAAAAGGTGGTTTTGGGTTGTTCAAGGGCACTAGAAAGTATAATCCTTGATTTTTGCAAAGTTTCACTTTTGTGCTACCTTTGGATATATATTAGCATACATATTGGCACATAAACAGTTAATTCTAACAAAATCTTAAAAATTTAGAAAGTTTATAAGTTGATTTTTTCACATTATTTGACTGTTCCCACTCGGAGTTTGCGACTTCAAATAGGTTTTGTGAGGTAGTAAGACCATTTTTTATTAAAATAATAGGGTCAAGAGATAAAAGGTAAGTAGAATACCTCTCTCAAACGAAAAAACAAAGAAAATATATGAACAATATTTTTCAGCGAGATCAAGTTTGTCTGTTACATGTTTTTACGTCCATGGTGTAACGAAACAAAATATTGGTGTGTAAGAGTTGTTATTCTTAGTAATTTGAAAGATAATTGATGCCTCCTTATTCCCATCGTATAGCTCTAAACAATGATAGAAGACAAAATAGCTGAAGATGAAATTTACTCAATTTTTATAATGATAAGTAAGTAGAAATAAATGTGTAAATTTTTATGTTGTCTTTGGGCTAACAGGAAATACTTAGGAAAAAGAAATATTTAGACACTCTGGAAAACAGACAAACTATTGCTATGTGTTGTTGTAGCAGATAATATGCTCTTTTACTCTGAGGGAGCAGTCATTATTTAGCAAAGACGAGTTAATTCATAAATATGTCCTTTGTGTAACAGTCCTTGGTGTAACAAGAACAAAAAGTTACACCATAGACTATCACTGTTATCCCAGAGACTATAATTTACATAATTTATTTTTTTGGGAAAGATATGATGAAATTATTCAATAAATATATCACAATGTATCACATTTGTTAGTTTATGCTTATATATAATGTTGATGCATCTGTTTGCTGTAGATCTAGATTATTTCTCAATCATGCAATATTTTGTTACTCCAAAGACACATACAATTAACACCACGGACATATGACCTAAAATATTCATTTTAAAAAAATTCAGCATTGTCAAATCAAATCAAATTTATCAATTCAAGTATAATTAATATTGAATTTGATATTGGACTTACAGCTTAAGCCAAATTTTCCCTAAAAAATATTATTTGACTTTAAACAAAATGTGTTACCAAGGACTTTTAATGTTACACAAAAGAGTATTTCAATTCCCATGCATGTATTTCTGATAGAAAAATTAATAAAACAAGTATTGTATAAATACATTTTATGACAGATTATGCAATGTAGTATGATAAAATACTAAAATTATTCATCAACTGGATAAAATGGTGTCCATGGTGTAACATGTTGTGTCTTTTGTATAACAAACTTAAATTTTAAGCCTGAACTTGTAGAGAATAACAGTAACATGTATAATATATCTGCTGAAAAGTGCATTTGGTAATTTTGAATTCATTTAAAATACATTCAAGCTTTCAAAACAAATTAAAATATTAAAACTTTGATTCTTATAACAGACAAAGTCCATGGTGTAGCATAAGTGTCCTTGGTGAAACATACTGGAACTAAATTGTGTAAATAATTTGACTTTAGGGGCACTATTATGCACATTGATAATGATTACTGTTAAATATATGCATTCATAAGTTATAGCTATGAAAACATTCAGTTGTCTCTATTTTGAAATCTGATGTTTTTGTGTTTAAATAAAGGTTGTCCTTGGTATAACATTTGGACTAACAATAATTGTCCTTAGTGTAACATCCCTTATTTTGTTTTTATTTTCAAAGATTTTTCAAGAAACATTGAGGTTTTTTCACTTAAGATTTTTTTTCTTGTCACTTACAAGTGTCTCCCAAAAAAAAATCAGACATTAAATGGAGAAGAAGTTTTCAGTGTGCAATACAATGTCATGAGATGGATGCATATTTCTCATTCACAAACCAAATATGAAAAATTAAGGAAAATACATTATTAAATTCTTGTTTTATGATTAAGTTCAAGAAAAACTTCAAAAAATTTAACTTTAACACCAAACCAAATGCATGAACAATAAGATTTAATGAAATTTATGAATATTTCTTGTGCGTTACACCAAAGACTGTTTTCTTTTCATGTGGTTGTAAATATCATATTTTTATAGATTTTCATTTGATGTACTGTTGGCATATTTTAGGAAACAAACATCATGATATGCACGATACAAACTATGATAAATTCAATCTGGTTGTAAGTACTTTGTTTTTAAACAAGTGGTACTTGAAAAAATCCACCTTTTTTGAGAATGACCCAAGTAGAGATTTATGTTGCATGTCCTTGCACATTAATATAATGATCTTACACACCTGACATGCTACTGGACAAAGCACCATCAGAGGTTACCACACTGGGGTTGTGTTAATGGACCCATAAAAGTGACCCCTAACAAACGACATTGGACGCCATTAAAAAGATAAATGGGACACCCTCTGAATGATATTACTAATTAATCTTTTGTAAACTCATTTCTTAAAAGCTGTGGGAAACATTCTCTTCACCATCAGACTTAGGCCTGTTCACATGCATGGAAAATAAATCTATTCCGGGACATCCAAAGGTCATGTTCGGGGTCACAAGGTCAAGGTGAATCAAGGTCCAAAAATAGACCATGAAAAATTCATTTTCCTGACTCCTGCTACATTTAGTTTCAACTAATACAGGTACATGTACTGATTAAAGCAAAAGAGGTGTATTAAGGTACCTCACTACACCCAGACTTACCTATACTTTTTAAGACACTACGTCCGTCACAAGATGGCGATTTAAATGTAATTTTGCATCCAAAATTGCACATTCTTTTGCCTATTTGACTTAAATACTTCTTATCCATTATGATATCTCTCATAATCAAGTAATTTTCTGTTGATCTGAGAAAATATTTCAAGGTGTAGTGAGCCACCTTAAGCTCAGTACATTTTTTCATGTTTATTTTACTGCAATAACAGCTGCAATTTGATATGATGAAGTACCTTGAACTGATCACATATGATTAATTAGATCAAAATTATTATGATCATCGAATTTTATTAGAAGAAAGACTTCACTTAACTATGGAATATTTAGCAGACCAACTTTTGTTCAGGACAATTCCTAAAAAAAGTTTACAAACTATATTCTTTTTTGTCATCTTTGTAGTAATTAATCACAATATGCAAAATTTTATGATAAAAAATTGCAACAGGAAAATTGCGGCTCATACTGCTTTAAATGAGTTTGTAGATATATAGCACGCATATGTATTAATTGCAATTTTAAAGACTATTTCTATTAAAACTTATTAATAAACTTTCCATTCAAATGTTAATACACCTTTTCTTACTAATTTCTTTCTTGAATAAAATTAAATGTCCAAGAATTTATTTTAGGTCATAATTACATGCATGTAAATATACATTCGGTTCATATCAAAGGAAAATCAAGGGATTTATGTTTACATCAAAGTACAGTATACCAACTTAATATATAACTCAATGCTAGAAACATGTATATCAATAAATCCATACAATTACTTAAATCAATTTCCAATATTTTGAACATCATTAAAATTCTAAATTACATAATATAATCAACATAAACTGACCTTATATATCCAACTCAAAAACTGTGTCAATTTCTATAATATCACACCTTGACCCAATTTTAATTGGGGTAGTACTTTATACTGCAAAAGTATTATCTTGTGAACAGGTGAGCCTGCAGTCACAGAATGGCCAGGTGAGACTAAGACAATCTCGTTTATATCTTCGTTTTACAGGTAAGAGCACAGGTAAGTTAAATAGTGCCTGTTTCAACTTACGTACATTATAAGTTACCACACAAAATTTACAAAGAAAAAAAATCCTTGACTGTCACTGAAACTTTTCAAGATTTTCATCTTTACAGGTGTGATAATTTAGGAACATGAGAATTAATTTGTAAACATATCATTATGCGTTCACAGTATTGTTTGTGTATATAGTGAATGTCGATAAAACTTGAGGGACCGGTAGCCGTACAAAGGTTAAAAACGTTACGTCATTGAGTGGTGATACAAACATTAAACACATCAACGTAAATCGTCTTAATGTTTGTAATGTTACAGTACGTGATCATAGCACATTTTACGGTGTCACTTTCAGGTCCAAATAAACAAACAAAATACATATATGCACTGTTTTCTTGAAGCATGTTTTTCATAAGTTATGGATCATAATGACACAATCAGTTCTTTAAAAGTGTTTCACATAACAATTCTTTGTATTGTAGATGATAGTACATTTAAAGAATAATTGACGGTAGAAATATGATACAGAAATTGTTTACCTGAGGCAAAATTTTCACACAGAAAAATAAACAATCTTCTGCATCGTAAACACTAAAGAAATTGGGATCAAATACGTCAATTTTTTTCACTCTAATATATTGTGCTTGATCAAATAACATTTTAGTACAGGATAGGAAAATTGACAAACATCTGCAGCAAAGAAGCAAATTATTCAATGACCTAAAATTGACCTGCACATCAATGTTTCTATATGTATTATATATATATATACATTTACTTAAATAGATATTGATATTAGAAAGAGTAGCTGATAATGATATACATTTTTTAATCAATATCATTGAATTAAATAACCAACAAAAGAGCAAAAATACCAGTACACTATTATAGGTAGTTTACCTGAAAAATTACAAACCCACAATGAAATTCTTATGAATTAAATCCAATTAAATTACATTTAACTTAACAGTGGTTGTCTTTGCAACTTATCATGTATGTAAAAAAGTATATGCATTTAATTATATAACTGTACTGCAAGTTTTACTAAATAGACTTTGACTTACTTAATTTACCTGACCGAAAAACTAAGTTATCATAACTGCAGGTAAAATATTTCATTTTATTTCAGTACCAACACACATTATTAATATTAATTACATCCTGTCGACTTTACGCTGCTAAGTGTTGAACCTGACGTCAGTCTCTCCCCTCGATTTTTTTAAAATGATAGATTCAACGTCAAATTCAACCTTTTTAAATAAGATCTGGAATTGTAGGTCCTTGCTCTGCCATTAGCCCAGACAGGTACAAACCACAGGTAACATAACACACAGATTGTCATATCCAGTCTGATATCTTGCACTCTTACATATTCTCATGCGTTTGTTGAATGCATTATATAATGCACAAAATAAAAAGAAAGATCTGTCTTTTACATGAGAATCAATGCCTGATGGAATTTGCATTTGTACATATGAGTACCATGGTAACATGTATAGTCACACATTTAAGATATACGACATATTTCTACTATACGCAGAAAGTTACAGCACAGTCATAACTTCTTGAAGTTCATTTGGAACTATATTTGACGAGATGGTTCCAAATTGTGATAATTACTTAGTTATAACCTTTGTAAAATTTTAACTTTTTTTAAGGGTTCATTATAGGCATAACTTTTTAGTGTTTTGTTTAGTATTGCTAGTGACATTAATAAGCAAAAGGTTGCTGGGCTGAATTCAACCTTATAAATTTAGCTACATGTTGGAGAAGCTTTTCCAGGTTTATAGTCAGTCATAGACTGCATGATAATACTTTACAAATGATGGTGCATGAACTACGATTACTTGTAATTAACATTTCCTATTGTGACCCTTGACATTCAAATTCACCTACATTGTATTGTAATCAATAGTATAACACTGTCATGTGGCATTTAGGGGGAATGATAAAATAGACTGCTTGCTGCAGAATCCCAAACAATATCTTTTGAATGAAATATTGTTAATTCTTTTTTAAGTAACACCGACAGTACTACACTACTAAAAGGTTCAAGTAATTTAGAAAGAATATGTGACATAAGTGGGGATCTGCAGTGGGGTGGGGGTTAGCGGAGCCTTAACCCTAATGGTGAACTTGTATTTATGGCACCCTCCCCCATCCACCTCCCAAAGACATACAAAATTATCCCTCAGACCCCACACCCCAGTGAACTTTCTGGATCCATGCATGGAGGAGGACACACATTAGAAAATATCAAATATTATATACGCACTGAAGATCGAGTTAAGGGTCAAAACCCACACATTCATTATGAAGTTGTCTAAACTGCACTTCTTGGACATCAAAAAAAAAAACCCACTCATATTTTTAAATATAAATTTAAAATATTATTTCACCAGCTGAAGATTATATTACATGTACATGCAAATGTAGACTTGTAAACATACAAGTTATAATACCAGGTAAACAAAACTAATTCACAAAAGCATGTCAATTAATGATGAGCACCTTATATTAATACTGAATTTCACACTATATACCCTTAAGTCTTGACTTTATAAAGCTCAGATATCAGTACTGATTATAAATAAAGTTATATTATATACACCTGTTACATGTATTATATATGAGTACTACAACATGCTCCAATAGTTTAATTATATGATGAATTATATAATGACCTAAAAATTGCATGATGCCCATTCCAGTCACAGAAATTTTTACCAACTACATGTATCTGACATGTCCTTTTGTTTTGAAAGATGCAGATTAATTAAAAACGCTACCAAGCATTTCAAGAGTTATGCCCCTTTTATTGTGTTTTCTACCTACCAAAAATGTGGTGGATCCATTTGGACCTGGGCTTTTTAAAATGTCTTCTATTCATTGTCACTTGACTTGAGAAACCGCACAAATTTGGGATTAAAGTCTGTATAAATGTCCCACAGATAATACAGCTAAAGTACAGTAATATTGTTCAATAATTAATGATCAATGTTCCTCAACTCGATCTGCACACAAGCTGCTCCATGAAAACATAAGTACGTCAAGACGTATTCATTATTGCCTCAGACAAAATCTCACCAACCATGATTGTACGCCAATATGGCACAAAAGTTTTAGTATCCACAGTACAAAAAAATCACAAAATGGCAGCTAGAACATGTTCTTTAAAGTTTATAAAAGCACAAACTGATTTAACGTGCCTGCATGCTTATCACTTGACGTTCCTCAAAAACACATTTTTCTAAATACCACTGAAATAAAAAAAAGTCATCCTCCATTTCCTGCTGTTACTACATTGTTAGAGTATATAATAATCCATAAGCACCTGCTGTCACAAAGGCACAAGGTATATAATCAGACACACACAGGTTTCATATAGAGATATTAGCCTGTTTTGTACAGTGCAGTTATTGATGCAGAGAGAGATATTGATCAGGCTACGAGAAAACCTCCCCCCTAACACCACACCATTGCAACGATTCGTGCCAGCTAGCCTATAATTGTTCATGTATCTAAAACAGTTAAAAACTGAATGGAGCCAGTTGGATTCAGAAACAAGTGGAATTGCTTCACTGTAGTTATTAATAGGAAGATTAGAACTTCGCTTATACAACATGATCGATGAATGGATGTAAAACCATTGCTGACAACAGATTGGGACTTTATTAAAATGGGTATTTATGAAAGTTTTCCAATTCTATTTGGCAATGATCTTACATATAATTAATTTTTCCTTTTTTAAGGTTGCTATTAATATTATGATTATTAATAATTTATTTGCATTAATAGAACAAATTGTTATTCAATGCAGTAATATATATCGATCCAATTTCTTTAATCAAGAACTGTCTTTAGGCAATACAATCATAATGCTTAACAAGCTTGGAGGCTGACACTTCTCACTGATAAATCTAAACACTGCATGTAACATATCCCCATGTCTGCAAGATTAATATATTTTATGATGCTGTATTTGAATCAGAGATATAGGAGAGAACATATATACATGTACAGGCATTAATTAATTCAATGTACATACAGTAGCATGTACATTGAATAAAATACTTATCAAAATTAAATCAAATTTGAATCTCCATATGTATACACGTAATATACATGCACAAAGTACTTTTTCAGTCGTAACTAAAAAGTACATGCATAAAAAATGTGCACATATAATACTACAGGTTGTCGATAAGACATATGCCTACCAGTATACATAAACTCAACAAGCAGTGCCTGCATGACTATAACCCCCCACCCCCTTCCTTCCACCCACCCACTGGAATCTCTACACTCACCACTTGTCCATATTTAATAAAAGTTGCACAATAAATTTCGTAATTCTAAAGTTTCTTATACATGCATAATCCACTCTTTATTCTCTAATCCAAGTATTTCCCAGAGGGCATATAGAAACTTAGAGATGTATGTTAGATGTACAAAATCAATAAAGCTTTAATTATTACATGTAGGTATTTTGGCCAAATGATGATTTAACTAATACTGTATTATTTTTAATACTATAAATTTAAAAATAAATTTACAAGTGAAACATCTCAAACTGCTACATTTTATACTACGAGCCACATTTTAACAAATATGGTGAACAAATTTCATATGTGTATGTATACTTTAATTATACATGTATTAATTATCACTCATTCTTTCAAAAAGGGAAAAGGCATATCGTTATAAGCAGTACTTTTCTTAAGATAGAGAAATTATACAAATGCATACAGTTATTACAAGACACTCAAATATTTGTACTTTCAAGTTATAATATATTAAAATGAAAAACTTATGAATATAAAATGCACCTTAATAGTGTAACAGTCAAATCATACAGGTGTGCTATCATGGTTATGGTAGTTGGGTTATTACAGATACAGTAAAACTCGTTTAGTACGAACACGGATATTGCGAATTCACGGATATAACGATTAAGTCATCTTGGATCCCCAGCTATGTAAATTTGATGAATTTCTTATACGGATACGAATTACGGATATAACGAAGTAATTTCTAAGGTCCCAGTGACTTCGTTATAACCGAGTTTTGCTGTATGTATACCATTAATTGTACTCACACTGGTAATTGCAATTTTTATTAATCACCCTTCAACTACAGTATGACAAGTCACTTATCTGAAGAAGTGACTGCTGTCATTAAAACATCATCAACAAACCAAGTTAAACACATATAAAGTAAGAAATTAAAATATTTTGTTAACTGTTACAAAAAGAAAGAAAATCTAATTAAAAGTTGAATTATCTTTACTATTCAAAGTATATCAATATGTATGTACATTAAACATATAAATTAATTATGTTAAATGATCATCACTTTTGCTTTGCATATTTAAAAAAAAAACAATCTTGCCAAAATCTATGAAATAATTATTAAATGAAATTTTATTTCTAATATTTAAGGTATAAGGAATAATTCTTTTAGTATTATGAGGTGATAATTTTGGTCGGGGCATGGTCAAATTCAATATGATAGATTATTTCCTATTTCTACATTTGAAACAACATTTTAACACCACTATTTTTTTCATGTAGCACATGATATGTATAACTAGGTGGCACATCCAATACCATTTTTTAAGTTATGCTCTTAGACAAATCCATTTTGTGTCACTCATCTTTTATGAAATTATTGGATTTTTGGCTCAAAATTGATTCGTAATGTTATCACAGACAAAGACAGTGGAAATGTAAATATATAACATTACGTTACTTTTGTTAATTATGATACAATTGAATACAAAACAAAGCCTATAACAATGTAAAATCAAGAGAAGGATATTCATGTAAACAAAGCCAATCAGAACTTGCTCAGCCTTTTCTGTCGAGAAAAAAAACCGGTTTTTCTCAATTGACAGAAGAATAGGCCGAGTGATGCTCCAAATGGATATTAAGCCTTAATTGTGCATTAAAATTTTCTAAACAAATTTCTAAATATTTCAATTCTTAAATTTTTAATTAAAATGAGAATTGAGGTCAGTTTAAACTCACATTAACACTTCAGCATGTTTGCCATTTACTGGCATACAAACATTAATCGCCAGTGCATTGTTACATCATTTTATAAACACATAAGTTTTGAAATAAAATGTATGTTCGAAAAATGATGTTACAATTAATGCATTGCCGATTGGCGAGAAATGGTACTTGGGGAGAATTGGACGCACACAAGTATATAGTGATAAACGTCGTACACTTACATATTTCAAGTTAATATTAAAGTATAACACAAATAATAAAGATTTTTTAAAATAAATTGTTATACATGATGATGATGATCATGATGATGATGTAATTGTATTCAAATTATATTAACTTAAATTGTAATGTTTAGCTATATTATATATACTTACAATACAGCCTTAATTTGATTCGATTTCCTGCCTTTCTTGAGATAATTTTTAAAAACTAGCTGTTCCAAAATACAACCTCGCTCCAATTTGTCACCCTTAACCATGTTAACCCCTTTCATCATACTCATATCTTTAAAAATATTTTAACACTGATTAAGTAAAATTGTTACAACCGCCCTGAAAACTTCAGATCAAACAGATACACGTTGAATACAATACACCAGTGTCTGATTTTCTAATTGATTTAACCTTCTCAAAGACATAAACACCCTATTATTCTCATATCTTTTGACAATGTTTTGTTTTGTTTATTTTGTAGGAAATTCGAATTGTCCGTGAAACGTGACACACGACCACTTCTGCTACGCCAGGGAAAAAAAAGAATGAATTTAACTTACTTGCGATTCCTTACTTATCCTTGATTCACATTTTGGCTAAAATCTCTGTCCGAATTTGTTTCTGTATTTGTAGAGCAAGGATGTACACAAATCAAATGAATGACAGAATACTAGATTTTAGCAATTTTCTGCAATATTTACGTTTTAAGTTGCGCACGAGTTTCTTCCCTTTGTATTTGTTAAATCATACCGAGTGTGTTTCGATAGAAATGTCATTCACGATGTACAGTGTAAAAACTGTAACATCGCAACATCCTTTCATCTTTCGTCGTCGTCATGTAATTGAAAGCACCTGATTTCGAAAGGAAAATTTTTACTAGAGATCTCATTCGATTTTTTCTGACATTATTGTCAAAGTTCAATCAAATATATGCCTTTTAAAATATTTCAATAAATTGATGGCATAGAGCAGACTTTGATTTCTGAGTCAGCAGAGGGATCATTAATTTTCGCTAGGCGTCTGATAATTCACCAGTTCACCAGTTAACTGACTGATAATATTTTCCTCTACTTCTCTTTCAATTTTAAAAACCAAATTTGGGATGAAACATTTTACAAAGTGAAACTCTACTGGCACTGTACCAGTTATCGGCTATAATTTAACGTTTTCTTTTCGTAATTCCTTATTTAATGATATTTTTGGATAAAACTTGACATACTTTAAAAAGTGAACTCCTTATTTATCAATCTGTTAGTTTATATCATTATTCAGAACCCAAAACATCTTGTTTTGTGCTTTTAAGCACGCCCCGAATTTGCCGAGTTTTTACGATTTACTGTACCAGTTATCGATATCGGCTTCGTGATAATAACATAGTAAAAATCCGTGTTCATGTTGATTTTATACTCTGCTAAATGTAGTTTGAATTATGCCCCTTGTGAGGTCAAAGTAAAGTATTCGGGGTCATGATACATTATAAACAAAACTCATAAAATAATTTGTTTATTATCATACGGTAATACACCAAATCGTATACTATTCAATACATAATTGTGCAATCATGCATTCAATTGCGCTACGAATCTCTCGGAAATTCGTGAATTCCTTTTGTTTATACATGTTAAATGTATTGATTTTATATGTCAAATCAAAGCAGGGATATAATTACGTATCACAAAGAGGTAATATTCTATTTTTAACTTATTACGTCACTTCCCCCACTGCTAAAAGTGCAAAGATGTAAAATCAGTGGTAAAGAATGATCGTTTAAGCTCATGTATAAAACATATTCAAGAAAGTTTTCAAGCAAACTTACTTTTCTTTATTCGAAAAAGACGACTGAATTAAAAAATCTTGGATTGTCGCGTGCTATAAACCCGAACTCTCAGTTTAGCCGATAACTCATATGGAGAAATGGTGTACATTTTACTAATTTGCATAGCGGCCATATTGTTATCACAATGGCGATTTTCAGTACAATAGAATATATAGAAAGGAATGAGAAAAATCGCAAATTTCAAAAAATAAGTATTTCGGAAATATTTTCTCCTCATTTGGTTCTCTCATTTACTACATCCGGCATCGGAATGTGCTTGTTTTGTTTACATTAGATATTGAGAGAGCGGTTCCTTTTGAATCTGAAAAATCGAAGCGGGGCGTTGTAGGAATAAAGTGTGTTTTAGTGATGAAAGACGTCATGAAGGGATTTTGGAATTATTTTTAAAATACTTGCCATACATAGGTAAATTAGTTTCTCATATATTTACAAAGTTTACATTGCAAACTAGTTGTGTCAGAAATCTTGACTCAAATTTTAAAAGTCTTGTCGGTTCCTTTTTACTTTCAATTTAGCATTTTTCAAGACTTTCTCAGTACGCTGTCGGACTTGCAACTAGGCATTTAGGCTTTATATTGAATCATTAGGCATATTGCATATTTCTATTTAAGAATTTTCGTTATAAATTGAATGAGATTTTTCAGGTTATAATTCTATTCTGTTTCAAGCTGATATTCTTAGCTGTTTATTTATTTATTTACTCATTTTAGCTGGTATAGTCCTATTTTTAGATTATCTATAATGGTTTGATAGAGAGGCATTCAAAGTGAATTTGAAGCGTGAATCACTGATTGTGGTGACAAAAACATACACAGATAATCTATGCATTGCCCCAACACATGTTCTCATTCTAAAAAATTAAAGTTTTGACGTAATCACACAAATTTCATACATAAAAGGTATGTAATTTTCATTCCTAAGGGAGATAATTTGAAGACATGAATATTAATGAGAACAGTGTCACGTGGCATTTAGCTCATGAATAAAGTGTACGTGATTTCTCCATATGTGGTCTTAGCCGATAACTGGTACAGTACCAGTATTCTCTTTTGAGAAGTGGACAGGCATAGCCTACAATGCCTGTCCACCTCTCAAAAGAGAATAAGTGAAACTCCAGCAGTTGGGCTCAAGTACATGTACCTTCCATGTCCTTTACCAGAAGGAAAGATAGCGAATGAAATTAAAATTTTTTGACATCTTTTGGCCAAATACATTTTTTTTATAATGATATATATGAAAATGATTTAAGTTGCAATGGTACCGATATGATTACACATTCAACACGATGAACATTATATAACTCAGGCACGTAGCATCGAGAGGGTTGCAGGGGGGCCTGGATCCCCACTTCTTCTCATATACATAGAAACAGAGAAAATTCAAAATTGAACTATGAAAGAGTTGCCCCCTACCCATCGTCTCAAGCCACGGGGTTTGTGTCCATTCTACATGTATTTCCACAAACTAGAATGGACACGAAACCTGTGGCTTGATACGATATCGATGAATATACTAGATAAGAAGTAAATTTAAAATTTATGTCATATTTGGATAATTCAAACCTCCCGAATTTTTCTCTCTGTGTAATTTGTTGATATTGTCTTATGAGAAAAGAAAAAAATTCTCATATAGAAACTGTTTATCAAGTTAGCTGAGAATGCAATGAGTTCTTTTTTAAATATATCACGTTAAGCTAAACAAGGTTAAAACAATCATTTATTGTAAATAAAACTATCCACTATTTTCACCATAAACATATAACGATATATGTCTATGTTTTCACTAAACCCTTTAACGCACTTTGAAAAAAAAATAGAAGGAAGAGCTAAACTTCCATATATGGAAGTCACGTATACAACTATTTGAAAGTGAGTGAGTCCTATATTGTCGTATCGATATATCCGAAACAAAGTTAACCTCAAAAGCAGGAATGAAGACAATGTGCCAATTGTTCATTATAGGTACTTAAATAAACGTTTTCATTAAATGTAATTAAAAGGTACTGCTAAATGAACAAAGCCAATTAAGGTTACGTACAAGTAGTTTCAGTTTGATTGACGGTGAAATGACAATGTGCTATATACATTAAACATGAACTTTCAAAGTATTTTTATTTATTTTTTAAGAAATATTCGATGAATGAAACTCACTAAAATGCGAAAATAATACATGTATATACTACAGATTCCTTTTTTACGCAAGTACTTAATTCCGCGATCCAACCGTTTTGCAAATAGCGCGAGAAAATTATCGCGAGCGCTGAATTTTCATCATAGTTTCATTTATATACATGTATAGGCCTAGCTCAGGTCCAAAAAAGCGGTATTTTAAAATCAACGTTTAATATTAGAAATATACAGTGTATTATAACGGAATCGGGAATTTTGCAATGTTTTTTGTAGGGTCTCTGGTTAACTTAAATTATAAGGAACTCTATGATAACGAATGGAGGGATAAAGTGAATAGATTTAATTTTGTAGAGATGAAGAATAATGAAATTTTAATATCAAATATATAAAAAAAACTTACGTGACAACAGTTAGAAATAATGGAATGAAATTAAATATATTTTTTCAGCATAAATCATTGTATTTATAAGTCATTTATCTCTCTAATGAAGATTATGCAATTAAATATATACCTGAGTGTAAAAATTTAATTCCCTTTATTTATATATTCGTCATGTATAATTTATTTAATTAGATACTTTATGATAAAATAAAATAAGTAAACGACACTTACAAGTACACTGTATCGTTTATTAGAAAGCTTTGACATTTTTAGAAACAATCTTCCGTAATACAACGTACAGTTGTTGATAAAGATAGATAGTATATAGGCTAAATGCGATCTTAACTTTTAGTTATCATTCTTTGAGTAATATGGGTGATCAAATTTAGTTGGGCTGATCAAATCCAATGAAGCCAAAAGGGCTTTATGGTAGATTTGATAAAGTCCGACTGTTCATGTATTTGATCTCCTCATAATGATAAAAGAATGATTCCTTATTAAATGTACATATAATTATTTATATAATTTTCAGTAATTACACTATTATATACTACTATTAAAATAGTAATTGATAAAATGCATTGGACTATACATTCTAAAATTAACTTGACTTGTAGTGTTATCACAGACAAAGACACTTGAAAGTGTAAATATATGCAGAAAATACTAACTAAAATCTGTAAATAAAAGAAATATGGAGAGAGAGAGAGAGAGAGAGAGAGAGAGAGAGAGAGAGAGAGAGAGAGAGAGAGAGAGAGAGAGAGAATGTGTTAGGGAGAAACAGATTGAATGGCCAAAAACCATATAACAATTTTACCCTGCATATCTTTTTTAAAAAATAAACTTCAAGCTATTCGTAATGACTAATTTTAAATGCTTGCATATGAAGGGAAAGATTAGTCCATCCTCATCCACTCCTAATATATAGCTTAATTGGTTCTTTTATTAGTTTTAAAGTTAAGCGGTTTTATACAGGTATGTATATCTATTTCTTTTAAAGTAGTTTGATGATAAAATACATGTATGTATACGCTACCTGTTCCACGTACATGTACACACATTACTGAAAAACATGTATCAGAATTCGTGCCCATTCAATGACCGCTTAACGCTAGGGTATAAAATGGAGCAAAAGCCGTCTTTTTTTCTGAGCGACTGGCAGATGTCCACTGAATTTGAGAATATTGGTCTCTTAAGCTTGTTATCATTTGCCATAACTAATAGTGTTTAAAAGCACTTAACACCTCATTCCCCAATCCTATCCAAAGTTATATGTAATTCTACAAGCAGATCTCCAAAAGATTTTTTTCTTAAATGACCACACGCTGTGAGGGACAACATCCGCAGTTTTAGACTTTGACACAGAGCTTTTATTTTCGGAAATTGCAAAACAGCCAAGAGAGAGAGAGAGAGAGAGAGAGAGAGAGAGAGAGAGAGAGAGAGAGAGAGAGAGAGAAGAGATCATCGCGATTGTGAAGACATTTAGATTCAATTCGACATGCTTCCTTGTAAATTCGGTTATCCATCTATGAATAGGAAGACTCTTCACTGACAATTGAATTAACGTTAACAATGTTAAGCCTTCTCTGTTTCCTTTTACATATCACCTCGGGATGTGGCCTCGAAGTACATGCAATACAAAAGGTGGGGGTGTTGGGTGGCAAACAAAATTCGAAGGGGTCGAAAGTACAGTAAGATTTTGTCAGCGAAGCAGTCTGATAGATAATAATCCCCTAATAATAGAATGACCTCTTGGTTCTGTTAGGTATTAATAGCTATTTGCTAATCAGATATACATGTGTCACGTGCATGCTATAATTATACCAAAAACAGAAAATCAATCAGCAACAAGACCCCCCCCCCCCCAAAAAAAAAAAAAACCCCAAAAAACCACAAAAACAAAACAAGAATTATATTAAAACAGCAATATTTTTTATCGTAAAACAATTGTAGCAGAAATTTTGTTTTCAAATTATATTACATTTTGTTATTATACAGTTGTAATAATAATTTTGATAATTTTTGGTATTGAACCATAGATCATGCATTATTTTTTTAATTCGGCGATTTTTTTAAAGACCAGATAAAACTGTAAAGATAGAGACCATGCAATCGATATCTGCATGGAGATGGAAAGATTCCGCAAACTCATTTTATCTTCTTCTTTTTTTTCCCCTTTTTTTCTTAATTTGAATGGAGTCATGTTACGTAATACTATAGTAGTCAGACCTGACATGGTATCGATCCCGTGATTTCGGTCCGGAAAATCAGCATATCTCATCATTTATGTAATTAAAGGACATCAAGAGAGAGTGCAAGATAAGGGGAATCCTGTGAGATCTGACAGATTTCTAAGTGGAAGCCCTCGCTTCCAGTTTGTTCAAACGATCGATTATATAACCAAATTGTTCCATCAAGACCGCATCCATGCAACGAAATGCGTTAATGTAATGGTAAAATGCCGGAGATGCTCAACATGGAACTTTACAGATATTAATAAAAATGTTCTTCGATATCAAGCAATTAACAATACATAATAATATGGAATGTTAAAAAATAATTTAAACAAGCATAGAAAAGATATAATTTTACAATTGCATGTGAATATCGAAGATTAAAATATGATAACAAAGCACATGTACACCATTCACTGCAAAAAAGTTAATTTAACTCGCTGAAAAACAAATGGATTTTTTAGATAACCGTTTATATAAATGGATTTTACCAAACTACACATTTTTTCTCCAAAAAAAATATGCTAATATTTCACCAAACTTAAAAAAAAATTACGGTTACCGTATCAAGTTATTTTTTTATTAGAATATCGCAAACATTGAATAGAAAATAGAATTCTAAACAAAAAAATTATAGAGATCATGCTTAAATAAATAATGAAAATATATAGAGTCTCTGTAACTGTTGTACTTCTTTACCAGTCTGCCAGACAAGAGGCAGCTTCCAACAACGAAAATATATAAATATGAGCTACGCTGAAAATATTCACATTTAAACCAAAAATTCATAAACATTGCTATAAAGATAAAATATTGAATAGACTGATTTACCTTTTTAGAGTACTGAATTGATATTATTATTGAAAAAAAGTCAGAGAAAATTTCAACCCCCTACCAACCCCAAACCCCTAAACCCAACATAATTAATTAATAAAACTAAACAAAACCCAAAATCACTTCTAAAAAGCCTGTCAATTGCAAATTAATTAACGTTCAATTGCACATAGAAATATAAATCGAAAACAGCAATCAACAATTATTCATAATGAAAGAAAAATGAGCGTCCATTATTATTAATAATGCCGCAAATTTCAAACAACAATTCAAAAATTAATCTAGTGAGATTCTTGTCGGCAAAGTTTTCTGCGTCTTCGATAAACTTTAATATTGTTTATGACGATTTTTCTGAAATGGAAAGTAAAAGTAACGGGACTAACGCAGACTTGGAGAAAAGTGGCCAGGGTCGTAATCCTTCGGAAACCCTTTGGTATCACCGTGTCTGAAAATATAAGAACAAGAGACTGTATGCAATAAAGCGACCACAAAAGGTAAACACACAAAGCCACCGCAAAGAAGAGTCGAGTCAGGTGCTCGTTTTTTCTATGGCGAATTCGGTCTATCTGTCCACTAGCACTCGATAAATTTTGGGTGATGGTTGGAATCGGGTGGAGAGGAAGACCGTTCCAAGCCATTGGGAACATATTTTGTAATCCGGGACCAGCGAAAGTCCAGTTAGAGCTCATGGAAGGGGGATTCTCCAGTGGTTTCATCCTTCGATGATGTCGAAGGAAAATGAAAATGCGACAGTAAATAAAGAAAGATCCGAATTGAACTGCGGTTAAAACGAGGAGGAATCCGAAGGTGTCGTTGTGTTTGTAAGAAGTATGCTGGAAAGTACACTGGTTCTCTTCCTCAACGAATGTGTAAGATCTGTCACCGAAAACGGGCGGAAGTGAAACGAGTCCGGACAAGAACCAGCCAATGGCAACCAAAACGAGGCTTGTCGGCCCCTGAAGGAGCCATCGTTTGTGTATATAGGGGTAGGCGACAGAGACGTAACGGTCAATTGCAATGACCAAAATCGTGATGAAGGAATTGAACACGAAGAAGAAATTGGTAAAGGCTATCACAGTGCAAGACACATCCCCGTGGACCCAGCCGACATCTTGGACAACGGAGGCAATCACGAACGGAACACAAAATAAACATCGGCACAAATCGGAAATTGAAAGGTTCAACTGGAAAAAGAATGGTGCTCTATGAAACGTTGCATTGCGTGCAATGGTTACAATGACCAGCAAATTGCCTAGAAAGCCAAACAAGAGCACACAAGTCAATGCAGTAACGTATAGCGCCGAGTCCATGATGCCACAGGACCTCAGCAAATTCAAACCTTTAGCAAGCCGAGTTGCTGAGTTCTGATGTCGAGTTTCTACGGTGTTGTTAAGTGACACCCATCCATTGCAGCCTGGATCAAATAGACAGAAGCTCATGATTTTTCACGAGCGTTCCACGTAATTGTTTACTAAAGTGTCCTCATCACAAGGACATTGCCCACGTGACTTGTTTGGAAAATTTCAGGATCAATAGCGAGCACCGTTTATATAAAAGTCAAACTCGGCTAAAGTCCGCTGCCAAAAAATATCGATTAATTCTTAGTATCCTTGCTCTGTCATTAATAGAGGGGAGATTCGGCTTTGATTTCTCTTCAATTGTTCGCCGAATAGCAGAAAAGGCAATTTTCAGAGAAATGAAGAAGTTACAACCACAATTAGGCAGGCCCGGCGACGCTTTTCCTCGCAAACAAGCCCAATAAATCTTTGACCGTCGCTTAAAAGCACTATTGGTTTTTCTAAATAAGCACCCTCGGGGTAATTCTTAATTTATATTCCACAAATAACCATGTCGAATAAAGGAATAAAAGCAGAGATGATTTATGGCTTAAACGCTGTCCGAGAAACTAAAACGAGCACAACTTTCTGTATACATTTTGATAACTTAATTTGGATCATACCGTACATGTAATAAGTTCTAATATCTGTATATTGCCAAACAAAATACGTCTACTAGTATTACACAAATTCACAACATGCACACACGTAGTACACACCATGCAGCATATGGCTCGCGAAAATAAATGCCTCTAAAATGTATAATGCTTAAAAACAATTGGCAACTGAAATAGATGCAGTCTAGAAAGCAATACATTTAATATGTGCAATTCAAGTGGTTGATATTAATTCAATTTGCAATATATTGGGTTTCAGTAGTTCTGATTCGCTACCGCTCTTGAGGAGTGATTGCAGAAATCACCACAGCATGAGAGTGGAACGCGCATAATTTTTCTGTACGATTATGACCTTTTAAACCAAACTAATTTGTTAAAATAATTAACCGATCTAAATAACATAGTATAAAAATATGAGTGTAATGATTTTAGTTTTAATATTTTTGCTAGTTGATTTAACAAGAATCTTTTTTTATGAATCAACGTCCAACCAAATGCCATAATACAAGCATATCTTTTAAAAAGGCTTTTTCCATCATGTAATTATAGTTAAACACCTTTAAAAAAATGTTACAAAATCACTCATAAACATCTACGACTTATGAATTGTTCGTATCATTTATACATGTAGAAACGTGCTAAAGTTAAATAAGAGCGCGCATTGCAAGATGAAACATAAATATTTTTTTAGAATACAGATTCACGTTTCGAAAGATTTTGAGCCCGCAGAATAAATCAAACAAACAAATTAAATCATAAATGAACCTACTCTATGTATAAGATGCTAGGCAGGAAGCTAAAGACTACTTTGATACAAGACTGTAGCCAAGTTATACGTCATTTTGTCTTCACACGATACAATCGCAACTTCTCGGGTTTTTCCGAGCTTGCCGGAAAGGCCCGAGAAGTTGCGATTGCACACGATACAGAAAGCTCCGTGGTCTGATCTCGAAAGCTTTCCAGGTTCAAGAAATTGAGCTTGACTGTTCAGGAAAAAAAAACTTCAGTCAATCAAGAATGGAATTTGAATACCAATATAAAACTTTGTAATCGCCGAAAACCGAGCTTCCACTTTACGTAGATTTTAGTACATGGAAAGTTCTATGAAAATTTTCAAGTTTTACAAAAATTAAGGATCTTACTATCCACGAATGTATTGAGATGAAAATTTTCAAGTTTTACAAAAATTAAGGATCCTTCTCTCCACGAATGTATTGAGATGGAACAATATTTACTTAACAGCGCGCCAGCGGTGTATTTAAATGCACGCATTTATAAAGCCTTCGATTAGCGGGTGGGTTGGGGTGGATTAAAAGTCATAGACACGCTTTAAAAAAAATAGTGAAATCAATTGCATACCTTTCCTGAAATACTAGAACTATATGTATTTGCAGTAAAATGTGTTAACATGTACTAGCACATGAAACGAAGCTTGACAATTGTGTTATTAAAAATCATAGATAAGGTTGTATGTAGGTACTAAAAGCGGCCTAAACAGAAGAAAATATCCATTATACGAAACAACCTCTCTCTCTCTCTCTCTCTCTCTCTCTCTCTCTCTCTCTCTCTCTCTCTCTCTCTCTCTCTCTCTCTCTCTCTCAAAACCAACAATGTTCGAAAAGAAAGATAAGAGACTATTGCCTAACGCACAAATGTTTCCTAAGTAGTAACACTAATCAATTTGA
Organism: Magallana gigas; assembly: GCF_963853765.1. NCBI lineage: Eukaryota > Metazoa > Mollusca > Bivalvia > Ostreida > Ostreidae > Magallana > Magallana gigas. Next base: position 36,293,020 of record NC_088856.1, read on the forward strand.
AAACGTTGATCTTAAGAGGAAAATCAACAATGAAATGAATACACGAATTCCGTTCAGAGAGAGAGAGAGAGAGAGAGAGAGAGAGAGAGAGAGCAAGAGAGAGAGAGAGAGAGCCGGATACTCGAGTACATTTACTTTATCAAGGTAGAAATCGGGGGGGGGGTATTTAGTCCTCGTCTGAGTCAACTAACTTCGCAGTATTGTACACGGCACTGAATTACCAGTACATGGCGATATGTTGTACCCCCCTGTACGAATGAATCATGTTAGCATGGCATTGTCTTCATGAATGAGCCCCTTTATTCATCCACACAGAATCGATAGGCTCCTTATCAGGAAACAAACAAACGGACAACGCGGAACTCGTGACGTCACATACCCCGAAAAAGTCAATAAATACGCGATTACTGCTAAATTCTCCATAAAGTCATTTCGACACTGCAAGGAGGACTAAATAGACCATTTTTATCAAAATATTTTCAAAATGATGGCATTAATACTGACACAGCTTGATGGCGCCTTTTCCCTGCACAGTTCACTGACTCTTGTTTCCGGTCTAATGATCTGCTGGGGATTCTGTAACTTCGTCATGCTCCAGTTCACCACGGCCCCCTACGGACGTTACAGCCGCTCTGGGTGGGGGGCCATGGTGCCCGCTAAGCTCGCTTGGTTCCTACAGGAACTACCCTCTTTTATCGTTCCTCTGTTAATCGTCCTAGGACGTTATGAAGAATTTCACAAAATGGACATTCACGACAAGGCATTAATCGGATGTTTTCTGGCTCATTATTTTCACAGGTAAGTGTGTTACACAATGATTACAGTTTTGTAATTAATTCAGCGTATTTAACATCATGTTGGAGTATAAAAAGTTTATTTTTAAAAGCACGTTTATAATCAAAATCATACCTGGCTTCCGAAACATGCAACTTAAAACTGACGCGTTTTTTGGCGAAATAGTTTTTAAATTGGTGTATCAAAAAATCGTTAATAATTGGCGTAAAAAAACAAGCCTTAAATAGTTTTCATTGTGAATTATCTTTTTAAAATCTGAAATCCAACTTACACCGCATAGAATAGCGAGTAAAATTAAAATAGTGAGCTGGTGGGTGTGGCAATCGGGGTTTCTCATGCAGAGGAGTAAACTCAGGACCCCATAAGTTGTGAAAGTTCATTCTAACAAATACCGTTATACATTTATTATGACAATGTAAACGTTCTCTGCAATAAACTGTATTTTACAGTTATCAAAATATGTACGCTTTGTCTATTCATGGTGTTATTTTAACTTACAGGACGTTTATTTTCCCGCTGCGGATCAAAGGAGGGAAACCGATTCCGTTGTTTCCGTTCCTGGTCGCCATGTTTTTCTGTAGCGTGAACGGAGCGGTCCAGACTTACGGCGTCCTTCTCCGGAACTCAGAGATCCGCCACTGGTGTCCCCATGCCAGGTTCTACTCAGGTATTAGGCGCGGATCTAAGGGCCTTTCAGCTCACCTGAACTGAAATATCAAGAGCATGAGGTTTTCCGATCACGTTTTATCTGTCTTCTGGCTGTTCGTCTGTCTGTCATTAAACTGTTGAAACTTTCAATTTTTTTCCGAACTACTGGTTCAAATTCAACCAAACCTGACACAATGAATCCTTGACTTAAGGAAATTTGATTAAAAAAAAATAAAATAAGGCCCATATACAGACCCTCTTCCAAGGGGAGATAACAAAAAATTATTTAAGAATTGTTAATCTTTAAAACTATCTTGAAATGTTAAATCTGGTTTTAAAGCATATTCTTGCAGTGTAGATTCAAATTTGTTCAAATCATGATCCACAGAATACAATACTTATTACTAAAATTTATTTAAATGATAGCAATACTGCTAGATGTTCCGAAAAGACCTTCAGCTTATCAAATATGTGATTTTACCATTATAAAACTTCTGTTAAAATCTGCATAATTTTTTTGTGAATCTCTACGGTTAAAAAGTTGATGTGTGAATAAAAAAAATCTTTACTTTTTCCCCCTTTAAATCGATTTCAATTGTTCTTTATATTGACAATTCGTCAAAATGTGATGGAAAAAATAATTGTTTCAGACTTAAACAAGATACATTGTATATCTGATACAAAACATTGGAGTTCCGTCATCAACTTATTTATACGGTGTATGAAACAATCTTTTTATAGGAATTCTGATGTTTTTGGGAGGAATGTACATAAACATCCGGTCTGACGTCATACTGACACGGCTAAAGGACCAGTCGGAGGGAACGTATAAAATTCCAAGAGGTGGGTCCAATTAACGCTTGCCTCAATAAAGTTTGGTCAGCATAACTATAGGATTAGCTACAGGTCTGTAGCTCCCGGTCTGAAAAAAATTCGGATGGACGTTTTGAGAGCTACAGTGCCTCCCATATTAAAAATCTGGTAGATTTGCATCGGAATTCCAATATTCGGCTTAGCAAAATACTTTACAGTGTGAAATCTGTGATTTATTAATTGATACAGCCTGGTATAATGCAGCATGTTGGAACATTCAGACCTGATATGATCGACCATTTACTTTTAGCTAATTATATAATATACCACAATTTCACATTAAAGAGTTCTGTTAACCATTGAATATGTATTCTTTGAAACCAATAAATCTGCAAGAGGTCACTGTCAATTCATGTGTACACATCATTGTCATTTGCAGGTTTTCTATTCGAATACGTATCTGGCGCCAATTTTCTAGGGGAAATCGTGGAGTGGATCGGATTTTCCGTGGCGTGTTATAACGTACCTTCCGTGGCCTTCGCTGTCTTCACCCTATGTAATATAGGACCAAGGGCGCTCCATCATCACAGGTATATGTTTAGCAGGGGAGGTTTCCAATGGCTATTTATAGAAACCCCACCCACCCCGACTCTCAAACCCTCTAGATCCGCGCCGGTAATGTATATACATAATTATGTATATTTCATATCTAAAAATGTGAAAGAAGCAAGAATGTGTAGGAAGCTGTTTGAATGATGATGTCTTCTTACATTTATAATTGATTAGAATCATCAAATTAGTATTACATGGAAGATTAATGCCAATATCCCATAACATTTACACTAATGTATCTTTATAAAGGGTTTGCATTAATGAGGGACTCCTTATCGTGCCAGCACCTTCAATATTCAAATTTCCTACATTTATATCCTAAAAACTAGTATTTTTTTTAGCGCTTGAGAAGTTATTTTTTTTTTAATTTGTTTGATCACAAACTTAAGTTTAACACAAAGAATTGGCATTTAAAATACTCATTTTAAGACATATGCATTGAAAACTGCTCAATGCACTGTAAATTTGTGTCCAATTTATGATAATAGTGAAATTAATAATTTGAACCAAAAAAAAAAAAAAAAAAAAAAGACCTAGAAATTAGTGGCCAAATCAATTATGCTCATTTTCATCTGAATTTGTTTTGAAATGGAAATGCACAGCACCGTTCTTTTTAATTTCAGAATGTTATGCATTGTTACGAAATACATTTACACGCAAGTCTAGAATGGAAATATATAAAGTTCACCATTGCTTTAAGTAATTCTTTCTAACCTTGCTCAGCTGACTCCTTTTTTAAAATTGATAATAAATATTTACTATATTGTATATATTAATGCAATGTGACAGTCAAATCCTGATTATGATAAATTATAGGAGTTTTAGTTCAGAAATATAGGAGACATTAGACATTGTATATGCCACACTAATATTTTGTTTGAATATATAATCTTCCTTTTGTAAGTATTTTTATTATATTTATTAATTGTTGTTTTTTTATTTTGTATTCTCTGATCCTACAGATTTTACCGCCAAAAGTTTGAGGATTACCCAAAAACCAGAAAGGCTTTGATACCGTTCATTCTGTGAAGTCGGTCTGCCAAAATGGGAAACTGCAATATATATTTTTAAAATTTTCAAATTCACAGTTTTGATACTAAAATATTGCACAATAAATGTCATTGATTTTGTATGAAATGAAAATAATAATAATAAATCTTACTTTAATATAAAATGGCTCCTGGTATGTTATATGTGTGAATATTGATTTGATTTTTTTTTTCTTGATTCGTGATTGTTTAAGTTATGAATTTAGTCAGGTCCACGTACGCCCAGAACAAAATTCCATTCATTATTTCGGTGTCCGCATATACATGATTGTACAAGCCCAAGTTCTCTCTTTGACACCCCTGCGAATGTGTTCGGAATGTTTTCTTTATCGCTAGCGCTGCTAAGTAACATTACTATATAATAAATCCAGAGGAGCTGGAATGAAAGTTCACGAGACTTCACCGAGATTTGTTCAGTTCCTGTAAATTTTCGAGCGGAAGTATAATATATTTATGTGTTCGGATAATATTCTCAAAATACGTAAGTACTGGTCCTTTTTCATATCATATCCTACTTTGACTTAATATGTTAAAACATGACATTTTTTTTAAAGATGTATGTTTTATTTCACCATCGATCAGCTATTTGAATTAAACTATGATATTCAGAACAGAGTTATCGTTCGTGTTCAACCTCGTGTAGAGTGGTTGAAAATACAGTCATGTATAAACATTGGGTTGCTTAATAAAAATCATAGCCATGTTTGATGCTTGTTGTGTGCAATACCATGTTTAAAAAAAAAAGATAATGGGTGTCTGTTTTGCATAAAAACTTAGTATATCGAGCCATTTTCAAGGAATAGCCTGCATAAAATAATACATGCATAGTCTGTTTCACTATTGATGCTATTACTAGGTCAGGTGTGGATCAAAAATAAACCTTTAGGGGGGATCTCCACTAAGCATGTTAATTGTTGCAACAGCAGAAACAAAACTTTTATTTGTATTGTCACATTTATTTCTAGAACACATTTTATCCACCAAATATTCAAGATAATGTTTAAAATAAATAAACCTCTAGATTTTATATTTGACTACCTAGTAGATTCTATGAAATAGACTACAAACAGGAGGCACGAGTTTCACTGCGAAACTGAAAGGGTCAAATAAAACACGTAGTCTAAAATTTAAATGACAATAACATTCGCAGAGGTTTTTGAATGCAGATGGTATTATTCATGGATCTTAGCAAACAATAAGTTTCATTCATTTGTAAGTTTAAGATCGTTATGTATACATGTAACAACAACTTGGCAGCTTGCAGAGAGAAGTGTTGTTTGATTCATACAAAGAAGGTTTGAATGACTGAACGGTTGATCGAGTGTTCACCGATTGGTTAAAGTTCTAGCGGAAGCTTTGTAAAAGTATGCAATATCATAGCTGATTGGTTAAGTAAACGTTAAAGGAAAATGTTTGTGAAAGTTTGATTGGTTAATGTTTTCGTGAAAGAAGCATGCATCGTCTTCTGATTGGTTAAGTAACGTTTATCAGTACGTCGGTTCGTGAATGTAGGCAATATCTTATCAAATTGGTTAATGTTTAAGCGGTATTATAGGTTCTTGGAAATAATATTATGATTCTAGCTATATATTAGCTGATTGCTTAAAGTTTTAACGATAGATTCATGGGAATAAGCAATACTCAAGCTGATTGTTTAACGTTTTTAATTAGCGAAAGTTTCTTAGAAGAAAACACTATCTTAGCTGATTGGTTATCGTTTTAGCGGTCGATTAGTGGAAGTAATCAATATCTTTGCTGGGTAGTTAACGTTTTATCAGCCTACATATTGCATAACAATTTCAACAAGTGGCATCCCTCTAACTAATGATAATAATTGAATATCATTTCATGAATTTTAGGAACACTTATAAGCCTTCAAGAACAGCAACTCTCAATTATACAATAATATTGACTATCCCTTGTTACCGTATATCTATCTATAACTATTAAAATAATATAGACTCGAATTTTTGGGCTTTAATACCGAGAAATCGGAAGAGTAATGTCTTTTGTTTTATGTATTTTAAACATCATTGGTACTTGAAGATTACCAATTTGTTTTTATTTTTTCTAAATTATTATTATTATTAACTATTAAAATAATAGACTCGAATTTTTGGGCTTAAATACCGAGAAATCGGAAGAGTAATGTCTTTTGTTTTATGTATTTTAAACATCATTGGTACTTGAAGATTACCAATTTGTTTTTTTTTTCTAAATTAAGCTTCGTAAATTAATAATCAACGAAAAATCCTTTAAAAAATCCGGATATCATCTGGATTTTTTGGATTTTACAATCTTGCGCATTACATCCACGTTAAATCACGGGGGGGGGGGGGGGGGGGGGGCTCTTTAGTTTATGTTTCCACAATATCACATTTGCATGGATTAACTCAGAAACGATAATACAATACGTAAAAATTTTAATTAAAAATTTGCGATATATTCTGTTCATGAAAGAAAATACGGGAGATAACTCTAACTCAGTGCTTTCAATAGGAAAAATCATTTAAAGCCTCAAAATGGTTGGTTATGAATAACTGTTATTTTCATTGCCGCTTTATTGATTTTCTCCAAAACCGTTTCGGAGCAATTTTGCAATATTTTGCTACATTACGGGGAAGTGAGATTCATTTTACTGTGGTGAAGGCCTGTCCCGAGACACAGTTAGACGGACCCCCGTTAGATTATTCTAACTAAGCAGAGTGTAGTGAAATTAATAGCATTATTGTAGGCTTAAAAATTGGTTATGTAAATGTCAACAAAACGGTGTGTCGATGTATCTACTTGAAGTTCGTAATAGTCCGATATCATATGCAATGCAAACCCGTGCATGCACGGGTCAAAGTCTAGTGATATATTAATTTATTTTATCATACACAACTACAATGTTTGAGTTCAGGTAATAAATTCAAGTGTTATAATAATTATCATTTAATCATAATTTGCGCAAAAATCGGTGTTAAAAGGTGACCCATTTGCACTTGTACTATTACGGAGATCCTACATGTATGAAGTTGAAGCACTCTCTCCTCCAAAAAATTACATTACTAGTATTACAGTTATTCAAAGCATGACTCGTTAAAAGTAAAGCCATTTATTTCCATATAACAAACACAAATAGGAAAAATACTCCTCTCATAATATTCATCAATAAACAATTTAAAAAAGTATCATAAATATCAGTGTTGAGTGACACTAGTCAATGTTTTGTTTGATTTTCGGAGTCACTCGTCCTTCTCTTAGAAACAACACTGTCTAGTCCATCCTTAGCCTCTCGGAGTTTATCCATCCACTTTAGCTAAAACACAAAGAAACTTAGCTATTATACATTGTAAAAGAAAGAAAAAATAGTCTATAAGAATGATTTGCACTCGCACGCACACTTTAATAAATAACTGTGTGCAATGCATGTAGAACCGCTTTAACAAGAGCTTTGACTTTCTGTGTGAAATTGACGCTGTTTCAGCGAAATATAAATCCCTGTGTGAAGTCGAGCGAGTTTCACTGCTTTCAATATATTCATATCTATTAGCCCAATGACTGGGCAGTAAACCATGAGTAGACCCCACCTTCATCAAATCGGAATTCGTCACGTATTACCCAAAGTCGAAGCTCTTGTTAACTAAAACGGTTCTATCTGATGACTTTACAAACAAACCTTTGTTGCGTCATTTGAGCATTGAAGCGTGAAGACACCAATAATTTGTTGATACCGACTGATCTGTACTAAAACAAACGCTGACTTGATCCCATTAGCTGAAACATAAGATAAATCTATGATGTCACCAAATTACAATATACATACATGTAGCAGCTTCATTTGACATATTTTAATCGATCACGTCAATCTGGTGAAAGTACATATCTAGTAAACAACAGCTGTAGAGATCTGTATCTATATTAGCTTGAATTAATCGAAACTCACTTCTCGGTCTTTTTTGACAATCAGATACCATATTTTATTTAGGATCCACGACTTCCTTTTTTTACAACATTAATTTCCATATATCTAAAGGTTAACAATTTCCTGTTGTAATTGGAGCTTAATAAAGCCTTATTTTATAAAAAAAAAAAAAAAAAAAAAAAACCCACAGAAAATGATGAGATAGCTGTAAAAATACTAAGTATACTGAAGAAATATTTGATGCTGTATAGCCAACATCTTAAATCATTGGGGGGGGGGCAATTTATTTATTTTGCGTATTTTAAGTTCAATATCTGGTAAAATTTAAACATTTAAAAAAGATTTTTCTCGCACTCTGTCAAAAAGGCCTGAGAAGATGCGATGTTCACATATTATTATTGTTTGAACCCCTCCCTCCCTCGCTGACCATGCACTTTCCCCAAAGTCAATTTCATTAATGTTCTTGAAAGAACATAAGGATATTTCCAAAGGTATAAACATTTGTAAATTTGTGCATTATCGTGTCAAGATCGTGCACTTACCGGCGGTCTCGGTGGGCGGCACGTCGTGCAGACAGATCCGGTCCAGTGATATGGGCTGTTTATACACGGTGTACAGATACTTGTCCCCCTGTAGGGGGGTCTTGGAGTCACCCCCAGAGTTCTGCTGCTTCTGAATAAAAGCATCAAAATTCCAATGTTTTCCTCTCTACACCGTTTTGTTCTTTGCACTTTACAGAATTTAATCACGTGACAAACCAAGTTCATATCCTGTGAACTTTCAATAAGCTATAATTTATTTCTTAAACATCATAATGAATTTGAACAGCAAAATCCAAAATCTTATCAGGTGTTTAAGATTGACACATTTTAACCGAATATATATATATATATCACGAACAACTTTTTCACTTTTTAATAGATATGACAAATGAATTATGTTCATGATAAACTATTCGCATACATTGTTTACGACTCATGCAGCATTTTAGAATTGAATGTGTTTGGCGTACTAAAGCCATGAATGTAACTTACTTTTTTAGCGGACTTTTTCATCCGGGTTATTAACAAGATGTCATCAAACAGAAACAGGTATATGTCAATCATCTTTGTGGATTCTACACAAAATGGGAAATAATATATATTTAAAATCACTCTTTAACGATTGTTATAATTATACAAAGTTGTTGAGTAACCATATTTACTTGTTTATAAACAAGTTGTTAAAATATACATAGAGAAAGTTAAAATTATATAAGATATTGAAATACTGTAATATAGCAAATTGAAATTGAATATATAGGTATATATTAAACAAATTACAAGAGGCCCATGGGCCACATCGCTCACCTGAGGAACAATAGGTATGATAAAATCAGCTTAATGGAGTCATAATACAAACTATCTGGACAATGTACAATAATACATGTAGATCCTGTATAAATAAAATCCATTTTCCCCTGGACATTCTTATGTTTATAATCATTAGTCCCTTTTCTAACAGGATGATTTTATAGTCATATCATATGTTGAGTATTGCAGTTCTCAAAAAGATCCTTAACAATAGTTTATATATGGGATATAAACGTACATCAAACTCTGAACCTTCTCGTGAGGCCTAAGAATTGTCCTGGGGCCAAAGTCTTAACAATTGTAAAGAATCATCTAGCTGATTAGTTTCTGAGAAGATTTTTAAAGATCTACCCTATATATTCCTTTGTTAAACTTTGACCCCCCCCCATTGTGGCCCCACCCTACCCCTGGGGATCACGATTTTCACAACCTTGAATCTACACTACCTGAGGATGCTTTCACACAAGTTTCAGCTTTCCTAGCTGATTAGTTTCTGAGAAGTAGATTTTTAATGGTTTACTATGTTTATTCCTATGTAAAACATCGACCTCCCATTGTGGCCCAAACCTACCCCCAGGGGTCATGATTTTCACAACCTTGAATCTACACTACCTGAGGATGCTTCCACACAAGTTTCAGCTTTCCTGGCTGAGAAAAGAAGATTTTTAAAGATTTACTTTATATAATCATATGTTAAACTTCGACCCCCCATTGTAGCCCCAACCTACCCCCAGGGGTTATTATTTTCACATCCTTGAATTTACACTACCTGAGGATGCATCCACACAAGTGTCAGCTTTCCTGGCTGAATAGTTTCTGAGAAAAAGATTTTTAAAGATTTACTGTGTATATTCCTATGTAAAACTTCGATCCCCCATTGTGGCCCCACCCTACCCCCGGGGGTCATGACTTTCACAACTATGAATCTACACTACCTGAGGATGCTTTCACACAAGTTTCAGCTTTCCTGGCTGATTAGTTTCTGAGAAGAAGATTTTTAAAGATTTACTCTATATATTCCTATGTAAAACTTCGACCCACCATTGTGGCCCCACTCTACCCCGGGGGTCATGATTCTCACAACTTTCAATCTACACTACCTGAGGATGCTTCCACACAAGTGTCAGCTTTCCTGGCCGATTAGTTTCTGAGAAGAAGATTTTTAAAGATTTACTTTATATATTCATATGTTAAACTTCGACCCCCCATTGTGGTCCAACCCCCGGGGGTCATGATTTTTTCAACTTTGAATTTACACTACCTGAGCATACTTCCACACAAGTGTCAGCTTTTTCTGACCGATTAGTTTCTGAGAAGAAGATTTTTAAAGATTTACTGTATATATTCCTATGTAAAACTTCGATCTCCCATTGTGGCCCCACCCTACCCCCGGGGGTCATGATTTTCACAACTATGAATGTACATTACCTGATAATGCTTTCACACAAGTTTCAGCTTTCATGTCTGATTAGTTTCTGAGAAGAAGATTTTTAAAGATTTACTCTATATATTTATTTGTTAAACTTCGACCCCCCACCCCCCATTGTGGCCCCACCCTCAGGTGAGCTTTAAAGGTTAAGTTTACAATACAATAATTGTTAAAGTTGGTTTCTGGAAGAACAGACTTTGAAAATTTTCTTAATAAATATTGACAATTTCTTTACTTTTTTAATCTTTAGTTTTTAAGATCTGTGTACAAACATAGAATTGTGAGCAAATCTCTGTATCTTGATTATAAATCGAAGCGTAACACTCAAATATGGTTAGTAAATAGAAATTGTAAACAATTAAACACAAGAAACATGCACTATAACAAATAAAGAACACAATTTATTTTTTCGAAATGAATCATATATATATATATACCTACATATTTCCGTCAGCGATATCAAACTCTATTTAAACTGAATAAACTCGAGAAAATGCCGAGCGACTCAACAAAACCTATTGCATTGTAATCTACCATTACGCAAAAGATAATGCCGAATTACCGATAGAATGAATTGTATTTCAGTACTTTTTTGATACATCAGATTTTGCTTAATTTGCGCAGGTAAACAGTTAACTGTTTGATTTACCGAAGTATCTGTTTGATTTGATACGTAAAAATCACGAAATACAGACGATAGTCTCCAAGTTACAAAGCATAAATAATGAAAACGAAACAAAAATCAGAACAAGCTAACACCAACGTCATGTGTGAAAACTGTCAACGCATTGAAATATTTAGCCTCAATTTACTTCACAAAATCGGCACCAATATATTTTTCATGTTTCAAAAATTTCCCTTCATACGCGAACTGTTGCATAACAAGCAAATTCATCATAGTCAGGTCGACCCTCTTTCGTATAATGTCATAGCTGCTTTAAACAAAGAGCCTCGTTTAGAAGTATGGAATACGAGTTTTGGTAAAATGGGTATGCAAACCCGGGCCGTGGCAAAATAAAAGCCGGGGCAGATCGGCAATCGTCAGTTCCAAATACGCATTATTTTGCGGCATATTTACAGCGAATGCAAATATTACTGGTCCATCAAATATCCTGAAATTTTAATGAGATTGGCAGATTAATAACTGCCAATCTTTTGTTTTGCCCAGGCCAAGTCTTTCCTACCCATTTTACCGGATGCCGAACGCGAAGCTGAAACACGCCTTTCCTTTATTATTAATTTTGTAATAACTCAGATTTGAAACAGAATTAGACCTTAATTTTTGCAATTTATATTTTCCTTCCCATAAGGATAATTTATGCTAAACTACGTTGAATTGAAATCAGTAGTTCTTGAGAAGAAGATTTTAAAAAATGCACCCCCCTTTTTCTACAGTTTCAAGGTTTTCTCCGCTTTGAATACAGATCGGACTTTTATTTCTGCAATTTATATTCGCCATCCCTTAAGGATGCTTTGTGCCAAATTTGGTTGAAATTGGATAAGCGGTTTTAGAGAAGAAGTTCAAAATGTAAAAAGTTTACAGACGGACGGACAGACAGACGGACAGACGGACGACGGACAAAATGTGATCAGAATAGCTCACTTGAGCTTTCAGCTCAGGTGAGCTAATAAAAGTATTAAAGTTTATACACTTGCATATACTTTGATTGTATGAAAACTAGAAAGATTGGTATCGATTTTAAATTTGTTATACCCCACATAAGTATACGACTAGACCTACTAACATTGTGAACCACAGCGATAAAATTTGCTGATCTTGGATCTGTTCACATAAGAATTATAACTACCTATAAGAGTTAGCTGCCCTTCATGAAGAAGCTGTCGATCGGCGCATGCCGCTAGGAGGCGGTCACACGGCTGCTTTATTAGCGTTGACTTCAAGTACTGTAAAAGGTATGGAAATAAATACATTCGTCTCATCAATTCATAAAACCAAAAATCATACGATTTTGAACATGGATTTAAAAAAAAAAAAGGATGGACTTACCTCTGGAATGAATACCCTGGGGTCGAGATCGGTCACCGGTGGCCATGACAGTTGCCGCGCAATTTCCTGTACTCTCTCGTAATTCTTTGCCCATTTCATTTTGTCTTCCATTTTTTCTACAGCAAGCAATACAATGAATACATGAACCTAACAGTGCAAAATAATATACGCAAACATGTACACTCCAAAGAAATTGTTTGCCGAGAAATTCTGTGATCACTTATTTTACTGCGCAGTAAACCATGTAACAAATTGTGCGCATGCTTTTTAAAACAATGTTTAGTCATCCAAGTTAATGAAAACAAAAGATGCAATAAAGGACAAAAATGATTAAAAACTTTAATTAAGATAAGACACGCACGTAGAGACATTTCCACTCTGGCTATGGATTCTGTTAATTTCTGCACCTCATCCTCGACTTCTGTGTACTTCCGGATGTTGCTTAGCAACAGAGGTAGTTTTGTGCAGTGCTGTAATGGCGCCACCAGCAGATCGGTGAGTTTTAATCTCTGACAGCGAGGGTCTTGACAGCAAGCCTGTGATAGTTTGTGTGTTAAAGAACTATGAAGCAAAAATAGCCCAATTATATAATGCATATTATTTGACGGCATTTAAATTTTTTATTTCGCAATAAAACTTGCAAGAGATCAAATTAAAATTTTGTGAAGAAAATAAAGTTTTATTGACAATCTCCGTAAAAAAGCTGCAAATTACTTTGCTCATTTTGATGTCATTTAAAAGAAATGACACTGAAAAACATTTGTAATTTCATGTTCATACTTTTTCAAACTCATTGAAGTCGTCGTTTCTGCGCAGCCGCTCCAAATACGTCAGAGCGTTTGTGTAATTTAGGCAATACGTGTGATATACATCGCCATCTTTGGAATGTGAAGAAAACTGTAGAAACAAATAAATCATGAAAATAAAAAAAATAAATAAACAAAATGAATGAGGAAGAAAATTTTGAATTATTAGAGTTTCTTTAATTTCATTTAATTTTTTTTTCTTTTTATAACCTAAAAAATTTATCACCTAAAAAATTTACTTCTATAATACTTGATGTCAGTTGAATTTGAAATTGAATTTTGAATTTATTCTTCAAAACACCTAGATTTTTTTCTGAGTACAAACGTCAACTACGAGTTTTATTAATATCATTACATGTACTTTATTCGACTACATTGTCTTTTATAACTTTTCTTGAAAAATACTTCAGTGAGCCGAATCGGACGCTAAGTAAACGTTTCTGCATACTCTCCCTATTGCCAATCGCTTTCAAACTGTTTTCCGATGACATATTACAAATATGGTTTTTTTAAAAAATAAAAGTAAAATGTGCAAGCTACTCACCCTGTCAAATGCCTTTAATAACACCGTTGTGCTGCCGAACTCTGTAGAACTCATTGCCTTCACCAATGTAGCGATAAAGTCTTTACAGAATGTGTAGCTCACCTACATCGATACAAAAAGGTATATAGTCACATTAACGATAATTCGTTAATTAACTGAAGACCGCAAGCTTTCGATGCGGTGAGACTATAATTATACTGAACTTTTACCTCAGAATTAAATGAATAATTATGAACTATATTAATGGAGATTGCATGTATAGTATCAGGCATTGCACAAACATTACGCCTCGCACTTCTTTATTAACTTTGCAGCTTTGAGTAAACTGATTTCATATTTTGATGCATTTTTCATGAAATGTGAACTTTTATACAGTGAAATTATCATTTATCCATGCATTAAATCAGGTGAAATAATTATTTAATCATGCTTAAATGCGTAAAATTTTAATCGGGAAGTACACAAGCCTCATCTACAAAAAGTATAGGTAAGCTCTTTCAGAAAACAATAAAACATCGCGATTTATGCTATTTTATGCACGTTGTAGATTCGGCATAACATACTGAACATATTCCATGATGCTGACAGTTTATATCACTTCTAAAAGGAATACAATGTTTCTGTACAGTTCACAGACAATTTTGCAATTATAGCGCCTTTGAACACGAGGATATACAATGTAACATGGCATCTAGATCCCGATTCGCATAAACGTGGGCTAGCCTGGTTCCATTAGCTACCCATAATATATCGCACAAGAACCAGGCTAGCTCATGCGCAATCTGAAATTTCCCCATTGCATCCGGTTTAACTTCGCTTAATATACATTTTCTGCGTGGACCTCAGGGTCCACGCATTGATATAAACTCCAAATGTTGCAAAATGACTTATACATGATTATATACAATGTAGAAATAATGCAAACTTACGTAACACAATTCATCGAGGTTGCCGAACAAATCCTCGGGCTCGGCGTACATTAAATGTCCCTCTACTTGGCACTTTTTCAAAGGTTCCATGAAGCACTGGAACAAAGGATAACTTCTGTAGATTCAAACCATAAAGCAATGTGTCAACAGTTCAGATCTGTTGATTTTTTGGCATGTCTTAAACAAATTTTTAACTAGTGTAATTCTAATCACTATTATTAAAATTGAAATAATAATGTTTGATGCATCGTGTATATATCATTTGAACTTGTAATATACCAATCATCTGAGATGCTTTTCATCAAAAGTCATAGTTTTTTGTCAGTATTAATATTTATGTTTTTTTCAGGCTGTACGTTGATTACATGCAGGTTTTTTAAGAATCTCCATTTAGACAGTTACGTTTATATTATGTATTAAGCTGTTAAGGAGACTGACTTGTCAACACATTTCAATCAAATCTACATGTACCTTAAAATTTTATGTGTGTATTTTTAGGAGCATCAGATTTCAGATTTTTTTTTTAAATCCAATATTTTAACATTAAAACTTGAATAGTTCTCCATATTTTCATGCATAATCTCAGCGAGAATCGTCGAGACTTCAATTAGAAATTTGACTGAGCTGGTCAAGTAGACGAACCTCCCTAAGATTACTTTATGCACAGCTCTTGATCTCACGTGATTAAAAAGAATCTGTCCATTCTATAAAATACATTGTATAATATTCATAAACATTAGATTATAGTATGGAGAGATCAGTTACCATACATGTAACATAGGCAATTGTTTTCCGATATCCGATATGTTAATTAATGAATGCCTTCAATAGTTGTGAAGAGTGGGTGTGGTTTGAATTTCAACGTTGGTGCATGCATGTTCTATTAATTGAATTGATTGTAAATTATGTGCTAAACTAGTTATCACATACAGAAAACATGTATGGGTGTGTTGTGTGTATTCTACTTTCTTTTTTAGTACTCGAACACTGACTTTAATGCATATGTACTGATTTTTGAAAAAATATCAAAATAAATTTTTGAAAATTGAATATCCGCGGAAATAAATACCCGATAACTTTTTATAATTTTACAATGCCCCCGCCCTTAAAGTGGCATGATCACGATTTTGGTCAAATTCTATTTTTCTCTATCTATTATATACAAAGCTTTAGGAATGCATTTCTAATGATCAAATGAAATTTGAGAGTCAGTCGTAGGGTTGTAGGCAAAATACAGTACTCACAATTCTTTGTCATGTAAACAAGGCTCGTATCCTGTTTTTTTGTTTACATACACTCTCTAGGTTATATTAGTAAAAATCTTTTTCAAGCTGATTTGTTTACCTTTTTATTCATTATAAGAATAAATAGAAAGTTTCTAACGCTAATTTAAAACACATTCTTTTTAGATCTAGGTATAAAACTGAATTTTTTACATCAACATTTAAAATGTAAACAAAAGCTTTGTTTACATACATGTAGGAAAGAATTGTAAGCTCTGTAACTCGCTTATAACTCAACGAATGACACTCAGATTTTGGTTACCCAGTAAAAATGCCTAACCAAAGCATTGTAAACATGAAAATCGTAAAAATGATTTTGGACCAAAATCGTGACAATGCCTCTTTAAAGACATCCGCTCTGGACCGAATAACCTGGTATACAATTTCCGGTGACACCTACGTGTTTGAGTACCATCAGATGATTCACCAGAAACACACACTCGCTTTGGAATAATTCCCATACTGCCTCGCGGCGCTTCCGCTCCACTTCCGAGAGCTGAAGTTGTTCGCTGGTTTTCTCGTTGTGTTTATCGGAACTCGCAATCAGTTCCGACCAATGGAGGTTCTGATTCAATTAATAAAAAAAGGAGACAGATCATCGCATGCTATTATCAACTTGTTTCGTCGATATTATGATAAGCGCATTCACTTTAAGGTTTAACAATACAAGAAGAAAATCAATACTTGTCCGTGTAACTTTCAAGATGCAGTTTTACATTTATCGTTGATGTTGCTTTATTTAGAAATCAAGTAAAAAGAAAGTGCTGTTTTAACATGGATCTGTACCTTGAAATTCCAACTATCGAAAGTCATAATTACAAAATTGTCAAAGGTTTCGAAAGTCTTAATAAATTGAAATCAATAAAAAAGATACAATGTATTCTATTAAATTGCCTGTCATGTTACCATATAATTAAAACAGGCGACTATATAGAAGTAAATAATTGAAATCTTAGAATGTCCAACGATTCAATAAAATGTGCACAGTACCTGCATACAAAGGACATTTTTTTTTTTTTTTTTTAGAAAAAACAAGCCTTTAAACCCAGACTATGTTCATTAAAATCAAATTAAATTTAGTTTCATAACTTATTTATTTGTTGATCAATTAATTCTGAGTCAGACTTAGAAGCTCTGTTGATTGTACCTTGTAAGCCAGTAGATGATTGTCCTTGAACTCGCTCGGTTTCATATTGGCTAACACGTCCTCTAGTTTTGCAATAGCCTCTTTACTTCGGGAACGCATCTAGGGTTAAAATAATCAAGCATTTCTTTCTATATCAGATACCCATTTAAGACAATACATTTGTAGATTGCTACATAGATTTCATACAAAGCTTTACTTATTTAACATATATTCATACTTAACTCGTAACCTACGTACTTTATATATCAAAGCTTCTTTTGCATGCATCTCATATATTTAAACATACCACTCGTAACCTACGTACTTTATATATCAAAGCTTCTTTTGCATGCATCTCATATATTTAAACATACCAAAACAAATCGACAGCCATTTACTAGTCTTGTACTTACAAGTTTAAGAAGAGAAAAAGATGATTGTCGCCCCTTTTTAGACTCTGTAAGAAAATGTCTTAGAGATATACTGTAGGATAAGGATAAAAACAAATAATCGCTCAGAAAAGTTGAACAATTGATTTAAAAATTAAAAAAGAAACCAGAACTGAACTGAAAGATTGATAAACATGTTCGATAACTTAATATATTAATAACTTTCGTTGGCACGGACGATAGCGCGAGGGTGGGTGTCATTGAAGTTGGAGGAAGCCAGACTTCCCGGAGAAAACCCACGTGTCCATGCAGGAATTTAGTTTAAAAATTAGAATGGCTCTGAATAACATACATGTACTTCCAAAAAAATGCATTTTTTTTCATTTCAATGAATTACGCTATGTAAGTTGTATTAATAAAAAATCAGTTGAATTCAAATGCAAAATAAGGACTGAATATAAGCCATTTGAGTTTTCAAAAGTTAAATCAAAGACGTGTGTAATGATTACTGCTTCAATTCATTCTTTTAAAAAAAATTTACCTTCATTGGAGTTCCCCTGCATAGAACTACGATTAAGAGAAAACTCCGCAATGGTATTTCTTTTCAGCAACTTCCGGTGATGGTCCGAAGCCAGAAAGTCACCCGGATGTTTGTACGAGTCCGCCTCTAGCGAGGAGCGATGGCGCCGAACTCGACCGTTTCTAAATTTAAGGATAGACGACAGAAAATTCATGTCAGCGAGTATTCTATAAGAACCTGATAATGTCTTATATAGGCTGATAATGGCTAGTATTCGATAATTGCGATGTCTAACAATATATTATTCACTTTGCAAGTCTAACAGTTTATCCAAAATAATTATCAAAATAGTATGAGGTCAATAATAATCCATCTTAATTGATAAAACATACTGAAAAATATTTTCAAGTTGGATAATTACTGGTAGTTAGCATATTACAAACGTACGTAATTGCATGGTTTTTATAATTTATATCATAATAATAGTATTTTGTTTACCATATTTGGTAATAAAGCAGTGAAAAGCCCAAGTTTTAGAAAAAAATTGCTCTTCATTAAAAGCAAACGTCGTGAATTTCAGACGAGATTTGTAAATGTCGTCGTCGATGTAGTTTTCGTCCACGATAAAATCCTAATGCTCAAAGGTCGTGAGTTTAGAGTAAAAGATTGGATTCATAGCCTTCAATTTTTGTTAAACGCCTCCACAAACCGTTAACGATTCTCATGAGATGCGTTAACGGAGAAAAATTAAACAATAATACTATTCCTTCTGATTTATTTCTGTAAATAAATTGCTCAGTGTGTGTGTTTGCCTACATGTATATAGGACACGTTTTTATTACACTCTAGTATGCTCATTTACATTGTTGTATCTTTTTGGTTACTTTGAAACATATCAAATTTGCTACATGTGTAAGTATGTACCAAGTAATTAACACTTATCTGAAAATATAAAAATCCAATTCTACTTGAGAGAATATAGCAAGCAACTCTATCATCAACATGAGAATTTATCATGGTCAGCATGTTATTCAATAGAGCTCTGTGTACACTGACCTCAATCGCAACTTCTCGGGCTCGGAAAAACACCTCGAATGTATTACCTAGGCGTCCATGACAACCCCCCTTTTTATAAAACTTGATATTAATACAACACATTTTACGATCTGTCGAGATGTAAGCTAGACTTCATTAAAGTAAATGATATACCCTAAACTATAACACAGAAACGACTAATAAGGCTGTCTAGCCGGTAATTATTTTAATGGGAAGCGACTCCATCTTGTATCAAATTCTAACATCCGGTAATGTTAATGCATTCGAGGTATTTTTCCGAGCCTGCCAGAAAGAACAGAGAAGTTGCGATTGCACTGACCTGCGAGTTTCGCCCTCGTCACATGATGTGGCCGGGGAACCGTCGGGGGACAGGTTTGTCGGGGAAACATCACCAACGTTCTGTGTGGACAAAGACATAAAATAAAATAGCAACGCTGAAAGGCAGACAAATAAATAATACTTGAAAATCATCTTTATATAAATCAGCAAACAATCACAGAAAGTGTTATTTAACAGTTAAATTTTGGCGGGGGGCAACAATACTTACATGTAACATGTATAAATCATGCTAGATTCAGTTGCTTCGTTTAGTAAGAGAATGCCCTTCGTGGATATACATATATATAGACGAGAGAGAGAGAGAGAGAGAGAGAGAGAGAGAGAGAGAGAGAGAGAGAGAGAGAGAGAGAGAGAGGTGTCCTTATTAACATCAGGAAGTTTTCCGTATATTTCCGGTTCAGCGCCATCTATACGCTCAGTTACCTGGACTTGTCCTCGC
This sequence comes from Magallana gigas, assembly GCF_963853765.1. Classification (NCBI taxonomy): domain Eukaryota; kingdom Metazoa; phylum Mollusca; class Bivalvia; order Ostreida; family Ostreidae; genus Magallana; species Magallana gigas. The sequence goes on from NC_088856.1 coordinate 36,313,064, forward strand.
ACCATTTGGGACTCGGTCATTTGGTTCAAAAGTATGCCTAATCATAGTGTATCAAAAACATGTGACCATGGTTAGCACCTTTCTTTAGTGTTCGTAAATCTTTCTCACCTTGGTGTCAACGATGGCTGACCTTCGACCTCTTCGCGAGATCGGCGGCGAGGGTTCATTATCACTCTCCTCCGAACAGCTAGCACTGGCCGAGGCATGTCGTCTGCGACCTCGATGCAACTACAAAACACTTAGGCGTTACTCACTAGGGACTATTTATTGTAAAAAGGGTTTATCAGTAACAAGTGCACACTAAAATTGATTTATCTAAAACGGTATATGGTTCATGCAATGTCCTCATATTTCATGACTTGCACGGCTTGATCAATATCCAGCTGTGTGCTGTATAGAAACAGTTTGTCGGCAAAAGATTCTGCATATATATCATAAACTGTATTTACCACAGTGACATCGCCAAAAATTACATATCACTGTTATCATTTTCTTTCTTTCATCTTTCTTTCTTTCTTTAATTATTAATTTCGAATATTTTGTTTTAAGACCAGATTTGACAATAGATCTACATGTATGTTGATTCTTTTGCTCATTAAAAAAAGAATGTTACAAAAAAGTAAACAAACTGAATACAAAAATATTTTAATCAAAATAAAAGAAGGAAAATGTCACGTTTCAACAAAATAGCAAGAGAATCTTATCAAATAATGCTAGCAAAACGGATGAAGATAAACGTCAAATTGACAGAATCAGACTGTATCCCATTGTCACGAGTTATATTATCCTGAGGATTGACTGTCACGATATTTTGATTACATAACCTTCGCCATGAACATTTTTTAACAGCTGGAAATGGATGACTTTTCACGAAACCTGCGTCGGATAATTAATTGGCATTTCAGTTGCATGTAGGTTTAAAAAAATGATTTATAACTCTGAAAAATGCGTAAATATTGAAGAGCGTCGGATGAACGTGGCCATTATTATTTTAGACCATGTCAATCTCCTTAAGAAGGAGGGCCCTTTATAAATACTGTATACAGGGAAATATTCGCCCCTGTTTTATTTTCGCTCCTTTCGGCCTCGTTGACAACGGGCGAATTTAAGACTGGACGAATTACAATGCTCTTCTTATGATAATCCCTCTTTAATTTAAGCAGAACTTTGTCTAGGCGAATTCAAGACGGGGTGGAAATGTATGCAAGTGATGAAGGGCGAAAATAACACGGGGCGAAAATAACCCTGTATACAGTATATAGTAAATATTCAAAATTTGAAATTAAGCTACTTGGAATTGTTCTTATAGTAATAACAAATAGTTTATGGTTTAAACAAACATATCTAATAGTTTAGTAACTGTAATTCTAATGGGGGTGTTTTTGACTATTTAACCTCCATGATATAAGAATGGCTTATCTTTCTGGTACATGTATGAAATGCTTGTAAGGAATTCATGTATGACAAAAACTCGATAGTAACGAAGCTATAATTTTTTACGTTCCTCAATTTTAAAATTAATACACATATAAAAGTAAATTATATAGTTTTCGTAAAAATGAAAGTTAAATCCATGTTTTTATACATCTGTATAATAGTACTAAGCACGTGTAACTGTAGATTTATAAACTGAACTTGTAATACAGGAATTCAAAACAATACGCAGTAGCAAGGGTTGTGTCTAAACTTTTCTATGGATGAATGCAAAACTATATTCTAAGTGCTTTTGATGTTTATTTTGTTGGTTAAAACTGTTAATTTTTTTCTAATTATAAAAAAACAAACATGTACCTGCAAATGTCAAAACGCACGCGTGACATTGTACATAGAAATCAGTATTTAGACTTTCATCACGTGTAAAAATTTAACGTGGAGCGCAATTGGCTGAAAACGAGCATTACGCCGGATGATTTGGTACATCTGCTTTTGATTGGTTGTTCACAACTAACCTTTCTTGGAACGGCCAGGAACTGTTGACCTTTCTGGAGATGTAGCAATGAACCGCTAGTTATGGAATCCCCTGAAATAAAAATTACACTGTGTACCATGTTACATGACTGATGGGCTAGCTGGCTTGATGAATCGTTCTACATACATGTACATTTAAGTTCGATTGAACTGTACTTTTTAATTTTTTCTTTTCAAATTGTAAGTTAATATAACCTGCAGCAGCGTCCAAATATTTGTCCATTTTGGAAAAGAAAATGTAATTGCCTGACAAAGCATGCTAGCACTCGTTATTCAATTTGTATGCACACACCGTTGCAGTTCTGAGACCCCAGTTTATAAAATATGATTTAATACTAAAATGTCATCAGAATGTTTCGTAATGCAAGTCCCTATTTTCTTAATGAATGTATTTTTGAGAATGGGAAAGTTAGTAAACAAAATGATAATTCATAAACCAGACCAACATTTCTTGTGGTAAAAAAAAAGAGAGCCAAGACTGACCCAATTCTTTTGGAATAAAGAACGAAGAATCAGGACTGCGTTTTACATAAGAATTTTAAGACAAAGTCGTAAATATTTTCAGTCAAAAACCATCGGAAACCCACTCATTCTCGAATGTGTTAACTGGCAGTAGATATTAACGGACTCATGGAACCTTCTTTGTTTTCGTGAATTATTAATGTTTCTCAATTCATCAATTAGACGGCAAAACTCTTAATTTTTTATTTTAGAAATAAAAACCAATTGCAAGATCATGCAATGAACACATTCAGATGGACACAAAAACCGTTAACACCATTTGTGAGATTTCCTTCATAAACACGAGAAAGAGCCAATTAAAATAGGACCTGTTTTATAATTCTATAGTCTGTCCCAAGATATTCATGCTGCATATTTGAACGATTTTGAATAAAAATACTAATATCTGTGACAGAAGTGCAGTTAAAATCGATGAAAGGGAAAATTATCAAGACAACTTCATTCACACATTATCATTTTTCCTTCGTAAAAATTCTTGGGAACGAAAACAGATTTCCTACGGAGATTTATGATTGGGAATGTTGACATCTTTTCTCCATTCGGAAATACTCGGGATGCCTCGCACAATTTTTCAACGTTATCATCCGGGCGTCTACATCTCCTTGGCAATGGAAAAACCCTGTAGGCTTTTTATTTTTAGCCGTGTTTTGTTACCCGACAAGCTAGAGGGGGCGTTTCAATGGGCAAATCTTGGGATTTTTTCATACTATTGAATGAACATCGTCTGAACCAAGAGGTATTTATAAATATCAAATAATTTAAGGAAATATGCGGAAAAAATATCTTGGGACAGACTAATATTTTTGTGTTTACAAGCCAACAACTGTTAGCGGGTTTCGTAAAAAGGTTTTGAACAATGCCATAAATTTTGGCTGTTTTTCATATTTCTTTCATCAACGTAGTCCCATTTTTAGGAGTTAATAAAAATCAAGAATTAAAAACAAGTGAAAAGCTGTCAATGTGACAGCAAACCGGGTTTTCTTTTATGTGAACTGTACCAATAGTCCATGTCAACCCGTATCCAGTGAAATGGATAAGGTGAATGGGTACCCTATATGCAATATTTTGCCAAAAAATGACTAAGTTCAAAAGCTGGTATTTTTTCATAAATAATCAGAAATCAAAATCCTAGCAATATGCACACCTCTGATATATGTACAATTGATCTGCAAAAGAACAATTTCCTATCTTGAAAACTGTAGGAGGAGTTATCCGTACAATGGGGGTACCCTTTTGGCAGCCGCCCGCCCGCCCGCCCGCCATTTTCACCATTTTAATAATCGGATTTTTCCGTTGGAAAACCCGGTTAATAAAACACCATCAAGGGGTCAAGGTTCAATATCATTTTTTGGTTAAATTCATACCAGAGTTATCCTCCGATTCTGACGTCACAGCCAGTCCTGGAATGTCATGAAATATGTCTGGAGACACCCGCGGGGACGGTAAAATGGCGACAGAATCCGTTTCTATATCCGGGATCCCGCCCAAAAGCGCCCGCAACTCGGCATCACAAGGCAAGCTATGTCCGCGTGAAATTTCAATACCACTGAAAAAAAAGAAACAAATTTTATGAATAACATTAAATAACATTTTTTTTTTTTGCTATATAATTTAGTGGCTGATATGAAAAAGATGAGATAAACAAAATTTACCTGGAAAAACAACAATGAAATTCCATGATTATAGATGAAGAAACCTTTTACTAAAGTGACAGAAACCTTTGCTTCTAAACCCAAAGTAATATCCGGTGTTGAGAATAAAACAGAATAACGCCTTCTGTCATAAGAACCGACTTCTACGCACATCGTCCAAAGTGACATAATAAATAAAGTAGAAGAAAAAAACTCTTTGTTTTAATATCAAGAGATGAAAAAAAAAAGAAAGAAAGAAAATTATTTCAGTCACATTATCAAGCTGTTTATTAGAAAATGTGACGTCAAAGTCGACATTTTTCAAAAACATGATCTGCTGGCAGAGAGAGAAAGAAAAAAAAAACAAAGTCGATGAAATGCTTGGGATCGACTAGAAGTCCTCTTGCTTAACAGTTAACTAGAGGAGTTTGTGTGACAGGTGTTAGGGGTTAAATACATCACTTTGTTGAACCCTGTCAATGTCGATTGACATGAACAACAGCAAACTAAACGGAGTCAATACAAGCCCATTGCTGCAATGTTTTCATACACGTTAATTTATGTATCAGCCTGTTGCAAGGTAAAACTGCGGGAATGAGTTTCTGACATAGGACCATATATATACATGTACCTTATACCTTATCTATAGAATTTTTCCACACGCAGAAGGAGACAATTGCTTGACGTAACACCAATATATGTTCAAATTTCTACATTTCCATTTATTATTAAAATTCAGCCATGTGTAATTTTTTCAGGACCTTTTAAATGCAATGTGTCCCTACTATATTGAACATGTTCACGCTTTATTAAGCTGAACATTTTTAATTCTTATTTTTACATTTTTAATATTTTACTGTTTCTATTGTTCAACTCAGTTTTTTAAATTCTTATAATCTGCAAAGTTTTAACAAAGTCTTTTGAGTTGCAAACGCGATACAGCGCATAAAATTCTTTATCATGTAAACAAAGATCGTGTCATGTTTTAATTTACATTGGTTTAAGTTTCCTTTTCAGATTTTTTCTATTCATTGCAGTTTAATTTTGTCCAAATTTAGACATTTTAAAGAGTTGTCCACAACTCATTTTGTTTAAAAAAGGTCTTATCTTTCAGCGATCGATACGTTACTTAATTAAAACATGACTAATGCTTTGTTTACATAACAAAGAAATATTTTTAGCTATTTCTGTCGCTGATACATGTAACATTACACTTAATTTGAAATCCATAAGTAATTCATATGCGCTAAAAGCATTAAAGGATAGAAAAGTGTGATTTTATTTAAAACTCTCGAATCATATCATGCATTTTACATTATGTAAACAGGCACACACATAGCACCCCCACCTCCCCTTAATCGCACCAAACATTTTCTTAACTTTTTAATTTTTACATAGAATTTGTTTAGGATTACCATGGAGATAACACCCCTACCCCCCCCCCCCCCACACACACACACACACCCACACCTTTTTTCGGGCGTTCTAAAAAAATCGAGATATGAATAAAGAAATGTATAGTGAAAATTGAAAAGCAATACTTCTATGGCATTAACCCCCTCTTTTATTTTTTGCTTGTGAAGATTTTTTGAATGCGTCCCTCTCCCTCCCCCTCCCCCCACCCCTTCGAAAACTACGCTACGTGTCTGGTTAAATAAATATGTTAATCTAAAATGAATGCCCCTTTTCTATACTTGATGGAATTTCATTCGATACAAATAATATACATTGATGGTGGTATCTTCTTGTGTGCCCCTCCATAAACATGTCTGACTGATTGTAACTTTATTTAAGCCAAATGTAGAGCTCTTGATTAAGATACATATATATGTAATTATACATGAATAATTTCACTGCAATTTCACATGTTGTACATGTACACGTATGAGACAAGCGCATGTCTAATGGTTTTGATTAATGTAATATCATTCTAAATAAAATTGAAAAAAAGTTCTTCAATTGTCACATTTTCGTGTTTGAAAAAAATATTTAGAATACTTCCCCAAAGTCATATCTAAAAAAAAAATCCATTTCATGATTTGGAACGGATATTTCCTTTATTTACAATTTCTCCCTTACCAAGAACTAAAAACTAAAATATCTTTATTTATAAGGTCTAAGTTTTTGTCCAGACGACTAGACTGGTATTGGATTGGACAAATTAAATGTGAATTATTTTATTTAAATAAAAATTCCCACGGGCGTTTATCGAACGTACAATGCACGCCATACTTTAAATATTGGCAGCATGATTTTGTATTTTTAAAACATATGAGGTAAAAATCGATTCTCAATTTACGTGTCGAATGAAAAACAACAACATCACACACACACAATTTAGAGTACAAGAAAAAAATTAGATACAACTATACAGTTAAACAGTAAATATGCAAAACTGCATTGCTCGTGGATGGTATTACATAATATGAAAAGAAGTGATTCGTCAATTTAGAATGCAGTAAAATATAACTAAAATCGTCACCAGTGTTTTAAATTGACACTCATCTGACATACCTGTTCAAGTCTTTATAACTTTTCCTCTCAGATCTCGTAGGTTTAATCACAGGCGTATCCATCCGCCCGGGAACTGCAGAGTCCACGGTGTCGGGTTCCGTCGTAATAAGGTTTCGATCACGTAGTCCGTTAAATGAATGAGGTCTGAAGCCCCGTAGCTGGTTCTGCTCTCGTGACACAGTGTCATTCAAACTTTTAGACCTCGCAACACTTTTATCATTTTTAGAAGAATCATAGGAGGAATTTACATGGTCGTACACTTCAGCGGATTCGATGGCGTCGTCTGCTTCGGTCATTTGAAGTCGAGGCCACGAGTTAGGCGACCGACGCAAATCTGGAGGTGCATTGTGGGTAAGAATATAGTTTTTGTCGGAATTTGAAGCTGAAATCCCCGGATTGAAATCACATCGGTTCGTGACGTCATCTTTAACGGAATATCGTCTGTGATAGTTGTAATTGTCGAGGACACGTTCCCGATCCGAAATCAAAGAACTGGAAGATTTGGAGTTTTTAAGGCAAGGTTTTACACGCCGGTTACTGTTAGCTTTGTTAACTTTGACATTGACTGCCGGCGATTGGCTAATGTCAAGGTCGTTTCGAAAATCATTTGGCACGTTGGTCATCCCTTCCGGATTGGAAAACCGGGTAAACTGGGGGGAACCCCACTCAGTCTGTAGCTGACCCACGCACTGGTTTGAAACATCCTCGTTGTTTTCAAGCTGTTCGCTCCAATTGCGCTGTGCGTCGTATGGCCAACTGTTACCGAGCTGACCCCGAGCATTGGGCTTTTTACCGGACTTTGATCGCCGAGGCGGAACTGGCGGCGGTTTATCCTCTCCAACTCCAGCATCTGGCTCGTTTTCTCTGGCGTCTTTCTGTTCGTCTTTTTCTGAAAAAAGGGAGATACATGTTTGCATTTTAATGTTTAATCTCCGCTGACTAATCGGTTGATAAACATGACATTGTACATTGTATATACATGTACATGTATGCAAATTGGCAGCACGCCAGCGCATACATTTTGTAACTATGTACATGTATTTATCAATAAATTAAAGCTCCAAAAAGGGGAAATAATAATTAAGGCCATCGCAATGAAACAGCAAACAATCAAAATCAAACCAAACGATAGGGAATTAATTAATGCAATTAAATAAAATCTAGGCTCAAGGGTATAGCTAAAAAGGTATCATTTTTATCCCTCACAGGCTGATTATATTTCTTCTTTTTTTTCTAAATCAAAGTCCGATTCTAATTTCGAACTGTACATAAAACCAGAAATTGCAATAACAGAGAAAATATCACTGGGTCGATCTTATCATTACGTCCCTCTTTAAATACCACCAGTTTATATTTATATATATATAAAGACTGCCTGAGGAGATCGACATTCAAGAAGAAATTCAATCTACAATACAGAAATACATTTTGACTTGATGTCTTGAAATGTTAAGGGGTGACGACCTTTCAAAAGACATCATTTAAAACTATAAAGTGCGTTTCGAAGTACGTTGTAATATTATTGGTCACTGGGGAGCTTTATTGATTTGATAACTGTTCAACGGTAATGTGATATTATACTTATTATTAATGACATAGCAATAATATCCATTTCCTTATTGAACAGGTTTGGTAAAATTCGATCGCTCACGAAAAAGGTTGTATATGTTTCATACATTCTAAGTTTTGTGACTTTTGATTGGGTTTCACCATCTTCGCTAGCCAAGGGTTTTCGGTCCACTTTGCTCCCCATAAATTTATGGGGAGCAAAGTGGACCGAAAACCCTTCGCTAGCGAAGATGGGGTTTCACTGCTAAAATATAGTATCAACATAATCAGAATGAAGCCAAAATTTTTCACAAATATGAAGTAATATATAATCAAATTATCCGAAAACTTAGAAATCAACTCATTAAGAAGGAATCATGGACATATTATTTTGTAAGAATTAAGATTAAACAACAAAAATTGATACTTCTTTTAAAACAACTCAAGATTTAGAGTGATTGTGAACAAACTTCAATGTCAATTAAGATCGCATGTAACCTTGACCTCAGGTGCTGCTAAAAGTATAATTCTATAATGTGACGTAATTGATGTGAGCTCTACAAAAACAAAATAATTGAAGATTCTATAAATGTGAACGTCGGGCACAGTTATATGAATATTTTGTGAAAAATGTTGATCTAGGATTCTGACTTTTAATTAAATTTTGCAATTACACCCACTTAGTCTAGGTTTACAATACGTTTAATCAATATGACAAAAACAACTAGGTATTCCCTAGGTAAATTAAGGTGCCCACGTCTAGAAAATAAAAGGAAATTGAGAAATCACGTGGTCTTAAACAAAATAAACATGGAAATGCAACTTATTCATTCACAGTGTAACATATTTTACAAACTGTGTCAGTTCGGCTAATACCACATACATGTAGATGTGAATAGACGGAAAAAAAAAAATGATAATGGTAGCATGGTAAACGCGATGTTCATCGAAAAAGTAATTTTACTTTGTAAATGAAAATATTACAGTTTATTAGGTGCATGAATCCAAGCTTTGCTGCTACCCCAGCAGGCCACAAAGGCAGTCAATTGCTTGTTGATACCCGGCGAGCGATTCCTTAAATTTTTGGATAGTTTTTGTTTTATTTTAATGTTTGTTTTGCTTTATTTGTTGTCTTTTTTTTTGTGTGTGTGTGTTTCATTTTTGACGACAGTAAAAGTCGATTGTTTGTTGACATTATTATTATGTGAGTTTTTCGAGGTTTTCTTTTTCTTAATTCATTTTTGGCCACTGTTAATGCAGATTAAATGATAGATGAATCTTTTAATTTTGTTTTGTTTTGTTTTAAGGCAGATTGAGTGTTAACGCTTTATATGAAAATAAATTTAGTGTTATATTGCGCAAAATTATAACATTTTAACGGAATGAATCCAATTAATCCATGTAATCAAACGTAGATTGGGCGTTTACACTCTATAAATGGCGAAACTGTATATCATATTAAAAGCGTAAACTGTTCCAAACCAGTTTTTATCCGTATAGCTCAGGTTCCTATCGAATATATTCTTTATTAATTGTTGTTCAATTAATAAGAACAGAAAACAGGAAAATACGTCATTTGGAGTAAAATTGCATGTCATTGTGACGTAGACAAAAAATCGATGCATGTACTTTATATAATGATAAGCTTTGCCAAAAAAATGGTGCGTAACGAAAAATTAAATTATGATTATATACAATTGCACATGTATACATACTGTATGTGTGTATATATATGTCCCAAGGCCGAAACATTCGAGTACAAGCCTTCGGTCTGCGTAAGTTTTGGTCAGTCCGGCCGTTTTCTAGGAAGAGAATTGCCGTTACCTACCCGAATGAGGGAGAAGTTCCCATCGGATTTTCCCTTGGGTATCCGAGACGCGACGGGCTAACCGAGGTTTCCTCTGGAATCTCCGCAATAAGCAGGACTCACTATTTCGGCGCTGCATAATGGCGGGAGCTGAGCATGATGGGGGAAACCAGACCCTTTTGCATGATTGGATCTGGGGCATATATGTAAAAGCTCTTGCGTAAACACTTCTGGTCGTTTTCAAAAATTAAAACATTCAAAAGATTTGCCAACAAAACCTCTTTAATAAGAGAATTAAAGTAAGTTTGTTTTCTTTTCTTTAAATACAAGTATTTCCCATGCCGGTCTTTATGCTGAATAGTTTCGAGAGTGGTTCGTTTCGAAACACACAATGGATAGTTGAAATATTGGTATTAGCATATCGCATATGAAAACAACCCCTTTAATGATCGTATTTATAGTTTGCCTGACTAGGAATGATCAGTCATTTTCAATTCATTCAGTGTATGATATTTGTAGACAAAAGCTAGCTTAAGGGTATATTTTTCTTATTCATATATAAGGAAATGCTTCAGATTTGCATTTTCTAGTCCCTGAGAATACCGCTGCTAAGAAGATTTATTTGCGGAATGCAGTGATGGTGGTAATTATAAGAGGCATGCGCGGACCTAAAAAGGGTGGGGTGGGGGGGGGGGGTCGGGGGGGTCGGGAGGGTTTTACCTTCCTCCACCTTTCCCAGGATCATTCAAAGTTCTTTAATTCACATAGTAAAATTACCGAATATCCCTCGGACCCCCCTCCTCCCGGAAAAAGAGATTATGGATTGGCGCATGGTGGAATGGGTGCAAAATTATGATGATAATTTTTTTTCTCGTCGACTAACTTGTTTAAAAATACCAAGTACATGTGTTTATATATTATGTTTTACATGTAAATCCTTATATTTACAGTGTACATCCACCAAGTAAGGTTCCCTCGACATTCTTTCGAAAATTGATTGAAATCTATAACTCTTTAGAAATTGAGAGAACTGAAATCTATATGAACCAGTTCTACATGTAACCAGTTTATCGATCGGTCGAAACCTTCAGCAACCTTAAAAAGAAAAATCACGGACTGCACGAAATAATCATGATGATGTCAGCAGAATCAAAAATCTCATATAAGACGACTTAGCTTTTTTCTTTTCTCTAACGTTCTTTAACAAAAATTTTAACGCGGGTAATGTATTTTTTTTTTTTGCAATGTCGCTACCTTCATATCCCGCATGAGTCACAAAAGAAAGCATTTATGGTTGATAATAAGCAGGCACGTAGCATCGTTTTTGAAAGTAGGGGGGACTCATCCAAAAAATCTTGACTAGCTAAAAAAAATTTAAAAATCCTTAAAATCCTAATCCGTGAGAGGGGCGGGGGGGGGGGGCAGCACCTTTACTTTTAATTCAATTTCACTGTGTATTTTTTTTTTCAATTCAATTTATTACATATTCCCAGAAAAGTGGGGGAGCAACTCCATGTTAATTCAATTTTTTGCGTGTAAATTTAAAAAAAATCTTTGCCGCGCAAAAAAAGTGGCCGGGGGGGGGGGGGGGGGGCAGGTATTAGTACTTAAAAGTATATCGATATTGATGTTATGCAATTGAAGGCAAAACATTGCTCTTGTATTGCATGCTACATCTATATATTTTGACCTCGACCAAATTACATGTATTACTGCAGCAATAGTTTCATCAACTTTTAAGTGTGACATTTGATAAAAAGTAAACACATACATTACAAGTATGAATGAAATTCAACAAGTTTTTATCGCTGTGAATTTGCATGCATGTATACATGTTAACGTTTGACCATCGTCTCAAGCCACGGTCCGGAGTCCGCATAGCTCTGTTGCAATCGCTTGTGAAATAATTTCAATAGTCAGTGGTTGTATTTTAATAGTGGTTGCAACATATCTCTCTCCGGATGGGAAATGATCTTACATATAAATTGGTCATGGTTTGCAACGAAGACGTTTGACATGCAGAGATTTATTATGAAACATGTCATACATGCTGTTGACCTAGATTTTAAAATCAGACTATTCTAAAGAATGCGTCATAAAAACAACCATAATTTCTAAGTAAATAGCAAGAAGACGACAAAAGAAGCAAATAAGAAATTTACTAATAGGAATCATGCTTGAAATTTAATCAGAATAAATTTGGATGATTTTTTTTAGCATTTTAATCTATAATGAACAAAACCATTTTTCCATTATTAATTATAAATCAATGGATGTTTAACAACAAAACAAATAATAAAACAGCTGTTGAATATACGTGGCGTTTTGTTGTTGAGGGGGCAGGCGGGGGTGGGGGATTATGGATTTGGGGTGAGGGTAATTTTTATCAATTGTAATAAAGTTTAGGTGCGCTATTAGTATATATACAAATACGTTTTTGTGATGATAAACTACCTGTACTAAGGTGACATTGCGTTATTAAATGAACTGAACAACCGACTGACCGAGTAAGGTGACAAATAATCGGTTTACGGAAACTCTTACAATTTTGTTTTCCTTTTCACTTTCTGACAATGGAGGTCTCTCCCATAGCGCACAATCTCTCCCTTCAGAGATGACCTCTGGGTCCTTTTGTCTACCATACCATACATACATACCTAGCCATTCTTGCAGACAGGTTTACATGATCTTGAAATCGTCAAAACAAATATTTATTTCGTACGTTTACAATACACAATTAAAAGATTTGTGGCGGGAGATTCAGCGAGGTGAAATCGCGCGCCAGTCGAGTCTTAGCAGACGTTCAATGTTTTCGTTTTGGCGACTGAAAATTGGGGGGGGGGGGGAAATTTCACTGAAGAATTGAAACATGTTAGAATTCCTAAATTTACCATGAGAAAGAAAAAGAAACGATTAGATTTCTCTCACAATGAAAATTTTTACGTCAAGTTGAACTAAATATTTATTTGGGTATCGGTAGTTCATACACGAATTTTCAACGCATGACAACAATTGATAGTCGCACTTTCGGATCGTGGTAAAAAAGAATATATATTTTTTAAAACCATTTTTATCCAATGAAGAAACGTTTACAAGTGCGAATAGTAAAAAAGAGTGAAACAAAAATTGAAAATGGTCTATGTAGAAAAACAAAACAACAAAATGCATGTAAATAAAATACATCTTTATCAATACATGTACATTTAAAAGAATATGTCTAAAAATTTTGCTTACCCTTAAAAAAAAAGGAGGGGGGGGGGGGGGGATAGACGCAAAATAATATCATATTCTGAAAAATTTAAATGACCTTTACCTTGAAGGTTTATGGCATGTTTTAAAGAACTTTATGCTTAACTGATCATACGTTCATCTTTGCTTCTGGCGACATTTTTTCTCAACAAAAGTTTTCATTTTGTCGAATCATTCTTTGGTCATATCTTGTTTATACATAAATAATGATTTTGTGTAGAAGTTTTGCCTTGAAATGACATTATAATTCAACTTTTGCATAAATCATAAATGCATTATCAATAACCTATATTTCACATCATGGAAGACATAATTGAAAGTTCCCCTTGAAAATCGATAATGTTATAATGTTGATATAACAAAACACGAAGTGTCAAGATATCGAATGCATGCATTATTTAACATTCGAGTCTGTTTGGTAATGAAGTAAAATGCAAGTTATTTTTTTTTTAGGGAAGTGGGGAAAAAATCGCAAAGTTGCTGTGAAATTTTTCTCTAGTTATTATTCAAGGACTTTATTTATTTGCAATCTTTGATCACGCCAAGCATTATATATAATTTAGTTTTGGGACTATTTTCCATGTATACTATGCAAACTTCAAGTATTTAAATTTGTTACGAGTTTCTACGAAAGTTTATTTTTTTTACTTATAATCGACACCCCCCCCCCCCCAAAAAAAAAAACAACTTCAAATTAAAAAAAACCCCAACAACTCATTCCTCTCACTGATCAAACAACCTGACAAAAAATTGTTGTCAACGTGAATTAAAATTTACATAATCCATATTTATCCTAATCCATCACAACCCACTTACTTTTAAGATTATCCCACTTCAGTTGCAGCCATTTTTGTGCGTTAATTAGCCGCATCTTTTCGCAGTCGAACACCTGATGATCGGCCGGCCCCATAGCTCCTTGATAATTATAACGCCTTCAACACGGAACTAATTTTATTTTTTGTTATTTTTTTTTTGTCCTTAACTGCCTCTCGACTGCGAGACCACTTGACACCTAAATCGGTATTATAAATACTGACATTATTATTGATCGGTTTGTATATATCGACAAAATACTGTCTGGGAGAACCCATATAGAACCGAGTATTCCCAAGTGAATGATAATAATAGGAACTCCTCGAGAAGATTATAATCCTATTATACCGAAGTACTTGGGGTCAATTCTATGTTTTTATTGCGGATTTTGCGCCTATCTCGCCAGTACACACAGCGATATATGGAATCTTTGTGCAAATTTTTTTATATCAAATTATTGGTGATGCTGCATGGGGACTTTAAGTACATATAAAGCAATATGATTTGCATTAAATTTATATCTTACATCTACTACATACAGGTACTTGCATATCGTGGTCTACTCATTTTTTTTTTTAATTTCACCTTTTTTCATTAATGTACATTTGACGATGCCATATTTTCAAAAATTAAAATTCCATCTATTACCAATAAGCACGATTTGAATAAAATCATAAATTGAATTGAAATTAACAACAAGAAATAACGCTTTGTTTTAATTTGTACATTAAAAAACTCCACGTTCATATGATAAAGCTGGATAAAATGAACTACTTCGTGTCTTGTGAGTTTGTTACCTTTAATTAAGTACATGTAATAGATCTTTATGTGAGTAAAAGATCTTAAATGATAGAACAAATCTGCGTTATCAATCAAAACTGTCAATAATATTTCATACACCTCGCCCTTGCCTTTCAATTACTCATTCGTAAACAAGGAAATACAATTGATATTTGACTATTACTATCAGTTACATGTATATACAGAAGAAAAAGGGGGGGGGGCTCAATCAAATATAAATCAATTTACTCGTCCATTAGATATAAATCAGTATTTAAATGACCTGACTTTCTCAAACGTGTGTATTCGTAATAAAATTCATTTTCTAACATTATCATGAATGTAATTCTCAAAAAAATATTTAACTTAAGGATATGATGACAATAAAACAAATTAAAGAAATTATTGGTGAATTTCGAAATATCTCAATACTAAACATCATTCAAGTTCAGGCATATTCTATATATATAAACGCCTACTGAATAAAATGTATGCTACAAAGATAAAATTGGGAAAATAAATTACACTTATAATTAAATGTAAGACAGATCCTGCAAAGGTTTGGAATGCATGGCATGCGAACAATCGACAGATGCTCAAATACACTACATTTTTATTGGAGAGAGAATAATACTTTTTTTTTAATTCAGAAGTCAAGAAGTACATGTAATTCATTAAACTTTAATTAAAAAATTCCTCCTCATTTATTCTTATTGAAAATGCTGAATAGACAAGAGTATAAAAGTTAACTTCAGAGTTTGTTTGCCCTAACATTAACCGATACCAATACGCTTTCATAATATATGTTTACTTTTTGCCAGACCTATATTGTGCGAAAGAGGAATGTGACCTTTTGTGATAAGATTAATTAGTTAATTTCATGATAAATACGTATAAATTCTGCCAAAGCACTAGATAGCTTATAGACCCTTGTATGTTCGACATGCAGACGATCGCACGTACCTGTGATGCAATCCAGGTGTAGACGTTTAGCGGGTTTGCCGCGTTATTTAACAAGGCACATGCAACATTTATACCGCGTGCCTCGAATAATCTTTTACAAGTCTCAAAACCTACTTTTTAGCCTATGCAAAATCTTTATAGATAATTGCCGAATGAATTAAAAAAAAACATGCCTTCAGGAAATCTTTCAGGGCAGGTAGGGTACGTTCAAGGCGGGTTTGTACTTAATTTCTAATTTAAAAAAAATTACACCTTTCTGAAAAATTTAGGAGTGGTGGTGGGGGGGGGGGGGGGGAGGGGGCTGGGGTGTGTGGTGAGGGTTCTGACCCCCTGATGATCAGAGCCCCCTCCCGCAATTATTAAACAGCGCATCGCAGTTTACAAAGTGTTAAATGGGTAATGTATTGTCTGCAATCTGCAGTTGAGATTGACATAACATGCATTCTGGTTTTCCGATTCACCACGCGGATACGTCGCCAAACTATTCTCATAGTTTGCCACAATTTCCGTACCATACAGAGAGAGCTAATGAACCAAGTATATTGTTCTCGCTATCGACCAGGAAGAGTGAGTAGCACAACATGCGTATATTTTTAATTTTTATACGACAATAAAATATAAAATATTAACTCAGCTGAAGGACAATTAAAAACACGTCTCTCTCTCTCTCTCTCTCTCTCTCTCTCTCTCGTTCGTCTCACCTTCTTCAAACGCCGACTCGGATATAGTCCTTACACGTGGATAAAACAATTTCCCGTACAAACGTCGCACGGAATCACCGTCTAGCCCCCCACCCCCGGGGTAGCCATGCCCGTGGGTCATTGGATCCACATCATAGGTCCCGTCCCAAGATCTCACCCTCCGACGAGAACCCAGGTCCAGACATGGGGCACTGTTTTGCTTCTGCAGTATCCGCGACCTTGGAAAATTCATTGCACCCGACACACACTAAATCATAATCCTAGGGTTGAATGATATTCGTTAAGTATTTACTCAATACTATAATAGAGGGCCATCTCATTCTTTTTCTCACTCTCACATTCTTTAATAAAGGAGGCTAGCGGCATAGATTTTATTCTTGATCCTTGTGTGAAAGATACTTCTCCCGAAATCACTGGTCCAAAAAAATCATCTTAAGTCCCTTGATAAAACACTTTGCCCAGCTTTCGGCGCCATTTTCTAATGTTTCACCAACGAATTAATTTCCTAAGTGCTTCAAGTCTCCGAGCGAAGCAATTTCCACCAAAATTGTCTATACTTCTTCACATTGTAAATAATTCATAGTAGCGAGAAAAAAAAATGAAGAAAATTTTCGCCAAAATAAGTGGCGGATCATCGTTAAAAAAAATGGTCCCTTCAAATACAACGCTGCAGATTAATTAATTGGCCCTCTCCGTTTGTGGTCACGATATCATGTTCTCATATTTTTATATCCAGTCCACACATGATGAAATTTTGGCAACATCGGCCACCGGCGTATAACATGCAAAAATAGTTCGCCCCTCTGTCGATCCTGAGCGCGGGGTGAATTATCGCGACAATAGACCATTGATCACGTACAGAAAGGAACAAATTGGATAAAAGCGACAGTCTATGGATAAAGTGCAATATGCCAGATTGGCTTCTATTGTGGAGTGAAATTGAGAGGTGTAGCTACGGTCCCTCCTCATTGCAAGACCCAGCTAGCCGCACACACAAAAATCTCTTATTCTAATTGGAAAGTCTACAAACATATATTAACGAGACACGGATTAAGAAATCCCTCCTAATCGGTTTCGTTCTGGAGCAAATCTGCGCCTCCAGTTGGAATTTCGTTACCTTTATTTTTTTAAATAAACAATTTTGAGTGTATTTGTTTGGCTTAGAAAATCCGGCGTTTCAATTCTTGAGTATGTACTCTATACTCTATCACTTTAAACAAGTTGAGAAGTATGTACATTTTAATTCCCCCCGAGTTTCTTAAATTTATATAAAAAGAAAATAAATATTGGCTGAACAATTTTAGAGGACTAAGAGAGATTCTTGAGATTCGATAATTAACATCATAACACTTGTAAATTTCGTCCTTTTCACACGTACCCGTGATATACACACGGGAAACATTTTTCGAAAATGACCCCAACTCTCGTCTGAGATTAAAAGTCGTGTTCTGATTTGGACAGTTTATCACCCCCCCCCCCCCCCCCCCTCGTTGTCTGCCAGGGCGACGCTAAAACCCGCAAAACGTCTCTCAAGACAACGAAAATTAAAGCCCCCCTTGTGTGACAAAAGAGGTCAAAATAACACGGAGTATCCGTCGCTGATAAAAAGCACAGGACTGGAGCCACTCAAGAGAATGAACACTGAAGTTCAATGCTTAATTTTCCATAAAAATTCAACGCTTTTGATAAGCGTATCGGAGTTATTTGACCCAGGTATATTATACGTGTATACCTATAGGTTTTTGCTTTTGTTTTTATTGCCAACGTGATATTTGACGATGTGAGGAAAGATGGTGTGTATTTTTGTAAACATCTCAAGATAACAGAGCATTAACCTGCTCAATTATCTCTGATCCATTAATTCAGGATACGATAACATCTTTTCATCAGGTTTATATGGAAAAAATTGATATTCGAGTCCAATAGGACAGATTAAGTTGAAAGTGATCTTTTAATGGAAAGTGGGTTTTTTTCCTAAATAGTTACGGACGCGTGGGTTGACAAATTATACTCTACTTTGATACTTTTAAAAAAATTAATAAAATTGATTTTAAGTTTTGTGATACTTTTCTTTCATGCAGCCAATTACAATTGATTCGTAAATTTTGTACTTAAAAATATTTCAAAGTTTAAAAAATCGAATTAAAAGGTGGTGGATTGCGTTTCTGAATTTTATGTCATTTTAAAATTAAGACACACATGAACCTTGCCAAGTCAAGTAATATTTTCAGAACATAGACACAGAACCATATTACTTTTATTTTGAAAAAAAAAATATAGTTCAAAGTAGGCGCTCCGCCTGCACAATGGTGCAGGGAATACAACAAAAAGTCATTGAAGAAGATTTAATTAGATTCCTCTGCAAGATTAATAACTACACTATGTTTCACTTTTATTCTTAATCTCAGAGGATCCATTCATGAATGTCATTTTGTCTGTTCTGCGATATTGATGGAATATCATAACTCTGTAAAATGGAGTATTATGACGATTAAAATTGCTGTTTCCGCCTAAACCATTTATAACAGCTCTGTTTGTCCACAAACAAATGCAAATTTGAATCAAAACAGGCAAAAATAAATGATTTAATCAAACAACGTCCGAAAAGACGGACGAAAGAACACAAAGAAAGTTCTTCAACTGTTCTCTAAAGATTCACAAATACATGTACACTGCCAAGATTGCGTATACGCATCAAAAGTTTCAGGATCATATCTCTCTCTCTCTCTCTCTCTCTCTCTCTCTCTTTCTCCCTCTCTCCGGATTTATTGATGTTCGCTCAGATTGTTCCTGAGTTCATAACAATTAGGTCCATTGCGACAGGGACGATGCAACAGAACACAACCAGATCGAGAGGAAAAAAATCAGATTCCCCCGCGGGATTATTTGATATTCAATTTCGTAAAACGTAGAAGGGGCATGAAAAAACGTTGATATTTAATTCCGATATTTATAAATGGTTGCTCGCTAGAAAAGTTTGTGTTAAATAATTGAACGGTCTCCGTTCCAGTCACTATAATATGCATCAGTTTTCTCCCTCGATAGCCTTGATATTGTGAATGCAAATTGCACTTACTAATATATGAATATTATTCATTAATCATTGATTGTAAAACTTTTCAACGAGCATGCAAAGTGATACCGTCTAGTTAAGGTTTTTTAAGTTTTAATTAAAACTGTTGTCAGAGAGAGAGAGAGAGAGAGAGAGAGAGCAGTGGAATTAAAGAGACGGTCGTATATTTAACCCCCTCCTTTTTCAACTAGCAAGCTTGAGGCAGGGATTTTTACTATATATGTACGCTAAAATAAGTTTTGTTTTGCATGCGTATAAAGATAAGAAAATGGGCTAATAAGGATTTAGATAAATGATTGTTTTGGTTTTATCTACGCAACAGATCTACGCAACAGATCCTTTATGGTACACATGTACATGTATATGTATATGTATGTATTCAGTAATGCCTTACGGGGGGCCCGACAAGACAGTAGAAACTCGAACTTAGAAAATGAATTATGTGCCAATTGCTTCAAGAATGATGCATAATTAAATTCAATCACCATGTATATCGGATGAAAGAATGCATGGGACCAAATAAATGATCATCCCTGTATTTCGTGGTCAATCCCTGTTCATCATTCTAAAATCTCGCGAGAGCGAGAAGAAGGCCAAAGCGACAGTAAAAATTTGCACATTTCACCTTATTAATTGAATTTTTATGATTCATTCGCATGAAAATTTAATCACAATGGAGTTAATCTATCAGTTATAACATAAGAACAGTCTGCAACGTAATGATAACCCAGACTTTCTGCTTTAACCGCCAATGAACACTTGATTTGTATTTTTACTTCTTAAATTTCATATACATGTACTAGTACTTATATATTTAATTAAAGAGAACTCGAGCCCGAGGTACTTCGGTACATTGTATGACCAGTAATTCAGGGGGACTATAATATCATACTTAGATCTATATTTGTCAGTGCCTTTGTCTGTGATAACACTACGTATCAATTTTGTACAATACATGTACAGTCCAATGAATTCCAATGACGTATACTGTAGTTTCATTAACATTTAAGGGTATCAATTTTCGTGGATAAAGTGAAAATCGCGGTTTAAAGGATACATAAATTCGTGGCCAATGACCCTATCAATACAAATTGTTAGTAGAAATTGCACTTCAATGAACATTTAATTTCATGGATAAACTTAACAACGAAATCCACGAATATTTGTATTCAACGAATATTGATGAAACAACGGTAATTGGGGCGCAAGCGGGCTTTGCTTATTCATATTCAAATCTTCAATCGTACAATTGCTGAAAATTATATAAATGTAAGTAATTAGGAATCATTCTTTCATTCTTTGAATATTATGAGGTGATAATTTCGGTCGGGGCGTGATCAAATTTATTGGATTTGATCATGCCCCGACCAAAATTATCACCTGATGATATTCAAAAAAAGATTCCCTATTCCTTGAGTTCATTGAACATGATAAGATTTTTCCAAGGGGGGGGGGGGGGGGTCCGAATTGAAATTCGGAGCGGGGTGGGGCTACAGTAATTAAAAAAAAGAATAATTCCCAAAATCATGAAATTCCTAATCCGACCCCCTCCCCCCTCTAGATCCGCGCATGCCTGATGTCTTTTTTGGGGTGGGGGTTCCTATCCTCAAGCACCTATGGTTTACATGTACATTGTGACATCTGAATGGAAAAAAGAAGACTCTCTATGTTATGCAAAAAATATACTTAAAATCCCAATGTCAGAATTGATACTATGTGACAGCACACTTGCTAACGGGGAACATTTTTTTCCCAATGAATATGGTAATTCTTTGAGCCTGCATAAAAGTAAATTGAATTAATATCATAAAAGGATAAAAAGATTGAAATGATTTGCATACAGCATGCATGACAGAGAAAAATGCAGCAGAGCAGAAGATGGACTCACACGCGAAAACAAAGTTGCCCGCGATCAATTTTGAAGCATTTGCCTAGACAGAGTGTAATGATAATAAATGCTCCATTTTCAAAAGCTTTTTAATAAAAATGTATATTATCCTATTTTTTTATTATTCTAATGGGTTTTTTTTTTTAAGTGTAGGTTGACATGTACGTCTACATTGTTATATATATTCGGGGTTGTTACATGCATATATAGGTCTTCACATCATTTTTGCATTACACGCATGATAAAATATTGCCACAATGCAATGCAGACTTCGCAAAAAAATTGATTTTATATGCATATCTATATGCATAAATATCATCAGCAGATTACTTAGGCAACATCTACATTTGTACTTAATTATACAGCTCATACATCTCATAAATATGAATGATATAGAAAAATGGAAATGAAATATTAAGCATATATATAATCCCTCATAGATGAGCTAGAAGCAATTCTAGCTCCAATATTTTTCTCAGTCTTTAATTTCTTTTCCTTCTTTTTATCCGACAAAAAGAAAAGGAATTCTTGCATCGCGGTTTCGGAAATGTCAGATATCCGTTCTAATCGTTACCGAGTGATTGATGTTTATCTGTATCATCAAGCAAATATCATAATCTGATAGCATATCTGTTGATATCCTGCCTCAAACTGTTTGAAATATTCACGTTTTTATTTGCTACATGTATATCACACCTTTAATCGATGCATGCTGTAGATTTCTTTTCTTTTTTTTTCATGGAATTTCAATATTGGAATGATTTCAAAAACATATTCTATAACGTTGCAATAATTCAAATGAATATTAATGTCGGAAAAAACCATGCTTTTTTATTCAAGACCACTGTTCTAAAAAATGAAAGCAAACAATGTATAATTATTATATTAATTTAAAATTTTAATATAGTAAAGTCACCTGATATCTCTGGAGGAGGAGGAGGAGGAGGAGGAGGAGGAGGAGAGAGAGAGAGAGAGAGAGAGAGAGAGAGAGAGAGAGAGAGAGAGAGAGAGGGGGGGTGTGGGGTGTGGGGGATACCAGGGAATCAATTATTAATTTTTGATCATCTTAAACAGTAAAAAAAAAGTGCTATATATCAAATTAGTTACAGACTGATACACTTTATGCCAAAGGTATTCATATTGATGCAACATGTAAGTCCTCTTGCCCACATTTTTCTTGATTCAATTTCAAAACAAGATAATACAGAGTGATTAGATACCCCAGGTCTGAGGATCCTTGAGTTTGAAGTCAGATGAAAATAGAATCATCAGAAGAATCTCAACTAATTTGTTCTAAGAGGGCGGGGGAGGGTCTGGCACATGAAAACGTATGACGAGCGATCGCAGCATTGTTTACATACCGTTACACCATTCCTTATAATTGTCAAATTTTTATTCCAGATTGGTTTCTGATGCGCAGATGTTTCAGGGTGATAAAAAAAAATTACATCGTTCTCCAAAACAGTTACACATTCAGTTTAAAGATGTGCTTTATATAAATCGATTCTTGTCGTAAATGCCAGTGCTAATTACAATGAAATATGAAATTGTCTATCGCGATCGAAGAAAAATCTTTGACGCGGCCAAAAATCCTACATTAAATTGTCACTGCCAATGACAGAATAAGTGTTTTAATAGTACTGTTGTATTGAAGATTATAGTGCAAACTGTGTATGTGTTAGAGTTACATGTACGATTTAGAACCATTTTAACAAGAGCTTGGACTTTGGGTAGTTGTGTCAAACAGTAATGTGACGTAGGCCTGTCTATTTCATTGCTGGCCACTCAGCCATGGCTCTTTGAAATCAACAAGATTTGTCTGGCTTTTGAACTAAGAGTACGCAGTCGGTGCATATTTCGCTTGAAACCGCGTCATTTTAACTTATTTTGACGCAAGAAATAGATAGCTACGCCCAACCGAAAGTCCAAGGTCATGTTAAAATGGTTCTAATTAATTTTTTTTTTAAATTCCCAGTATTGCATGTATGGTCCTTTTCAGATAGTCGATACACTGTCGTGTAGGCCGTGCGACTGGCAACCATGTAAAAAGACTACATGTAAAAAAACGCTTTGCAAATTTGCTATTGATTTCGTTACTGAGTGATTGACTTATGGTTAAATGATGGCGATCTTGTGAGCCTCTATTTAGATATAATTAATTGGATGATGAAGGAGTATGAAGGTCTACGTCCTAGCCAAACAATAAACTCTCGGGCCAATAACAGAAAACCTTTTGTAAAAACCTAGGAACGTCTACACACAAAGTATCATATGGCTAGATTCGAGGTGAACGCCATGAAATCTAACGGCATACATTTACTTGTACCTTAAACTTGAAGACAGAAAAGTCAGTCAACTTCATGGTGGCAATACATCATATGTAGATGGGGCAGCATATCTTTTATTGACAAAATTTTAACATTACGTCGAGGTGATTTTCCGAACATTGCAGAAAAGTCCCGAAAAATTGCGAATGCAACCGAACAAAAAATATATATTGCTTGTACATTGTATCTTGTAATTTTGACTATACATCAGTCAGCCCATCAGAGCCATATCTTAGTGAAAATCGGGCTAAAGCCTTCTTGCCCTTCTTAATTATCGCGCATAGCATGGAGCAGATCATTCAATTTGAATTACGTTATATCCTTTAAAAAATGGCGCATCTGAAATAAAATTTGAAAAAAACACTTTGCGATGAAAAAAGGGAAATTAATATTGAAATTAAGTTTTAAATAATCAGCTCGATACCACGAACCACAGGTACTAGTTAAACATATCAAACTAGGACCATTTTAGTTTGGTCTGTGCACATACTAGTACATTGAATTACTGACCATTTACTTACAACAGCTCTTAATTAGAGTACAACGCAACCAAATTGTAGTAACTGTTATACATGTACTATGACTTTCTTTGACCTAGTACTAGGTCGTGCCAACTACTGTTAACAACTATATGACATACTATAACTGTCATAGTCTCTAAGACATTGCTGGGTAAACCTTAGAGACGTTTTGACACGTATAATTCCTCTGCGTTCTCCGGTTGAAGCGCGGCATACATCGTGTACAAACTATGGAAGACAGATCAACACGGTTATACAACCGAAAGAGACAGGAACCTTGCCACATCTCAATGATATTATTTACATTCAGTATACGCGGGGGTCTACTGCTGCTTTGTTTTTGTGGTGTTATGTTTTGACACGAAGTCTTCGCACACAACAAAGGGAAAGGGGAGAAATGGATGGATATGAAAACAAGCACAAAGAGGGAGCTTTCTTTTAAATACCGGAAGTGCTTTGTAGAATCATGGTGTCTGGTCTTCTAGAATCTGTCTCTCAGTACAGAAATGTCATAGAGCCAAAAAAAAAAGCGACAGAGGGATCGATTTTAGAAACACCGTAAAACAACGTAACTCTTACAATGTATTTTGTCCAATCTACTATTAGCTATTCTTGTAGAAAAAAGATCGTTGAAACATTTACATGTAGATCAAGATCCTGATACAATGTACACTACATGTAGAATTCTTTATCTCCTTACATGTACATGTGTATAAGATTTCTAACTTAACAGTAAGTGTTGATGAAATTAGTGCAAACATTTGTTCTACTTGTAATTTCATTAGGATGTGAAGTCCTATGAATAACTAAATTAATATGAAACATTTTATAAATAAACACATGTGAAGACGTTTCAAAGGTATAAGTTTTAGACTATCTATCCAATACATGTACCTTCAAGTAAAATAAAAGCCTAAAGCACTCTATGCATACGTGAAAATCAGTTGCTTCTTTTGTCACCTAGTTTCATCGGACTTGTTATCAAGTTTGGTACATGTAACATTACGACGGTAAAATTGGTACTGTAAAATAATGCACGCAAGAATTTATCTAAAAAAAAACCATTTTGCCTGATAACAATGCCAGTGCCAAGGTAGCACTTTTGCACCCGTCTTAGCTGCATGTATTGAACAATTCAAATACAGGTGTATATATGCCAAATGATAGACCTTTCTTTAAGGAGTTTATAACTACTTTGTTATCATACCTTTCAGGTGAGATTCTTACCTTAAACAATAAATTCGTACTGGAAAATATTTTTTTTCGATAGGATTACCGAGATCAAAAAAAAAAAAAAAATCCTGAAGGAGTTTAAATTCCGATAGGATTTAATCAAAAGCCATTAGGATTTTAAAATCCGATAGGAAATCTTGATTTCCTACAGGATAACTACCTAGTCAGTGACAGCTTGTCAGTGTTTGAAACAAATTCCTGCAGGAAATCATTTTCTCCTAAAAGAAATTTAATTCCTATTTGATTTTTAGAAAATCCTTTAGAATTTTCAATATTTCTTGCAGGAAAAATATTTCTCGTGTGAAAATTATTGTTTTTCTTATGGAATATTAATTTTTAAAGGTAAATATCTCACCTGTCAGGTGAAACACACTTAAAATCAAAGTGGTTATATACTCTCTAGACAGTGGTCTATCATTTGGTATATTAGGATGTTTTTTACAAAACTGCATCCTAAGTAGGTGCATAATTATCACTTTGACACTGGCATAATTATCCGACACAGTGTTATAAGTGAAATACAATATAAGTACCAAAATGCAACAATGAATTAGCGCTATAAAGTGCTCCAATTGATAAGACCATAATTATACTAATCCCAGATAAGTTTTGAACAGTTTGCTTCATATCATTGCCGATCTCGAAATGAAGATAGGAAGAAAGTTCGATTATTCTTTTTTTTTTCTTTACGGTTGTCGTTTACTTTTCTCACGTTCATATGCATGCGACTCTAATCAATTAAATATGGATTTCTTACTGCAGTACAATTGATATACCATTTGACGAAACATGTATTGAAAATTTTAAAGCTTTTATAATCGTCACGAAGAAAAATCAGTATTTTTACATAAAAATTAATATTTCACTTATAAATAGTTCCACAGAATCCTGACAACTGAACGAAAACAACAAATAAAATCGAACATATAATAACATACATGGGGTTTTCTGTAAAGATTTCCCGCGTCACTTACTGTTGCCGAGTGCTCGAGACTTCCAGATTTTGGACTTGACTTTCGCGTTGACGACTTGGACCCACTTCAGCATCCCCGAGGAATTATCACCGAGCAAGAATAGCGACGTTTAACGTAGACAGGCATAAGGAAGCTGCCGGGATGAAATGATCCAATAAAATGGCTGTGAAGAATACGCAGACGACACAACAGACTTGCTTAACTAAGCTTGTTTGACGAAAAGGATTTTTTTTCTTCAAAGAAATAGTGTCCAAGATGGTGGAATCTGATAACAGGTGCGCGATTTACACACAAGCACCATGTCTTCTCTTTGAAAAAAAAACCATAACCGTTAAGGAGCACAATATTATCCAACACCTTTTTCTTCTTAATTTTTTTCTTTTACATGTTGCAGAGCATCTCGATTCAATCGTTATACTGGATCATCATCAAAGCATGGTGCGTGTTACTATAGCCGAAATATCTATTAATACATCATTCCGCATCAGCAGCTATGCAAAGGAGGCGACACGTCTATTTAACAGAAACAATGTCATTTATGTGCGAAACGAGCAATTCTGTGATTAAGTTGTTATCACTATCTCAGCACTTAATTATCACCAATCTGCGCTTCGACGGCAGCAATAAAATGAAAGACTCCTCTCTCTCTCTCTCTCTCTCTCTCTCTCTCTCTCTCTCTCTCTCTCTCTCTCTCTCTCTCTCTCTCCCCAAGAAGCAACAGACGATGTTATTAAGATATATAGACTTTTATAAGAAAAATCGAACGATGTTAAGATACATAATTATTTTTAGCATACATCCCCCCCCCCTCTCAAGAAAAAAGAGAAATTTCTGATGGCAAAATGGCCAAAAATTACTTGGGATGCGTTGAAACTTGTGTTTTACCAATAGACGAGCCGCCTACACATGCATAATACGATACCGCCATTGTATGGTTAGTGATTTGTTTGGAGAAAACGCAGACCTCATTAGAGGAAACTTCAAACCCGAGGCTAATTAAACACTTGTCATGCATTTCCAAGGGCTTTTCGTAATTAGCTTGGCGGAAATCAATCATCTGGGTGGAAAAAAAATTGCATAGCAAGATGGACAACTCAAATAAGTCAAAATACACGATTTAACTGAGCATTTTTTAAAATCAAAATTCAAATTGGAAAACTATCCGGAGTTAATAAGATTCTGTATTGGGCTTCAGAAGTCCCAGATTAAATTCAGTTTTTAATTTCAATTGTATCTATTACATGTACCTTTAAAGTCCAGAAACTGCAAACTGGGTTTTTTTTACTACATGAACCAAAAACTTACTGTTCTGAAATTATTTTTGGTGTTTGTTTGCCCTTATAATATTCATAAATTCCCCAAACGTTGACTATTTTGAATGTTAGATAACTCTTAAAAAAACAATTTTCAGTTTTATGTTTGAATGATTTATTTTTCATTCATTCATTCATATTTTATTTCCCTCATATGAGGATTATTTCAGAACATACAATTATACATACATGCAACACATATAATTATAAGACAAAGCATAAGTATTTACATATATACAAATAATGAAAAAAAGGGGGGAAGGTCCTACACGGGGGAGGGGGCACACACATACACAGGTTATGCTGCTAACATTCGGTTAGGTTGAGATTTGAGGGTCTGATTGTAGCGTGCAGCAGTGTCTCGGATGTAACGAAAGTTAAATATATGTATGTATGTATGTATGTATGTATGTACATGTTGCAATAGGCGGTTTTTGTAGGTCAAGACAAACAGAATTAATAAACATTTATTTTTTATACACAATAATGCATGGATTGGCTATACGTCACAGAGACATGATTGAATATGCATGGAATATTTCTGTCCGAAAAAAAAATCTTGTATACATTTTTAAAATTAATATGATGTCGAGAAAATTCTTGCAATACATCTCATAGCATTTGTTTGGAACTTATAAATAATTATCTTGTTGATAGTTTTATATATGGATACTGGTGACATTATTATTGCGATGAAATGTTATGGTGTTTTTTTTTCATGTATATAGATTAGACAGCAGCAAAATCGAGAAATAGAATAAATCATAACGAAAAGACATACAGTGTTAATCTGCCCTTGTCACTGCTCTATAGATACCTAATCTGTGCTTGAAGATAGGTATGTAAAGGAATACGTGTCACTGGCGTCGGAAGCAAAATGAAAGTGGGGGGGGGGGGGGCTAGACTAATCCTCAGAAATATTGAGAAAAAAGTAATTCCCAAAATCATGGAATCTTTCCTGCGAGAAAAAGTGTGGGGGGGGGGGGGGGGCTGAACCCTCTATCATGCTATGTTTCTAATGGTTAAGTATAACTTTGCAAAAAAAGTCCCCCCCCCCGGTTCCGACGCCTATGCGTGTATATGATAAGACATATAGATACTCATCAATGTCAATGATTTAAAAGCTAAAATATTAATGTCCAAAATTCTAAGTAAATAAAGCAAGCAGATATGTGAGAGATTACATAATATAATCAATAACTGGTTACATCCAATTTCAAGGAAACTCTTCTTTTTATCAATCGTACAGTCTTTTTACCGGTCATTTCCATCGCCGGTCTGTTTCGATTACTTCTTCATCAGAGCTAAACTCGATGAAGGCGAGGCTAATGGAATAATTCCGGGGAGGGGGTAGTTGGCGTTTTCGAGGAAAACGCGAGGGGAGGGGGGGGGGGGGGGGGGTAGTAGGGGGTGGTAGATGGGTATATGTTTATTTGTGGTAAAGTCAGTACGTATGAATTTTCCTGTCGGGAATGGGGAGGGGGTGGGGCCCCTTTGATCCCGTTTTTTTTAATCAGCACAAAGTTAAGACTAGATTAATTCCGATCGTTTGAATTTTTTTTACAGGTCGAGATGCGGTTATTCGTAAATACAAAGTAATCATCTTCAAATTTGTGGCTGCTAATTTTTGGTAGTGTTTAAGTCTCGCAAGTTCATTATGAACGCAACTTTAACGAATAATGAATAAAAACTGCTTCATTTTGGTTTGATGAATAAAATTGATATATTCATTTAGGAATAACAACGAAGATAAGGCAAGGAAGAACTATGACACAATCACAGAATAAATTCATGATCAATTGCAATATATGATTTAAAAATGAAATATTTACATGTTGAACGTTATCAACATATTTATGGAGACGGAAGCGTCAGAGCGTATATTATTCTAATCTTCACTCTAAATCTCTCATGAAATGAGAAGAGTCCTAATAAAACGGAATTTTACCTTAAATCATCTCAGACTTACTGCATATTTATTTTTTTTTAAACAAAATTCATGAAATCTATATTGGTTTTGTATCTCACATGAACAGCAATATGCCATTACTGTGTAAATGGCCAAAAAAAAAAACCCCAAAAAAACAAAACAAAAAAAAAAACCCCAAAAAACACACAAACGTCTGAAATGCATTTTAACTCATACAGCTTATAAATATTGCAGATAATTCCATCTAACTTTGCTTAATTACTCAAACAAATAACTTTTAAAAAAAAGGAATTTAAAAAAAATAAAAATTGAGATACCATACCTGGAATAATTTGAAAATTTCGATAAGTATACCACTGCGGTTTTTCAGTCCAATCCATCGATTCCAAAATCAAACCACCAAAACAAGAGCACCAATGTTGTGTGCCCTGGTTAACTACATGTACATGTAGTACTTCTCTCTCATCACATCAACAGTACTTAATGCCCGCTTGTACCATGCAACCATAATTGCAGTTTGAGCGCTTTTTAGATACAACATTTTTATATAAATATACATGGAGGAACAACGTACAGTTTGAAAAAATCAAAAGTTAAATACTGAATTTCCATAAATATTGCCAAAAAGGCACGGGAGAAATTGTTTTTTAAGACGGTACCCATTGCGTTACTGGTTGTTTGAATCACGTGACTCTCTGTGTCACGCTGATTTTCCCGCCATGTGTCGCCATGGAAATGTAATAATAGACGTTGGAGAACGCAATTAAGGAAATTAAATCAGAACATATACAACACTTCTGGGTCAAAGTCTACTGGTAAACTTGTTAACGCGATGTTGTTGTTAAACAAATATGCCCTCGATCATCGTATATTTTATCTTGATAAAACCATTAAAAATAGAAATAGGTAAAACATTATCTGTTGACATTTGAAACATTATAAAATACAAGTTAACGATTTATATGTTAGAATAAATCGAAGAAAATTTTTATATGTAACTCTCTCACTGTCTCCCAAACATTTCAAAAAATATTTAAATAATCCTATCGCATGTATAAATGTAACATGCAGCACGATTCTTCAAAATTAAAAAAAAGTTATTGTGACGGAGAGCTCCAAAGGGAAAAATTGAAGCAGCCAGAAGATTTTATTCAATTTAACACATGCGCGGATCCAGAATATGGGGTTTTTTTTTTTGGGGGGGGGGAGGGGGGTGAGGGGATATCAGAGTTGCCTGGGATACCTATTTTCGGTAATTTAATCTGGTAAATTTTAGAAATTTAACTTTGAGATCGAAGGGAGAGGTTCTTGATCCGACCATTCAACCCCTTATGTTTTCAAGCAGTCGAAATTGGGCAATCACTTTGCGTGTCATTATTCTGGTTAATACGAAAAAGGCGTCAGTACAAAATGTTGTCTCGACGAATCTTACACAGATTCAGCATATTAAGCAAATGACACAAACCTTGATTTTGAACGAAGTCAGTCAGATTTAAAAAAATATGTATATGTACATAAGTCTGCATTTTAAATGAATTTGTTCATTTAACGACACAACAAAATAAATTTTTATTCACCCCCCCCCCCTTTTATAGCTGACAAATCAACAAAGTTATAAAGAATCTCTCTCTCTCTCTCTCTCTCTCTCTCTCTCTCTCACAATTTTTTTGCCTTGAGTATTTTTATGTTTCATCAGTAAAAAGATCATAAGCAGCCGTGAAGGAGAGAAGTGTGGTGAGTATGATAAGGGAGCCGAGTGAGGCACTCGCTTCTGCCGTTTATTTCTGGAATATTAGCCGGCGCTCGTGCGCCATTGATCAGATTCTCTGCTCCCCAGCGGTGGAAAAATTGTCAGAAATTTTCTCAGAATTCCAGTCTGTTTTATGCAAACCACGCAAACAGTGTCAGCCACTAAATTCTGCGACAAAAATCTGCATTGATCCACTGAGGAGGAGAAAATAGTAAATGTGACGTCACAATCGGCAGGTGCCCGTTTTCCGACCAGAATACATATATGCCGATCGAGAAATTATAAGGTAAATTGAATTTAAACAGTAGAGTTTACGAGTTTTTGGTTATAACCATTTATGATGTTGATTTTATAAATCATAGAATTTTTTCCCAAAGAATTCCACATTTTGATATTCGATTGTCAGAAAGTGCTTCAAAATGCAACAAAATGCATATATAGATCTCTATCGACCAGCATGTATATGCACCAATGAGTTGACTAATTTTTTTTCCTTTCTCTCCTAATTCATAAGTTATCACACTATGTCATATACTTATGGAACGCCTGCTTTATAAAGATCGTGTCGAGAGATATATCTACTTAAGGGAAACAGTGTATTGTAATTGCATACAAATTCAAGTTATATGAATAAAATAAAAGAAACACATACATGTATGCGTGTACATGAAACTTGAGAAATGAAACCAGGAAGTTAAAAATAAATGAATGTATGCTACAATATGTGGTTTACTAATCTTATCTTCTTAATCTATCCATTCGTGACTGACAAAAAACCCCTCAAAAACAAATGAATATATCGGACATAGAAAAGACAAATAAAATGTTGGCGATCTATTCTGTCGAAGAGATGCAAATTGATAAAAACTGCTTCTGTTTGCAGTATTGACTTCCTACACATTCCTGGGTCCGCTCGAGGAGAAAGCGGAATCTGGTTAACGATTTTGCGTCAGTTAGTCGAACTCCCCGATTGATGTTTCATGTGTATTTACACTGAACTTATTTCCCGCATATTTTTTTTTTTTAGAAACAAGCTCGAGTTAATCCGTAGATGAGATGCAAGAGATATCGCGAAGTTTTCGTAAGGCAGCTAGGGCTGTATAATCTCTCTCTCTCTCTCTCTCTCTCTCTCTCTCTCTCTCTCTCTCTCTCTCCTTAGACGCTATTGGGTTTTATCATGACAATGATGCTTAGAATGTCACTTAGAACCGCGGATTACATAATTTGCAGACACAGTAAACTAGATAATTACGTACACAGCGGCCAGTTATTCCCTGTAATTACCGAGTTATTAGGATGGAACTTGGTCATAATTGCAGGGCACCTAGTGTGTTGGGCAATTAATCCTCTTCATCGGTCGATTCATTTTTTAAAAATTCTTAAAGAAGTGAAACCAGGCATATATTTCTTCCGTAACCCGAGCTGTATGTATATACATGTACACCGACATTCATATTAATTTACCGCTATCATACGTAAAAATCTTAAGACAAATTACTATTGTGTCTTATTGATGGACCCTTATGGTACGGAAGACCCTGTGTAATTTCTGTAACCATATCTCATTCATCGACGGTCATTATTGATCTAAGAATTCCCAGGATAAACTGATGCCAGTTGGTTCCCCGAGTTCGTCTTCCCTCTTGCTTCTAATCAACATTTTATCATTTGAAGATGTGAGCAAACCAGACATAACCAAACCATAGGCTAGGAATGTGAACTTCAATAATATAAAAAAAAGTCTCTGATTTTTAACACATTCACAATGAACTAATGTTCACCTTTCGATGCCTTTGGACTGCAAGCAGGTTTTACAGCTCAAAGTGATTTTTTAATTTTTTTGTTTTACAGATCTCCTAAAAATGGCGGAAGAAGTTAATATGGACAATTTCGAAGAGAAAATAACCTTCGGAGTTGATTTGGTCGAGGCTGCTTTGAAACAACTGAGTATTATAAACACTATAGAAAACGACAACCGATTTTGTGATGAAAAGTTTATACAACGCGCAGTGCAAAGGTACGAAAAATACTGGCTCCCTCTAGCGGCCGAAAACAAGGATAAGATTTTGCCAGCGCCACTGGACGTTGAATGGGTGTGGCACTGCCATTTACTTTCGCCTGTGAACTACGACGAGACTTGTCGTGAAATGTTCGGCCAAGCGATCGATCATAAACTCTTCTCCAGCGCTGAAAGAGAAAAAGAAATTTCAGTTGCCAAGATCCTGTGGAAGGACAAGTATCCGGATGTTCCGTTTGACGTGGAGGAAATTCCGGAAGAAGTTTCTGAGTTTGAAAGTAAGATAACGTACGACCTTCCAGGTGCCGCTAAACGACAGCGAGGATTTAATTACCAGGTGTCTTTACCACATTTTAAAGACAAAAAATATCTTGAGGACGCCGTCAGGCGATACAAGAAAATGCTTTACTTGAAACTGAAGAACCCGGGGGAATTTTTGGTTCCATGTTACGACATGGACCTCGTTTGGCACTCGCATCAACTTCATCCGAGTGTTTACAAACAGGATACAGAAAAGGTTCTTGGGAAAATCTTCAACCATGATGACTCCGTCGTTGATAGAAATCTAGGATCAAAACTAAACAAAGCCGACGAGAAAACGCGGAATCTTTGGAAAGAAACCTTCAATGAGAATTTTTCGAAGGCAGGAGCTATGTTCCGGGGGGATCCGCCCTACGACTCTTTGACACCTCCGACTAAAGAAGAAGTCCGGGCATTCTCGACCAAGATTGCAAGCATTAACTTCGATTACGTAGAAATAGAGGGATTACCCGATGAACTGAGAAAGTTTAAAATTAAAATTCATTTGATGGCGAATGAGAGGGAAGGCCCGCAGGTCGGGGCACTTAGAGGACCAAACAGGAAGTGGGACAAGAAGAAAAAAATCAATTTCACTTTTGACACAAAATCATACAATAGCGTTAAATTGACTCTCCTTGAGATTCACAAACCTCTCTGCGTTTCGACTTCAGAGCAACTTGGTCAGTGTGTGTTTCAAATGTTAGAACACGTGGAAAACGCACCTATCGAAAACGAGACTGAAATTTCGGAGATATTGACAGTAGATGAGGAACGGCAGATTCGTATACAAATAAAGGCAAGCGTAAAACTTACGGCGAAAATCGGACCCTGTTTACTTTTCCTGAAAAACGGGAATTACGATAATAGAATCTGCATCATGCCTGAACATGTAAAGCAAATGTGGGGACCAATTCCGTTACCTAGGTTACCGACAGGAAAAGACAACCAATGCATTGTTGCAACACACAAGTAATCATTCAATTTGTTTGCTCAACATGCATGCGTGAACCCAGATTTTTTTTTCCAGAGGATGGTCCGAGAAATACACGATACTTTTGTTTGTCGGTAGGGGAAGGGGGACCCACTTTTCGGAATTTTCTTATATTTTTTTTTTTATATTTTTTGTGATTAAAACTATGAATTTTCTAGTGGTCCGTATCCTCCCCCCCCCCCCCACACACACACACACACACGCGTGCGCTCTTAAGATCCGCGTAAGAATATACGCAATCCAAAGAAAATAATTGTGCTACTTTTTTCAAACAACATGTACAATGTATATAGCAGTAAATCAAGCAAAATATAGCAATCAAGTAATTAATAATTGGATTTCATTTACTTATTGTACGAAAACCTGAACATGTTCCGCTTATCATGAAACTCTTGACTGTTACATGTTCTATTTCGCATACATGTATTTATTTTCAGATTTCTGAATCATAATGGGGATTTGACCTTTACTTGTCGTGTGATACACAGCCTTCCTCTCCTATTGTCCGCCATTCAAGTGTTCTACCACGACAAAATGGCGGCCGTGGGTCACGTGATCAGCACGGATCAACTTCCGCTGTCCTCAGAAGTTTGTATAATTCTATAATTCAAAACACTTAAATTTATGCAATGCATATGGATGAGTACACATATGGAATTTTGGTAATTTATGTATGGTTTTATTTATTAATAAAATAATTACACACTTACATGTATATGACATGCATGTGACATTCGAAAGAAATTGTCAAGTTATGTGATTAATCGTTAATTTGCCAGCATTGACAAAAATGGGTACAATGCAGATATGCAATTTTCAACCGAGTGGAGAAATCAAGACGAGATACTGAAAAGCTTGAATGAAGAGCCTGTGGTTGTTGTTAAAACCCTTAAGTGACAACCGTGTGTTTACGGTGCTACAACTCGGTCGAATGTAACAATAAATACCGTGTAACCTGTTTTTTTCTGCAGGATGCGAGTTTTCAATGTTAATAAATAAATGCATCATTGTTTTTTTTTTCCAAAAACCCTGTCAGATATTTGAAACAAAAAAATTAAAAAAGATCTGTCAGATATTTTAGAAAATATTTTGACAATAGAATAATTTAAAACCATTTATCGTAAAAAAAAAACCTGAATTACTTGGAATTGCATCGCGAAAAAGGGATATATCGTCAGTAAATTTATAACACCCCCACCCTCCCCCGTAGCAACTTGAAAAAAAAGTTTAATTTAAGGTTTGAAGGGTTTGTTTCAGTCATTTGAAGCCGCGACATGCAAGTATTAACCCATAAATAACGAATATTAAGCCATTTTTGACGAAGGACTACTGTATTTAAGTAAAGGAATTCTGGGATGCAGTTGAAATTTCTTGATTCATTTCGAATGTACAGATTTATTTACATGTAGCTACAGCTCGTTCTATTTCCGCGCCTTAATCTATAGAACTAGCTTCTTTCCATTAAATTGCTATATAATAACGGTACCGGTTTTACAGAAAAATCAAAGCAAAGCTTTTTAAAGTTTTCTTGTCTTTATTGCCATTCATTTTTTTGTTTTCTCGGACACTGCTTCATTAAAGCATTGACTTGTCTTACAAAATCTATTGTCCTAGTGTAACATGAAAGTGAAAGAAAATTATCAACTTTCAGTTTCATCTAGGATATCGAATTTTTTTTTTCGAATAATCCTTTTGCTACATATCATAATCAATACAAGTGAAACGCAGTTATCTTTTCATTCTTTGACTAGCATGCTCATTTGTTTTAATAGCTAGACGACAACATGTCCATTTGTTTTTATAGCTAGACGACAACATGTTCATTTGTTTTTATAGCTAGTCGAGCCAAAGAACTGCCCCGCAATAGTCCCTCTGTCTGGACAGAGATCGATTCTGATTAAGAACAAGGAGGGAGACTGGGGCATCATAACGGGACAATGGACGGGATTCCGAAGGGGCAAAGGGGGCCTACCAGGTAACAGCTACGAAGTTTTATTTGAATGTCAGACAATAAACGTGTTTACAATTTACAATTATATTTATTGTAGCTGTAAATGTAATTACTTCTTGCATAAATAAATTATAATGATTATGGTACAATATTTAAATATAAAACTTTGAATTTTATAATGAAAATCACTTTGACAGGAAATAAGCAAAATAAAGGGAGAAGAGGGGTCCCCGGAAGCCCTGGAACACTAAGCATCCGGTTTTTCAAGTGCATCCGGAATAACTGGGATGAGCTTGCTTTGCCCTACCTTACAAATGTGTTTAAATTTCATCTTCATGACGTCGATGTTGACCTGGAGCATGGCGTCATTCAAATTGTCTCAGAAACAAATGAGATTGCGGAAAACTTGACTCTGGCATTTAGCGTAGCTCTGTTGCATGTGCTTTGCCAGCCGCGACCTTTAACCCCGGAAGGAACAGGCGCCACGGCAAATTCGGGAACTCCAATCAGGGGGTCTAAGGAGATTAAACATATACCATCGGAAGACCTCGGACTTGTAGTTGCAGCCGGATACACAGAAAAAACGCCAAATAACCAGTATATATACAGAAAACATGGCGCCGAGGGAGCTTCCGGATCTAAAACGGACCAAAATGGCGTGGGATACATGTACGCCATTGATCCTGTGGACGTCATTGAGTCTGCAGCAGAGGAGACTCCGGCGACTGAAAATCATACTGACCCGACAGACGAAATTCGACCTGCTACGGAAACTGCTGCCGAAAACGGAGACCACCAGACGGATATTCCGGACACGGCCGGATGTGGCGGTTGCGGAGGATGTGGAGGTTGTGGGGGTTCGTGTGGGAGCTGCGGTGCCTGTGGTGGCTGCGGTGGTTAATTGGCAGTGATCTACGTACATTTTAGATTGCTCCTTTACACATAGTCTGACTAATTATTAATATGTTAGGGAGTATACATGTAAGCAGCACATTGTACATGTACTTTTAAATAAAGTAGCCGATAGACAGCTAGCATACATGTATGGATTAGCTTAATCTACTACAAAGTATTATCTAAATTTAGGATATTTGATTTATTCGTCACATATGTGTACAAACCGATGGCTTATTTACGGTACTGTAGTGATTAATTTGTTAATTGATTAAGACTTTTTAAAATTTATTTTAATACTAGTATATCAATATGTAAAGAAGAACAAATATAATTGAATTTGAAAACTTTTGAGAATAACAAAAGAAAAAAAAATCGTATATTAATTTTCTGTCTCCTATGGGGAAGTTGTCAATATATGTAAGATAATTATACATAAAATAATAAAAGAAAATGAATATGCAAAATTAAAGTTTTGATTTTATATATTCAAGTATACAGATTTAAAATCAGTAATTAATTGTTTCTCTATTTCTCCAAAAAAATTGCTTGATGCAATGTTTATAATTAGCTTTTTATATGGCAACTTTAATTCTATAGTTGTTATAATAAATAATTTGTTCATGTTCATTAATGTCTTCATTGTACTTTTGTAGCTGCAGGTCTGCAATTTACGGCGCACAAAAAATTGCGCTAGTTTTGGACTGGTTAACCTTATTTACACACAAATTCAGTGAAAACAATTAGTACCATTAAATTCTTCAGACAATTTACTACTGATATTGTTACTTTACTTGCCTCAGACTTTCTTTAACACATGCTAAGTAACCGACCTCGGAAAATAAAGTATTATTAATATTAATTCACGTCGAGATCGAGAGTCGCCATTTTTACATGTAAACAAACTGCACCACTTCACTTTACAGGGCTGGTGATCGTGTTTAAAAGAATATCAGGGGCAAGTGAAGTGACGATATCTGTAGTCGCCATTTTTACATGTAAACAAACTGCACCACTTCACTTTACAGGGCTGGTGATCGTGTTTAAAAGAATATCAGAGGCAAGTGAAGTGACGATATCTGTAGTAAATTGTGCGAGGAATTTTTTGGAATCAAATATTTGTACAGAATAAGTTCGGAAATGAGATTAATCAGTCCAAAACTAGCGCAATTTTTTGTGCGCCGTAAATTGCAGTTTTTTTTACTATGGGAGGCACTGTAGCTCCCAGGTCGTCCATCCGAATGTTTTCAGACCGGGAGCTACAAACCTGCAGCTATGTACTTTTGCTGTTAATTTTCGTGGATTATTTCTTAATTAAGTATTCAATGTATAACGACCACATTTTGCACCTAATAAATGAATGGCCCGATGATCTTAATCATGATTATATCATTTTGCAGGTGTTATCAAATAAAAATGCTCCACCATAGGAATTTTCAGAATTTTGATTATGGTCCAATTTAATACACCTTGAATTTTGCATTGAAGTCTATGGGCAACTTATGTTTTATTAAGATATTGTAGAAAGTAACTTAAAATTCGTTAACTCTCCTGGTTAATACATACATAAACTTTCTCTTTGTCAAAATATGAAATAAAATGAATCATTTACCGCAGATATTTTGACGAAATTAATTTTTTCTTTTTTTCATAAAGGGGAAATAACTCTTAAAAAAATTTTAAGGTGCAAAATATGTTGTCAGTCAATGTGAATTTGGTTTATTTCACTTTCAATGTTATCTAGGAATACATATTAAACTATTTTAAAATGATTCAAAATTGTTTAATATCCCTTCATTATACATTGAATACCTTAAACGATCAAAAGTATAGCTAGTATATTGAGAGCACGAACTTCACGGACTTGCACGGGCTGGCCATGCTAGGACAGGATGCTCGAGAGTTCTAGCTAAACAACACAAATTTTGGCGAATTTCCCAGTTTTCGTAATGGCCCCGGCTCTGATGTTTTCCTGGCATGTAAAATATCAAACTCGTTAAAAAAAGGTCAGGCAAATTTTTAGAACAAAATTTATTGGACTATACATTACAAAACCGAATCCTAGTGTTGCGTGTATCACAGAAAATTAAAGACAGTGAACAATGTAAATATAAACATGTAAAAGTTATTACGTCAAAAAATCTCACTTCCTTGATCCGATTTCCACAGAAAGTCATTTTTTGTTTTTGTTTTTTTTTTTGTTTTTTGTTGTTGGTTTTTTTTTTTTTTTTTTGGGGGGGGGGTCATATACTTGTAAAAGAAGCATGACAAAGGGAAAAATACATATAGAACCGACCGTATCTCTCCGGTGTCTTCCCACTTAGCTAAAATTCTGAGTTTTCTATGGGTGACTGATTTTAGCTAAGTGGGAATGGTGCACAGGTAAGGGTGTCAAAGAACAAAGGAAATTAATTACAGGTGAATTATAGTCTGTTCTAGTTTTGACCTTAGGTAAATCTTTAAATAACAAAAAATATCAGGATTTTTTTTTTAAAGATTATATATAAAAAAAATTGAATACCTGTAATAGAAGTAAATTTTAATAATTAAAAAGGGGTTGTTCTATTGATTGATCTTACATAGATAAATTTTATTCAAAATTACCCAATATTCATTCTTTTGAGTGATAAGAAGGAAAACAGACATAGTTGCAATAAATTTTATTTTAAGTACAGTCATAGTCAACAACAAGCTGTGTATAGCATTTTAACATATTTTGATATATTTTTGCAAGTTTTACATAATTACTTAAGTACTTTAATAAATACATGCACTTTAAAATATGATTTCATCATGCACATCAATCATACACTTGTATACATAGCAGATAAATGCAATCATTACATATGCCACTGATCTTATATTTCACTTGAACATCTGTTAACATCACTCCAGACGAAAATGTTTAACATAACATTACACACATTTCACTCGACACATCACTCCAGATGAAGGAGACGAGAAGCTGCATCCGCATACTCCATCAGCTGGATGGTGCCCTGTTGGAGTCGGTCCTTCAGATGTCGGATACGGCTGTCAAGTTGCCTGTACTTCTTCTTCTTTGGACGCACAACAAAGAAAACGATCACCAGCCGAAGTACAGGTCCACGGTCCCTCGAGGTTGATGTCTTCCTGGGATGTTGGTAACTTTGGGGTTGTGGTGGACCGGTTCCTGTAGAGTGAGGACTTGCAGGCCTGGAAAGTAGGAATGTTCCTTATTATGTCCTCCACCGAGTCGTCACACTCAAAATTACGCAGTCCTCCTATTTCTTCATCGTAGATGGTAGGGATGGGTGTTGCTTCCTCTCTGCACCTCTTCTTCACGCCACTGGTGAAGGACTCTGCCGCCAGTCCAATGTAGTCCTCTTCATGGCTATGCGGTCTTCCAAAGGCTACCACGATGTTGTTGCATGTTGTCAGTGTGGCTGGGCACTGCCTGTCGACACATCTCCAGTAGGTTCTGTTGTTGTACTTGTTCCGAATGGAATACTTGAGGCCAGCATGTAGAAGGAAAAAGCCTCCTCTTCCATTGTCTAGAAAATCCAACCGTACTAGCGCGTTTGCCATACTTAAGAAGATGATCATAAAAAAGTACTTACTTTATACCATTATGTTTTGAAGATACAAACATTATGTCAATTTTCTTTAAAACATCGAACAGAACACTTTGAACCAAGGAATGAGCATTTAATGAAATTTAATATTGCATTTACATCAAGCATCAGTTTGATTGAAGATTCATATTTATAAATATTAACTAATAAATTATCTCAATTATAAGTGAAACAAAATAATGATGATCTTATTAAGCCGTCAACCTCTGCTGTGTATTGTTTATTTAAGCAATTGCTTACCATGCCTATCAAATTTATTTTATTTTAAATCTAATTTTGTTTTATTTTTTTTTCAAATTTTATTTTTGATTTATAAATATAAAACCTTTCAATAAATGATAATTCTTACGAAATTTTTATAACACTGTAAATCAATGTTGTCATGAATATATAACTATATTTCATTACATATAACTTGTTAACTTGTCTATACAGGTAGTTAACACCTAAAACAGACTATACTCAATGCTCACTCAGGTGTGAAAATCACAATTTTAGCTAGGTGGGAATAAGAATTTCAGAATTTTAGCTATCCATATCCATCTCTCCATATAGGAATAAGACCGAACGTGACTTTCTGAATAAAAGTTAGACTGGTTGGTCAGGAGAAGAAATCGTTTTAACACAGACAAGAATTTAAAGCGGAAAGTCTGGACATGACATTATGTCACCATTTATTATTATCATGTGACCGATTTTTTCTTTTGCGCCCTAATTATTGCTCGCTATAAGAACAAGAACATGCTTCTTCAAGTTACATCGGTTTTTCCTTCTTACGTCGACATCCTTCCTGACAAAACAATGTTACCCACAAAGTACAAAGTACCATGTATAACTTGGTAATCGTACCACATACATGTAATCTCCGGCAATATGCGTCATTGTTTTCCTTCAGTATAAATTTCACGAACATCTAAATATCATAACAGTTTTTTTTTTTTAGACTGTGAATGTAAATAGAGGTAAGATGTTCATTTGCAAAATGAGTAGCTATTTTAACGAATTTACGTTTGCCTTAATAACTAAATATGTTATTGTTTTCAATTCATGACATCATAAAAAGTCTAGATCTGTCTAAACGACTTCCAGTATATATAACTTACAATTGGATTTTGCAATCGAAAGTAGTTTTTGTCAAGTAGGATAACTAACAGCTAAATAGCCTTTTTCTTGCTCAAATTTTATCGAAGTGAACCATTGCATGAAATGCAATCTCTTAGTCTATATAAATTTAATATAATAATCAGAAAGAAAAAGTTCCCAAACATATCAGGAAATAATATTTCGACCTTTTTGCACTAGTCTAACAAAACGCTATCTTCAGATACATGTACATGTAATTCATTTCAAAATTAGAACAAATTAATTATACCAGATCTATAGATTTTAAAGTAGTGATAAATTGATGTAAAATTTTATAGATGGAATAAAATATGTTAACTTAAAGTAAATCCACCCTCCTGTGACGTCATACATTTTACATAAACCATGAATTCATTAAAATTCTTGCAAGTAGATTTGTAATTTCTATGTTATCATAGGTGCACATCAAAAACTCAAATCATTGTTTACTTGGAGATATTTAATAAGCGTTTTTCATCCTTGTATTCGACATAATTCAAAAATGACAAAGGGAAATAACTCTTTTCTACTTTTCTCTAAGTGATATATCTAAATGCTATATTTTTTCTAAAGTAAACAATTTTTTCTTTTTTTTAATTAATTTTAGTTTTCTGGCATAGTAAGCAATAAAAATTAAATAGACAAACAAGTTTCCATCCAATTATATTTAATTTTTAAACAAAAAAAGTGTGATTTTCAGATGATAATTTCAGCCTTTGGTTTTTATTCCCTTACA
The DNA here is from genome assembly GCF_963853765.1 of Magallana gigas. NCBI lineage: Eukaryota > Metazoa > Mollusca > Bivalvia > Ostreida > Ostreidae > Magallana > Magallana gigas. The sequence goes on from NC_088856.1 coordinate 36,356,194, forward strand.
TCTTAAATAATATGGATACATATATATTTTATTTATTTTTTGATGAAATTCAAGTCCAATAAGTTAAAAAAGAGTTAAGTTTTTAACTTTGAACCCATGATTTTATAGGTACGGGAGTTACCTTAAGGCAAATGAATTGAAATTAGTTTTTTCTTGACTTAAAGAAATTTTTAAAAAATCGAGGAAAATAATCATAAAAAAAACTGTTAAGATATGTTCCTATATTACTCTTTCTTTGCATTATAATTTAAATTTAGCAAAATTAATAATTATAAATTGCATACCTTGAAATCAGGACATATCAAAAACATAAAATTTAATAGTATCATACATGTAACAAATAAAGTCTTGGTAGGGGCCTGATTAATATCCTTGTTATGTCACTAATTAATTGCCACAATCGAGTTGTATTACAAAGGATACCCAGAAAACAAAAAAACCTTATTTTAGACTAACGTTTCCCTGAGTTTGGGTTACATGTGACAGCGATGGTTAAACCATATCACAAATGTACCTTAATCACTTATCTTTCTTAATTAAATTAATCTCATGTTAATTATCATTTTATTATAATATATTTACAGCAGACTTGTTCATTCTGACGCAGGAAAAATTCAAAAGCACCAAATCACAGAAAAGGGTCAACATTAAAGGAAATAAATGGCTTTCACAAATTCAGATCGCAACGCTTTAGATGATGATGATAAAAACCGCACTGTTTTACTTGGAATCAACAATACAACCTCTGGAATAAATACAACTTTCCCCGAGTACGATCCGGAGCAACAAACAGAGAAATTGCCACTAAACAGTTCTTTATTGTCCGTTTGTATCCTTGTAGCAGCCTTGGGCATCACTGGGAATATCGTAACAATGGTTAAAATCGTGTACGATTCCAAATTACACACACCAACGTTTGCTGCAATCGGGCACCTCGCGTTTGTAAACTTCTTGGCACTTATTGTTCTCACCGTTCATTTAATTCTGGTCGTGTGGGTAATCAAAATCAAAAACTTGTGGACACAGTTGACCGTCGTGTTTATAAGCGATACATTATACTTAAGCTCTGCCTGTCACGTGTTGTTACTGTTGTCCGTGAGATATTTGATCACAGTCCATCCTTTACAGAGCAGACGACGTTTAACGGTAAAAGCAGTGTCTTTGTGCTCTATGACAGTGTGGCCTGTAAGCGTCCTGTTCGGAGCCATCAAATCATATTTTTTCTATGTCCATAAACAAACCGGAAGCCATTTCATGATGCTTATCAATAGCATCACCTATATTATCTTTTTGCTTTTAGTTTGTTTTATTACATTTGCTTTGCATGTTTGGAAAATCAGAGCTATACAAACATCTCGCTCTGCTACAAAACGAATACAAACGAGAATGAATCTTGTTGTAACAGCAATTATAACTGTTTTTGCGATGTTTCAGATTTTTGCTATTGCAAAATCCCTTTACATTTACAAAGGCTATTGCTCTAAATCTAAATATGTTGGAGTGTATACCTTTTTTCACTTAAGTATGATTCTGTCTGGATATTTGACGTTTTCTCTAAATCCGTACATATTCTTTTTTCTGTCATTTTTTCGGTCTTGTACAATGAAGAAGAAATTAAGTGCCCCGGAGTCAACTGAAATTCCAACATTAGATATGCGTAGCCCTATAAGGTTAATCAAAATGGTAAACCATTTTTCTGAAACCAACCGTAAACAATATGTATGTAAATGATCAGAATTGAACAAATGATTTTATACATGTAGTACACAGGTGTCGATATTTTAAAGACTTAGTGCTTTTATGTATACTTTATTGAATGAAATCAATGGATCATGAAATGTTTATTTTATTCGATCTCAAATTTTATTATTTAGTAATGTTGTAGTTTTACTGTTAGTGAGTCAAAATAAATGATAATTTATAAGAAAAACTGTAATGTTTTTTTAACCGTCTGCTCGGTAGAACAAATCTACATACTGTTGTTCAAAACTCAGCCCCGACGATCGGTGTAATTCATGAAGCTATGAACATTGTCACAGTTGTTTATGTTATTACCAAGATGACAATTAAAAGGGTATGTCACGATTTGGTCAAAAATTCTTTTAGGTCAACATTAAAATCCAATAAGTAACTAAAATTTTAGTGTCATTTGTTGAGTTATAAGCGAGTTAAAGGGCTTACAATTTATCGCTATGTAAACAAAGCTTTTGTTTACATTTTGAATGTTGAAGTAAAAATTCCAGTTTTAGATCTAAAATGAATGTTAATCGTTAGGAACTGTTTATTTATGCTTAAAATAAACAGGAATATAGACAAATCAGCTTGAATAAGATATTTTACTGGTATATTGAACCTATGTAAACAAATTTAAAACAGGGCACGGGCCTTGTTTACAAGACAAAGAATTGTGAGCCCTGTATATTGCTTAAAACTCATCGACTGGCACCCAAATTTCATTTGATCACTAGAAATACATTCCTAAAGCATTGTAAATAATAAAAACAGAAAAATAAAATTCGACCAAAATCGTGACCATGCCCCTTTGAGCACCCGTCTGTGGTGAAGTTTTCACAAAACTCAAATATGTAAAAAAAAATCAAAAAAAAAATCAAAGACCGTTTCTTCGAGAGATTATACCCAATTTAGATAATGATGTCTACACCTATCATGTGAGAAATTTATCTCAAATTTTCTAAAGATGTTCCTTCTGGAACAATGAACGTATTGATAAAATGTGTTGAATGTCCTACAGTATAGATAAAATAAACAGACATGAAATATATCATATTTCATAGCAATAAAAGTATTCCCAGCACATTTTAATTCAAAAGTAATTGAAGTAAACTCTATTAGGATATTAAAATCTGATGAAAGAAAAATAATTATAAGGGAAAACTACTCGTTAAATATAATTTCTGTGGGAAATACGTACGTTTGTTTTAGATTAAACAAAATTACGACATAATTTTTGAAAAAAAACCTTACGCCATTTTCCAAAATATCCTGTAGCCAAACTATTTTTTTCCCTTCAGAATTATTATTTTGAAATATAACATAAATTGTAGAGAGATTTTTTTTATTTACCTTGCAGGTGAGACATACATTTACGAGAAACTAGTGTTTTATATGTTCTTTTTAATCCATCAGCGTGGATTTGAAAGAGAAAAAACGTCTAAAGATGTTCAAAATACCACATGACTACTACATGTACATGTAGCATACATGTGATTTCTCTGCAGAGTGTAGTTTTTATTTTATTTTGGCCAAATGCTTTGTAATTCATGCATATACATGTCAGGATCCTGACCACTAAATCAGTAGATGTATGATTATTAGAGCTTACTAACTAAAGTTGCATACATGTTATTACACTAAAATATCTAAATTCATCTGCCGTTTTTTTGAATTTTTATTTCGTGAGATTTCAATTAATAAGGTCCTCAACAATATTTATGTCAGTATACAATGTATCAGCAGAAAATTGGAACATGATATCTTTACTGTTCATGTTAACTGAATTAAATTTTTGAAAATGTTATTTTTCACTGAAAATTGCACATATTTTTGCCTATTAGACTTAAATACTTTTTATCCATTATGATATCTATCACAATCAAGTAATTTTCTGCCGATTTGAGAAAATATTTCACGGTGTAGTGAGCCACCTTAACAATAGCTTCGACTTTGGGTAGTTGTGTCAAACAGCAATGTGACGTAGGCCTGTCCATTTCATTGCAAGCCACTCAGCCATGACTCTTTGAAATCAACAAGATTTGTCTGGCCTTTGAGCTAAGTCTCTGCAATCGGTGCATATTTCGCTTGAAACCGCGTCATCTTTAACTTGTTTTGACGTAAGGAGTAGATAACTATGCCCTTCTGAAAGTCCAAGGTCTTGTTAAAATGGTTCTAAGTAGTATTTAACACAAACATAAACAAATTAAAGAGAATATTTGATCAGGAACAACAGTGACAAACCTAACAGTCATGCTATAGTTTCTTTAGTTTTATCGTCTTTAGGATAACAACTTAGGTACATGTGCATTTTAGTTTACATACCGCTTCCAAAACACTTAAATAAATATTTACATCATTGGCTCAAGATATAATTTATTTCATCTAGTCTACTTTTCTGTCGAAATCTATCCTTATTGAAATCGCGGTGTATTGTCATGTTGTAACTAGTTGTCATGTTGTAAATTTTGTATTTACACCCAGTAAATTCAAAATTTAAAACATGACAATATCATGTTTGTATGCGCAGATATTATGTAAACATGTACCTATATTTAAATGTACCTAGTTTAAGTTTGCAGATAAATGGCACGTGATTCAAATAGGTTTGTTTTGACTCGATAAGATTGAATTAATACCAAGATTTATGATATCATATCAGAACAAACAATATAAATTATATATTTTTCAAACATTAGAAAACAAACAAATATATATATATATATATATATATATATATATATATATATATATATATATATATATATATATATATATATATATATATATATATATATTATATGTTGTTGAGAAAAAATGTATCGTATAGAATATTTCTCTTTATTTTAATTCAAAAATGAAAGTTTTCTGACAACAGTTGTTGTTCTTACCTAGCTGCAGGACTGTAGCTCCCGGTCTGAAAAAATTCGGATGGACGACCTGGGAGCTACAGTGCCTCCCATAATAAAAAACTGCAATTTACGGCGCACAAAAAAATGCGCTAGGTTTAGACTGATTAATCTCATTTACGATCTCATTCTGTACAAAGATTTAATCCCAAAAAATTCCTTGGACATTTTACTAAAGATATTGTCACTTCACTTGCCTCTGATATTCTTTTAAACAACATCCCCAGCTCTGTAAATTAAAGTGGTGCAAGTTTGTTTACATTTAAAAATGGCGACTCTCGATCTCGATGTAAATTAACACACTTCATTTTCCGAGGTCGGTTATCATGTTTAAGAGAAAGTCTGAGGCAAGTAAAGTGACGCTATCAGTATTAAATTTGCTGAAGAATTTAATGGTTCTAATTATTTTTACAGAATTTATGTGAAAATAAGGTAAATCAGTCCAAAACTAGCGCAATTTTTTGTGCGCCGTAAATTGCAGTTTTTTACTATGGGAGGCACTGTAGCTCCCAGGTCGTCCATCCGAATTTTTTCAGACCGGGAGCTACAGTCCTGCAGCTAGTTCTTACCTTGCATAAATTTTAAAATAAATTATGATAAAAAAGGCAGTTATTAGAAAGCACTTCTTCAATTTTAACGTATACCTTCACTTCATATATTGGCCCAAGGACATAAGTCGATGGAGTGTCTGACACATTTACCTACTTCATAACCTACTCGGATGCTCTGGTTATTGGGATAAAGAGATATCAGTGGTATATCACTGACCTAATGAGACGGGCAAATCTTACTACAAACTTCATTTTTTTTTCGTTAAAAAAGTACCCTGTTATCCTAAAATTTAAAATCTATGGTGGAATATCTCTGCCCCTTGTGTGCAAGTTATTTTTCTATCAAATATGTCGACATGCAAGATAAATATATGTTGACATGCAAGATAATTATGTCAACATGCAACATAATTATGTTGACATGCAAGAAAATTCCAATCAGATAAGAATTGTACAAAATCTCAAAAAATCTCAAATATCACCCACCTGTTACATCCAAGATGCTAGATGCTACCTTTTTATGTCGACATGCAACTTATTTATGTTAACATGCAACTTATTTATGTCGACATGAAACTTACTTATGTTGACATGCGATATGAATATGTTGACATGCAACTTAGTTATGTTTGCATGCGAGATAAATATGTTGACATGCAACTTATAAGTTGTTTATCAACATAACTAAGTTGCATGTCGGCTTAAATATGTTGCATGTCAACATATTTATTTTGCATGTTAACATAACTAAGTTGCATGTTGACATAAAGAAGTTCCATGTCGACATAAACAAGTTGCATGTTAACATAAATAAGTTGCATGTTGACATCAATAGGTAGCGTATCTTATAACTCTTATTTGACTGCAGTTTTCTTGCATGTCAACATAGTTTTTGCATGTTGACATAACTATCTTGCATGTCAACCTACGTATCCTGCATGTTGACATAATTAATAGAAAAATAACTTGCGGACAAAGGGCAGAGATATGCTACCATAAAAATCTAACCATAAACGCAATCAGAATATTGTTGTGAAGTTAGCATGTCTTGTCTACAATTTTTAAGCAATGAGATGCAATCATGGAGAAATAAAAAAAAAGTTCTATACCCTTAAGAGACAAATCTAGTATGATGTTTTCAGATCCATTTACCGTCAACCATAACAACTGAAATCATTTTTGATTAAAATGAAATAGAATGATATAAACTTTCCCCAGGTCCCTTATTTAAAAGGCTGAGGCGTTGTTTCTTTTATAAAAAGAAAACTCTCGTAGTTGAACAGATTTTGCATATTTTGGGATAAATATTTTGTGTTGGCTATAACAAAGACCAGTGACTCTTTTAAAATGTCTCTATTGGGACCATTTTGCTAAAATAAAATGACATAAAATTAAATGCAATATTTTAAAAAATTTTACAAATTATTTCCCCTTCTCGAGATAAAAAAAATAAAAAAAAATTTTACAGAAAGGTTCTGAAACTGATGAGTTACCGGTGATGAATGCTGGTTTCCTGCATAAATTTTCTATTAACCTCAGCTTTGCGCCGTAAGCCGGCTTTTCTTTTGATTTCTCTTTCGAATATGTCAAATGACCGATTGCTGCGAGGCGTTGAAGAATCTCGTATAAGTACACCATTATCAGCATTCAGGTTACGGGGTTCATAATTCCATTTACGCAGGGACTGTAAAATGTATCGGTATTTTGTCTTTTAATGTCGCCAAAACTTCATCAAATACCAACACATACTTGTCAAGCATGCGGTAGATGTCTGCAAAATTCAATGATTCGGACACAACACTCAAGGAATCCATTCTTCCTGCCATAAGCATGAATGGAAAAAAATCATTGGGGTATATTTTGAAAATTATGCGAGAACTATTGATGATGAAGACTTTACGTAAAAAATCCAACAAGGGTCTCATGTATTCTGATCGATATTCAAGCAACATTGTGTCCCACATCTCTTTAGTCATCGCTTTCATTTTTACCCAAATGCTTCTCTCTCTCTCTCTCTTTTTCTCTCTCTCTCTCTCTATTTCTCTTGGCATATTGCACAGTAATAACAATGTAATTTAAGTTTTGTTTGAGTGGAACTTGCTTTTCGTTATTGTATTCAATTTCACTTTTCATATGTTGCAAGAAAATTTGAGTTATATTAAAATGTACCATGTTCTTGTCCTGTACTTATTATTTCCAAAATACTAGTAGTTGGCTCTTGTTTATTTCCTCTGTTTTATTAGACCCAGCATGAATTATGAAATACATTGTTCATCCAACAATATTGTCTGTGTTGCGACAAGTAAGCTGTCAACATTACTTTTTAAAATGTGTACCAAAGTAGTTACAAACCAATGACATGTCTTTTTTGGAAGAATGTATGTAAGTTAAAAACATTGTGTCGTTCTTTTTGTCGAAGTATTACAACTCGTGATTAAATAATCATAAAAAAATGACCAGATACACTGTTGATTTTTTGTTAAAGAAAAATTATATCAAAAAATGACTGATGGATTATAAATAATAAAATGATGAAATAAATTTCAAGCGACATAAAGCATTACCTCTTTATATGGCATATGATATGTCGTTAATATTGTTAAAAAATATTTTTTTTCTTTTGTTTTATCTTTTTTAAGCGAAGACGAACTGTTCAAATATTCATTTAAAACAAATGTAGTTCGTACTTCACAAAATGTTTTTGATATTTTCAAAATATTAACTAGTACAAATGTTTGCTTCAATGTTTTGATAATATGTTTTTTCTATTTACTAGTATAACATTAATCACAAGGTTAATCCATGTAACTTGATTAAACACTTACACACTCGAGCAGTGATATGAACAATTTTTACACATACGATGCATGATCATAAAAAGTGCTTTTTGTATCAGAAAGATGCTCACAACTCACAAGGTACCATGAATATGAATTTTGATTTAACACTTATTTCATGATCATATAATCCAAAATGAGTAAAGTTAATTCAGACAATCCGTTGCCTCATAAAGCATAGAATATATACACCTATAAGTGTATGTCCATTATGTCCATGTCTATAAGAATATGTCCATTATGATTCTAAAGCAAAACTAAAACCCGTTACATCCTTAACTGCACTTAGAAACTTAAAGTACATAAACATTAGCCACTGATGGACTATATATAAATATCTTTTTTTTGTTTGGGGGGGGGGGGTCTCAAACCTTTCTACATAACAGTTGGTGTTAGTAGAAGAAGTAGGAGAAACTCCGACACCGGATAAAGCTTCCTTATGATGACCGCTGAGTTCAAGGTTTACCACTTAAGGTGAACAATTTGAGCATTTTCTATATTGATTTCCTTTACAATCGGAGAACAATTAGCAGCGGCAATGGTATACTTTATCTGTATCAAAACATATACAGTCATACCAAATTTGGGGTTTTCTCAGTGCATATGAAGAGAGAATGAAAAGTGAGTAGCTTTTATGCCTTTGGTTTTCTTAGTCTTTAATGAGAAAAAGTATATTGACGTCATGGGCATTTTAAAAGTCTTAAGACAGCTCAGTACATGTATGTATAAAAATTCAATAATAAAATTTCGTGGTTGTAGGTCTCACTGTAAATTTATCCTTCTTTTCTTGATAAAAAATAAAAGATTAGGTTTCTTTTCGATTTATTAAGTTAGTTTATTTTGGTTTTTTGTCCTTTGATTTAGTTTATCTTTTTATGATAGACATTTTTTTCATACCAAATTTCACCAATACATTCCGTGATATATTACAATGTCTTAAAGGGTCATTAGTTTGACTAATATTCAAACTCGTTTCAGGTTCTTTTTCTGATGACCAATGCATTCTTCTGTATCACTTCGATAATTCTATCAAATGGCTGAGCTGAATTTTAATCTAACGTCAAAGCATGTTGGAGATGCTGAATACAACATTTCTTACAATGGAAAGAACAATACACCATTAAATGTAAATATGGCTGGTCATCAATACTATGTGGATAATCTTTTTTATGTGCATAAATCAATAGAAGATACCTTTATGTGCATTTGTTTCATTATCGCTTCCTTTGGGTTCGTCGGGAATCTTGCTACAATAGCTAAGATTGTGCACGATTTAAACTTACATACACCGACCTTTACTGCCATCGGATGCCTGGCAATGGCAGATGTTTTGTCAATTGTTAATCTCAACTTCATTATTGTTACAAACAATGAAAAATTTACAGAGACATGGATTATCTTGATGAGGTCGTTCTTTTATTATATGTTTTATTGGAGTTCTTCCGGTCACGTGTTGTTGCTGTCCAGCGTCAGATATCTACTTACAATGCATCCATTACAAAGCCGACGACATTTAACTGTGGCACTGATAGCTTTGTTTTCTCTGGTAGTATGGCTTATAAGCTTCCTTTTCGGAGTGATCAAAACTTATATATTCTATATTCATGTAAACAATGGAACCAATGCACTGGTGTTAGTTAATGGTATCGCCTATACCATTGCACTACTTTCAGTCTGTTCTGTCACGATTTTGTTGCATGTTTGGAAGATTAAGGCCATACAAACTTCCCCGTCTATTACTAGACATACACGAAAGAGAATGAATTTAGTGGTTACTGGAATTATTATTGTTTTTGCGCTTTATCAAATTTTCACTATTGCGGGAGTCTTTTACACATATAAGTGTAAGGTTTCTGAAGATTGTACACTAACAGTTTTTAATGTGTTTACTTTCGGTGGGATATTGACGGGATGTCTCAGTTATTCTGTCAATCCTTACTTATTCTTTTTCTTATCGATATTTTTATCCCGTTATGATTAATAACGTTACTTGTTCGTGCATGCATAGATAATCAAAGTACAACTATAAAATATGTATAAAATTTATAATGTCCGATTATACGATTTAACAGGAATATATATATATATATATATATATATATATATATATATATATATATATATATATATATATATATATATATATATATATATAATCCAAAATGAGTAAAGTTAATTCACACAAGTATTAAATAATAAAAAATAACAGAAAGCCAAATCAAAACTCTACCGGTTTCATTATAATCTTCAGGAGTTTATAATGAAGATTATAATGAAACCGGTAGAGTTTTGATTCGGCTTTCTGTTATATATATATATGCCTATCAATAAAATTACAAAATTAATGTTTATACGGTTTAAAACAAATTTTCAGGTTGTGCTTTTAAGTTGAGTTTCTGACAACTAAATTCTAACAACTAGTTGAGTTTCTGACAACTAGATTCTAACAACAAGTTTCGTTTCTGACAACTAGTTTCTAACAACTAGTTTAGTTTCTGACAATTAGATTCTAACAACTAGTTTAGTTTCTGACAACTAGATTGTAACAAATAGTTAAGTTTCTGACAACTAGTTTAGTTTCTGACAACTAGATTTTAACAGCTAGTTAGGTTTCTGACAACTAGTTTCTAACTAGTAACAACTAATTTAGTTTCCGAAAACTAGATTATAACAACAAGTTTAGTTTATAAATGCGGGTTTTAATAAATCTTAGTTACGAACACTGTTTTATTTTGTTACACTTGTAAACCATTAAGTTTGTATATTTCATGAAACACAGTAACCTTCTGCTTTTTAGGAGGTGGTATTAGATGTAATTATAGAAATAAATAAAAGACTAAGATTTTTACTAATACATTTTTGAATGACTAAAAAATCGTTAATAAGATTAAAGGGGAAAAATGCTTGTCCTGACGTCTACAAATGTATATGTTGTATCGAACTTGGCAATATTTGATTTTGTTTATAATTATTCTTTGTTTTGTTTAATTTTTCATTTGCATGGTATGTTTTTTTTCCTGCACGGATATCAATACAATGATTTGTTTTTTGTTGTTGAAATTATTGCAATTTTTTTTATTTTTGCATTGAACAATTAAAGTTTGGGTCGTATTATTGGCAGTTGTATTTTATACTGCTTTGTTTGTTAATAAAATTCAATAAAAAAACATGAAATACAGTTACCGCATAAATGTACAAAAACTAAAGAATTTTTCAAGACTGATTCCATTCAAATTGCATAAAAAAAGTAAAAAGAGTTTCTCGTGAGTTGACCTAAGAAGAACAAAAAATGCTGAGTAAATAAGCTCAATCTAAATAAATTTATTATGAACAAAATTACAGGGTTTTTTTTAAATTGAATGATAAGATTTTGAATTTACCTTCTGTAGAAACAAACAAGTTAATACATCGCTTCGCATTTTCTAAAATCGTTTACATTTAGCACATGTTTATAGCGTTGTAATCCAAATTAAAATGAAGTTATAACGTGCGAAACGGAAGATGTCGTACTAGATGAACAATTACTAGCTTGCTAATGATTTTACAAAATTTTATCATGCATCGTGGGTTAATTTTTGCAGTTTCAAAAGTGTTCGCATGTTTGCTATTATATTTCTAAAATTGCAAGTGTCCTTTAATTTCAAAATAAATAAATTTTGTTTACTCTCATATAATTTATCAGCAATGTTTTTCCTGGGCATGCTTTCATAGTGCACCAGGCAAATGAATATATATATATATATATATATATATATATATATATATATAATACAAGTCTTTGACAAGATACAACTTTTCGCAAATGTTTATCAAAGAACGTCAATCAAATTGATTTTAGGAAAACATAAAGTAGCCAGAAATCATTGTCTGGTCGCCATCTGCAGTATAATCTTGCGCTACCCTCACGTAATCATTTCTACGCAGGCGCAAAATGGCAAGATTAGAGCCACTATCATAACCTGCAGTGTTGCCGTCAGAGACTGTCCTCCCGACGATTGAGTCGTTTACTTCCAGGAAAGTACGGAGGTATCCAGAGGAAACCTCCATGTTCCAAAAAAAGAGATAGACACCATCCTTTGGCGCTTGGAAGGATGAGATTGAAAAAGAGCTGGATATGTCCAAAGCTTCTCTGTTGAAGCGCATAGGGGTTGTACTAGTTGACACGGAAGTATACTCAACAAAGGCCGGTGTGGATAATGTTGCTACAATTAGATACAGGGATACAATTGTTTTCTCTAAAGGCGGGCTACAGTTGTATATAAGAAGAATGTCTGTTTGTTTTTATCGATGCAGGTGAAAAGGAAATTGAAACTCATAAACTAAAGGTTAAAACATATATATTTACAATCAAGTTTAAAAACATACGGTTCTCTATGCGCCATCCAGAGAATGTAGAATGAAAGGGTTTGATACGTGCATCACTCTCAGACGGATAAAGATAAATTTGATCCCCTCTAGTCAGAAGGAAGATCTGAAGGGTGGAGGAAGTGTCCTGAAGCAGGCCGTCTGAAGAATCAGGCCAGACCCCAATCTCATTTAACTTCCTTCCTCCACGATAAAAATAAACCATAAAGTCAAGGCCACTTGTTTCTACGGCGAAGGCTAAGGCATAAAGACCCGTCTCAGGACACGTAAATACTCCTTTTGTGGAATCATATACGTTTCCATTGTTGACGACGCTTTGAAATTCAAGGCCGTGAGATATTGATGAAGGCCTATCCAGAGATGACATCGCTTTTGCATAAAAGGAAGCGTTGTCTGAAAGAAAATAGAAGTGATGAAAGTTACTAAATGGCCTTATTATTGTGTTTTGTTCCGGTATTACCACAGAAGCCCTTTGAAGTTGCTCATGTAATAATAATTGAAATTTGAATGCAGAAAAGAAAATATAGTTATTCTATATGTAAGTAGCATTCATGTATTGCATATCTTTTAATAGTGTACCGAATTATTTCTAAATAAAATAATATTCTTATATAAGTGAAACTTAAATTTCATTGTGTTTTTAAACAGTATAAAGTTATGCCTGTATGTAAAATTGTTAATTTATTTGTTAAAGAATGAATCATCTAAACAGTGCGATCTCGCCCCTTAGTAATCACTAAAATCGGCACTTTAAAACAAACAAGCATTCTGAGAGTATTGCTTAAGCAATACACGTCCCCTACCGGTTTGTAAGAAATTTGTGAAAACAATGCACTCTAATGCAGAATATCATTTCTTACCGTCTTCTGCACCCCGAATCAACAGACCAACCCGATAACGAACCCGATTATAATAATACAAAAAACACTGTCGATTAAATTTACGACACAATGCTTGACGCTATTTTACAGAACTTATTTGTTTGTTAGAAACAGTAAAAGGAATGGTCCTAGTAATGCACGATATTATTACTGACTACATACCTTCCTTGTTTATTCAGTACACCGAACCCGATAACGAACCCGAACATTTAGAGATTGGAATATTAAAAATTAATTTTCTCTAACATATGTAAACCAGACGCTACAAAAGTGTAAACTTGATCTGTAGTTTGACATTTTGAAGCTGTTCAGCAAATTTCATATTATTCCTTAAACGCATAAAGAAAAAAAGTGTGGAAAACTGAAGTGGGACAGACAGACGGACGGACAGACAGACAGACAGACGAACGGACGGACAGACAGACGGACTGACGGACGCAAAGGAAATCTATAGTCTCCTCCGGTGAAAACCGGTAGGGGACTAATAAACAGGCGTTGCAAAATAGTTACCTGACTTTTGGAAGCCATGTTTAAAATCACCGGGCGTAAATCCGGCCAAAATGGCCCCCTAATGCATGTAAAATGTATAGCTCCGGATCAAAATCCGGATAAAAATACGCTGACCGTTGACTGCGTTAGACAAGTGACCGCCTTTTAGAGGGCAATCTTATATGATTGATAATCGGGTGAAATATATAGACTGAATACCAAAAGTAAACCCTTAGTAAACCCAGAAAGCAAACCCAGGGTTTAGTTGGGTTACTCTGGTGTTGGGTTGGTTTTGCTTGGTACCGTAGGGAGGTAAAATGTGAAATTGAAATAATAAAAACCTCATTGTTTGAAAAAAACAAATGAGATAATAATGTGACGAAAATCATTTATTTGATTCCTTTGCAAATTATAGGAGGCCGATTTTGGATGTTTAGAGGATTCCTTCGTTAGTGTTGATGATCGTGAAAATTGTATCTCCTCTTGATATGAGAGAAATGCAAAATGTAATTGGCATTAAATGACATTAGGTATTTGATAGAGGCCTTTGATTTATTGTTTATAATAGCTAGACAAACGAAATAAAAAAGAAGCATACTTTGCTGAAGCCTCCATCCTGAAAACGTAGAATACAATGCATCAGCTGTTCCGTTGATATTGACTCTGACTTTGTCGCCGACCTTGAGGTTAAACACAACAAAGCCAGTGCTGGAATCCGCTGCTACATTTCTACCTCTAGAGTCTGTAAAAGACGATCCAATCGCAACGTCGTTCACAACAAGATCTGCGTTTGTGTATCGCTGACTACTGGTTGCAATCGTCCAAGAAAACGCATGAGCGCCGCTGTATTTGCAAGTGAAAATTCCCGTAGTCCCACTGTAAGCTGATCCCTCATTGGTTGTGACATTTTTGAAAATGACGTGACCAGTTTGTGCCATCAAAGTAAGTTGAGCGTAAAAAGCGTAGTTTCCTGGTCTTTCAGGTAGACTAGTTCCGGTTGGTGCTTTATCAATCAAACATCTTTATTGCAATTTAATATATATGCTTTGAAATCATGAGACGAAATATAGATAGATGGTATTTTTAGCAACCAAAATATTTGATGAAAATGTTTATCTAAAGTTTCAAATTAATAAACAAAAGGTTTTTCGGCCCAGGAAGGAAACCACTTACGTAGGTAATAATGCCCAAATTTGAATGTATTAGTACTGAAAATGAAACATCATTACAACGAAAATGAATTCCTATGATATCTCTTAGCTGGAAACCAACGCTTATTGCCTTTATTTGTTCATTAGAAATTACAACTTACATGTATAAAGACAATACACTGTACATATACCTGCAGTGCTTCCAGAGTTTACAACAGTATTAGGGGTGAATGTTGCGTTACAGTTGATGTTACAGAGGTCTCCATGGCAACAACCAGAACAGGGTGTATATGACCGTTGTCCTCTCAGTAATCGTTTCCGTCCAAAGATTATAGGAGCAGATGCATGATTTTCGCACGCCTGTGCATACAATCATAAGGAATGTTTTATTTAAAGTAGTTTTATTGGTGATAGGTATTTTAAAATTCTTCCTACAATAGTTACGTTATTTCCTTAAACGTATTTGTGTTACATATTATAAGAATAAAACAAAAATTATATATTCTTATTAATTTTTTACACATTTTTTAAAATAAAATTTGTAAACATATTTACATGTACGTCTTCACAGTGGCTTGTAAAATACCTTTGACCGAAAATCGGTTTCTCTCCAAGAAAACAGAGCTAAATAAGGGAAACACAAGTTTGATCTGAACATATGTGCATAATGAGTCCCGATACAAATTGTTTAATATGAATCACAGATATAAGCAATCGAAGTATATTTTAATACAGACTTTACCTCATTGGCTCCACAGACAGTCACGTGATGACAATCACTTGGGTTCAAGGTGTGAGCACAATTGAAACACATCGGTCCCCTTGAGGTGGGGAGACCTAGAGAAAATATTACGTGGAACCATCATTATAATAATAGATGAAGTAGTGAGATAGTCTTTACATGTGAAAAAGAACACTTTATCCAAAAAAGAAAGATCTTAATCACATGTAAGCTTAAATAACATATATAAAAAGTAAATGTAAAAAAAATAAGATATAATACAAATCAAATCAAAATAAAAAAAAAACATTTTTCATTTGATATTATTAATCTATGACTACAAAAAAAAATGTTGTCGCCAACACGTATTACACTGGTTTTCAAACTTATGCCTTATCATTGTTCATTATTGTAGAGAATTTTCAGCAATTTCTAAGGTATAATATAATCAGCAGACAATCAACATCTATTTTCAATTACTTTTTTGTATAAATAGATGATCAACTAATACCAAACGATAACATTCACTTTAACTGCTCTTATTGGTTCTTCTAAGGATTCTAAGCGTACAATGCATGTGGCCTTTGGTATGAAGAGGCGAAATATATATATATATATATATATATATATATATATATATATATATATATATATATATATATATATATATATATAGAAAATTTGAAAAACGAAAGACAACACAGAGTAAAACGTTAGCGCTTTCATTCAATCTTCAGACGTTTTTAAAATAACAATTACGTTACTTGGTGACGTCTACAATACAATGACGTCATAGTTAAAGTTAACGTAGTAGAGGGATATTTCCGCGTAATCTATAGGGTAATTCAATGAAATATATACACAATACATAAAAAAGTTAAATTATAGCAGTCTGTTGAGGCAAGGTTTTAAAGTTTGAATAAAATGTTTTTCTTTTTCTCTTCTTTCCGTTGCACTCTCTGTAAAAAGTTTATAAAATGGAAACACTTTAAATTGCCCGCCTCCGCATACATCGATGTGCTCGCTGAGTTTTATTTTCCGGTACTCTGGGTCTTTAATTTGCTGTTTATGCACCCGGATTCTTGTTCTTAATGTTGTCCCAGTTTCGCCGATATAAAATTTGTTGCAACCATCACATATAATGGTATATATTAAATTTTTGGAATGACATGACATGTCCGAATTTATGTGGAATTGTTTTCCTCTGAAGTCAACCGAGCTGCCTTGTTTTAAAAACGGACACGTGCCGCATCGTATGTCTCCACATTTAGATACCGTTTTTATTGACGTATTAATTGTAGATGGACAGAGTATTCTCTTAAGGTTCTGTGGTTGCCTTTTACTGTTAGTAAACTTGAGTTTGGTTAAAACGCGAGCCATATCTTCATCTGTTTTGAGAACTCTGTTGAGATGATTGACCACTGGAGCTATATTCGGGTTCCTAGGGTTATGGGTAGTAACAAGCGGTAATATTTTGGTTTCCTTGTTGTTCTGTAAAATTGGATTAATAAGATCCTGTCTATCTATTCCTTTGGCCTTCATTATTCCGTCGTTGATAAGGTTGATAGGGTAATGCTGGTCAGTTAAAAATTGTTTTAATTCGTTGAGACGCTGATTTCTTGTTTCCTCATCACTGACTATAGTACATATTCTCCTGGCAAGGTTGTAAGGGATGGCCCTCTTTGTATGTCGTGGATGGGACGATCCAAAATGCAAATATTGATGAGTATCTGTACTCTTGTAGAAGATATCTGTAGAAATTTTATCGTTCTCCTTTTTGACTAGAACATCTAAAAACGGAATTTTTGTGGAACTTTTTTCTAATGTGAATTTAATATCTGGATCTAGATTATTAAGAATATTTTTCAACCTTTGTAATTCCGAGTCTTCTTTATTCCATATGATGAAACAATCATCTAGATATCTTTTCCAGTTCTTTTTCAGAGTCTGGCTGAATTCTTCACCGAATTCCTCCTTTGTCTTTTTATACAGACTTTCTTCTAAAAATCCTAGGCATAATGTAGCGTATGTTGGGGCCATTTTAGTTCCCATGGCTGTACCTTTGATTTGATGAAAGTATTTGCCATTAAACGTAAATACATTATTCTTTAAAACCAAGTCTGTAGCCTCCAATAAAAACTCCTTTGTAAATCTGTTATCAATGTCCGTTCTGCAATTATCAATCCAGAAATTCAAAGCTGTAAGTCCTAGTGTACTGCTTATATTAGTGTATAAGTTGACTACATCCAAGCTTACTAGTTCAGCATCAGGATCCACTTGTTCCGGTAGATATCGTAGAAAATCTAAGTCATCCCGGATGAAACTTTTTACATTTTGACATAGTGGTTTCAAAATGATATCCAATAAATTGCTGAGTCGTTGGGTGGGTGCTGCAGGTCCTCCAACAATAGGACGGAATGTTAAATCTGCGGGATGTTCACAAGTAATGTATTCAGAATTCTGTTTTTGTATAGCTTCTTTGATTGTTTTTGATTTGTGAACTTTTGGTAACCCATAGAAGGAACTTTCTTTATATTCAAACTCAGTGACAAATTCTTTCTCCTTATCTGTTAAAGTAGAGGAATGTTTGAGTAGCAGTTTTTTTATTTTTTGTAGGATTGCTTTGTCCTGGTTTTCAGATATTTCAGTATAAAATTCCGTGTTAATACTGTGTCCATAATAACCACGGCTCCGCCTTTATCCGCGTGGTTATTATGGACACAGTATATTATGAGCAAAAAATAATGGATATGCTTTCAAACACGGAAGCTTGGATGTAGTCAACTTATACACTAATATAAGCAGTACACTAGGACTTACAGCTTTGAATTTCTGGATTGATAATTGCAGAACGGACATTGATAACAGATTTACAAAGGAGTTTTTATTGGAGGCTACAGACTTGGTTTTAAAGAATAATGTATTTACGTTTAATGGCAAATACTTTCATCAAATCAAAGGTACAGCCATGGGAACTAAAATGGCCCCAACATACGCTACATTATGCCTAGGATTTTTAGAAGAAAGTCTGTATAAAAAGACAAAGGAGGAATTCGGTGAAGAATTCAGCCAGACTCTGAAAAAGAACTGGAAAAGATATCTAGATGATTGTTTCATCATATGGAATAAAGAAGACTCGGAATTACAAAGGTTGAAAAATATTCTTAATAATCTAGATCCAGATATTAAATTCACATTAGAAAAAAGTTCCACAAAAATTCCGTTTTTAGATGTTCTAGTCAAAAAGGAGAACGATAAAATTTCTACAGATATCTTCTACAAGAGTACAGATACTCATCAATATTTGCATTTTGGATCGTCCCATCCACGACATACAAAGAGGGCCATCCCTTACAACCTTGCCAGGAGAATATGTACTATAGTCAGTGATGAGGAAACAAGAAATCAGCGTCTCAACGAATTAAAACAATTTTTAACTGACCAGCATTACCCTATCAACCTTATCAACGACGGAATAATGAAGGCCAAAGGAATAGATAGACAGGATCTTATTAATCCAATTTTACAGAACAACAAGGAAACCAAAATATTACCGCTTGTTACTACCCATAACCCTAGGAACCCGAATATAGCTCCAGTGGTCAATCATCTCAACAGAGTTCTCAAAACAGATGAAGATATGGCTCGCGTTTTAACCAAACTCAAGTTTACTAACAGTAAAAGGCAACCAAAGAACCTTAAGAGAATACTCTGTCCATCTACAATTAATACGTCAATAAAAACGGTATCTAAATGTGGAGACATACGATGCGGCACGTGTCCGTTTTTAAAACAAGGCAGCTCGGTTGACTTCAGAGGAAAACAATTCCACATAAATTCGGACATGTCATGTCATTCCAAAAATTTAATATATACCATTATATGTGATGGTTGCAACAAATTTTATATCGGCGAAACTGGGACAACATTAAGAACAAGAATCCGGGTGCATAAACAGCAAATTAAAGACCCAGAGTACCGGAAAATAAAACTCAGCGAGCACATCGATGTATGCGGAGGCGGGCAATTTAAAGTGTTTCCATTTTATAAACTTTTTACAGAGAGTGCAACGGAAAGAAGAGAAAAAGAAAAACATTTTATTCAAACTTTAAAACCTTGCCTCAACAGACTGCTATAATTTAACTTTTTTATGTATTGTGTATATATTTCATTGAATTACCCTATAGATTACGCGGAAATATCCCTCTACTACGTTAACTTTAACTATGACGTCATTGTATTGTAGACGTCACCAAGTAACGTAATTGTTATTTTAAAAACGTCTGAAGATTGAATGAAAGCGCTAACGTTTTACTCTGTGTTGTCTTTCGTTTTTCAAATTTTCTATATATAAAACCGGACACTGCGATATTTTTTGGATTTAACTATATATATATATATATATATATATATATATATATATATATATATATATATATATATATATATATATATATACATATATATATATATTATAAAACTTTTATATCAATTCGGATTCAATAACGTGAAGCATTTACCCGGCGCCCCACATCCCTCGGAGTTGCAGAGATCGCCATTACAGCACTCCTGGCAGAGAACAGATCCATGTACCGCTCTCCTGCTGTTTATTTTAAGTATTGTTCTATTTGTGACTTTGGCACAGTTCTTAATGCAAATAAAAAGTATATATGAGAAAAACATAAAGTTTAAAGGACAATATCTGGAACTGTACTTGTACCCACCAAAAACGAAAATTAAAAAGAATCTGTATTTTTGCGACTTTCACGTTAATGCAAAGCATGCTTGTTGGGTGAACAATTAATTGACCAATATTCGGGTTTTTTTCTTTTTTAACAAGAATATAAGGTAGATGTAGAGTTCTCTAAACAGGAGACACAATACTAGTAAATACAGAAAGGATTCACAGATTGAGAGAGAACTTCAACTTACAGAGTGTGGTAGACAACCTGACCAGAAAGAAACATCGCCGTTCTCCTTTCTATATCTCTGTACACCACAGACCTAGGACAGGTATTTGAAAATGTGTGTATTTTCATTAAAACAATTCTGAACTTCCAACAACTAAAATTATCTAGCGTTGAAGTATTCTATTCTGGTATGCTACCGCTTTTAAAAAGCGGCAGTGCATAAGTGCAAATGACTTTATTCATGAGATCGTTCAAATTAAAATTGTTCATGATCAAGAAACAACACATGTGCAATATGATCTTGCAAACTTACATCTCCGTCTTGGCAGTACTCAATTCGTTCACAGAACCGAGGCTCTAATACGTCATCACAGCGTAGACATTTTAAGCCAAAGCCTTAAAAATAGTAAATATTACAAACGTTTCTCTCAACTTTCGTTGCAAATCTTTGCCGAATAATAAAGAGAAACTCTACATGTAATGAAAACAATGCCGCTGGTTCTCTTTAAGACTACAACACAAGAATAAATGTATTTTGATCCTTAATTTATCATATTTAACTTGAGTTTTTACGATAATCTTTTTCTTATCTAGACGTAAATATGTAGCAAAAAAGATGTTGGTATTATAGTGGTTTGGGTTAACATGGATGAGCGGGTCTAATACTAGTAAGTTTATGTTTTTTTAACTTTTTCAACATCGAATGGTAACAATTATATACATAGTTGGACGTTTTAAAAGTGTTTGTTACGTGCACAAATATATTTTTCCAATCATTCTTCAAAGTGGCTGAATGGTCAACAATCTGGCCACCAAACCTGCCTTAAACTTTTAAATATGATACATTGTTTTTTGCAATTAACTTCCATTTTATAAAGAAAAAAATCCAAATAATTAAGCTTTAGTTTATCAGATTTTTCCAATTTCTTTTTAATTTCATTTCATTTAATTTTCATTCAAGATAATTCGTAAGCATTTGCACAGTAATTGTGTATCGCAAGACTTGGAGAAAAAGATATGAGGTTATTTCTAATTTCTCTTGTTTATAACATTGTGTATGAGAGGTGTTAAACGCTGTGGCGGATAATTATGCCAGTGCCAAGGTGGAATTATTCCACCTGTCTTATCAGCATATAATAAAAATATCTGTCATATGATGCACCATTTATTAAAAAAAGTTCATAATCACCTTTGCTTAATATAAATCTCACTTGTCAGATAAAATACTATCATAAAATTAAACTCCTAGAAGAAAACAATTTTCCCCATAAGAAAAACAAATTTACAAGAGGATATTTAGAATTTACTACCGGAAATAAAGACTTCCCTACATGTATTGAAATTCAAGACAAATTCGATAAGAAATATTTGGTATCTTTAGGAAAACTGCTTGTCTGAATCAAATTTCTGCAGGAAATGCTTTTCTCTTATAGGAAATATAATTCATTTAGGATTGTCAAAATTTCTTGTAGGAAAATTATCTATCCTATGGGAATTATTACTTTTCTACAAGGTATTTAATTCAAAAGGTAAACATCTCACCTGTTATTGAGACAAACTTATAACAAAAGTGGTCATATACTCTCTAGACAATGGTTTATCACTATGTATACATGAATTTTTACGAATCTGCATCATAAGTGGGTGCAAAAATGCCACTTTGGCCCAGACATAATTATCTGGCACAGTGTTAAAGGTATGATTATTTGTATTAAAAATATTGAAATTAACAAGAAAAAATTGTCTGACGTTTTAACTAGGATTAGTGTTTTGAAAGAAATCTTTTACGACAATGACACGATTGCATTTATATTATTTTATTTACGTAATGGAAATGCTACAAACTTTGTGCAAACCATGTTTTTAGCAAAGTATAATAATTATGAGAAAAATTACAATACTATTTGATTTGTGCATCTGATACTTGTATTTAACTGAACATATTCTTAAATATTTTGCATAGTCATCTATCCTTTAAAGGAAAAGAACCACTTGTATAAAATGTTGACCAATATTTGCCCTCTTAATACTTATTTCTATGATAAATGTTATAACGATGTATAAAACATATTTTCATTATTGCAAAGATTTTGTGACCAAAAGAACAAATTGGGTTCATTAAAAGTTTCAATAAAATATTTATAGCAGAAAATAAAATGCAAAACATCCTACCTTCTACTTCCTGTGAGGAAAGTACAATCAAACCTGGAAACAGATCACGAATTCCAATTAATATGTACGCATGACATATCTTATTGAGAGAGAGAGAGAGAGAGAGAGAGAGAGAGAGAGAGAGTTTGTAGAAAGACTGAAAAGTAGAGAGAGACGAAGGAAGGGAGTTTACAGAAAGTTTACAGAAAGACTAAAACGAGAGAAATAAAAGGAAAAAGTGACCGTATATTGTGCAAAGACAACGAAACATATTATCCAAAGAGATCAAAATGGCTGTTAGATTTCCAAATCGCCTCAAATACCAACGTGCAATTTCAAAATTCTTATCAGAGGACTGTTGTACTGGAAATAAAGATAACACAGTATAATGCGGCTAGTTAGTCAAAACCAGGTACTAATCAACGTTATATGGTTTTTGTATAAGTGATAATACTGTAAAATGGTTTCAGTAACCATATCAGATGAATTAACTAAATTGAAATCAAACTTTTTTTGGTTAACATTTGATCAAGAATTATCTCTTCAAAATGAATGTTTTATCATCAAGAGATAAAAAGAAACCAAACAGGTATATAGAGATTGAATATTATAGACTGCCACAGGTAACTGTTTCCCAAACATTTTGACTTGTATTACCAAAATTATACAAGTCAATGAAGAAAAAAAAAATTTCCTGAGGGAAATAAACAAGAATGGAAGCAAATTGCTTACGGTTTATAAAGGGAAATGTTGAGAACTTTTCTGCATTCGGAAGCACTTTGCCCTAATTTTAGTCTATTTCATATAAGATTTTAAATAAATAAATGTGAAAATGCGCTTGCATATGAGTCTTTATTGAATGCTATTCAAACTCTCTTTTCACAACATCTTTTTTTTTTTAGAATTATAACAATATTATCATTAATATTGGAATATGAAGATTTACAATGTACATATAAATACTTATAAAAACGCTTTTTGATTACAATTAGGACAAAATATTGGTACACAATTCACTTTACATCTTTTACACGTTGCTTCAAAATCCTGACTTTTATGTATTTATCCTAAATCCCATAATAAGTAGCATATTAGAATATTCAAATTAACTTCAATGCAAAGCCATGTGATGCAGTTGAGTCATGCGAGCATCAGAATATCTAAGAGCCTTGTGAATTATCACATTTTTATTAACAATGTAATGTTCTAACAATATGCAAATATAGATTTCACTAAACAGATAAAAGAAAAAAAATCAAACTGTTTTATTCCATCGTTCATTGTACATATAAGTACAGGAAAAAATTCCACATCTGAACTCTACATTATGTTTTTGATAATTTTATAGACAGAAAAAAACAGGATTTGTTATACATCTACAAAGTAACTTCTATGTAAACAAAAACAAGGTTTATGTTTTGATTATTTAAATAAAAATTCTAAACTGTAATATCTAACTTTCATCTTAATTATTGAAATACTAGAAGCAGGGGGAAAATACATCATGGACATGTATCTTTGACATGTTTGCAAAAAATGTTAAACTCCCAAAAAATAAATTGTTGATGTGCAAAACTTAACAACACCAAAAACATGAAAAAAAATGAATCAGTCTGAAAACGTCATGCGTTTGTACGAATTGATATCTGTAATATCTTTTATTAAAACAAAACGGTGGAAACAGTGATATTCAGTCACGCTGAAAATTATCAAAAGAGGGGAATGAAAGAAAATAATTTAACTTCATTCTGTCAGTGATGTGTTTTTGAAGTATTTAGAATAACTTCGTTATAACTGTTATTAAGCATGCTGCCGCCTTATCTTATGCTCTCACGAACAATTTTGTTGTGTTTATAAATCGTGATATATTTATATATAATAATCTCGTAAATATTTTTCTAAGAACATGATATTGAATAAAACTTTTGTTGCTCGTATATTTTGATAATCTCATACCATTTAGCCATTTGATGAGACTATAAATATAAATCACGAAGGTGTGTCCATCATTGACAACATAAAAGTTGACTTCACTGGAACAAAGTTTAAAACAACGTTGTAACAATGTTACGAAGTTTTGCTCTTGTCTTTCTTTGTCTGTTTGTTGTCTCTGGTGACGAATCGTGCGACCTAAGTGAAATGGAGAACACAATTTGCATTCTCTGTAGCCAACGAAGAGGAAGTGAGCTTTTTGAAGCAGGTAATTGTTTGACATAAAACAATAATATCGCTATGTTTGTCATCGTCCTTTATAGAAATTAATTTTCAAGTTTTTCATTTTGTTCATTGAATTTTTTGTAAAGTCAAGAGGGACAAAAGTTTATTTATTTTAAAAATCTGATTTGAAATCGGTGCATACATTGCCCGCCCCCTCCCAAGCAGGATATAACGGGGGGGGGGGGTCATTATTCTTAATAAAAAATTCTAAACAATCAATTTAAATTCATGATTATAAGTCATATTTATTGCACCAAGGATTTTCGCATCTATCATTATGGTAACACTCTACAGATTTCGATTTCCGTAGAGGTAATCACCGCAAAATCGGAAATATTTACGTGTTACGTCGAATACGTACTCAAATGCACAAATAAATGAGCTTAGCCATTTTGAAATGAACAAACTTACTAGAAAAAACATTACAGACACTATAATGGATATTTTAAAGAATTTATTTTTATAACATGAATATTTAAAATTAAAACACTATCGTCGCGTTTCTATCTCATTCTGCACATTTGTCTTTGAAGTGTTTAATGCAAAAGTTTATTGTACATATTAACAAGACTGTACATGAACACTGTACATGGTAGCATGCGCTTATTATAATATAGTAGATGTCTTTGATTTCACTTGAATAAAATTTTTTAAATTGTTTATAGTTCAAGATGATATTGCTTTCAGGGAGATGGGATTTCTAGTTTAGAATAATAATGATTTAATCAAAATTATTCCATTTGAGTAATAAAACACTACATAATTGCTTTATTATCAAATCATGATAATGAAGTTTGTATTAGCTGAAAAGTATAGTATATGTAAACTTAGAAAATTTTACTGCACCATATTCATAATCATGGTTTAATGTTCCCAAACAATTTACTGCAATTATTGTGAAATGAAAACTCCATCATTTATTTCGAGTCACTAAATTAGAGAGAACAATTTAAACGCTTTGCAATTTATAGTATCATTTTTGAAATTAAATTGATAAATTAACAAATATAAATAAAACGATTTATACATGTATTGCAGGGCATCAGATTGCCTTTTTTGCCTACATATGCATGTCGCAGAATGTTAAAATAAGTGGCATTTCCAAGCATATGGTATTTGTATACGATCGGGTTGAAACCAACCATGGCAATGGATATGACGTACAATCTGGCAACTTTACAGCTCCAGAAAACGGGGTCTACGTTTTCCATACCAGCTCGACTTCGTATGACAAATCTTACTGCTCGGTAGAAGTTGTTAAGAATGGCCAGATTAAGGATATCACTTTTGCTGACTCAGGACATCATGATGACAGAGCGATAGCCTCTTCATTGACTATTCTCAGTTTGACGAAAGGAGACATTGTTCACACCCGGGTGGGTGAAGCAAGAGGGGGGAAGCCATCTTGAGAGTAATCGATACACCAGAATGAGTTTCTCAGGATTTAAACTGGCATAAAAAATATAATTATGTTACTTTTACAAATATCATATATTTATGTATGTGAATCTAAAATATACAATGCATTGATTTGCTTCTTAGATTTGTATTATCTTGTTTTATTTGATATCATTTGTGGTTCTGAATCCAAATTACATTTAAATTGTTCTACAAAAAATGATATAAAAGTTTTACCAAAAAGTAGATGTTAACCAAGTTTTCATTTATTCAACTCTGTTAACTTTTAGCATTGTCTATTTGTATGTTTCTTTGTTTAGGTTTTGTTGTGTTTTTTGGGAGGTGTTTGTTTTACTGTTAATGAATTTTAATTTTTTTTTTTTTAAGGTTTTAACCGTTTATAAAATGGCTTTTTGTTGTCTGCAACTTCAACATATGTCTTTGTTATCTATGCTATACCTGTATATCTGTAATATAATTTGCTTGACATGTTTCGAGGGACATACAGAACCTTCATAGTGTGACCCATGGTCTTTCAGATGTCTCATTCAATCTTATTGACTTTTTTGCATTACATATAAATCATTTTATGTCGGACGTAAAATGTCTTTTTACGTTAATTATTTTTGTCATGTGTTAGGTTATGAAAAAGTCCCTCAATGCATCCAAGAATGTTATATGTGTTAGTGATTATATGAACTGCAACAAAATAACAAAAATTACTAAAGTCGTTACTATTTTCTTTTGAACATACCGTAAAAGTTCTATATGTGATAAATGTTCATATCATTCAGTGAAATCTTTCTGTCCTAGAATCACATTAGTTGTCTTCCCTGACGAAGGCAAATTATTTCGTATGCAGCTGTCGATTTTAATTTGATTCTAAGACACCTGCGTGTGTGTTAGTAACGTTACATGTACGAGAAAAAATATGAAAATACAACACCATTTAAGAACTTTGTTTCGATGACTGGAGGAAAGCCTAGCATAAGATAAATTTAATTCGTAAGTGACATCAAGGTTTATGAAAACTTAACTTCATCCAAACTGGTTTTTGGTTATATTGGAGATTTAAGGTGAAGAAATTATGATTAAGAGCTGTGTAAAGATATTTGAAAAAGTAGGCATCGTCTCATATAGCACACAACGCCTCGAAAAGGTGCAATTATGCGTCAGACGTCCAAATATATGTTACGAAATGACTCGGAAACATCAAACCTCGCATCTTGGATGAATGTAAAGATTTTCCAAAACTTAAAGAGGTTGTGAACATTTATTTATGAAACGAAAGTAAGATATAAAGATATACAAATCCAATCAGACCCAACCTGACAGACAGTAAACCCCAACTAAACCCTGGGATTACTTTCTGTGTTTACTCTGGGTTTACTTCGGGTTTACTAGAGTGGACCCAAAGTAAACCCAGAGTGGACACAGAGAATAAACCCAGTCAGAAGTAAACCCCTGAAAGCAGACGCTAACTGTGTATACGGAATATACAAAGGGTAGGAATTACAGGCAGTAGGATGGTAAGATAACATACTAGTCTGCTTCACACTCCAATGCATACAGTTGACCTCAAAAGCAATTTCAAAGTAAACCCAAAGTAAACCCCGAGTTAACCCAAAGTAAACCCCAAGTGGACCCAAATTTTCCAAAAGTAAACCCAGAGTAAACCCCAAGTAAACCCAAAAAGTAAACCTGGGGTTCAGTTGGGGTTTACTCTGGTGTTAGTTTGGGTCTGATCGGTAATGTAAGATATAAAGTCTTGGCATTAGAAGAAGGATGAAACAATTTGAAAAATGTGTACAAAAGCTGTGACAGTAGATTGAAAACTTACGATTTAAAAGTTTAAGGTCAAAGATGGCATTAATTCTTTTCTTAATGTCTGTTGGATTTTTTTTTATTTTGAGGATGTCTCTCATTTTGGGGTGTTTGACTTTAAGTGATATTGGGTTTCTAGCGGATTGTCAAACAACATCCAGTAAGATATATATCAGTATTTATGTCCTTTTCCTGACATGACTCGCACTAACAGTTGCTCTGTTTGATGTACTATTCACATGTTTGATAACAACACAACATAGCTTGAAGATAAAACGGGTCATTTATTTTTAAATATAATTTGTAAAATTATTACAGACTTGAAAATTGAGTTTTTAAGTTTACATTTCCATATCAATGATAAAAGTATCACCACTTGCTACCTCAAAAAATCCAAACATTACTGTATAAAATGTTTACATCAAAGGTGGGTAACGTAAAAATGCCATACAATCAAGGGAAGAATTGATGATACGTACTTCTTAATTATTTACAACAGTTGAGGAATTACATATTCTTCAGAACGAGGGAGAGGTGAGAGGGTTGCTAGAAAATAACTTGCAGCTTACATAAACAAAATGGCGCTAACACTGATTCTACCCAATCTGAAACTGACGCTGTTCCAAAAACAAGAACCCACAATAATGTTAGAGTTATCTCGCTTGCCCCTCTTTAACCACACAAGAAATGGGCATAAAATTATTTATGAACATAAAAAAAAAATTGAATCATTTGTGTTTGTTTCATATATCAAACAAATGATTATGGGGTCCACATTTATACATATAACTTTGGTTCAGTGTATACAAGCTTGTAATCTAGGGTTAAAATAGATGATAAATAACAATATGAGACATGGAATTAATAAAAAAAATGTACAAGATGCACGATTCTGCACGGTAAAAGTATATATAGTATGTAAGCATTTTAAAAAATTTACTTCCATAAATAACCCCCCCCCCCAAAAAAAAAACCCCCCAAAACAAGATCGAAATTAAATGAAACAAAAAATAAATCATAACAATTTGGCGGCAATTGTAAAAGCAAATACAAATTTAGTATAACAAAGATTCTGATGACGAAGTTTGAAAAAAGATGGCATTGTTCAATGACTGGAAACTTATAAAATGTAAAACCGCCGCAAAGATTTTCTTCTTTTTAAAGTACAGAAACATCCACGTTTTAGTGTAATCGAATCAACAATAGCCAAGCGGAGACAAAGCTCAATTCAAATTATTGAAACAATTGAATGAGATGAAATTAATCATAATGACTAGAATAGTATGATAGGGCACAGTATATGCATTTCTACAGTAAGTGGGAAAATGTCTCTCAATATTTCTCCCTGTGTGCCAACAAACATCTTAATATTCTAAATCTAAAAGCTGTATGTGTTAATGAAATAGCATAGATACATGTATTTCCTTTAAGCACTGAACAGTTAGCAGAAGGCAATTCTATGACGTATAAAAACGGAGAACTTCATACAGCCATCCAATAATAGCAGAAATGAGGCAAATATATCCTTTATGACGGAGTGCCGTTTGTTCCGACGCTGCAACAAATTTAAGATTTTTTTTAAAAGTGCACCATCTTGTTGTTAAAGGGGACAGTTGGGTATAAAAGTTTCAAGGCTTTTGTGTTATAAGTGATCAGTATTAATTTTATGCATAAATCATAGGCAACAAAAAAAACCCAGATGTATGTTCATTAATTGTCTAACAATACTGATGCCGTTAATGTTTTTGTTTTTGTTAAAGACATAAATCAGTTTAAGCTATATGTGGTAATACATTGTAATAATGTTCTAATGTACAATTTTAATTTTAATTGGATACTTCTTTTACATATTATTAACCATCGAGGATATGTTAACCAAAAGTTTACATCCAAACAAAATTGCTTCTTTAGCTTCATTAACGTTTGCGGTAACTTAGAATAATTATTTCTTATTTTTTAGAACAATTTAACTACTGCGAGCTAGCATATGTTATGTATTTTAAAATTAGACAAGTTTAATCTGTGATTAATGTTTCTTTATAGAACATTAATCAAATATTGCTGATGAATATACACATTTATCTCTTAGTTATTCTACATAGGTGTGATCTGATTGGCCTAGACATTAACATAACAGGGCAAACAAAACGTCGCGTTTACCAAAGAAGCATTGGGATTTTTCATTTATTTGGTATGAAAATGCCGCTATGACTATGACAGTCGACTTAAACGAACAAGTTTATATATATCTATCTAAAATCTAATTCTTCTTATATCGGAAAGTTGATTCTAATTACACGAACAAGACTAGATTCGAATAACAAGTTAGTTTTTGACACTAGTTTCTAACAACTAGTTTAGTTTCTGCCAACTAGTTTTTAACAACTAGTTTAGTTTCTAACAACTAGATTCGAACAACAAGTTTAGTTTATAAATGCGGTTTTTAATCAAACTTATTTACAAACACTGTTTTATTTTGTTAGAGTTGTAAACCATAAAGTTTGTATATTTGATAAAACACATTGACGTTCTACTTTTTAGGTGGATGTATTGGATGTAATAATAGAAATAAATCAAAGACTAAGATTTTAACTTATACATTTTAAAATAGCTAAATAATCTTTAATAAGATTATAGGGTGAACAAAATGCTTGTCCTGACGTCTACAAATGTATATGTTGTATAGAACTTGGCAATATTTGATTTTTGTTTATTATTCTTAATTTGTTTTGTTTAATTTTTCATTTGCATGGTATGTTTTTTTTCCTGCATGGATATCAATACAATGATTTTTTTGTTGTTGAAATTATTGCAATTTTTTTAATTTTTGCATTGAACAATTAATGTTTGGGTCGTATAATTGGCAGTTGTATTTTATACTGCTTTGTTTGTTAATAAAATTCAATTAAAAAAACATGAAATACAGTTACCGCATAAATGTACAAAAAATAAAGAATTTTTCAAGACTTAATCCATAGTAATTTGCATAAAAAAAGTAAAAAGAGTGTCTCGTGTGTTGGTAAAATAACAAAAAATGCTGAGTATATAAGCTCAAACTAAATAATTATATTATGAACAAAATTACAGTTTTTTTTTTAATCGAATGTTAAGAATTTGAATTTAGCTACTGAAACAAATTAATTCACTGCTTCGCATTTTCTTTAATCGTTAACATTTAACACATGTTTATAGAGTTGTAATCAAAACTAAACTGAAGTTATTACGTGCAATACAGAAGTTGTCTTTTTGGATGAACAATTACTAGCTTACGAATGATTTTACAAAATTTTATCATGCACAGTGGGTTCATTTTTGCAGTTTCAAAATTTGGATAATTCTTGGATATAAAAGGGTATACTAATATTTTAGCACAAATTAATGGAAGTTATTGCTTAATTATGTCTACTTAGTCTTGTGATAATATGGTGTTGAGGAAAAGTGTTCGTATTTTTGCTATTATATTTCTAGAATTGCAAGTGCTCTTTAATTCAAAATGAATAAATTGTTTTTACTATCATATATTAATTTATATATGATATAGCAATGTTTTCCTGGGCATGCTTTCGTAGTGCATCAGGCAATATAATACAAGTCGTTGACAAGATACAACTTTTCGCAAATTTTTATCAAAGAACTTCAATCAGATTGATTTTAGGAAAACATAAAGTAGCCAGAAATCATTGTCTGGTCGCCATCTGCTGTATAATCTTGCGCTACCCTCACGTTATCATTTCTACGCAGGCGCAAAATGGCAAGATTAGAACCACTATCATAACCTGCAGTGTGACCGTCAGAGACCGTCCTCCCGACGATTGAGTCGTTTACTTCTAGGAAAGTACGGAGGTGTCTAGAAGAAACCTCCATGTTCCAAAAAAAGAGATAGACACCATCCTTTGGCGCTTGGAAGGATGAGATTGAAAAAGAGCTGGTTATATCCAAAGCTTCTCTGTTGAAGCGTATAGGGGTTGTACTAGTTGACGAGGAAATGTACTCAACAAAAGCCGGTGTGTTTGATGTTGCTACAATTAGATACAGGAATACAATTGTTTTCTTTAAAAGCGTGATACAGTTGTACATGTATATACATAATTATAAGAGGAATTTATGTTTTTTTATCGATGCAAGTGAAAAGGAAGAACATATTTTTAAACAGTATCTGATTATGATTATTGAAACTCGTATATTAAAAGTTAAAAAATATATACATGTATTCACAATCAAGTTTAAAAGCGTACGGTTCTCTATGCGCCATCCAGAGAATGTAGAATGAAAGGGTTTGATACGTGCATCACTCTCAGACGGATAAAGATATATTTGATCTCCTCTAGTCAGAAGGAAGATCTGAAGGGTGGAGGAAGTGTCCTGAAGCAGGCCGTTTGAAGAATCAGGCCAGACCCCAATCTCATTTAACTTGCTTCCTCCACGATAAAAATAAACCATAAAGTCAAGTCCACTTGTTTCTACGGCGAAGGCTAAGGCATACAGACCCGTCTCGGGACACGTGAATACTCCATTTGTGGAATCATATACGTTTCCATTGTTGACAACGCTTTGAAATTCAAAGCCGTGAGATGTTGATGAAGGCTTATCCAGGGATGACATCGCTTTTGCATAAAAAGAAGCGTTATCTGAAAGAAAATAGAAGAGATAAAAGTTAATATATGGCCTTATTATTGTGCTTTGTTCCGATATTACCACAGAAGCTCTTTGGAGTTGCTCATGTAATACTGTGGTTTCATTAATATTCAAGGGTATCAATTTTCGTGGATAAAGTGAAAATCACGGTTTCAAGGATACGTAAAGTCGTGGCCAGTGGTCTAATGAATACAAAATGCTATTAGAAATTGCACTTCAATGAACACTTAATTTCATGGTTCAACTGAATAACGAAATCCACGAAAATTGGTATTCAACGAATATTGATGAAACCACAGTAATAATTGAAATTTGAATGCAGAAAAGAAAATATAGTTTTTCTATATGTAAGTAGCATTCATGTATTGCATATCTTTTAATAGTGTACCGAATTATTTCTAAATAAAATGATATTCTTATATAAGTGAAACTTAACTTTTATTGTGTTTTTAAACGGTAAAAAGTTATGCTAGTATGTGTAAAATGGTTAATTTATTTGTTAAAGAATCAATCATCTAAACAGTGCGATCTCGCCCCTTAGTGATCACTAAAATCGGCACTTTAAAACAAACAAGCATTCTGAGAGTATTGCTTAAGCAATACACGTCCCCTACCGGTTTGTAGAAATTTGTGAAAACAATGCACTCTTATGCAGAATATCATTTCTTACCGTCTTCTGCACCCCGAATCAACAGACCAACCCGATAACGAACCCGATTGTAATGATACAAAAAACCCTGTCGATTAAATTTACAACACAATGCTTGACACTTCTTTACAGAACTTATTTGTTTGTTAAAAACAGTAAAAGGAATGGTCCTAGTAATGCACGATATTATTACTGACTACATACTTTCCTCGTTTATTCAATACACACCGAACCCGATAACGAACACGAATATTTAGAGATTGGAATATAAAACATTAATTTTCTCGAACATTAATTTTGTAAACCAGACGCTACAAAAGTGTAAACTTGATCTGTAGTTTGACATTTTGAAGCTGTTCAGCAAATTTCATATTATTCCTCAAACGCATAAAGAAAAAAAGTGTGGGAAACTGAAGTGGGACAGACAGACGGACAGACGGACTGATGGGCGCAGAGGAAAGCGAAGAGGAAAGCGGTGAAAACCAGAAGGGGACTAATAAACAGGCGTTGCAAATGGTTACCTCACTTTTGGAAGCCATGTTTAAAATCACCGGGTGTAAATCCGGCCAAAATGGCCCCCTAATGCAAGTAAAATGTATAGCTCCGGATCAAAATACGCTGACCGTTGACTGCGTTAGACAAGTGACCGCCTTTTAGAGGGCAACTTATATGATTTGTAATCGGGTGAAATATAAAGACTGAATACTAAAAGTAAACCCTAAGTAAACCCCGAAAGCAAACCCTGGGTTCAGTTGGGTTACTCTGGTGTTAGGTTGGTTTTGCTTGGTACCGTAGGGAGGTAAAATGTGAAATTGAAATTTTAAAAACTTCAATGTTTGAAAAAAACAAATGAGAATATAATGTGACGAAAATCATTTATTTGATTCCTTTGCAAATTATTGGAGGCCGATTTTGGATGTTTAGAGGATTCCCTCATTATAAATGTATATGTAATTTTTTCCCTCTGTTTCCAAAACTTTTTGGTAAAAATCTAGATACATGTAGTTAGTGTTGGTGAGCGTGAAAATTGTATCTCCTCTTGATATGAGAGAAATGCAAAATGTAATTGCATTAAATGACATTAGGTTTTAGAGGCCTTTGATTTATTGTTTATAATAGCTAGACAAACAAAATAAAACAGAAACATACTTTGCTGAAGCCTCCATCCTGAAAACGTAGAATACAATGCATCAGCTGTTCCGTTGATATTGACTCTGACTTTGTCGCCGACCTTGAGGTTAAACACAACAAAGCCAGTGCTGGAATCCGCTGCTACACTACTACCTCTAGAGTCTGTAAATGATGATCCAATCGCAACGTCGTTCACAACAAGATCTGCGTTTGTGTATCGCTGACTACTGGTTGCAATCGTCCAAGAAAACGCATGAGCGCCGCTGTATTTGCAAGTGAAAATTCCCGTAGTCCCACTGTAAGCTGATCCCTCATTGGTTGTGACATTTTTGAAAATGACGTGACCAGTTTGTGCCATTAAAGTAAGTTGAGCGTAAAAAGCGTAGTTTCCTGGTCTTTCAGGTACACTTGTACCGGTTGGTGCTTTATCAATCAAACATCTCCATTACAATTTAATATATATGCATTGAAATAATGAAACGAAATATAGATAGATGGTATTTTTAGCAACCAAAATATTTGATGAAAATGTTGATCTAAAGTTTCAAATTAATAAACAAAAGGTTTTTCGGCCCAAGAACTAAACCACTTACGTAGGCAATAATGCCCAAATTTGAAAGTATTAGTATTGAAAATGAAACATCATTACAACGAAAATGATTGTATTCCTATGATATCTCTTAGCTGGAAACCAACACTTATTGCCTTTATTTGTTCATTAGAAATTACAACTTACATGTATAAAGATAATACACTGTACATATACCTGCAGTGCTTCCAGAGTTTACAACAGTATTAGGGGTGAATGTTGCGTTACAGTTGATGTTACAGAGGTCTCCATGGCAACAACCAGAACAGGGTGTATATGACCTTTGTCCTCTCAGTAATCGTTTCCGTCCAAAGATTATAGGAGCAGATGCATGATTTTCGCACGCCTGTGTATAAAATCATAAGCAATGTTTTTATATGGAGAAGTTTTATTGGTGATAGTTATTTTAAAAATACTTTAATCAGTTCAATTCTTTCTACAATAGTTACATAATTTCCTAAAACGTAATTTTGTTACATATTATAAGAATAAAACAAAAATTATCTATTCTTACTAAATTTTTTTTCATATTTTTTAAAATAAAATTTGTAAACATAATTACGTGTACGTCTTCACAGTGGCTTGTAAAATACCGTTGACCGAAAATTGGTTTCTCCCCAAGAAAGCAGAGCTAAATAAGGGGAACATAAGTTTGATCTGATCATATGCATATGTGCATAATGAGCCCTGTTACAAAATGTTAAATATGAATCACAGATATAAGCAATCGAAGTACGTTTTAATACAGACATTACCTCATTGGCTCCACAGACAGTCACGTGATGACAATCACTTGGGTTCAAGGTGTGAGCACAATTGAAACACATCGGTCCTCTTGAGGTGGGGAGACCTAGAAAAAATATTACGTGGAACCATGATTATGATTATTGATGAAGTCGTGAAATAGTAACACTGTGCCGGATAATTATGCCAGTGCCAAGGTGGCATTTTTGTACCCGTCTAAGTTGCACATAACGAAAATTTCAAATATGCCACATGATAGATCACTGCTTAGAGTTTACAACCACCTTTTTTATCATCTCTCAGGTGGGATATTTACCTTTCAAAAATAAATTCCTAATATGAAATAATATTTTCCCATAGGAAAAACAATATTCCTACAGGAAATTTGAAATTTCTTATCGGAATAAAAGAACTTCCTATAGAAATTTCAATTCCGTCAGTATTTGATAAAATCCGATAGGAGATATTAGTTTCCTATAGAAAAACTGCTTGTCTGAATCACATTCCTACAGGAAATACCATTTTCTTACAGAAAATATAATTCCTTTATGATTTTAGAAAATCCTATAGGATTGTATATATTTCCTGTAGGAGAATCATTTATTCTATGGGAATTATCATTTTCCTATGGGATATTAATTTTTATAGAAAATATCTCCCTGTTATGTGAAACACACAAAAACAAAAGTGTACTTTCTAGACGATGGTCTATCATATTGTATGTAGGATTTTTTTTCGAAACTGCCTCTTAAGCGGGTGCAAAAATGCCACATTGGCATTGGCATAATTATCCGGCCAGTGTTTAGTCTCTATATGTGAAAAAGAACACTTTATCAATACAGAAAGAATTTTAAAAAAAATAAGATATAATATAAACAAAATCAGAGTTAAAAAAAAACAGTTTTCATTCATTATTAATTTTACAAATAATATCTATAACTAAATGTACAATTAAAAAATGTTGTCGCATACACCTATTCCACTGGTTTTAAAACTTATGCCATATCATTGTTTATTGTTGTAGAGTATTTAATCAATTTCTAAGGTATAATATCAACAGCAGACAGTCAACATCTATTTTCAATTACTATCTTGTATTAATAGATGATCAACTAATGCAGAACAATAACATTCACTTTAACTGCTCTTATTGGTTCTTCTACGGATCCTAAGCGTACAATGCATGTGGCCTTTGATATCAATGAATTTAGTAAGAGGCGAAGAATATATAATATATAATTTATCAACTTTTATATATATTCGGATTCTATAACGTCAAGCATTTACCCGGCGCCCCACATCCCTCGGAGTTGCAGAGATCACCATTACAACACTCCTGGCAGAGAACAGATCCATGCACCGCTCTCCTGCTGTTCGTTGTAAGTATTGTTCTATTTGTGACTTTGGCACAGTTCTTTATGCAAATAAAAAGTGTATATAAAAAACATAACGTTTAAAGGACAATATCTGGAATTGTACTTGTACCCACCAAAAATGAAAATGAAAAAGAATCTGTATTTTTGCGACTTTCACATTAATGCAAAGCATGCTTATTGGGGGAACAATTAATTGACCAATATTCGGGTTATTTTCTTTTTTTACAAGAATATAAGGTAGATGTAGAGTTCAGGAGACACAAAACTAGTAAATAAAGAAAGGATTCACAGATTGAGAGAGAACTTCAACTTACAGAGTGTGGTAGACAACCTGACCAGAAAGAGAGATCGCCGTTCTCCTTTCTATATCTCTGTACACCACAGACCTAGAACAGGTATTTGAAAATGTGCGTAGTTTCATTAAAAAAATTCTGAACTTCCAACAAGTAAACTATCTAGCGTTGAAATATGCTGTTCCGGATTGCTACCGCTTTTAAAAGCGGCAGCACATCGGTGCAGTTATTTTTAATCATGAGATCGTTCAAATTAAAATTGTTCATGTTCAAGAAACTACAGATGGGAAACATGATCTTGCCAACTTACATCTCCGTCTTGGCAGTACTCAATTCGTTCACAGAACCGAGGCTCTAATACGTCATCACAGCGTAGACATTTTAAGCCAAAGCCTTAAAAATAGTAAATATTACAAACGTTTCTCTCAACTTTCGTTGCAAATTTTTGCCGAATAATAAAGAGAAACTCTACATGTAATGAAAACAATGCCGCTGGTTCTCTTTATGATTACAAAACAAGAATAAATTTATTTTAATCATTAAATTATCATATTTGACTTGAGTTTTTACGATAGTCTTTTTCTTATTTAGACGTAAATGTGTAGCAAAAAGATGTTGATATTTTAGTGGTATGGGTTAACTTGGATGAGCGAGTATAATAAGTTTATATATTTATATATAAC
The DNA here is from genome assembly GCF_963853765.1 of Magallana gigas. Taxonomy (NCBI): domain Eukaryota; kingdom Metazoa; phylum Mollusca; class Bivalvia; order Ostreida; family Ostreidae; genus Magallana; species Magallana gigas. The sequence goes on from NC_088856.1 coordinate 36,394,429, forward strand.
TTTCTTAACATCGAATGGTAACAATTATATACACAGTTGGACGTTTTAAAAGTGTTTGTTACATGCACAGATATATTTTTCCAATCATTCTTCAAAGTGGCTGAAGGGTAAACAAATTGACCACCAAATATGCCTTAAATTTTTAAACATGATAAATTGTTTTGGGCAATAAACTTCCATTTAATAGAGAAAAAATCCAAATAATTAAGCTTAGAAATTTTCCAATTTCTTTTTAATTTGATTTCATTTGAATTGCATTCAAGATAATTGGTAAGCATTTTTCACAGTAATTGTGCATAGCAAGACTTGGAGACAAGACATGAGGCTAATTCTAATTTTTCTTGCTTATAATTATTACATTATGTATAAGGGGTGTGGAACGTTGTGGCGGATGATTATGCCAGTGCCGAGGTGGCATTTTTGCACCTGTCTATTCAGCATATAAAGATATACGTCATATGATACACCATTTATTAAAAAAGTTTATAATCACCTTTGCTAAATATACATGTATATCTCACTTGTCAGATGAAATACTATCATAAAAAAATCCTAGAAGGAAACAATTTTTTCCATAAGAAAAACAATTTTACAAGAGAATATTTAGAATTTACTACCGGAATTAAAGACTTTCCTACGTGTATTGAAATTCAAGACATTCGATAAGAAATATTAAGTTTCTTTAGGAAAACTGCTTGTTCAAATCAAATTTCGGCAGGAAATGATTTTCTCTTATAGAAAATTTTTTTCATTTAGGATTTCAAAATTTCTTGCCACCTTGTCCCTGCCATGATTATCCGTCACTGTGTTAAAGGTATGATTATTTGTATCAAAAATATACAGTCAGGCATTAACAAGAAAAAATTTTCTGACGTTTTAACTAGGATTAGTGTTTTGAAAGAAATCTTTTACGACAATGACACGACTGCATTTATATTATTTTATTTACGTAATGAAAATGCTACAAATTTTATGCAAACCATGTTTTTAGCAAAGTATAATAATTAAGAGAAAAATTCCAATACTATATGATTTGTGCATGTGATACTTGTATTTAACTGAACATAAACTTAAATATTTTGCATAGTTAAATATCCTTTAAAGAAAAGAACCACTTGCATAAAAATGTTAACCAAATCTTTGCTCTCTAAATACTTATTTCTACGATAAATGTTATAACGATGCATAAAAATTTTTCATTATTGCAAAGATTTTGTGACCAAAAGAACAAATCGGGTTCATTAAAAGTTTCAATAAAATATTCATCGCAGAAAATAAAATGCAAATCATCCTACCTTCTACTTCCCGTGAGGCAAGTACAATCAAACCTGGAAACACAAATTCCAATTAATATGTACGCATGACATATCTTATATATATATGTATATATATATATAGAGAGAGAGAGAGAGAGAGAGAGAGAGAGAGAGAGAGAGAGAGAGAGTTTGCAGAAAGACTGAAAAGTAGAGAGACGAGGGATAGAGGAAGGGAGTTTACAGAAAGACTGAAAACGAGAGGAATAAAAGGAAAAAGTGACCGTATATTGTGCAAAGACAACGAAACATATTATCCAAAGAGATCAAAATGGCTGTTAGATTTCCAAATCGCCTCAAATACCAACGTGCAATTTCAAAATTCTTATCAGAGGACCGTTGTACTGGAAATAAAGATAACACTGTATAAGGCGGCTAGTTAAGTCAAAACCAGGTACAAATTAACGTTATACGGTTTTTGTATAAGTGATAATGCTGTAAAATGGTTTCAATTCAATTATCAGATGAATTAATTAAATTAAAAACAATCGTTTTGTATGTATAACATTTGATCAAGAATCATCTCCAAATTGTTTAAGCTCTCCAAAATGAATATTTTATCCTCCAAAGATTAAAAGAAACCAAAAGGTTACCGTTTTCCACAATATTGACTAATTTTACCGAAAATATACAAATCGAGGAAGAAAAATACTCCCAAATTTCTTCAGTGACACGTCATCTTTTTTAACAAGGGAAATAAACAAGAAGGCAAGCAAATTAATTGCAGTCTATAAAGGGAAATGTTGACAACCTTTCTGCATTTGAAAGTACCCGAGCCACTTTGTCCTATTTTTTGAACGTGACCATCTGGGTATTATCATGTTTGCGTCAAGGCAAAATCACCGGATAGTTTTTTTTTTTTTTTTTTTAGTTTTTTATTGTGAAACCTAGAGGACCCGTTTTAGAAGCGAGTTCTTTTATTCTTTCATACATGTATCATTAAGTGATCATCGTTTTAACCCTGAGCTATTTAAAATGCGATTCAAAGATGTTTTGTGATATGATATAGGATTTTAGATAAATAAATTTGAATATGATTTATTGAATGCTATCCATAATAAAACCTCTTATTTTGTAGAATTATATCAATAGTATCATTAATATTGGCAAAGTGAAATTTACTATTTACATACAAATACTTATAAAAATGATGTGTTATAATTAGGACAAAATGTGGGTACACAATTCAATTGAAATCTTGTACACGTTGCTTCGAAATCCTGACTTTAAGATGTTTCCTATATCATATAACTAGTATATTAGAATAATCAAATTAACTTCAATGTAAAGCCATGTGATGCAGTCGACACGGCACTGTGTTTAAATGATATAATGATACGTGAAGAGATTTATATGAGCATCAAAATATCTTAGGGCCTTTTGAATGATCACATTTTTATTAACAATGTAATTGTCTATTAATATGCAAATAAGCATTAAATTTTTACTTAACAGATAAAAGAAAAAAATCAAATTGTATTATTCCATTGTTCATCGTACATAAAAGTGCATGAAAAATATTTCCACATTAACTCTTTATTTTTTTAATAACTAGACTTTACCCGTGCCTGTACGGGTTGACATTGCGTATGATATCGGGCATTTACAAAATAGATACATCGAAATACGGTATAATATTGCTGACATTTGCATAAGCACACTTCAAGCCTACAATAATGCTATTAATTTCACTACACTCTAGAGAATCGCTCCAAACGATTTTGGAGAATTCAAAATTAATAAAGTTGCATTGAAAATAACAATCAAATTGTTCATAACAAACCATTTTGAAGCTGTAAATACATTTCTTTGAAAAGTTTAATTCTATAATTGCAGAATTCAACATATTTCAACAACGTCTCTTACACACCATGTTGACATACGAAACTCTTGGGATTTTTTTAATAGTAAATGCAGGTTGTTAGAGTTATCTCCCGTATTTTCCTTGATGAACAGAAAGAAATTCCAGTGAAAATTAACACGCATTTGTTTTGTCGTTTCCAAATTTATCCATTCAGATGTGTTATTTGCGGAAACATAAAATAAAGAGCCTCTCGTGATTTAGCATGAATGTAATGCGCATGCGCAAGATTGTTAAATCCCCAAAAATTCAATTGATTTTTTGAGGAATTTTTTGAGGAATTTTCGTTTATTATTAATTGGCGAAGCTTGATTGAGAAAAAAATAACAAATTGGTAATCTTCAAGTACCAATGATGTTCATAATATATATAAAACAAAACACAGTACTCCTCCGATTTATCGGTATTGAAGCCCAAAAATTCGAATCTATTATTCTAATATAGTAGTATAGATTTTATAAACAGAAAACATACGATTTGCCGTATATTTACAAAGTAACTTCTATCAAAACAAAAACAAGGCCCATGCATTGATTATTTAGCTTAAAATTATAAACTCTTATATCTAACTTGCATCTTTTATAATGAAATAGCACTGAGAAAATATATATCATGGACGTTTCTTTGACATGTTTGCAAAAAAAGTTAAACTCGCAAAAAGAACTTGTTGATGTGCAAAATTCGACACCCCAAAAAAGAAATGAAAATAAATTAATCTGCCTGAAAACGTCATGCTTTAGTAAGAAATGATGTCTGTAATATGTTTTGTAAAAAAAAAAACAAGGTGGAAATTGTGATATTTAGTCACGCTTAAAATTATTTAAAGTGGGAAATGAAAGAAAATGATTCAACTTCAATCTCCCAGCGATGGGTTTCTAAAAGTCTTTAGAATAACTTTGTTATTACTGTTATCAAGCAGGTTGCCTCCCAATCCAATCTTCTCACGGACAATTTTCCGGTGTTTATAAACCGTGGTATTTTTTTATATATATTAATCTCGTAAATATTTTTCTAGGATCTTAATAATGAATGAAACTTTTGTTGATCGTTTCGTTTAGTCATCTCATACCATTTACCCATTTGATAAGACTATAAATATAAAGCACGAGAATGTGTCCACCAGTGACAACATAAAAGTTGACTACACTGGAAAAAAGTTTAAAACAACGTTGTAACAATGTTCCGAAGTTTTGTCTTTGTCGTTCTGTGTCTGTGTGTTGCCTCTGGTGAAGAATCGTGCGACCGAGGTGAAATGGTAAATACAATTTGCAGTCTTTGCAGTCAACGAAGAGGAGGTCAGTTACTTGAATCAGGTTTGTTATGTACATAAAACAGTTTATGTTTTCCATGATTTCGGTATTTTGTCTTACTTATGTTTAGCATTTTTGGCATTGTATTTTTTTTCTAAATAAAGAATAAATAAAATTCGTGGGGGTTGAATCATAGTAAGGGGCGAAATAACGCTGTACCAACTGATGTAAAGTTCGATTGTAAACAAATTTGGCATATCATTTTCCAAGCTTATTGACCGGGAAGGCTACTTTAATGCTTATGACTATTTTTATAGACACATACAAGTACAGTCATCGTTTAAAGCGCGCAAAAAAATTTGACATATAAAATCGAATCAAGCAACTTTAAATAACTATGATTTTATCCAAAACGTTTTGAGAGAGCAATAAAAAATACACGGCTTTTTAAAAGCAAACTTTAATTAAGCAAAATGATATAATAGTAAACTTGGTTACTGTTTAAACCCATTTGATTCAATTATATTGCTGCACTATATTCACGATGGTTAATGTTCCCAAACAATTTCTTAACCGCAACATAAACTTACAAACACCGTAATGAATTCAACGTATACTGTACTAGTATATCACTAAACAAGAGACATTGCAGACGGTTTCATTAATATTCTCCTGTTTATGATACCTATATTAGAATAAAGAATATATATAAACAAGTTCTAAATATTTCGTACATGTAATAAATATTATTCTTTTATTAAAAAAAAATCATTTCACAGAGGTACCGTACTTGCGGTTTTTACGCGTTACATAATTTAGGAAAAATAAGAAACTGTTTTTAATGAAACAGTTTAACAGCAAACAATGTCGAATAATATTTCTGCGAATTACATATTTTGCGTTATGAAAATTTCGCGAAAAAAAAAGCAAAATGATATCATTGCGGAAAGTACCCGATGTTCGGTATCCCCTTTGAAGTGTTTCTATTTTAAAAAAGAAACTTTAATAAGTATATTGAAGCTAGATCGGAATGACAGAATATAATTTATATATGTATAACAATCTTATCCAATCACAAACGTATTTCAGTGAATGCAAGATTTGTCGACTGAGCACCAAGAAATTAAAGTAAAAGATTTATTATAATTTCAGGACATCAGGTTGCCTTTTTTGCCTACATGTCGCAAAGTATTCAGATAAATGCCATTTCCAAATACATGACTTTTGTCTACGATCGAGTTGAAACAAATGTTGGAAACGGATATGATGTACGATCTGGCAACTTTACAGCTCCAGAAAACGGGGTCTACGTTTTCCATACCAGCACAACTTCGTATGACAAATCTGTATGCTCGGTAGAAGTTGTTAAGAATGGCCAGATTAAGGATATCACTTTAGCTGACTCAGGACAACATGATGACAGAGCTGTTGCTTCCTCAATGACTATTCTCAGTTTGACGAAAGGAGACATCGTTTTAGCCCGAGTTGGCACAGCGCAATCTGGAAAATATCTGGAAAGTAATCAATATACCAGAATGAGCTTCTCCGGATTTAAACTGGCATAAGGGATAATAGTACATTTACAAATATAATTCATGTACATGTATGTATGTGAAATTAGTTTTATTTAATGAATTATTATGCTTTTTACTTCTACTTAAAAATTCACTGAATTATTATCAATTTGAAACATTCATTTAAAAAAACTCAATGAATGTCAAACGATTTGTTTCTGTTTCTATTTGTGATTCACGATAAGAACTACATGTAATTCTGTTAGTCATAATACAGTATATATGTATTGCTTTAAAATGTCTAAAATATCTGCAATAATTTTCAATTTTAAAAACATATCTTACATTTGTTATATATTTATTTAGTGTTCTTATCATCCAGTGTTATCTCCCTGTCCTTGAATTGCCTTTGTCGTCTTCTCTGACAAAGAAACATCATCCTGTAAGCAGCCGCCGTTTTTAATCTGGTTCTAAAGCGCCTGCTTATCTCTTAGTAAAGTTCCGAGATAGCGTATAAACATGTGAAGATAAGACAGTATTTGCGAAATAGAAAGTAGTAAGACAAAATGTTCTAGAAAAGTTGCATGTAGCATTATGAAAACAGGTACCTTGTAATATTGGACCTTCTAGGTAGAGAAAATGATAAATAAGAGCTAGGTAAAGATAAGGACACCTCAAAGTGGTGATTTACAGAAAGTAGATGTTATACTCTATTGTAAACCAAGTAAACCTAAATGTATGTTGCTACTTCGGAAAAAGCAGTGTCTTTTCTCTAATTTACAAAAAGCCGGCACTACACTTAATAAAAAAGTGTTTACCTTGATAAATAGAATAAATTGAAAATAATGAAGAAAATAATATGAGTTTTTCAAAACTTTGTAACCGATTTGTTTTCTTAACTGTCAGGTATTCATCCAAAGTCAATTAAAGTGCCCCAAAACCGGTTTTCGTTGTTACAAGCGATTTTTGAAAACAAAGGCGTCGAGCTGACATTTTCTTTTAAATAGATTTATAAAATTATATCAATAATTTGAAGTTTTGTACTAATAGTCGCGTATATCAAATGATACATATTAGAATTAAAAAGTAAATGGTTAATGTTTTGTGTGCTTTAAAAACAAAAAATCAGTATATTTCCTTATAAATTAGGTTGTGATGCGTTTATAATACAATAACTCGTCATGGTTGCAAAAATCTAAGATATTTCAAATTTCAAAGATAAATTATATTTTCTTTCTGCTTTAAACAGTCTTTGAACATATTTCAAGGTTCATAATTTGAATACATTTACAGTGTGTCCCTATTTATAATAATAAAACATACTTTTATTTATTTCAATTCCCGTTTAAAACAAGATTACCTATGGTTGTTTACAAACAAATCCACAACACGTGCTATTTAAAATGCTCGACCAAACTGACTGCATTATCGTGTTTATTTATTGCAAAAAATCACTAGATACGTTTATCGTTTACATTCATTTTGGAGGCCGTGCCCGATAACAAATAAATTTATATATCAAATTTTATTTCTATCGGGCACGGTCTCCAAATAAAATGTAAGCGATAAACTAAAATAATATTTAATGAATGTTTACACCTTATTGTATTCATCCGCCATTCTTGATTAGGCAAATTTATACTTATCCAATGAGTTGTCAATAACCAGGGAGGCAAAGTTGGATTTTTTGTACACAATGTAGTTGAATAAATGGAGTAAAAATTTTGTAATACTTTTAATAATTTAAGGAACTTATTTCTTGTGCGCATTTAAAAGGCGGTGCAGAGCATTAATTTTTGGGCGATTGCCAATCCAGACGATTGCTAGAAGGCTGCCGAGCATTAGCTCGACACCTTAAATTTTTTTTTTACATTTTGTATTTCTCCATGAAGTTACGTAATTCACTTCTTAAATTAAACTTGATTTGTTGAATGTGTCTGAAAAATATAACAGCTTATTTTCCAGAGCTCTTATATGTGTCTTCTGGTCATTCAGATGTTGCTTTATCCAAATTTATACATATCCTGCGATATCTTTGAGCCGTTCTTTGAAAAATTTTGTGGCACTTTAACTGACTTGGATGTATTAAGACAATACCGATTGAAATTAATTACCCGTGACAAAACTTCAAAACATCGAACTTATATTTTGCAGCGTGTGCTTTATGATAATGGTTTTATTTTATATTGGATATTTGTTTTTGGTAACAGTGTTCCATGTTAAAAACGGGCATATTGACCGTTGAGTAAAGACACTTTGTCGAAAAAATATTAGTGACTGGATTGGTCATACGACAGGTCGTACACAATTTCAATCCATTGTCAATTTTCTCCCTGAAAATCTGTAAAAGTTATTTCAAAATTTTTCTCTCCTATAAGTGTCTCGATATTTTCACCAGCAAACCACAACAAGCTGAAAGCTTTGGGCGAAATTTAACGAACCCGGAACTGTACGTGAATGTCCGCAAATGTCAAGGTCAAACTGTGGTCAAGGCCGCTACATCGTCCCAACCACTAAAAAAATAAGTAAAACTCGGCTACCATAGCAAAGGCATGAAAAATTATGACTTTCAATTGCCGTCTTATATTTTCTCAAAACGCCCACTTCAAAGAGGTACATTCGCAAGTCAGACGCTTATACAAAGGTTATGACTTGAATCAGAAAAAATCAAACTACGCGTCTGTATTAATGAAAAGATATCTAAGATTAATAGAAAGATGTGTAAAACAGATGATGCAGCAGATGGGACAGCCTACGATTCAGAGGTACATTGTTTCAATAAAGTGACCTTTCTTTGCAGAGATTAGAGTCAGACGTGGTGATATTTTGTTTTTCTAAATTTGTCGTTGCTTTTTTCATTATTTTGATGGTTTGACATGTTTTGAAATTTTTGCCTTAAAGTAATATAAATTACTTTGCGGATTTTCAAACTGTATTCATTTAGAAATATGTATCACTATCTATGAATAAAAACTGGTCGTGATTTTTTCATATATTAACTAAAAGATTATTTGGTGGACAAATATAACTTTGGTTCAATGTATACATACTTGTAAAAAGTCACTAGATGCACATGTGGTTAATCAAAGTAAATAAAAATTCAAAACGAAATGATTGAAGATTTATAAGTAAAATATTAATCTTCTATTAGTTAGAAAGTATTTTAAAAGGCTTACATTCCAAGATATATTTATTAAGAAGTTACAAGTTATTATTGCTTTAATAATAATAAATTTGTAATAAAAGATAAAAAATAAAAAAAAAATAAAAGATTTGTATATTAAGCAAATAAAAAATCGTATTAAATTAAACAAAACGTTTAATCAAGACAAGTTTGCTACTAATAAGTAAACATAAACAATTTTAAGCAACCTTTGGGTACCTTTTGACAGCAATTGTAAAACCACATAGACAACTATTGTTAAAAAATATTGATGTAGAGATAATAAGATGAGCCTAACATTATAAAGTTGTTTAATGGAAAGTTATGAAATATTAAACCACCACCTAGATGTTTCTCGTTCTTCAAAGACATGTATTAACCAAACGTAATGAAACATCCACCTTTTAGTGTGATAATGTCATAAATAGTGAAATAATAAGACAATAAAAACTTTTTATAAAGATTTTAAAATAAGAAAAATAAATCTTTGAACATGTATTTCCACAGTAAATGCATGCTTAAATGTCATATATGTTTTAAATACCTGACCATTCTATAACTAAACTTAAATTTTCATGTGTCAATATAAAAGTATGCATATTCCCATTCAGTACTAAACAGTTGGCAGAAGGCAATAACTTCTGTGAGGTCTAAAAAAGTATAACTCCAAACAGCACTCCAATGACAGCAGCAATGAGGCAATTACATTCTTTATGATGGTGCTCCGTTTGTGCCGAGACATCTGTACTGCAACTAAATCAAGTGCATTACCTAGTTGTTGAAAGGAACAGTTTGGGAAAATAGTTTCAAGTCTGTTGCATTATAAATTACCAGTATCAATTATATGCATAAATAATAGGTAAGGATAGAAAAACCAAATATTTAAATATGTCATAATTTGCCTTACATTATGACAATCGTAATTTTTATTATTTCCATCAACATCGTATATATATCTAGCTACCCAAAAGTTTACATATACACAAAATTGCTTCTTCAGCTTCTTTAACGTCTGCAGTTACTAAAAATAATTTATTCTTATTTTAGAAAAATTTGGCTCCTGCGAACTAACATTTGCTATGCATTTTTAAACTAGGCTAGTTTGATGTATAATTATTGTTTCTTTATAGAACATTCATCAAATATTGCTGAGCAAAATAAAAAAAAAAATGTTTATTATTCTATAGGCCTATACGTGTCATTTGTTTGCTCCAGACATTAACATAACAGGGCAAAAAAAAAACGTCGCGTTTACCAAATAAGCATTGTGAATTTTCATTTCTTTGGTATGAAAATGCCGGTATCACTATTCGACTTAAACGTTTATAGGAAAATGTATTTATTTAATAATCTAATTCTTCTTATATCAGAACATTGATTCAATCGAGCCTTTAGTGTTATCTTTAATCCAGGAAAATAATAATTCATCGTAAAATAATTATATAAGATTTTCTTGAAGAAAGGAACGCTGGCCATCGATTCTGGTTTCCCTGGATATTTTGTTTCCTTCGGAATATCATACAGGTGAGAGAAATCGGTAACTGCTTTTGCCAAACAATCTTCAGTACGAATGATATATAAACTATATGAATTTTGTTTCAATTATTCTGTAGATTGTTAATAGTAATTCTTATGCTGGAAATTATTTTACGTTGGAAATTTTGTAATATGTGCCCCCTCAAAGTAATAACTACTCGAGGAAATTTATTATATTAAAACAATTCAAGACAAACAACTAAAAAAAATATACTAAAAATTGCTAAGAATTATTTTTTAAATTAAAAAATTTTGTGATTTTTTGTTCTTTTTTCTAACGTACTGATACTTGCGTTCCCGCATACCTGCATTCTGTATATGATACACGAAGCATGTGATGTTGGGCTGCAATATAAAAAGACACAAATTAACCATGGTGTTGTTAATTTAACATATAATCTAATATACAAAACAAGAAGCTCACAGGATCGAAAATGGCTGACCATATAAGATTGATAATTTGCTATTTTAATTGGGATCATTATAAATCAAAATCACATGGGTTTTTTTTTCAATTTCATGAAAACTAAATCATTTCACAATATATTCTGAGATATTTAATTATATCCATAAAAATATATCTGAGGCAAACGGATTTGGTTTTAAAAAGTCAATAAATAAAAAGACACATATACATGCAATTGACTGTTGTTTCAAAATATGAGAAGTTTGACCTTTATAACATTTTAAATCGTGCAATAAAACATGTACAATTTGTTACATTCTGATATAATCAATAGCCCGTTTAAAAAACACTTCAGTTATGAATTTGTTTATAATGTAATGCTTTAACGATTAAATTTCAAACGAAGAAAAAAACCTAAAGAGTTTAAAAAAACAACTCATTTTCATTTAAAAGCACGACTTCTGCATTCCTGAGGCAAATTTTTCCCCGTTTCACACTGTGCCTACAAAAATGCAACTGCATTTCGCGTTTTAAGTATACCTGTTCCAAAATAGCATGCATATGCACATCTCGGATTGCTTTTGGTAAATCGATTTTTCTTTGATAAGAAAATGTGCATGCGCAGCAGCTGTGAGATGTGTCATTTTTGGAATGCCATTTTAATTTGATTCGTTCTATAACGTTCACATGATACAAAAAAAAAATGCACTGAAAGCGCAAAAAAATTAAAACTAATTGTTTCAACGATTATTAACCTAACAAAAGTTGTTTTTGATATTTTGATATTTAAGACCAGCTGTTACAAGGGCATTTTTTCTCCAGGTTTTTAAAATTATAAATAGCAAATATTGATTAAAGTGACTTCATCGCAGCGAATGCTCATCTAAAGTACATCTGGAAATTAAGATTTAAAAAAAAGTTTCTCTCTCTCTCTCTCTCTCTCTCTCTCTCTCTTAATGCATTAATTGAATAAATAGTAGGTCAACATATAAAAATCAAACACCTCTCTCTCTCTCTCTCTCTCTGTCTGTTATTCTATGTTATCTATGTACTTACGTTTAATGAACATGTGTGATTGAAACTTTCCACGTGCCAATCATCCATTAATTTATTTAAAAAAAAATCCGCAGCTCCACACTTGATTAATATCAGAATATGAAACACGGAACATATTCCTGAAAGCGAGTTTTGTTTTCTTCTCATTGTTCCAAAAATGTGGTTAAAATTGTTTCACAAAAATCGTCTTAGTTTCAAACAAAGAGTGTGATCGATCTTTCTTTGAAACTGTTTCCGATGGATGGATTTCTTTTAAAATATTATGGATGGATATTTGCGGTACAATTTTTTTCTTAAATATTATGGAAGCATTTAAGAGCCACATTGACACCTATTTTATTTTCTCATCTAAACTCTATCATTGATATTTGATTTTGTAATATCCACACTGAAAAAGCTTGAAAGGTTAATTAGAGTGTTAACAGGGTTTTTTTTATCTAAAAACTCACGTCTATGTATCCACGGTTGCTACATTAGTGCCACTTTGAACTTTTCTATACACGAAATATAGTGCACATACTCTGTAAAACTTACACTTCAATACTTTAATATGTAACTCTAAAAGTAATTGTTTAAACCAACTGATGTTTGCAAAATTACCTTAACATTTATATGACATATGAAAAAAAAATTGAAAGGACTCTATATGACATGGGCCTAAAATGACAACCTGAAATTAACATCATCATTTTTACTTTAATTCTCCAATTTCTTTGTATAGATGTATACGTGATGTTTTTTAAAAGTAATTTTCATTTTAATTCAAGTATCCACAATTTAGAATTATGACATCGTAAAGATAACCTTTTCCCGCCATTCCAGCATTTTAAACATAAAACAGTTCTTTTTCAAGCAGTTTTTCCGTCAGAAATAAAGAACGCATACTTGAACACACAAAATATTTTAATCAGAGATGTTTCTAACCGAAAGTAATAAGTGACAAAAAAATTTCCTTGTTCATGTTCAAAGCCTTGCTGTATATTTTCCATTCGTAAAAAGATTTTAAGATATGTCTATTTTTGACTGATTTGAAAAATGAATATTTTTTTGGTATCTTTTGTATTTGTTTCGGATATTAATCAAACTTACATATACTTTTGGTACAGTGTGTACAAACTGGTAAGGAAGGTCACTATATGGTTTGAAATTATATTAAAATAAAAGAAAAGAAAATTTATAAAAAATTGTATATGATGCATCATTTTTAACGATAAAATTACATCTAGTTTTTAAGTATTTATAATAGTTTACACACCAAATGTTATTTTGACAAGAAGTTATACAAATTAAATATTTTATTGGCAATTAATCAAAGATTTGTATAAAGCAATTAAAAAGATTGACAACAAATGTAAATAAAAATGAATCATAACAAATTTACCACCTTAAAGTAAGCACAAACTAATTTATACAATATCTAGTTACCTGTTGACAGCAATTGCCAAACTACATAAAAACTTAGTTTTAAAAAGATTTTGTTGTAGAGAGACATGCTTGAAAAAATGATGACACTAATATCATAAAGTTGTTCAATGACAGGAAATTTTAAAAATGTAAAAAACCGTCAAGATGTGACAGTCTTTCTTTTTTCAAGTACATGTATAAACCAATCGTCGTGAAACAAACGCCTTTTAGTGTGACCTTATTCAGACTAGCAAAAAGTTCAGTTTATAAAAACAAATTATTTTTAACAAAACAAATCATTAAAAGGTTTAATCAATAAACATATATTCCTAGAGTAAATGGTGAAATATTTGTCATTATTTCATTGGGGTTCTCAAATATTAAATATTCTTAAAATTATAGATAACAATGTGTCAACATAATAGTATTTACTCATTCAGCTTTAAATTTAAACAGTTAGGAGAAGGCGGCGAATCCTAAGAGAACAAAATACGGAGAACTCCAAAACACCCTCCTAGAATAGCAGCAATGAGGCAAATATTTCCGTCATGCTGGAACACAGCTTGTGACGATACATCCGATACTGAAACTTAATCTGCATTCAAAACAAAAAATATAGCATTATTATGTTTTTGAAAGGAACATGGGAAAAACAGTTTCAAGGTTGTTATATTAAAAAAGTAAAAAATATGAATTTTATGCATATATGTATGAAAAGAAAACCAACATTTACAAACATGTAAGTATTTCATTAATTATTAATAAAAAATGGTTTTGCTCTTAACGAAAAGAAAATCAACTACAGCTGCATGCTGTAATACATTGTAATAATAATCAGTTGTTCAATGTCATACCTCTTTGTAGATGATTTATTTTCATAAACATCGTGATTATATCTAGCCGACATAACGTCTTAATGTTTGCAGTTACTTTATATTTTCTTAATCTTGCGAGCTGACATATACATGTATTTAAAATTAGACGAAAAGTAGTTTATTAATAACTTAATTTCTAATGTTTCTTAACATAACAAGTCCTAATTTGATTATATAAGGATGAGGGAATAATCCTTCCCAGTAAATTCCGAAAATCTTTATGAAAGATTTGATCATGTAAATTGTCCTAACTGTAAATATCACCTCATTAATATTTACTTAATTGTTTAACTATTTTACGTACGATTAACATAATCTATATCTTTAGAAGTATTTGTTTTTTTTATTCAACTTCTGCTTATGTTCTATACATTAACGTGATTTGACACATATTGAACTTTCAAGGGTTTAACCACACGGTGCAAAGCAAATACATGATCATTTTAGGCAATGAAAAATCATGAATTTGTTGAAAAGTAAAATCAAATAGACATGTCAGCGTTATCAGACAAAAAAGTAATTAAAAAACTTACCAGTTGTTAAGCCTATCAACTGTTTTCAATAAAAATGCTTTTTAAGAATAAGAAAAAAATGTAACATATATCTTTATGACCTCATAAATTTTGATGTAACACCAACTTGCGATTTCCATAAAGTTCTGTGAAATGTGAAATTGTTAACAAGGTAATACAAATATTCAACTGCAATAAATTTCAGGCTAAATTTTATATATGTATCATTATCCATGTTTTCAATATGCTTGTATAAGGTTGTTTACAACAAAACATATTAGTTATATTATCTAAAATCATATTAGTTGTCTTGAAACATTGTATTTACAAAATTCAGGAAAACAGTGGTACTCAGAGGCGATAGTGGTAGTGTTGAATTTTTTCAATTGGAATTGTTGTGCACGGTGCTCTGTCAGTAAAAGTCGTTCTGCGAAGTTTTATCATGAAAAGACACCATCAAATATTTCTAAGCAATCCACAAATTTATCTCAGAATTACTCTATATGTCGAGTTATCTTATTGGTCTAGACATTCACGTGACAGGGCAAACAGAACGTCGTGTTTACCATCGAATAAATTTCATATTCCATTCCTTCCAAGTAAACCTCGGGATTTTTCTTTTCCTTGGTATAAAAATGCCGATATGACCATACCTCAAATTTAAAGTTAAATATAAGAATTTTAAGATTTCTTAAAATTCTTTATGTATATTGATAATAGCACAATACCATATGTTTTGGCATCTTCATATATGGTTACGAAATTAGCAGCATGTAACCAATGGAATTATAGTTTAGCCGGATAAATTGTGGATGAGTGGTTTTATTAGCGTGAGCAATCACTTTTTCACTGGATGCCGGGCAGTTTACAGTCTTTGGAACCTTTTTTTTTCTTTTGCTTTATTTGAGTTGTCTGCCGGTTTCAAACCACAATAATTTTTTTTTACAAATTGTGTAATCAATAGCGTCATTAAGTTTATGAGTTATAGGATTATCATTATATTGGTTGTGAATTAATTTTAGGCAGAAAAGATCAAATATTCATAATTTTATATCAATATTATAAAAGGGGATAATTACATAATTATATATTGTCATACTTTATTTTTACTTTATTTTTTTTTTATTTTTTTTTTTTTTGATTTACTTTATACAAATGGAACACCCAGGTGGTTAATATTGATGATTCTGATTTTATAATCGTTAATTTGGAATATTATCTGTTATGGATGAATAATGATACAATTGTTCTTGTACCAAAACACCAATTCAACTGTATTTGATTCAAATTATAAAAGATAGGGAATAATTCAAATAGAAAACCAAACTTTTCCGACGTTTTTCTCTTTTAAAAGATGAAAACCTATTAAAAATTGACCAATTTGGTGTATGGCGTTTAGTATAATAAACAAACTACAGCATGAATAATGTATATTTAACAAATATTAAGATTTAATCTATCACAAATATCAATTTTCCCTCGGGTGATGCCCTCAGGAAATTTGATTATTCTTAGGGTTTAGTTTTCATATATCGTACATATACATATGCAATGTACATGTGTCTCCCACACCATGATGCAACAAATGTATAGTACACATATTAATGAAGAATATTTTAATGAATTTTTTTTCAAGTTCTATTCGGTGAATGATTTAAATTATTTAAATGTGTTGAAAAATTAAATAGATAAATATCTGTACATACTATATCCCACCGTGAAATCGCTTGTAATCGTAGGAGTGCATGGAAGACACCTGCCGTTTTCATTCTTGCAAAGACAACGGCCTGATGCTTGATTGAAATATGGATCAAAAGGTAAAACCTGAAAACAAATGATAGGTTTCTAGTCAATATATCAGGTTTTTTTATTCTTAATAATAATTAGACTTTGACCAGTGCGTGCACGGGTTGATATTACATAATATCGGACATTTACGAAATAGATACATCGACACTATAGATATAGTGCCTGTTTTGGAGGGTAACATTTCAAATTGACACCCCGAGGAAACCAATGTCAACCGACGCGAAGCGCTTGTTTACATTTTGAATGTTGAAGTGAAAAGTTCAGTTTTAGACCTAAAATAAATGTGTTAAACGTTAGAAACTGTTTATTTATGCTTAAAATGAATTAAAAGATAGAAAAACCAGCTTGAAAAAGTTTTATTTACTGTTATATTATATAAAACAAACACAGGGCACGAGCCTTGTTTACATGACAGAGAATTGTGAGCCCTGTATCTTGCTTATAACTCTACGATGGACTGTCAAAGAACAAGTGCACTTAAGCTATAGAGAATGGGCCCTTTTTCAGTGCCGTTTATATGTAGAAAATATCATCAAATTGCTTTTTTCTCATAATAGTTAAGCACTCATGGATACTTCTGATTTATATGCACGCTTAAATTTACCAAAATTAGAATACAATTTAAAAAATTGAGGATTTTTAAATGCCTATAAATAATCTAAATCCGGAAAAATCGAACCGAACCTACTTGAATTGTGTCTATTTAAATCAGAGGGAGGAGACACTTAAATCAACATTGCTCTGTTGGTGGATCGATTGGCGCGTTTGCTGAATTATACTTTATGCATTATTTTACGTCTGAAAAAAAAATCGAATGAAGCTTTGAAGTTGCATATTACCATAGTGACAAACAAATATTCCTGACCATACAAAGATGAAGGAAAGCAGTCTAAAACGTGTCAATGTTTTACAGTGAGCACATTTGACAAACGTTTACCTGGATAGAAACCACGTGATTGTTTGAAATAATTTATTCCATGCGTGAGTTCAAACATGGGTCACGCAGGTTATAGATTTCGCTTGCTATAGGAAAAACCTTGAAATTTTCATACCTTTTTCATTTTTTAGGTACCAGCCTAACCGAGTACAAACTTCTTACTTTCACAGGAGTTTACTAAATGTATAATGCGTATATTGTCTTTTCCACAAGTTTGTACTCGGTTAGGCTGACAGTAAACAAAGGCTTTAAAATGAATGCCTGTCCTCGATTTACTATACAAAATCACGAATGTCTGCTGACCCCTACTATGTTTTAAAGCTTCGTGCTTTTCATAAACAATAATTTCAGCGCTAAAACTTGTTAATTCTTATGGAATAGATATCAATAGATAATGTTAAGGAAAAAAATATGCTTAATTTGATTCTTCATTCTTTCACCTTTCACCGGGGCCCATAAGTGCACTCGTCCTTTCATTTGATCATTAGAAATGCATTCCAAAAGCATTGTAAATAATAAAAAAAAAAAGAAAAAAAGAATTTGACAAAAATCATAACCATGCCCCTTTAAATACACTGAGTAAGAGTTATCTCCCGTATTTTCTTTCATGAACAGAATATAAATATATATATATATATATATACATATAGCAAATTTCGAATTAAATTTACACGCATTTGTATTATCGTTTCTGAGTTAATCCATGCAAGTGTGATACGGTGGAAACATACACTAAAGAGCCTCCCGTGATTTAGCGTGAATGTAATGCGCATGCGCAGCATTGTTAAATCCAAAAAATCCAGATGATTTCCGGAATTTTTAAAGGAACTTTCGTTGATATTTAATTAGCGAGGCTTGATTTAGAAAAAACATAAACAAAGTGGTAGTCATCAAGTACCAATTGTGTTTAAAATATTTAAAACAAAAGACAGCACTCTTCCGGTTTCTTGGTATTAAAGCCCCGAAATTCAAGTCTATTATTTTAATAAAGTAGTATAGATAGTAATAATGTAATAAGTCAAATGATTGTTATAATCTTTTTAAGCTCAAATGGATAATATGTCATTGATATAAAACAAAGAACCCATGTGGTTCGAAGCTAACCTGTTCAGCAGTGGTGATCTCTGTTGAATCTCTGTACATACTGTATCCCACCGTGAAATCCCTTGTTATTGTAGGAGTGCACGGAGAACAAATACTGTATTCATTCTTGCAAAGACAACGGTCTGGTCCTTGATTGAGATATGGATCAAACGGTAAAACCTGAAAACAAATGATTCAGTTCTAGTTAATGTATCCGAATTTTGTTTCGCAATTCCTTTATCATCAAAAGTGTTTCCTCTAGTTTTCTTTCAACCATCATACATGTTTTGCTTAATTGGTCGTCTATGTGAACACGTTAATAAATAAAGTTATTTTGATTTGTTAATATTAATCATGTATTGATGATTTATGATATCTTTATATTTTTTTAATAATTGCACAGCTATCTAATGTGAATTGCTGTTTTTGCTCACATCCTTTAAATATGTATCAATAATTTCAAACAGTATGAATTATTTTTTTATTCAAAGTAAACATCATCTGAAAAAAAAAAATATTATTTCAAAGTGCCTTCATATGAACGATATCAACGCAATTTGAAAAAATCAAACGTAATTGTTTGGTCACACTTCAATATGTCAAACAATTATTCTAATTTTGTTTAGCTCAAACGGTTAACATGTCATTGATGTAAACAGTGAATCCGTGTAATTTTAAGCCAACCTGATCAGCAGTTTGTCAATGAACAAGTTAATATAGTCTTTATTAGTTCAAAATTAATCTCAATGATAAAATTATGAGAGATTTACAGACATAAACTTTGATAATAAGTCATGGCCTACATCGCTTAGCCCTCTTTTGTCCAATCAGATTTGTTTACAATTTTACCTTGTTAATATAAATACCCTGCAAACGAACTCGTTTAAAAAGGATTTTTTAATTTGCTGAAAACATTGTGCTATGCCAAAAAACCAAATCTGTTTAATTGAAATTCATAATTTAAATAACTTTAATATCGTACACGTATAGTGTATCAAGTGTGTAAATCAAGCATACTATCATTTTAAGTTAGGTTGTTACAAGTACACTGTTACTTCCTTACTTTTTATAATGAATATTTAGATGTATATGATGATATATTTGGGAAGGAAATAAAAGAGATAAGGCTTGAGGGGCTCTCTTCCTGTAATCAATTAAAATAATGGTCTGGTAATTACAGTGCGACCGTTGGGGCGAGCAAAGCAGAAATTACACATATCTTGCATCATTTCAATTATATAATATTTTAACAATTATGAATTAACTTTTGATTAGAGAATTTTAAAAGAGAGAAGGAGAGAAAAAGAAAGATGGATAATATTCATAAGTATAAGAAAATAATTTTAACATAATTTTTGTACTGTTGATATAAAATATCTATATCGTGGTATTAATAAACAGTGCTGAATATTACAAAGATGGCAAGTATTATGTTGTTCTGTAAAGATTTGACATGTTGACATGTAGAAAATGTTTACCTTTACAATATACGTTCCAGGTGAAATTCCCTTGAACACGTGACTTGGAAACTGTAAAAAGAACAATCTCTGCAAAGTACTACAGGTAGTAGACATTTCGTTTTGTATAGTTTTCCTATGAACATTTAAATAATGAATTTTCTTAGTCGTTTAATTAAGAACAAAGTAGTAATAATCATTATAAAAGAGGTGAACTTTTTAATTTTTCTGATTAATAAAGAATGTTGCTTACTGACACTTACATCTTTAGTGACGTTGACGGCAGACACTGGAGATGTGTCATTAACGTTGTGAAGGCTGATGGTGTAAACGGTGAACGGGAATTCAGGGGGAGCAAGAGAAAACGTTACTTGGATCTTGTTAAAAGGACCCGAGTCGTTTGTGAGGGCTTTGTTCATAATGGTCGTGACCCACTTGCAGGAAGGCGTCGGGGTGCCTAGAACAATATAAAGTAAACGTCTAGAAAGATACATTTAATGTATAATAAAAGGGGATAATTACATAATCATTTATTGACATACTTTATTTTTACTTTATTTTTTTAGTTTTTTTAGTTTTATTTTATACAAATTGATCACCCAGGTGGTAAGTATTGATGATTGTGATTCATAATCGTTAATTTGGAATATTATCAGTTATGGATAAATAATGATACAATTGTTTTTGTATCAAAACACCAATTCAACTGTATTTGATTCAAAATATGAAAGATAATAATTCAAATAAAAAACCAAATTTTTCCGACGTATTTCTCTTTTAAAGGATGAAAACCTTTTTAAATTGACCAATTTGGTGTATGGCGTTTAGTATAATAAACAAACTACAGCATGAATAATGTATATTTGACAAATAAGATTTATTCCATCAGAAATATCAATTTTCCCTCGGGTGATGCCCTCGGAAAATTTGATTATTCTTTGGATTTAGTTTTCATATATCGTACATATATATATATGCAATGTACATGTGTCTCCCGCACTATGATGCAACAAATGTATATAGTGCACATATTAATGAAGTATATTTTAATGAAATTTTTTTCAAGTTCTATTCGTCGAATGATTTGAGTTATTTAAATGTCTTGAAAAATGAAATAGACAAATATCTGTACATACTATATCCCACCGTGAAATCGCTTGTAATCGTAGGAGTGCATGGAAGACACCTGCTGTTTTCATTCTTGCAAAGACAACGGTCCGATCCTTGATCGAAATATGGATCAAAAGGTAAAACCTGAAAACAAATGATAGAATTCTAGTCAATATATCAGGTTTTTTTATTCTTAATAATAACTAGACTTTGACCCGTGCGTGCACGGGTTGATATTGCATATGATATCGGACATTTACGAAATAGATACATCGACACTATAGTTATAGTGCCTGTTTTGGAGGGTAACAGTTCAAATTGACACCCCGAGGAAACCAATGTAAACCGACGCGAAGCGTTTGTTTACATTTTGAATGTGGAAGGGAAAAGTTCAGTTTTAGACCTAAAATAAATGTGTTAAACGTTAGAAACTGTTTATTTATGCTTAAAATAAATATGGAGATAGACAAATCAGCTTGAAAAAGGTTTTTTTTTACAGGTATATTAAACCTATGTAAACAAAAACAGATCACGAGCCTTGTTTACATGACAGAGAATTGTAAGCCCTGTATATTGCTTATAACTCTACGACTGACTCTCAAATTTCATTTGATCATTAAAAATGCATTCCAAAAGCATTGTAAATAAAAAAAAAAAAATAGAATTTGACAAAAATCGTGACCATGCCCCTTTAAATGCACTGAGTAAGATATATCTCCCGCATTTCCTTTGATGAACAGAATATATATAGCAAATTTCGAATTAAAATTTACACGCATTTGTATTATCCTTTCTGAGATAATCCAGTGTTTAAGTGTGATATTGTTAAAACATAAACTAAAGAGCCTCCCGTGATTTAGCATGAATGTAATGCGCATGCGCAAGATTGTTAAATCCAAAAAATCCAGATAATTTCCGGAATTTTTAAAGGAATTTTCGTTGATATTTAATCAGCGAGGCTTGATTGAGAAAAAATATTAACAAACTGGTAATCTTTAAGTACCATTTGTGTTTAAAATACTTAAACAAAAGACAGCACTCTTCCGGTTTCTTGGTATTAAAGCCCCGAAATTCCTTTATCATCAAAAATGTTTCCTCTAGCTTTCTTTCAACCATCATACATGTTTTGCTTAATTCATCGTTTATGTGAACAATTGAATAAATAAGGATATTTTAATTTGTCAATATTAATCATGTATTGATGATTTATGTTATCTTTATATTTTTTTAATAATTGCACAGCTATCTAATTTGAATTGCTGTTTTTGTTCACATCCTTTAAATAATGTATCAATAAAATCAAACAGTATGAATTATTTTTTTTATTCAAAGTAAACATCATCTGAAAAGAAAAAAAATATTATTTTAAAGTGCCTTCATATGGTCGATATCAACGCAATTTGAAAAAATCAAACGTTATTGCTTGGTCACACTTCAATAAGTCAAACAATTATTCTAATTTTGATAAGCTCAAATGTTTAACCTGTCGTTGATGAAAAACAGATAATACGTGTAATTTTAAGCCAACCTGATCAGCGGTTTCGCAATGAACAAGTTTATATAGTCTTTATTAGTTCAAAATTAATCACAATAATAAAATTATGCGAGATTTACAGACATAAACTTTGATACTACGCCATGGCCTACGTCGCTAAGCCCTCCGTTCTCCAATCAGATTTGTTTACATTTTTACCTTGTTAATATAAATACCCTGCAAACGAACTCGTTTAAAAAGGCTTTTTTAATTTGCTGAAAACATTGCGCTATGCCGACAAAAGCATATTATTATTTTAGTTAAAAACATATACATGGTTGTTACATGGAGACTGTTACTTCCTTACGTTTTATAATGAATATTTAGATGTATATGATGATATATTTCGGAAGGAAATAAGAGAGATAAGGCTTGAGGGGCCCTCTTCCTGTAATCAATTCAAATGATGGTCTGGTAATTACGGTGCGACCGTTGGGGCGAGCAAACCAGAAATAACACATATCTTGCATCATTTCAATTATATGATATTTTAACAATTATGAATTATCTTTTGATTAGAGAATTTTTAAAGAGAGAGATAGAGAGAGAGAGAGAGAAAGAAAGATGGATAATATTTGTAAGTATTAGAAAATAATTTTAACAGAATTTTGTACTGTTGATATAAAATATCTATATCGTGGTATTAATTAACAGTGTTGAAGATTATAAAGATAGCAAGTATTATGTTGTTCTGTAAAGATTTGACATGTTGACATGTAGAAAATGTTTACCTTTACAATATACGTTCCAGGTGAAATTCCCTTGAACACGTGACTTGGAAACTGTAAAAAGAACAATCTCTGCAAAGTACTACAGGAAGTAGACATTTCGTTTTATGTAGTTTTCCTATGAACATTTAAGTAATGATTAAAATTGTGAATTTTCTTAGTCGTTTAATTAAGGACAAAGTAGTAATAATCATTATTAAAGAGGTGAACTTTTTAATTTTTCTGATTAATAAAGAATGTTGCTTACTGACACTTACATCTTTAGTGACGTTGATGGCAGACACTGGAGATGTGTCATTAACGTTGTGAAGGCTGATGGTGTAAACGGTGAACGGGAATTCAGGGGGAGCCAAAGCAAACGTTACTTGGATCTTGTTAAAAGGACCCGAGTCGTTCGTGAGGGCTTTGTTCATAATGGTCGTGACCCACTTGCAGGAAGGCGTCGGGGTGCCTAGAACAATATAAAGTAAACGTCTAGAAAGATACATTTAATGTATAATAAAAGGGGATAATTACATAACCATTTATTGACATACTTTATTTTTACTTTATTTTTTTAGTTTTTTTAGTTTTATTTTATACAAATGGATCACTCAGGTGGTTAATATTGATGATTGTGATTTTATAATCGTTAATTTGGAATATTATCAGTTATGGACAAATAATGATATAATTGTTCTGGTATCAAAAAACCAATTCAACTGTATTTGATTCAAAATATGAAAGATAGGGAATAATTCAAATAAAAAACCAAACTTTTCCGACGTTTTCCTTTTTTAAATGATGAAAACCTATTAAAAATTGACCAATTTGTTGTATGGCGTTTAGTATAATAAACAAACTACAGCATGAATAATGTATATTTGACAAATAAGATTTATTCCATCAGAAATATCAATTTTCCCTCGGGTGATGCCCTCGGAAAATTTGACTATTCTTTGGGTTTAGTTTTCATATATCGTACATATTCATATGCAATGTACATGTGTCTCCCGCACTATGATGCAACAAATGTATATAGTACACATATTAATGAAGTATATTTTAATGAATTTTTTTTTCAAGTTCTATTCGGTGAATGATTTAAGTTATTTAAATGTCTTGAAAAATGAAATAGACAAATATCTGTACATACTATATCCCACCGTGAAATCGCTTGTAATCGTAGGAGTGCATGGAAGACACCTGCTGTTTTCATTTTTGCAAAGACAACGGTCCGATCCTTGATTGAAGTATGGATCAAAAGGTAAAACCTGAAAACAAATGATAGAATTCTAGTCAATATATCAGGGTTTTTTATTCTTAATAATAACTAGACTTTGACCCGTGCGTGCACGGGTTGATATTGCATATGATATCGGACATTTACGAAATAGATACATCGACATTATAGATATAGTGCCTGTTTTGGAGGGTAACAGTTCAAATTGACACCCCGAGGAAACCAATGTCAACCGACGCGAAGCGTTTGTTTACATTTTGAATGTGGAAGGGAAAAGTTCAGTTTTAGACCTAAAATAAATGTGTTAAACGTTAGAAACTGTTTATTTATGCTTAAAATAAATATGGAGATAGACAAATCAGCTTGAAAAAGGTTTTTTTTTTACAGGTATATTAAACCTATGTAAACAAAAACAGATCACGAGCCTTGTTTACATGACAGAGAATTGTAAGCCCTGTATATTGCTTATAACTCTACGACTGACTCTCAAATTTCATTTGATCATTAAAAATGCATTCCAAAAGCATTGTAAATATAAAAAAAAAATAGAATTTGACAAAAATCGTGACCATGCCCCTTTAAATGCACTGAGTAAGATATATCTCCCGCATTTTCTTTGATGAACAGAATATATATAGCAAATTTCGAATTAAAATTTACACGCATTTGTATTATCCTTTCTGAGATAATCCAGTGTTTAAGTGTGATATTGTTAAAACATAAACTAAAGAGCCTCCCGTGATTTAGCATGAATGTAATGCACATGCGCAAGATTGTTAAATCCAAAAAATCCAGATAATTTCCGGAATTTTTAAAGGAATTTTCGTTGATATTTAATTAGCGAGGCTTGATTGAGAAAAAATATAAACAAACTGGTAATCTTTAAGTACCAGTTGTGTTTAAAATATTTAAAACAAACGACAGCACCCTTCCGGTTTTTTGGTATTAAAGCCCCGAAATTCAAGTCTATTATTTTAATATAGTAGTATAGATAGTAATAATGTAATAAGTTAAATGATTGTTATAATCTTTTTAAGCTCAAATGGATAATATGTCATTGATATAAAAACAGAGAACCCATGTGTTTTTTAGCTAACCTGATCAGCAGTGGTGATCTCTGTTAAATCTCTGTATAAACCGTATCCCACCGTGAAATCCCTTGTTATTGTAGGAGTGCACGGAGAACAAATACTGTATTCATTCTTGCAAAGACAACGGCCCGGTCCTTGATTGAAATATGGATCAAAAGGTAAAACCTGAAAACAAATGATTCAGTTCTAGTTAATGTATCCGAATTTTGTTTCGCAATTCCTTTATCATCAAAAGTGTTTCCTCTAGTTTTCTTTCAACCATCATACATGTTTTGCTTAATTCATCGTCTATGTGACAATTGAATAAATAAAGATTTTTTAATTTGTCAATATTAATCATGTATTGATGATTTATTATATCTTTATATTTTTTTAATAATTGCACAGCTATCTAATGTGAATTGCTGTTTTTGCTCACATCCTTTAAATAATGTATCAATAATTTCAAACAGTATGAATTATTTTTTTATTCAAAGTAAACATCATCTGAAAAGAAAAAAAATATTATTTCAAAGTGCCTTCATATGAACGATATCAACGCAATTTGAAAAAATCAAACGTAATTGCTTGGTCACACTTCAATAAGTCAAACAATTATTCTAATTTTGTTAAGCTCAAACGGTTAACATGTCATTGATGTAAAACAGATATTCCGAGTAATTTTAGGCTAACCTGATCAGCGGTTTGTCAATGAACAAGTTTATATAGTCTTTATTAGTTCAAAATTAATCACAATAATAAAATTATGCGAGATTTACAGACATAAACTTTGATACTACGCCATGGCCTACGTCGCTTAGCCCTCCGTTCTCCAATCAGATTTGTTTACATTTTTACCTTGTTAATATAAATACCCTGCAAACGAACTCGTTTAAAAAGGCTTTTTTAATTTGCTGAAAACATTGCGCTATGCCAAAAAAACCCAAATCTGTTTAATTGAAATTCATAATTTAAATGACTTTGATATCGTACATGTATAGTGTATCAAGTGTGTAAATCAAGCATACTATCATTTTAGTTAAAAACATATACATGGTTGTTACATGTAGACTGTTACTTCCTTACTTTTTATAATGAATATTTAGATGTATATGATGATATATTTGGGAAGGAAATAAGAGAGATAAGGCTTGAGGGTCCTTCTTCCTGTAATCAATTTGAATAATGGTCTGGTAATTACGGTGCGACCGTTGGGGCGAGCAAAGCAGAAATTACACATATCTTGCATCATTTCAATTATATAATATTTTAACAATTATGAATTAACCTTTGATTAAAGAATTTTAAAAGAGAGAGATAGAAAGAGAGAAAAAGAAAGATGGATAATATTCATAAGTATAAGAAAATAATTTTAACAGAATTTTTTGTACTGTTGATATAAAATATCTATATCGTGGTATTAATTCACAGTGCTGAAGATTATAAAAATGGTCAGCATTGTGTTGTTCTGTAAAGATTTGACATGTTGACATGTAGAAAATGTTTACCTTTACAATATACGTTCCAGGTGAAATTCCCTTGAACACGTGACTTGGAAACTGTAAAAAGAACAATCTCTGCAAAGTACTACAGGTAGTAGACATTTCGTTTTGTGTAGTTTTCCTATGAACATTTAAGTAATGAATTTTCTTAGTCGTTTAATTAAGAACAAAGTAGTAATAATCATTATTAAAGAGGTGAACTTTTTAATTTTTCTGATTAATAAAGAATGTTGCTTACTGACACTTACATCTTTAGTGACGTTGACGGCAGACACTGGAGATGTGTCATTAACGTTGTGAAGGCTGATGGTGTAAACGGTGAACGGGAATTCAGGGGGAGCCAAAGCAAACGTTACTTGGATCTTGTTAAAAGGACCCGAGTCGTTCGTAAGGGCTTTGTTCATAATGGTCGTGACCCACTTGCAGGAAGGCGTCGGGGTGCCTAGAATAATATAAAGTAAACGTCCAGAAAGATACATTTAATGTTGTAACATTATACCTGTAGTCATGTGGTATATTTAAACATCACGCGGTAATCTTGTGGGTTGTATATTTCTAAATACTTCGAGTTTGTAATATAAAGTTGCTGAGCGGCGGAATACGTCATTTACACTAATAGCCTAGGTCATTCTAAATTCAGAGATTCTGTTATCAAGTTCAGAGTAAAATTGTTGCTAGAATTGTTTTCAGAGAAGTTACAACAATTAATCTTACTTGGTGGGTTAAAAATATTACTACATGACGATTTCTTCTATCTCTTTACGTCACCAACATACGTATGATTAATACGCATATAAACTCAGTTAACTATTTAACAATGTCTATTTGGTCTATAATGACATATTAAATAAAAACGTTTTTAATACAAATCAAATGAACCAATATATCTGTACGTCAAGTACGTACCTAAACAATCAGAATTTGGAGGACATAATCCCCATTCACCCCACGTCCAGACGGTCTCTGTCGCGTTCAAATAGCGGTCATATTCCGCTGGGGCTGGAGGAAGACTCCTGCTGACCAATAGAACAGCGTGGGCATCGTACACCTTCATAGGCCATATATCAACCCAGAAGTCAGTCTGTGTAGGTATTAAACAGAAGTATTTTACGTAGCTTGACATTGTTATATATTAATATCAATTACATGACAATCTATGAAATATCTTTAAATTTGTATTTTTTAAGAGAAACGAAACACACAGTTCAAGCTGACAGTGTAAATGAGATATAAGATACTTTTTAAAATATGAACTAGGATAACCTTATCTCAGTAAAATATGCTAACATAATATATATATTTACATGATAATTGTTCTCATAAGAATTAAATGTAGAAAAAAAATTTTAAACTGTTTTTTTTTTCCATTCTATTAAAAGAAAATGAGGAACAGTCTAGCCAAATTCGCATTGAATTTCTCAACCTCAAAAGAATTTCTAAGAACCAGAAATATCTACTTGCCTCCACAACATCTGTGTACGTTAGTTTAGCATCAGATAAATCGAAAATCAGACAGCCATAGTTGATTTCCAAATTGTAGGAGTAGATTAGTTCAAAACCTTTAAGAACCTCAAAGCTCACTTAAAAAATAGCATAATGCTTTGATAAAAAGAAAAAATATATAAAACATAATTTATAAAACAAAGAGAATAGTTTCTTTCTCAGAAATTCAAAGTATAAAATCAAGCAAGTTAAGGTTGACTTAAAAACTTGCCAATAATCAAACCTGTGACAGAAGCCTTCAGTTTTATCGTCAATCCTGGGTAGTACTTATTGTTCGATGTATATTTCTTGTGAAATGGATTGATGACCATTGATTGTGGTTTTTCCGAAAATTTATTTTCCTTCGAATTCGACACATCATACAGGTGAGGGAAAGCGGTAACTGCTTTAGCTGAACACCCTAAATTCAAGTAATGAAAAGTTATTTACAATTATTACAAATTATTACGTAATACATGTTTTATGTAACAAGAAACATGGATAAGAAAAAATGTACAATTACAAAATATTATATTATCATGCATATAATTATGTATAACATTGAAGATTTTTTGAAATTTTCTTATATTCATAACTAATGTTTAAAAGTCGCTTTATTAATTATTTTCACTTTTTTGACATTCATTTAGCAGGTTTAAAAAATGGAGGTGATAATAATGAACATGTTCATTGCTAAAATAAAAACTTTTACTCATTTTGTAAACTATACATTTTATATAACCGGTATCATATTGCTTCGCACAGCGGTTTGAAGGGTACACGTGTAATTAATAAACAATGTTTAAATAAACTTTTGTTAAACACCTTATTTCTCGGTAGAAAGACAGAACTTGTGTATATTCAGTAACCCCTGAGATGGGCCTTAACCCAGAAGAAGAAAAATATAGGCCGGGTGCCGATTTTTACCTATATATATAAACTTAAAAGATTTTCTCCAAGTAAGCCCATTGACAAGGTCTTCAAAAATCGGAAATCATTTGTACTATCAATTGTCAAACTGTTAACATTTTCTGTGGTGTCTTTTTAAAAATATTTTTTTTAACCTCAAGAACGTCAAATAAATTGAGAATAATTTATACAATCTCTCTCTCTCTCTCTCTCTCTCTCTCTCTCTCTCTCTCTCTCTCTCTCTCTCTCTCTCTCTCTCTCTCTCTCCACTAACAGCAATACATACCTTGATATCTTATAAAATAAACAAAACAGGTAATGTTTGGCTGAAATAAAAAACAAACGAACTTAGAAAAGTTTATTGAAGTAAATAAATTATTACATTGTACGTGTAATAGTAAAAAGTATAATTAGGATTTTTTTAAATGATGTGATATTGTATTACCAACTAAAATACACACGCATTTGATCCAAATTAGTGTAACTCTAATTGATGTTTTACCATACCTTCAAAATGTTTAAAGACGGCTGGCTGATCGTAGCCATTTTTTGATTATAATCTTTAGAAGGAGAGGCTTGTAAAAATATATTAAAAACTATTTAAATTCTAAAGCTGAATATATTCACATCTACCAAGTATTATTTCCTCTAATTCTTACGGAAACTTATAGTTAATTCATAGCTCTATAGAAACAGCCAGATTGAAATCTACACGCCCCGTTTATTGATTGGTCGAAATCTACAGCGGCTGAAACTGACAAGAAAGTGACAGGACCATACTTGACACGCCCAGTTTATCGATTGGTCGAGACCTACAACTACCTAGAAAAAATCACGGACTGCACGAAATAATCATGACGACGTCAGACTCAAAGTCTCACAGGAGACGATTTGGCTGTTTCTTTTAGTTAACGTACTTACGTACATTAACAGTAATTTAGTGAATTTTACTTACTTTTCATAATCAATATATCAATTGGCACTGGAAAGTTTAGAAAAAAAAATTTCATATAGAAACAAGTTACGTACCCTAATTACCTGTGGCGTCCTTTTCTATAAGTAGGTCATACATAGATAAGATTACACTTCAGCATACCGATACACGTATCCTATGGTTTCTTCTCTAAAACTGACACCACTTGAAAACGAAAATCCCTCTTATTTTTAATACGTGTATGTAGATAGTAAATGTTTCCCTAGGTACGCCAACCTATCTATCTATCTATCTATCTATCTATCTATCTATCTATCTATCTATCTATCTATCTATCTATCTATCTATCTATCTATCTATCTAATCTATTCATCTATTTGGGATAATAATGTGAGCATAGCTTTCATGGGCAACAATCAAAACTATTCAATAACACTATAACAAGCAAATTGTACTACATACTTTTCAAACGGGGAACAATTATAAACCGCTATAAACCATATGCACCAAACTACTAAACCAGTTGTGAGTAAATACTATGCATGAAAAGGTAGATAAAATATGTCGAGTATAATAACGCTCTGCTAAAATAATGGTTAAATAAAAAAAAAATTAAAAAGTCGTGCTCTCTCTCTCTCTCTCTCTCTCTCTCTTAGCTGCAATAATGTAGCCCTCTCCCGATTTTTTTTTTGGGGGGGAGAGGGCTACAACTCCATAGGATCTCCGTAATGGTGCAAGTGCGGGAGTGATTCACTCCCGCAACGATTTCGTCTCAAATCGTATATAAATGACGATAACATCTGCATTTCTTACCTGAACTCAAATATTGTAGATGTCTATGGCATAAATTAATCCAAAAATATCAGGTATAGTCCATATATCGGTTATTTTTCGTGTATGTCAACAACGCAAGTTGAATTTGTCCGCCATGTTTACTGACCTTGACCGGTTTTATTTTGAGACAGCCAATGAAAATTTAGGAGCGGATCTTGAACTGAATATAGGAATTCCCCTATTTTAAACATAATTAACGCGGTAAATATGAATTTTTCATTACATACCAGTTCCTTAAATGATGTTTTAGTGATAGAACGAGGTTAGATAAATTATTTATAGTGACATTCACGTTATCAAGCCCATCAAAACTCCAAGCGTAAATCCCATAAAATCACGCGAGAACTGTCATGGCTGCTGAAAAAGACGACTGGTAAACATGCTGATGTGTTTTATCTGGTTTTGATTTATATACGGTTAGTTTGTTCAACCTGAATTAAAAAATCATTTTATCTAAAGGAAGTCAAATATAAAATCGATCTTTTCAGACCGAAGTCAGTCGCATTAAAAATTTAATTTTGCACCATTACGGAGATCCTATGGAATTGTAGCCCTCTCCAGTAAACATCAGATATAAAAAATCGGAGAGGGCTACATTATTGCAGCTATCTCTCTCTCTGCACTTTTCTGTCAAATTAATGCACCTCCTTTATGTATATGATAAACGAAGCTGGTGAGTTGGGCTAGTACTGTAACATAAAAATATCTCAATTTATTCATTGTGTTGCTGACTGAACTTAATACCAAATACAAAACGCGAATATCTCACGAGCCAGAATGGCTGACCTTTCTGTATCAAATTAAGTATTTTCTATTCTAATTGGGATTGTAAGTTTTGGGTTTGATATTTTTTTTTGGGGGGGGGGGTGTTCGTTTCATTAAAACTTAATCCAGTCACAATAAATGATTAAATTATTAATTATACTCTTAAGAGTCATTTCAAATCGAGCATACAGCAATTGAAAAATCAATAAATCAAAGACACTTATACATACCTGACATTTATCGTTTATTAAATATTAGAAATTTTCTATTTTAGAAACATGTATTTTACGATTTTACGTTTTAATCTTCATTCACGAACAATACATAGTTTTCTTTAAATATACACGCATTAAAGTTAGTAAAATTTGAATTCAAATGAAGGGAGATTTAAAATAACTATTATTTTAAAAAAGCTCGGAAAGTGTCCATATCATCTTTCCTTGAAAAGCACTACTCCAGACCTTTATTTTTCAGATGTTACAGACTGTGCATTCGTGTGTATACAACGGCACTTTGTGTTTTGACCCCGTCTATGAAACTAAAAAAAACCATGCACATCTTAAGAACATCGGATTGCTTTTGGTGCGTCGAATTCTCTTTGAGAAGAAACTGTGCATGAGTGACAGATGTTCATAAATGTATGTGATTTTTTTCATTATATTCTTGGAGCGCCCTTTATATAGTTAACCGTTAATATAATGCAAAAATAAAGTAGTACTACACTAAAGGCTTTAAAACTGATAAAAAAAAATTCAATGTTTCAACGGGTATCTAAAAATTATTTCTTGTTTTTATATTTCAGAGCAGCTGTGACGAGGTATTTTTCTGGAGATTTTCATCTCAATTTTAAATTAAAAGTATGCAAAGTGACTTCACCTAAGCAAATACTCATCTATACGAGTTCATCTGGAAATTAAAGTGCATTACGTGCACACGTTCTCTCTCTCTCTCTCTCTCTCTCTCTCTCTCTCTCTCTCTCTCTCTCTCTCTCTCTCTCTCTCATTTCCCTCTTTATCTCAATATGTGGTTGGTAGTTATTCCATGTAACATAAGTACTTACGTTTGATGAACAGGTGCGATTTGAAATAATTTCCACACCATTAACTATAAAACCCGCGGTTTCGGACCTTGTCAACATCAAAATATAAAATACAACAATTGGTCCTGAAAGCAAATCTTGTTTTCTTCCCATTTTTGCCAAAAATGTAAATGAAAGTGTTTTCTAAATAATCTTTTTTAAATCGTCATTTTAAACGCATATTATGGTTTCCTTCGGATGTATGCTAACGATACAATTTCCTTTCTATATATTATGGAAGCATATTATTGCCACAACTGACACGTATTTTATTTTCCTACCCTTACTGTTTTATATACACTTGATTTTGTAATATTCAAACTAAAAAGCTTGAAAGGTTAGAATTAAGGTATTTTTTTTTTTAATTTATAAACTAACGTTTATATCTAATACAGTTAATACATCAAATTTAGTGTCACTTTAGTGATATTTTTCTACACTAAATGGAGTGTAAATTCTGTGCAAACTTACACTTTAATCTGTTACTTTAAAGGTAAAGATATGGATTCAAACTAAAATTGTCCTCATAATATAATTCTGCAAATGTTTAAAATGAAACCTTTTGATGAATAAGTGTCATGTTATTTCTTAATTACAATTATTTATTGTTTCTGTCAATCTACTTTCTAATCACTTTAATTTGTTGTTATTTAAAGGGTTTAAATCAACTTTGCAAATTTACCTTAGCATTAAATTTGGTACATTAAAATTTTTTTTAAAAAACTAGGTAAGGTAAACAGGCCCTGTTTTCAAAGTTAATGAAATTTTAAGGTGGTATGGGACACTTCCATGTTGTGACGTATTGTTTATCGAAATAAACAATAAAATAAAGTAGATTCTTTCCAAAAATGGTCACATAACTCCGTAGCGCAGTGGGTTAGAGAGTTTACTTCGAACCTGTAAGTCATGAGTTCGAATCCCGCTGGGGGGTTTACAATTTTTACCGTTACAAATATTTTTAAAAGCTATTTTTTGGTTAAATATTGTAATATTTATAAATTCTAAACCGGTGAAAATTTTTCAATTATATAGTACTGTACTTTAATTCACATTAATATCGACAGATGTCCCATACCACCTTAAATGAAATATTTGGAGAATAAGCTAGCTTCAAATAAATCTCTTAACAGATAAAATACTTTTTTAGGAGTCGAAACTTGATTTTTAAGAAATGAATAATGTGAATTGAAAGTTGTACCTGCGAATCATTTTGGGTGGCATAATATAATGTTGTCAATTGCTCGTATAGTGGTAACAACGTAGTTGCTGACAAGTTAATGTACAAAGTGGATTAAATATATATGTTTAATACGCATTTATAACTCAAATCAAACTTATTGTCAAATTTAGCTATTAGTTAGTGCGAAATATACGATTAAATGCTTTATTATTGAAAATATTTCAGGATTTATTAATTCACTGACAGTATTTACACATAATAAGTTGTAAAATTTCAAAATGAAACTATTTTTATCCATTGTTAGCGAAAACAACTTAAATGATTACAAATGAAAAATGAAACAATGTAACATAATATAGATCCATATAAGTTAGACAACTCGGGACAGCTGAATATCTAGGACAGATAACTAAGATATAACTTTTTCTACAATACTGTAATCCTCCTAACCTATTACAAATGCAAATGCTATTCCTCGTCAAATCCTCAAAGAAAGGTAATTTTCTAACTTTTAATTTTCTATTTATTTCATTGGACTTTTTATAAGAATCTAAAAAATGCTTTCTTTGAACTGTTACCCACAGTAAAACAGATTGATGTTTCAAAAACGCACTTTTAATTGTATAATAAACTTTCATGTTGATGAGTTTGATATATAAATCTCTCTATTATTTGAATGGCAACTGTATCTAACTGTAAGTGTCTAATAGTATGTACAATAAATTCATTTTTTTTTCTTATTTAAAAATCCAAAATTATTGAAGTTTGTTGCGGTTCCACCAATTATATGAAACACAGTTCACATTAATTTTATTTCATAAAAATTTATTATCAAAGTATATTATCTCAACTAAGTAACTATACAAAAACTCAATGATAACGTCGGGGGAAAATGTACAAAAAATACTGAAACATTCATTAAGGTGGTATGGGACACCTCCATGTTATGACATACTTCCTATTGAAATAAATATAAATAATAACAGTCATAACTTTATATATTTATATTTTCTTTCTGCTTCCTAACAGCGTAGCGCAAAGAGTTAAGATGTTAACTATCAATCTGTTTGTCAGGAGTTTGAGTCCAGCTGAGGTTTTGATAAGTTTACCTTCCAAAAACAATTTTAAAAATATTTCGTCAAATATTGTAAAATTTGAAAATTCTGAACTGGAGAAAGTATTTTGATTAATATATTTTAATATAATAATTTTCCCTTCATGAAATGTGATGCTAACAAACAGAGTATTTAAAATCAAAGGACCAAAGGTAAAATCCAAAAGTAAGAGCAGAGCAAACACGAACCTCTACACAAGATAGGGGTAGGGTCAGGTGCCATGGAGGAGTGAGCATCCTCCTCTACCATATATGCTGACCGGTCACACCTGCCCTATGCTCTTTGTCGTAATCGGGAAAACGGAAAAATCCATAGACAATTCAGTGAAATGACTTAACAATAAGTGTTAAAAACGTCAGTCAGCATTCCATCTAGCAAAAGATTATATTTGTTGACAAGGTCGCAGTATCGACCATAGAACTCATTAGTTATTATTCATCAATTTCGACTGGTTTCCCATACCATCTTAATTTTAACATGAACCAATATTGCAATGTTTACGTACAATTGAACTTTTTCAAAATCACAAACACGTATGTAAATGCATAGTTATAAGTCAGCAACTTCATGCATATTGCGAATGAGACACTCAGATTATCATAAAGTAAACAATCCTATTGCTACGAAAAACAAACAGCAAAGTTGCTGAAGAATTTGTTTATATTCAACCTTGCAAAGACAGATTTGTACGAGATTAGAGAACATGGCATATTTAGGACACTAAGGAAACTACTTATTTTCATATGTTCATCATATCTAGATATCTGCATGAATGGTTTGTCAGTAAGTAATGAATTCTAAAAACAAGGCAAAGACATTATAATCTTATATTCTTATTTCAAATTAGTATTAAGGTTAAAGATCGTTATGAAAGAAATTAAGTTAGATATTGGAATGAGGTACATCATTAGATTTACTCTCTTTCTTTTCATTTTGTATCAATCAGTACATGTACATGTGCAACAATTACTGTAAAGTTTTTGTTTGCGTAGTTTTTGTAAAGTTATATTAATCATCTGTAAAACAAAATCTTTTTAATCAGTTATTTTTAAAAGAGAAGTTATATAGAAAAATAGGATCACGCTTAACAATAAAAAAATTCATTATTAATTGATCACTCTTGATAATCATGATGGAGAAAACAAGTAAAACATTACAGCATACAAATAAAACCATTAAAACAGCATTGTATCAGCAAAAGGCTTTACATTTTATTTTTTTATATGTGCTAAGCAATTGGTTCAAAATACAAAATTTTTAAAATGAAAAACTAAACAAATAACTTCTTTTCTTTATAAAGAAGTTCAACGTAGAATTTAGAATACGTCCTTAACTCTCAGATCAGAATGTCAAACGCTAAAATCATTAAAACATGGCTTATGTCATCTGATATTCTTCCTCTATATACAAAAAATAGCAAAAAAGAAGATCAGAGTAAGTTGTTTTTATCATGCACTTGCTAATTCAGATCTATTGTAAAAAAAAAAAAACACTATGTCATCAAAACAAAAAAAAATAATTTGGAGGTCAGACACTTCTTCCTCCAATGCTTATACATGATTCGCCATCGAACGTAGACTCGCTGTCTCGGTCTTGCTCTATAAAGTCCTCCGAGGCTTCATAGCCAAGATTTCTAAAGTTAAGTGACAGCATTTTATCCATGAGGGCACCACTGGTCTCATCGAAGGATACACTGTCGCTTGGGGGATGAAAATCTGACTTAGTTATTGGTGGTTCATAGCTAATATCCGGTTCGCGGATAAAGTCATTTGCAATGATTTCCGTTATACTGTCACCAACAGCTTCCATTTGAATGGTTTCTTCACTCCAATTGTATCTGTTTTGCTCATAGTTTTCTTTAATAGTCGCCTTGTCTTCCTCCGTTAAACTGTCCATCCCAGAGTCGTTTGACATTTTGGAATCCATACGCCGAGGAAACTTGAACTCGTATTCCTTGGCTTTTTGTATTTTGTCCTTTAGTTGAGTCCCATCTGGAAGTTGTGTGTAGTCATCCACAAATGCCAGTCCAACGTTTTCCATCTTGGTTCTCTGCTGGTCAATCTGGTGAACATGGCAGAGGAATTCTCGGAGATGCTTCGTCAAAACGTATTCTCCTCCAGAGTTCAGTTCCGTGATGGAGTGTTCTTTCGAGGTGTATTCAAAACGAACCATGATAAACTTCCTGTAATTGGACTGATTATTCAACCGAATGCAGGTTTGGTTCAGGATTGGGATAAACAAATCTGCCAGCGGACTGCCTTCAAAGATTTTACTATCCTTCTTGCCATTCGTTTTCCATTGTTTAAATTGTTCGAATGCCGTGAAAGAATTAACTATAACGGTATAATCTGCTTGTTCCATAGAGTTAATAACCCATCGGAATTTGTCTTGCATTATATCACTTAATCGCCACGGTGCAAAAATCACATTGCAGCGACAGTGTGTCTCTAGGAAATTTGCGAATGATGTCAACACATCTTTGTGCGACTCGTGGTCCTCAGCATACGCAAGAAAAATTGTTTTCTTTGGCAGAACACGTCTTTCACCTATAATGAAATATATAATAAAGATTCCTGTATAATTTGTTTAAGGTGGTATGGGACACGTCTATGTTGCGACGTAGTATTTATCGAAATAAACAACAAAAACAAGTGTAATTTTATAAATAGTTTCATTCCCAAAATTGTCGGCCAACTGTTCAATACGAATCTGTAAGTCATAAGATCGAATCCAGCTAGGGATTCGAAAATCTCTACCTTTTCAAAATTGTTAACACGTATTTTTGGGGTTAAATATCTTAAGATTTGAAAATTCTAAACCGATGAAAGTATTTTAATTATAATGTACTTTATTCCACATTAATATCGACTTGTGTCCCATACAACCTTAATGGTGTTTTGAGACAAATAAACTGCATAATTGAAATGTCAGTTAAACAATCTTTTAAAAGTTAGATTTGATCAGAATAATATATTATTACAAACTTTCACAAAAACTTATTTAATATATTCTACGAACCATCGTTATCTTCTAAACCATCATTTTGAAACCACAGTGGGTTGCCTTTATCAGCGACTTTTATGTTTTCGTCTTCGATGATATTATAATTATCACCTCTTTCAGTATCATTATCATCGTCATCTAGAATGAAAAGACGGTTGGAACACTGGTGGGTTTTTGGCAATATTGGTATGACATACAAAACTGTCTAATAGTATTGACAATTAAAGCATGTTATTCAAACAAAAAACAAAAACAACGTAAAAATGGTCACTAATCGATGAAATATTTCCTTTTAAGTGAGGAATGTGTACTTTGATTGCAAAAAGGCGTGCCATTTTTCAAATAAACCTTGAAATAATGGTTTGCCATCCAAAAATGTACCTCTTTTGTCTTTATTTCTCCAGTAGAAGAAGAGGAATCCCATGACAACAACCAATAAAACCCCTATCAATACACCAATGACGGCTGCAATAATGCCTACACCTGTGTGAGGACTCTCTTCTGATTTTCCCGAGGTGTCTGCAGCTGTAACAGATTCAATGGTTGAAGGAGAATGTGACTCCGCGACTGTAATGGAACCAGTGATTGGAGGAGAATATGAATCCGAAGTAGTAACAGTATTAGTGTCTGGTGGAGGACGTAGAACTGGAAGTTTGATATAAAAAAAAAAGTAAAAGATTTTGCGTGCAATTATTGAATGTATCTGAATCAATGTTTGGTGAAAGCTTCGTTTTCTAAATTGTATAGGCCGTTCGATTTTGATCACATTCACAATGTTAGCAATTTTCAAACTTCTTGCTAAAGGGACCTTGACACTTTTGAAATTCTGTAAATTTGTTACATCGCAAAAATCAGAAAAAAAGTGTAACTGCTTTTTGATTAGAAAGCTAAATAAATATTTTAAAAGCGTGTGTTTGACCACCGAAGTATATTTCGATTTTTTGTTAGTCATTACATTGTATAGTTATTTTAAAAATATTACACATTTGTACATTGTATAGTTGTTTCATTTTTCTTACGTATGAAATAATAAATATTAAATATGAGAATTTATATTTAACAATTTTATTTTAGTTTAAAGTTAGTTTTGCATCTATTTTAAAAATGAAATCCAAAAAGTAATGTTAATAATACTTATTACATGTATAAGTAGCAAACAGATTCAATATAATTTTTTTAAAATTACGATTGTGTCATTTTTCAGATTATTTAATTTTATTACAAAAAATCTTTGGCATAGAATCTACATCTTCAAAAAAAAATATTTTAATGGTTTCGCAACTTTGTTCAATATTTGCCAAATGTAAATTGTATGATTTTTATTTTGGCGTAATTTGCTTTTGTTGACACAACATGAAAATTGATTGAGAACAACAAATGTTTGTACGTACTGTATCCCACGGTGAAATTCCTTGTTACTGTTGTTGTACATGGAAAACAAGTATTGTATTCATTTTTACAAAGACAACGCCCTGGTCCTTGATTGAAATATGGATCAAACGGTAAAACCTAGTAAGAAGAAATGATAATTGCTAAACAGTTTTATCGATATAAATTTTATTGCTATTACTTTTTATTCTTTACATTTTAAGTAATTCGAATTAGCTTTGGTATGCATCCATCAAATATGGAATTTTCCATATGTGAAATCGGTCTGATAAACATTGTTTTATGAATTTATAGCATATGGTTATAAAGTATTTTTTCATTGTAATAAAATGATTTGTTTAATTAAACCAGTACACACAAGATCAAGGAATCCAACACAATTATTTAAAATGTTAAGATATGCTATCTTTAGAATTACACAATTAATATAATGGAATAATCTAAAGAAATAAAAATAAATGCATAAAATTCGCATGATGTATACAATTCACATGATAAGAAAAATATTTGATCTGCAGTTCTATATAAAATGAAAATATATTATTAATAACACATATCAACACTGACAATTTGAATGAAAAATAATACATTAATGTCAGCTGTATACCCGTGAAAAATATTTACCTTTACAATATACGTTCCAGGTGGAATGCCTTTGAACACGTGACTTGGATGCTGTAAAAAAGAAAGATTCTTCCATATACATGTGCATCTATCTAATATATTTGAAATAAGGAATAATATCTTCGTAAAACTTTTGCTCTTTTAATGAATGAAGATATATTTTAAATTAAAATTAAGATTCTCGTTTAAAGATTTAGAGATTTTTTTTAAATCTCCTGAATCAATGTATCGTGTTTTCGTTGTCAACCTCAATTAAAGAGCTTCGCTGATGTTTGATAAATCAAATATTAATTATGAATGTCCATATCAGCAGTCAGTCTACTGTTTTGTTCGTTTTTTTAGGAAAATATTGTTAAACAAAAACTTACATCTTTTGTAACGTTGACGGCAGACACTGGAGAAATGTCATTGACGTTGTACAGGCTGATGGTGTATATGGTGAACGGGAATTCAGTGGGAGCCAAGGCAAACACCACTTGGATCTTGTTAAAAGGATCCGAGTCGTTCGTGAGGGCTTTGTTCATGATGGTCGTGACCCACTGACAGGAAGGCGTCGGGGTGCCTAGAAAGATGCATTATAAGTAACATTTCACAAATATTATTTAATTCTGGTTGTAACACGGCATTTGATTGGATAAAAAAATATACAAGTTAAATTTGTATAATCTGGTTTGCACGTCACAATGCACAAACGTCAAAAACGTGCTTATCCACTTGACGTTACGTTTCAATTTTGAACAGATTAATTAAATATCATTTTTACAAGTGAAACTAATTCATTTTGTACAGTAAATTACAGATAATTATGTATACAAGTATGTACATGTAACTGATAGTCATAGGTATAATAATTTCGTTTCACGAATACTATTCACATAATAGTTATATATTTGATGATTGTTAATTTCGTGGATATCACTTTTTAACATGTTTAAATTTATATCTTATAAAAAATTTTGTTTGTTGAAAAAATCGGTTACTCGTTAACCTTAAGAACATTTGCTTCCAGAACTTCAACTTATGCATCTAGTAAAAAAAATATCAAACTCGGGAAAAAAAATCATGACATTTAATGGCCTTGAGAACATTTAAGTG
Source organism: Magallana gigas (assembly GCF_963853765.1). Classification (NCBI taxonomy): domain Eukaryota; kingdom Metazoa; phylum Mollusca; class Bivalvia; order Ostreida; family Ostreidae; genus Magallana; species Magallana gigas. The sequence goes on from NC_088856.1 coordinate 36,436,179, forward strand.
TATTAATGATATTTAATTTGTTTAAAGAATATGCCGTTATTTTGTCTATTACTTACCTGTACAATCCGAATTTGGAGGACAGAATCCCCATTCACCCCACGTCCCGGCGTTCTCTGTCGCGTTTAAATAGCGGTCATATTCGGCTGGGGCTGGAGGAAGACTCCTGCTGACCAACAGAACAGCGGGGGCATCGGTCACCTTCATAGGCCATATATCCGTCCAGAAGTCGGTCTGTGTAGATATCAAGAGAATTATTTTATGTGATTAGACATTGTTATTAATATACCAATTTATAACCCATTTTTTTTTCATAGATAGTTTCAGCTGTCAATAAGATATACATGTAAGATAGTATTTAAAATATGGTCGAGGATGTCAAAATTAAATTTATCTATAAAAGATTTTAACATGATCTCAAGTTTAGAGAAAATTTTTTACCCTAGCCAATAAAAATAAGGAAAAGTTCAGCCTAAGCTGCATCAAATTTCTTGACCAAAAACATTCTTAGAACCATTTACATATTGTGGATTAAAAACAAAATTGTGACACGGTCATTTTTAAGGGGGGGGGGGTGTCGTACATGTATTTCCTTGAATTTTATCAATTTTATCTTCATTCCAGGATACGACTGGATTATATTTTTTTATATTCAGATCATGCAACACTCCATATTCACCTTTCAAAATCAATATACATAATATAAATTTTTTGTTTGTGAATGGTAACATGTTGAAATAAGGAGTTTCATTGCTATTTATGATACAAACTTAATGCTACACAGTGAAAATAAAATCCACTTGCCTCCACAACATCCGTGTACGTTAGTTTAGCTGCAGATAAATCAAAAATCAGACAGCCGTAGTTGCTATCCAAATTGTAGGAATAAATGAGTTCAAAACCTTTGAGAACTTCAAAGCTCGCTTTAAAAAAAAAGAATATCATAATCATAATAAAGAAAAGGTATATAAAAAAGTATACAAAATATAATATACCAGTATAAAACTAATAAAAAAAATTCTCTCTTAAAAATTCAAAGTATGAAATCAAGTAATATTGGGTTGTCTTAATGAATGGACAAAAACCCAACCTGTGACAGGAGCCTTCAATGTTATCGTCAATCCGGGGTAATATTTATGGTTCGTTGGATATTTCTTGTGGAACGGACTGATGACCATTGATTGTGGTTTTTCCGGAAATTTGTTTTCCTTCGACACATCATACAGGTGAGGGAAAGCGGTAACTGCTTTAGCTGAACATCCTAAATTCCAGCAATGACAATTTACATGTATTTACAATTATAACACGTTATTACGTTATATATGATTCATGTTACAATAAACATATATAAGTAACAAAGTACAAATACAAAATATTATGTTATCATTAAAATCACAAATGCATATAATTGAAGATTTAATGTTAATATAAATATATTCTAATGTACACAATTGACTCTGTCTAAAAATTTGGATTTTTTTTTCAATTTCATTAAAATCACAAATGCATATAATTGAAGATTTAATGTTAATATGAATATATTGTTATATCCATTTCTAATGTACACAAGTTGACTCTGTCTAAAAATTAGGATTTTTTTTCAATTTCATTTAATTTTCCAAACCTATAACTATAAAAAAAAAATCCCGAGCCTGTTTTTTATGGATTCAGAGTATTTTATAACCACCAGAAGAAGGGTAAATGAAAAAAAAAACCTGTTCTAATAATTTTCTTCTTTATTCTAAATGAGAGCTTTATTTTTGACTCATTTCGTAAACTATACATTTTATATACAAATGTACATGTACCCACTAGCAATATATGCTTCGCACAACAGACCTCTGTTCCATTTAAAGGGCACATGTGTACTGAACGCACGAGGTTAAAATAAACTTTTGTTAAACACTGTAGATTTCTCGGTAGAAAAAAACAGAACATGCTGTGTATTCAGTGACCCCTAAGATTGGCCGAAACCCGGAAGATAGAATTATTGGCCGGGTGCCGATTTTTACCTATGTATATAAACTTTTAAAGATTTTCTCCAAGTAGATCCATTGACAAGATCTTTAAAGATCGTAAATCATTTGTACTATCAATTGTCAAACTGTTTACATTTTTCTGTTGCGCCTTTTTAAAACTATTTTTATCAAACATGATCTCTCTCTCTCTCTCTCTCTCTCTCTCTCTCTCTCTCTCCACACACAAAAAACAATATACATACCTTGATCTCTTATGAAATAAACAAAGCAGGTAATGTTTGGCTGAAATCAAAACAAAAAAACAAATAAATACTCACTGAATATTACATTGACCATGTATTAGTGAACAGTATAATTATGCAGAAAAAAGGTTTTAAAAAATCATGTAATATTGTATTATCAACTATAATACACATGCTTTTGATTTAAATTAGGATAATTTTAATCTATTTTTTCCGATACTTTCATTAAGAGGGCTGGCTGATCGTTTTAATTTTTAGATTATAATAATCTCCTTACAAAGGAGAGTTTTGTAAAAAAAAAAAAAAAAAAAAAAAAAATTGTAAAATGTTAATTGTAAAGCTAAATCATTTGAATTTTTCTTTTCTAAAATAATAACTTTAAGGCTAAATATTAATTCATTTCTAACGAATATACAGGTCACTATAATGGGTAATTTATTGATCAACCATCCTCCTTAACACAATAATACTGTACAACAACCAACATCTCTCTCTCTCTCTCTTTCTCTTCCTCATTCTCTCTTGATGTCATTTTTCTTTCCTTTTCTCTCAAGCTGTTGTATATCAACGTCAACATTTTTCTGTTGCACTGTTTTCAAACTATTTTTATTAAATTCTCTAGTAGGAATGTCAAAGTGTATATGAAGATAAGGGTTACTCTCTCTCTCTCTCTCTCTCTCTCTCTCTCTCTCTCTCTCTCTCTCTCTCTCTCTCTCTCTCTCTCTCTCTCTCTCTCTCTCTCTCTCTCTCTTCTCTCTCTCTCTCTCTCCTGAGCCACTATGTTTTTTCCCGTTTCAGTCACAATATTTAACTGCTACAGTGGTTTCATCAATATTCGTTGAATACCAATTTTCGTGGATTTCGTTGTTGAGTTGATCCATGAAATTAAATATTCATTGAAATGTAATTTCTATTAACATTTTGTATTGAATGGGTCATTGGCCACGAATTTACGTATTCTTGAAACTGTGATTTTCACTTTATCCACGAAAATTGATACCCTTGAATATTAATGAAACCACAGTAAGTGATCCTTTATCTCTCTCATCCAATAAAAACAAAACAGTAAATAAAAACAACAAATAAAACAAAACATCCTTTTTATCTTCAGCAGGAAGATAGGAAAGTTTAGCAATACTTCATATTTACATAAAAACAAGTTTTGTGCCCTAACTACCCGCGGTTCAGAGCCTCGCATATTGTCATCATATTGTACATTTTGAATTTCCTGGGTATGCGTAGAATATGTAAATACATAATGCATGAAAACAACATCAATATTTTGGATATTAACTAAAAATAATAAAAATTGAATCTGTATGATACTGAGTATCAAGAATATTGATTCTGCAGGATACTGAATCAATGATATTGAATCTGCAGGATACAGAATATCAAAGATACTGAATATCAGGGATATACTGAATCTGTGCAATACGGAACATGAAGGATATTGAATCTGTGGAATCTGTGGAATACGGAACATTAAAGATATTGAATTATTGGAATATGGAACATAATGGATATTGAATCTGTGGAATACGGGACATTAAGGATATTGAATCTATGGAATCTGTGGAATACGGAACATAAAGGATATTGAATCTGTGGAATACGGACCATCAAGGATATTGAATCTATGGAATACGGGACATTAAAGATATTTGATCTGGAGGATACTGAATCAAGTTTTCAGGATGACTCGCAGATGGCGTCCTTTTATATATGTAGGTCATACTTAGATGAGAGAACACTTGAACATACTGATACACGTATCGTACCGTAGGGTCTATCCTCTAAAACTGACACCACTTGAAGGACTCTTGCCGATCACTCGTGACTGTTTAAGTTCAACTTAAATCGAGAAATTGACCACAGCTCGTAGTATAGTATTTTTCGAAAGCGAACATTTTTCTTATTTTTAACACGTGTATGTTGATAGTAAATGTTTCCTTAAGTACATTAATTATAAGTAGGCCAACTCATCTATCTATCTATCTATCTATCTATCTATCTATCTATCTATCTATCTATCTATCTATCCATCTATTTGGAAAAATAATGTTGAGTATGGCTTTAATGAGCAAAAATTGAAATTATTAAATAAAACTAACAAGCATTTTGTAATTAATACTTTTCAAAAGGGGAATAATTATAAACCATTAAAAAAAAAATACATCAAACTTCTACACCAGATGTGCGTAAATACTATGCATGACAAATTCTCTTGATAAAAAAAATCGCACGCGTATCAAAAAACTAGGTTAGTACTTCAGAATCTCTTTGTGTGAAGCGTTTTTACAAAATGTAGTTTTTTTTAAAAGACTCTTGAATTTGGAGAAAGAGTACTCACTTAATTCAGGAAGTCATTAGTAGAACTTTGAAATGAGCGAACCAGCGAAAGCCTGATGACGGCGCGCTATCTCATGTACGCAATCGTAAGGGAGGGATTCTGAGAGGCTTTGAACCATGGGTAATTATGGTACGTAACTTGTTTTTATGTAAATAAAAAGTAATTATACAAAATTGCACTCTCTTCCTAGTGCAGATAATTTTGTTTGTTTTGGAGTTTTTATGTACTGTTTTGTTTTCATTGCATTAGAGACGATAGAACAATTTGATGTAGAGAGAATTTAGTTTAAAATTATGAAACTGAAACAGAAATTTTTTTTAAAAGGGCAAAACCAGTATATCAATGTGAGAGAGAGAGAGAGAGAGAGAGAGAGAGAGAGAGAGAGAGAGAGAGAGAGAGAGAGAGAGAGAGAGAGAGAGAGAGAGAGAGAGAGATGGTGTGCGCTGTGAAAGAGGGAGAAGAGAAGGGCAGGGAAAGTGAGAGAGCTAGAGCGAAACGCATGCAATAAGAAAGAGGGGCGCAAAGAGACAGGGGCAGAAATGTAGATATAGATAGTAACTTAGACAACTTGATAGCAACCTGACTGATCTGACCAAGGTAGCATAACACAGGTAACCCACAAAAAACTTCAGAGATTAGTCTGCGTTTTCTTTAGTGCAGCGCCGAGATAACCGGCCTCAGATTTAAATCTGAACAACACCCCTACACAGAATGAATATTTCAACACATCCTAGCACAAATAGAAGTTTTGTTTGTATTTAAACTGCATTCAAGTCGGTTTTTTTTCAGCATTTACATTAATCTGTTAGTATCGATTTTCTATGGATGACCTATTTTTCGTTAATGACACTAATGAAAAGCTATAGCAGAAAAGGGGGAATTTTAAATGGAAAAAACCACCCCGGAATGTATGGAAAAATATATAACAAGAAGCTACTTGTTAAAACGCGATAAATAATTACAGAAGGAAGATGGAGGCTGGGGGTTTACACAAAATATAGTTGTAGGTCTTAATTGTGAACAGTACGAACAAATGTCGTTTTATATATGCGTTTTAACTTTTTATTCATTAATTTATTTTTAAATCTTTCAATATTCTACCTCTTTCTAGTTAATTACAACCCTCTTTGTATAAATAGCTACTTCTATTTACCATTGAACAGCTTAAGAAATGAGGAAGGTATATATATATATAACCTTTTTATTACTAGGATTTATTTCCCCGTTGATTGAGGACGTTTTATCATTTTTATTCATTTCTTTTTTTTTTTCTTCTTCTTTTGTGCAGTAACTGCCTATTATCATTCAGGATTAAATAGCACTTAACAAAAATCAATTATCATATTGAATTCACACAAGAATGAATGCATGAGATCCAATGAACTGCAAGGTTTTTTTTTTTTAATTCTGAATAAGTGGATATTATTTACGAAATAATAGTTATCATACTGGGGAAAAACGTGTTTATACATGTACATGTGCTTCTTTTGACACATTTACAATATCATATGGCATAGTTTTAATTGTGATCATAAAACTTATGAATTGCTGGCGATGTTAGACCATTCTTGGTATAGCTATATCAGGTTGCTAGTGGAAACGTTTTTATAGGCAGATATACATGTTTAAGATATTTTTTAAATGTAAGTCGAATCTCCGTGTGCTTTAAAATGAACTTTAAAAAAACTGTTGTTGCAGGTAACCTGAAGCTATACTTTTTGTGAAAAAGAAAGAAAGAGGAAGAAATTTAACTCTATCATATTTGTCTCTAACTAATTTTTCTTTCCTCTCTCTCTCTCTCTCTCTCTCTCTCTCTCTCTCTCTCTCTCTTAACATTTCAATCTATCTTTGTCTCGCTTCTTTTACTGAAACTCTCTCTCTCTCTCTCTCTCTCTCTCTCTCCCTCTCTCTCTTTCTCTCTCTCTCTGGTGAGTTGTAATTCCATATTATCTAAGTACTTACGTTTGATGAACAGGTGCGATTTGAACTAATTTCCACACCATTGACAGTAAAACTCGCAGTTTCAGACTTTGTCAATATCAAAATAAAAATCACCACAGTCAGTCCCGAAAGCACTTTTTGTTGTGTTTTCTTCATTGTAATCAAAAACTAGTGCCGAAGAGTCAAAATTGTTCCGATAAAAATTCAACCGGCTCAAGATTTCCCGATCTACTGATAAAACTTTTCTTACACATGCTTCTACACACACCTAGAGATCTTCCTTACTCATGTCTGTTAAAAAGTTGTAAACAAAACGAGTGGTCGTTCGTAGCTATTGAAGCTACAGGCGCTTACGAAATTTCCGGAACGGAAAAAGCTCCTTCAGATTGAACCACGACTAATGCTTATTTTTCTAAAGTCAATTCACATGGGATTTTTCATCAATGAAGGGAGGGACAAGGAACTTAAAATCTATTTATAGGATATACCTCTGTTATCTTAATATATGAATTACAATCACTTTCCTTGTTTGATGTCAACGTCGGATTAAAGATTAAAACAATATTGATTTGATGATTGATTTTCTGAAATGCTGCTATCATTTCCTTATATATCTCTATGGTTTTACAGATAACACTGCAATATCTAGTTTCATTTTGATCTTGATTTTGATATAGACCGTGAGAGTTTCAATGAGCAATAGGTCCCAAATTGTGACATAAATTATACATTACATATTATTTGTATATTAAATGTTGTTTTTATACAACTTATTAGAAAAATGTCTTTTTAAAAAATTTCCTCAATGAGAGTATGTACATTAATTTATTCGCAGAATGAAATAAAAAATAAGGCATTACACTCTATGTCTTTAAGCTACATGCAACTATTGTGCTTGAAGATTTTGTATACGTTGTTTGTTCTTATTAATGATAGATAATAAAAAGAAATTGTGACATAATTAAGTTTTTAAATTTAACCTCAATATCATTTACTTTATGTATGTTGGATTTTCTCCAAGGGGAAGGGGAGGCTGTTATGTATAAAGTTACTGGTTTTAATACTTTGAGTACAAATGTACCAATCTTATTGATCGTGCAGACACCCTCCCTTAATACTCTCTGTGATTGGGCCAGCCTTGTTAATGCATAGCCGCAGTTAATTACCTTAATTGCTCTACATTATAAATGATACATATGCTCTGTTAAGCACCTTACATGCGCGGATCTAGAGGTGAGATAGATCGTACCCTACTCCTGGATAACTCAAAATCATTAACTTCACTTAGTAAAATAACAAAAAACAGGACCACCCCCCAACCCCAACCCCCTCCCCCGTGAAAATTATCTAGATCCGCGCATGTCTTAGTAATATTATATAAATAGTGCCCGTTTAGATGGTTAAGAGTTGAAATTGACACCCCGAGAAAACTATTGTCAACCGACGCGAAGCGGAGGTTTACAATGGTTTTCGAGGGGTGTCAATTTCAACTCTTACCCTCCTAAACGTGCACTATTTATTTAATTATACTGAATGTCTTAATTTTAAAGAAAACTTTACTACTTTTATATATGAATGACGTGAATTCTTTGGCGAACCGTACGCGCATAGTTTACGCGCATGTAACAATTCGTTATGTTACCCGTTGCTTAGTGTGTTGCTAACGCTGAGGGCAATAGAACGGATTATCAACTGCGTCTAAACCAATCAGATTTCAGTATTTAACATGAAAGTATAATAATAGGTATTATCCTAAATGTATTTTCTATAATTCAAAGTTAGATATGGACGCTAAAAGTTTACTAGATAAATAAATTCGAGTTCAAAGAAAAACTGTACTGATAAAATTGAACGATAACCGGGAAGTCTTCGTTGTTCTGAGAATATAATAATTATGGTGCATAGTAAAGTAGGTCAAGTAAAGTGGGGAAAAGTGAAACAGATCTGAGTTAAGGAAATCTTGCTTTTCCTTGGACCAATCAAAAGACCCGACCTTCTTTCTTTATGCTCAAGGACAATTCCGTGTAAATTACACGTTGCGAGCGAAAAAGATGAAGACTAAAATTAGTGCATTTAGTTGCAACATACAATGAACAATTACCGAAAGATTTACAATCAAGGACATTTTTATAACCATAACGCGGACCAAAAAAATTTTCACGGGGGGGGGGGGGGGGGGGTAATATTTAATGTGCGAATCCAGAGAGAAGGGATTGAGGGGGTCGAAACCATCCCCATCCACGGGAAATTCAAGCCTCCTTATTTCAACAAAGTTGAGTTACAAAAATTAGGCCTCGGACGCATCCACCCCTGTCCACCGGAAAATAAAATTATCTCGCAAATACCCCTCCCCACTGGGAAAAATATCTTGATCTGCGCACGTGCTGGAACTAATTTGTCCATTTATTTGTCTGATTGATAAGAAAGTTACAATTTTGATTATATGGTCAATACAAGTTCTAGGCTTAGGGCCTCACACATAAATTATAAAATTAAGATTAATTTTTAATCTTGAGTAATTTAACTAAAGACTGTTGTTTTGATTTTTTTAAAATAATAGATCTACATGTAATATGTTTACAGAACAGATGGTACATACGGAAAGGGAACTTTTTTTTATCCAAGTTGTTTAGCAGGTGACATTTTTAACGACCTTTAGACATAGCTATAAGAGTATTTTTAAAGACCATCTGTTGAAGTTTAATTTTAGTACGATGAAAAGATAAAATCTCTTAAAAATTTCAAGTTGCATTTTCCTGGGTGTCTACGACGTTCTGGATAGGCACCCATTGGGGCGAATCTACATCACTTTATACCATTGAAAAGTGGATTGCATGCAGGTTGGTAATGAGTACTGTGTCCACCGATACAACGCGATGACTCAGATTTAATAAAGTAGAAAAATACTGTGAGAACTGAGTAACTACTTAAGAGAGTCAGAGTAAAAAAAAACACAATACAAGGACAAAATGACAGACGAATAAAGATGAAGAGATAGAGAGTAAATCGCAGACATACACACAGACTGATAGACCATCGGAAACACAAAAACAAAAACTGACAGAGACAAAAGCAAATCATACCAGAGAGAGAGAGAGAGAGAGAGAGAGAGAGAGAGAGAGAGAGAGAGAGAGACGGGAAGGTTGAACGAATCGCAGACGGGGAATGTAGACAGAAATTCAATGACTGACTGTTTTTTAAAAAAAAATTCCAATACCACATTGCATACGGTTGCATGAAGTTATAACATTAGAATATCTTTTAAACATTGTATGTATAAAATTGATAATTATCTACAGAGCAGTGCCTCCCCCCCCCTCTCTCTCTCTCTCTCTCTCTCTCTCTCTCTCTTTTAAACTGTGGTGTAAATAGTAAGACAAGTGAAAAATTCCGAACTGATTCTCAACTTTGAATGTATTAGGTTAATCTAATCTTTAATGAAAAAAAACCTGATAATACAATTATAATACATGTAATAGATCCAGTGGGTCTGAGGCACCCAATGTAAAAATCTTTGTACAGTGTATTCTCCTTTTTATTTGACGTATTGCATACAAATGCAAACAAAGCTATGATCCTCAATGTGGAAATATTTCCCATTCATTCTCAATGGAACAGCAAACATTCATATATTGATTTTCCCCCAGTAGGTACCCGAAAATCGACCCGCACTTGTAATAATTCGATATTGTAAAACAAAGCTACTATGAGAGATTGCGTTTTGACTGAAATTAAGAGACTGTGCACGAATTAATGTCTTGAAATTCAGAAATCATGCTGGAGTATTCATTTGCGAGGATGTTTTTCCTAGTCTCGTGTAAGTACATATTCTTGATTTGATTTGAACATATTTTTATTGTACAATAATACAATTGGGATTGGGCACAAGTTCCCTAACTTAGACCGCCCTCACCAATACAAAGATATAATACAATATATGTGTAACAACATAAATAAAGGTCAGTGAATAGAATGGACGTATACATACATGCAATTGACATGTATATAATTAACAACAGTGTACTAGTAGTTATCTATTCTTACATATTCTTATTTTATGTAACATTTACATACGAGTGATTTCAAAATTGACAACCATTTTTTTCTATTGAATTCTGTATCATTTCATAATTTTTTTTCTAGGAATTTCATTTATTTAATCATTATTTAATCATTATGCATCTATTTATAGAACAACGATAGCGAGAAAATAAACGGACCATGTTCTAAATAAATAAAATCAATAACAACATAGCAAAAAGTAAAACAGAACTCCGATTATTTTTCAAAAGTATCAAATTGGTTAGGTATTAGTTTCAACGTTTCATTGTATCCTACAGTAATAAACTAATATCTGAGCCCAGGAAAACTGATGTTATTAATATTTCTCACAATTAAAAAATTACCCTCTACCTTATAATACACAAAATATTTAGATACGAGAATTTTGTTTTATTATGTCAAAAGTATATAACGTCAGGTGTCCTCGTATCTAATATTCAAATCGCGTGATTACGTTTACTTGTGCTCATACGTCGTGTTAGGTTTGACGTGTACATGTGAACTATTGAATAACGAAATTTCAACTAAAACTTAATTTTTGTTGTTGATATTGTTATTTATGAACACATTCAATCTGCTTATCTTCAAAAATCACTTTGTTCAAATTACGGTTATTTCTTTACAATACCATAGTCGTAAACTAAAACAATTTTCGAGTGCTAGTTTTCTTCATATAAAACGAATTTTGACCTCTGAATTTATATCTCGATTGCAACGTACCGTTATCCTCCGATATGGCGAAAGATCTAAAAAAAAAAAATACCAAAGATCATTAATTTGTACATAAAAAATGACAAAACAAAGAAATATTTTTTCAAAAAAGTCATGAGTAGATCCCACTAAGATGAAATAAATTCAAAGCCAAGATAAGGTGCACCAAAGAGCAATTACAAATGGCAACGATTGCCATTACAAATCAAGTGTAAACATAAGCGAGTTATCTCTCTTTTCGTACAAAAGCATTAAGCCTGCACGGATCCAAAATCTGAGTGCGCAGGATACAGGATCTGAGGTAAAAGTGACGCGATGATTAATACAGCCACGCATGATTATATATATTGGAAGTGAAGTGAATTGCACTTCCTGTTTTTACGGGAGCATAGAGAGGAGTGGGGTTCACCTATTGTGCCATAAAATGAAACGTGCAAATAGACATGTAACGTACGTTCACTTTTAACTCTGCAGAATATAAAATGTCCTTTTCTGACCCAAACGGAGATATATAAGATGTGTCATTTGTTATAAATGACACATTTAATTTAAATTACTTATTTAAATTAACAACCACGGATCTTAAAGGGGAATGTGGAGGGATTTCCGCCCCCTTCCCCTCCCCGAAAACTCTGATATCTTGGACCAATCCCCCCTTTATGGAGGGTAATCGTGTTCAAAAATCTAGACATGTAAACTTGTAAATCCTAATATGTAATCGTGTTGATGTGTGAGCCTGAGTATGAGTATGTGTTATTCTGATCGTGTAACCTAAAAAACTCGGACATACATACGTGTAGGATTTGACTCAGTTCCTTCGCATGATGCACATTTTGCAACTTAATTGTTTACATTAGTTAATTAAACCTTCAACTTTGCACACTTTCAATCCGTAGTTTCTGCATTTGTAACTCCAGGCTCGACAATAGCACATCTGACATGATACAAATTGACAAATGTTAAGTCTACAAGTTTGTCGAATTTTGACATGACCTTATATGGCAACTGCCTTGCTGCAGGAAAAGGCATGCCGTAACCGCCGGAATGAACAAAAAATAAACATAATATTCAGCTAAACTGTTGCAATAAGCTTTTAATGAACGACACCTTTTCTATCGAAAACACCAGTATTATTTTTATTTTAAAAAAATGAGGTATGATTGAAACTGGACCAAACAGGAAGAGGTTCATGTAGAAAAAAAATCGTTGCCGATGTGATGAATGTGCTAATTTCCGTAATATAATTAAATCTCGTAGAATTATAAAAGGAAATGCCTAATATCTTATTTTTATAAAAAAAAAATTGACATGTAATTTAAACTGGAATATAAGTTAATGCGTACTCTTTTCTAAAAATGAGACGGATCAAGAAATTTCCTACATATAAGGGGGTAAATATATTTTAAGCGGCATGGGGTTCGAAGACCGCCGTGAGGTCCCATGTAACTCCATTGCTTCTAAATTCTACGAATTTTGAGAGAGAATTTTCAACCGGGTTTCCGATTACTAGTATTGAAATAGTAAAAATGGCGGGCGGGCGAGTGGCTGTCAAAAAGGTACCCTTATTGTACCGATCACTTCTCGAACAGTTTTCAAGATAGGAAGTTGTTCTTTTGCAGATCAATTATACATATATCAGAGGTATGCAAATTGCTAGGATTTTGATTTCTGATAATTTATGAAAAAATATCAGCTGTTGAACTTAGTCATTTTTGGGCAAAAACATTGCATATAGAGTACCCCATTTCTTTGGATATGTAGTATTTATCAATTCAGGATTGACAAATGGATTATGGATAATGTTCACACAAAAGAAAACCCAGTTTGCTGTCACATTGATCTTGTTATTTTTCTGAATTAGTTAGAATAAACGACCTGCAAAGATTTGGTAATTTTTCGCGGAAAATTTTATGTTACTTTACATGTATTTAGACTTTTTTTGTTGTGTAAGTGAAATAACACAATCTTCAATAATAAAAAAAACTAGCGCATATTTTTGTGCGCCGTAAATTGAAGTTTTACTATGGGAGGCACTGTAGCTCCCAGGTCGTCAATCTGAATTTTTTCAAACCGGGAGCTATAGACCTGCAGCTTGTTCACAAGTGGCTGTAAGCTGTATTATAATATATAGCTCTCCAGAAAATTTTTATCAACCAACTTCACAAAGTGAGTCTGTATTGAACCGACATTCAGGACGTCATACTCATATCCCGTAATAATTGCTTGAAATAATTTTAAAAAATGCCAATTTTTACCTGCATGATAGGCTTTTTTCCCCATATATTGCAAAGAAACATTTCTTAAAATAAATTATACACATTTTAATTTCACGACAGTTAACCTTATCTTTGGAATTTTTATTCATTTTTTAAGGGGGTGTCGCTTCTTATGTCTCATATTCATCACAATCTCAAAACCAATGTCTTTAAATAGTTTGTTTTTCTTATCGATAACTTTGCAACTCAGCTGGCCGACCCCGTGTAAATTTTATCAGGGGATGTGGGGCGCGGGGGGGGGGGGGGGGGGGTCTTGTCACAACTTTGTGGTAGCGATTAGGATGCATTTGGAGATATTTTCCTAATTCAGCCGAGGCCTATACTTTAACAATTTGTTGCATGTACTCTAGCTAATAACCACTGGCATCGGAAGCAAATTGAAAGGGGGGGGGGGGCTAGACTAATCCTCAGAAATATTGAGAAAAAAGTAATTCCCAAAATCATGGAAATCCTAATCCGAAAGGGGGGGGGGGGGCTAGTATGAATTTAGGAACAATAATCTTTCCTACAAGAAAAAGTGGGGGGGGGGGGCCTGAACCCTCTATCATGCTATGTTTTTAATGGTTAGGTATAACTTTGCAAAAAAAGCCCCCCCCCCCCCCCCGGTTCCGACGCCTACGATAACAGTGGCGTCGGAAGCAAATTGAAAGGTGGGCTAAAGTAATCATAAAAAATCTTGACAAGAATTCCCAAAATCATGAAAATCCTATACATGTATAATCCGGGGGGGGGGGGGGGGGGTATACCTTTAACTCCAATCTTACCTGCCCAGTTTTTTCCCCCAAATCATGAAATTCCTAATCCGTGGTGGTGGTGGTGGGGGGGGGGGGGTGCGCTAGTATACCTACTATGACTCTACTAGTATACCTACTATCACTATTAATATTTCATTCTCTTTAAGGTCTTTTAAGGAACAATTTTGTTTGTTGCGAGGAAAAAGTGGGGGGGGGGGGGGGCTGAATCCACCCTGTTGCTATGTTCCTAATGGTTAGGTCTAACTTGGCAAAAAAAGTGGGGGGGGGGGGGCTAAGTCCCCCCCTAGCCCCTCCCCCGGTTCCGACGCCTATGAATAAAAATGCGTATATATCTTTATACACGTGTATTCATACAAAGTCATTAAATGTATTTTTTTCAGTTCTAAGAGGATAGCTGAAGCCGGTCGAATTTTTCACTCGCATCTTTTATACATTCTCTTGATATGTACACCAATCTCATAATTCAATTTTCCGAAAAATTATACTTTCTATGAAATGTTGTTATTCAGAGATATTATGATTATAGGCCTACCTAATATTTTTTTTTATTTACTCCGTCCCTATTCCGGCGATTACGGCATGCCTTTATCTGCAGCTATCCTTTTTCTATCGGTGACGTAACTGTTTCCATATATGGTCATGTCAAAATTCGACAAACTTGTAGACTTTACATTTGTCAATTTGTAAGATGTCAGCCGTGATATTTCAGAAAACGGAAATACAAATGCAGAGATTACAGATGAGAGTTTGTATTATAGTGGTAGGTTACATGTGAATAACAAACAGCATTTTACAGCTGCAATTAGCATCTGTAGAAAAAATTAGATTAAAGGCCAGCGGGGTCAACTCTAAAGTCTTTATCCCTGAGTTTGATAGGTTACACGATCAGAATTACACATATTCATACTCAGACTCACACACCAACACGATTACATATTCGGATTTACAAGTTTACATGTCTGGATTTTTGAACACGATTACCCTCCATACCCCTTAGCCCACGGCCTCTCAACCGCATCCCTTCCACTCGCCGCCTCGGAAAGTTTGCTGTCAAGTGATGTTTGTTATCAGTTTTTGGTTTTTTTTTTTGTTATTTGGACAGGTGTGTGGAAGGCGTCGAGTAGCTGCTATTACAGGGCGTACTATAGGCGGTACTACTGTTACAGATACTACTACGGCTACTCCTCTGATGTGTAAGTCTCTTCTGTAATACATGTAGTACTTCTTTACGGATGATGGGTAGTCAACAAATTAAACATTAATGCATCAGATCAAAGATAATTTGTTAGGCTATACACTAATATTTAGTAAAGAAAAATTTCATGTATTTAAACTTTAAAATTTGAATGTTTTTTCGTAACTCTTGATTCAGAACTTTTGTTTTTATGGAGATTAAAACGGGCTAAAAATGGTTCCGACCACCACCCCTCTGTTAGTTGCATTCATTGAGTGATTGAGGGTTTGTTAGATTGTTCACCAATCGCTCTTTTAGAAATTAAAAAGTTTCTATACCCTGTATAAAGCACAAGCATCTAATGTTAATATCTTTTCTCATAATAAAAATAAAGACCCCCTGCTTATATGTTTATAATTATCTATGTATTACTTGTATGAATTTTTATTATGAGAAATATACATGTAAGTACATGTAGTTTTTTATAAGAAATATACATTACGTAATTATAAGGTGGTAGTCTGTATTCTAAGTAATAGCAAAAATTGTCAATTTTTAAAGCTAAAAATATTAAGATTTTTCTTTAAATACCCTTTGATAGTTAATAGCCAAAATTATCATATTTAAAAAGTTTAAGGTAGATTTGATAGGTAAGTTGTTAAACATCCCGTCCAGTCTTCTTATTTCATAGGAACAATTATATATACACCAAACTTGTTTTGTACTTGTAGAAGCGGTGGTGCCATAGCAGGGATTGTAGTAGGGGTACTAGCAGTTTGTGGAATTGGTATTGCCATCTTTGTCATTCTCGTACTGAAGAAATGTAAGGGGAGAACGATTAGGGGTCGCTCCATCTGGGGGACGCCGGTCTCCAATGTACAGACTGTGGTCTCATACAACAACACAGGTAATGGTACTGCGATTTCAATCATATTCGTGGGTATATTTCAATTTTGGTTGATTTTAGTAAAACAATTCACAATTTAAATTCGTAGCATTTGGCCCTATCAATACATTATATGATTTAAAATAATTGCACTTCGATTAACACTTGATTTACGCGGAATAACACACAACGAATTCCACACAAAATTGGTAGTTGACGAATATGGACAAATTTATGGAGTCTCTTTGATAAGTTGGTATATTTTTAGATTAAAAATGCCGAAAGAATTTAATTTTCTTTATCGATTCCAAACGTGCTCAAACAATTTTTGCTACATATAAAAATTATTTCTTTTAGTGCAACTTTTTTCATTACTTATTTTTCATTCGAAAACAATGCTAACGAAACACGTCATCAAACGATATTTACCTATTCAAGTTACAAATAAAGTTTGTGCATAGACTAACAAAGATGCCTGTAGGTTCGTGATAATAAGTTCATTTGCGACACGGTGACTTCCTTTACTTATACTCATATAAGCCCTGAAATATCATAAAACAACAATATAATTTACCATCAGTTCAATACATGTACATTCCAATCCATTCCATTCCATCGAAATAACATTCTTTAAAGTATTTCAGCGGGAGATAACTCTTAAAATATACATGTAAGACATATCTACAAATGAAGTCATAAAAATATATTACTCAGATAGAAATGTTCAGAGACAATTTCTCACCATTCTATAGGAATAAGCTCATGACACTGAATGCTTGGCGAGGTATTATATTACATTCACACCTGACTCTGTAACATAAACAAAATAAATCTAAGAATGTTTCTTACTACAAAAGTAATCTAATTGACTTACAAATGACCAATTTACTCAAATATCTGATCATCATAAAATTCTTATATACAATTGATTTTAGAATCGATTTATACTCTTATAAATAAAACAAATATTAAACTTTATAATCAACACTGTATTCAATATTCAAAAAATAACTTTTTATTCAAATTCATTCACACTGACTCATTAGCACTTCTTGTTGCACGTTTAGAGCAAGTGTTTTTACAATTATATATATGGACATCATACAGCCGATACATATACAACGATATATAACATACTGTGTAATACAGGGTTTTTGGCATACTATAGTAAGCGATCCAGCTTTTAAATGTACAATAAACGTATTAGTTGGCTCCAGGACTAATTCTAAATCTTAAAGCTTGCACAAATTTTTTCCCTGATTATGTTTTCTCTAAATTTTAATTTCAAGTCCAAAACCCAACCATGTTTCCTCAGCAACATTTTCCTCAGCAACAAGCTTATCCACCCACAACGGCGAACTATGGCATGGGTCAGGGTTCAGCCTTCCAGTACGGACAGCCCCCTCAACAATACGGAGTGCCGCCTCCTGCCTACAATACAAACATTGGATCCGCACCCCCACCAACTTACTCCTCCATGTACCAATGAAAACCGTATATAGCCGTCCTAGAAACTCATTCCTGATTATATCTGCGGTCCGCCTGAAATCTCGTTTTAAAGCACCTCTCGCAGATTTCAAAATGCCGCTTTTCTTTTTAACTGACAGTAATAATAAAAAATTATAGGCATTTGCGATTTGATATTTTTTGCGGTATAATTGTATGCGAAACGACAGAATAAGTAATCAAAAATACTTGTTCTGTGATGAAGTTTAGATGTACATTATACTCCATAGATTAAGGAGGCTGAATGTTTTACAAGTTACTCATCAGATCTACCGTACAAATTTAACAAAATTAATGCGATTTTTAGCAAAAAACTATACAGCATGTGTGAAATAAAACTCTTAATATTTTCAGTTCAAATTTTCGATATTTTCTTTCGATACCTTTATTTTAAACAGAGATCTTCGTCCTAAGAACATTTATTCTTAAGATCATTGATCGACCCTGTTAGTATAAACACGAGCTTTTAAGTACCGAATTCTAATCAAATTGACGAAAAGTACGCCCCTAAATTGCAACATAACCCCTCATTGTCGGGGCGACCTCAAGGTACTCTAGATAATTGCAATTAGATGCCTTGTTTTGTTCTTACACTAAAGATCAAGCGCGTGTCTGTGATATGTTTGTACATGTATGGAGGTAATCGTTATTTGTATCACATAACGTTTTTTCTCTCTGTGATATTATTTGTCAATTGTTGAATTTTATTGTAATCACTATCAAATACAGATATTTTTATCTGAATGTTATTTTTGCCTTATCACCAGATGAGTTGCCTCTTTATTTCTAGCATTGTATGTGTAATTTATTTATTTATTTTTTTTGTTAATGAAAAATGTTTTTGAAAAAAAGTTTCATGTATTAAATATATAAGTCAACACAAAGTCCACTGTCTATTAAAATTATACTAAGGCATGAAAAACAATAATAAAGATATCAAAAATGCTTCATACAGAAAAATCGAAACTTGGTGAGTTTATATCCAAAGGTTGTATTGTAAAGCAAGCTATTTATTTTATATCTATTTTTTTTAAAATTAATTGTATCCCTTTAAACCATCCTTAAGCAGGCTGGGTGGTCAACCAATGAATAATCAGCTCTGCTTAAAATTTAAAGCTATAAGCAACTGTACTTCTATAGGAGATAAATACAGTCTTAAACTGACAACGACAATCGAGTCATTGTAACACATCTAAGCTCTCACCTGATAGAGTTTAGGGAAAGCCTTTATGTGCCTGTCTATTGTTCATAAAAAATGTTTGTTATACTGAACACAATGTCCAGTTTAAATGTTTAAGGCATCTTTTGTTTTTATTATGTTAAAATAATCGGAACCATGTCCATGTTCATTTAAATATAACTTAACATTGACGTATGTTACTTACACGTGTTTACCATGTTTGTCAATAAAAATAAAACATTACAAGTTAAAACTTGGGTTTTCATTGCAAAGATTTTGCAAAACTAAACGAATGGAATGCAGGAAATCCATCATATTTTGCACCCAACAACGACCAAAGAAGCGTATCATATCATCAAAACGATTTTTAGAAGTGTTCCATAAAAACTGTCAATTCACAAATCCGGCCCATTATGCAAAACGCAAAAATCAAGACTACAATATTAATATTGGTCAATTTCAAAAGCAAAAAAACTAAGATAATTACATTTATCTTTTTACCCATTTCCCTCCACCCCGTGGGTGAATTGAATTAAAATTTTCCCTTTCCACCGTCTTTATATAAAAAAAAAAATCTTTTATGACAATAAAAAAAATACAATAAGATTCTATTAATGTGCACATGTTTATATTTTATACTAGGTAAAAATGTATTGATCAAGTTTGTGAAATAGCCAGGATGGTTTTATCATTTATCACTTGTGTGGGGTTCTTTTTTGTGAAAGTGGCATTTATTGATACACTTTTTTTTCTTATACCACACTGCACGTTCACGATTGTATGAGGTATTACGGTATTAAACCCTTAAAAATATTAACACCATGGAATGTGTAAAATCATCGACAACTATATAGAACAGTGCCTTATTCATCTCTCTCTCTCTCTCTCTCTCTCTCAATTTACTTTAAGGTGACAAATACAAATGAATGGTTAAAAAATTAAAATGGTTTTTGATGGAATTTATTTGACTGTACATAACAACAATATTGATTTGTAGTTTCATCTCAGACAAAGACACTGGAAATTGTGAATTTCTGTAAATTTCTGACTCCCTAAGTAATAAGTTCTTAAAATTCTAAACTTTCAATCATATACTAAGTAACATAACCTTTATCGGCATTTCCAATATTTTTTTTTTTAATATCGAATATATCAGGTCAGGTCGATCTTAGACACCAAAGGTACTAAATTAAAAATCTATGTTTTCGGCTTCACGCGTTCATTGGTACATGTTTGTTTGACTTTTTTTCATAGAAATGCAAACAAAGACATGAAGTACATTGCAGATATCTCAATGAACAGCAAAAGTTCATATATTGATTTCCCCAGTAAAGACCCCAAAAACTGACCCTTAAATGTAAAAGTATTCATTATTAAACGAGGCTTCGATTGAAATTAAGGAAATATTTAAACATTTGGCTTGATCTAGAAAATTTTCTATTTTTTAATCAAAAAATCATGTTGGAATATTCTTTGGTGAGGTTATTTTTCCTAATCTTGTGTAAGTACATATTCTTAGTACATTGTATGTATAATATTTTTACAAGTGTTTTAAAAACAAATTCAAAATGGTTAGCCTTTTCTTTCTATCGAAATGTGTCTCTTGTTTTTTCAGGAATTTGATTTCATGTTTTAATCATCATGGATTGATTTTTTTTAACACAATACCAAAAACATGAAATGAACCTTGTTCTTAATACATTTTGCAATCGCGATTTTGCAGGTGTCACTCAATAAAAATTATATTAAAAATACAATTCCTTATAGATTGATTTAACATGTCCGGTTTTTTTTTTTATTAAATTAAGATAATCGGAATTAATCATGCGCATCTTTATTAAACTTAACGTTACGTATGTTCTTTATGTTCTTAACGTTACGAATATTACTTACGAGCTTAATGTTACATTTGTGACTTACACGTTTTTACAGTGTTTGTTATTAAAATTAATATGATATTGTAAGTTAAAACTTGTGTTTTTATTGCAAGGATTTTGCAAAACAAAACGTATGGAATGCAAGAAACCCATCATATTTTGCGCCCAACAACGACCGTAAAAGCGTATCGTATAACAGATTGCACCAGGCACTGTGTGCTTCCAAACTCTTGTTACATAGCTAGAAAAAATATCGAATAAAAGCATTTCAATTTTATGTTTTCTTTAATCCATATTTAAAAGAAATGCTCTGATTTGGAATTATTCAACAGTCAATTCTCTTTGACCTCGTGTTGTTTTAAAACTCCTATACTTGTAATCAGTGCCTCTTTTCCTCGCTGTCGTATTTTCTGTTAGATAAATTCTTAAATTTATCACTTTTAACATTGTTGATTACCGGGTACTTTTGTCCATGTTCTGTGTACATACAACAATTATTTAAGTAATTAGGTAAATGACATGTATTTTGCCTATCAAAATGATTAGTACGTCAGGTGTTCAATAAAAACTGTCAATTCACAAATCCAACCCATTATGAAAAATTCAAAAAATGAAGAATACAATAAATGTTGGTAAAACAGTTTCAAAGGCCAAAAATCTAAGATATTTACATTATTTTTTACCCCTTTTCCCTTACACCCTGCTTTATATTTATTTATTTGTTTTTTCTCTATCCTATCCCTCCTCTTCGTTGGTGAATTGAATTAGAACAATTTTATCAAGAGCTTGGACTTTGGGTAGTTGTATCAAACAGCTAGTAACGCAGGCCTGTCTATTTCACTGCTGGCCACTCAGCCATGACTCTTTGAAATCAACAAGATTTTTCTGGCTTTTGAGCTGAGACTACGCAATCGGTGCACATTTCGCCTAAAACCAGCTTCAATTTAACTTGTTTTGACGCAACAGATAGATAGTTACGTCCAACCGAAAGTCCAAGGTCTTATTAAAATGGTTCTAAAATCACCCTTTCCCACCATATTTATAAACTAAAAACAATTTTATGACAATAAAATAAATACAGTTAGATTTTATTAATATGCAAATGTTTAAATTTTTTACTAGGTAAAAATGTATCGATTAAGCTAGTGAAATAGTCAGAATGCTTTTATCACTTGTGTCTGGGTTTTTTCTTTTGAAAGTGGTATTTATTAATACAAAAGTTGTTCTTATACTACACTGCATGTATACGAATGTATGAGGTCTTACCCTTAAAAATATTAACACCATGGAATGTGTACAATCATCGACAATCATAAAGAAGAGTGATTTATTCATCTCTCTCTCTCTCTCTCTCTCTATCTCTCTCTCTCTCTCTCTCTCTCTCTCTCTCTCTCTCTCTCTACTTTAAAGCGGAAAATAATTAACGAATAAAGAATCATTATTTAAGTATCATAAGGTTATAAAATACTGTCTGGAGTGATTAAATCTAATAAAGCCCAAAGTACTTTTTGATAGATGCGAACTTTCCCGGTTGTATTTAATCACTAGATAATACTCAAAGAACGATTTTCTATTTCTTAGAATATTTACATAATTTTCAGCAATTGTACAGTTAAACATTAAAATGGTTTTTGATGAAAATTGGAATATACATGATTACGAACTTGAATTCTCAGACAAAGACACTGGAAAATGTGTATTTATGAAATAGTCCAAAGTTAAGAATTCTTTTAAAAATCATAATCTTTCAATCATATACTAGGCAACAATATCGGCATTTCCAAATTTAAAAAAATCGAATATAATAGGTCAGTTCTATCTTAAGCACCGAAGGTAAATTAAAAATCTATGTTTTCTACGTCACGGGTTCATTGGTGCATGTTTGCTTGAAGTGCAAACAAAGACCTGAAGTACGTTGTAGAAATCTCAATGGACAGCAAAAGTTCATATATTGATTTCGCCAGTATTTAAAGACCCCAAAAACTGACCCTTACATGTATAAGTATTCATCATTAAACGAGGCTACAATTGATATTAAGGAAACGTTTGACATAAGGCTTGATCTAGAAAAGTTTTTTATTTTCTTAATCAAAAAATCATGTTGGAATATTCATTGGCGAGATTATTTTTCCTAATCTTGTGTAAGTACACATTTGTAGTATGTATAATATTTTTACAAGTGATTTCAAAATAATTTCAAAATAATTCGCCTTTTCTTTCTATCGAACTAGTCCCTTGTTTTTTCAGGGATTTGATTTCATATTTTAATCATCATGGATTGATTTTTTTAACACAAAACCGAAAAAATGAAATAAATCTTGTTTTTAATCCATTTCGCAATCGAGATTTTGCAGGCGTTACTCAATAATAATAATATTAAAATACAATTGCCTGTAGATTGATTTCAATTAACATGTCCGGTTTTAATATGTGTATTCGAAATGATGATCAAGTATACTAATATTCAAACAAGTATACAAATCTCTCAACATTTAATTCATATAATCTAATCTCAGAGAGAGAGAGAGAGAGAGAGAGAGAGAGAGAGAGAGAGAGAGAGAGAGTAAAACATAATTATACGTATGTCTTTCTCAATAAAGAAATTGAATTAGATATGTTATTCAATAAACATTAAACCAGTTTTTCTTCTAAGTCCCAAATCAGTTTGTTTAATTTATGGTAATTTCTTTACAATATTTTTTTTGTGAACAAAAACAAAACTCGAGCGCTAGTTTTGTTTGGATAACAACGAATTCTGACTTGTGTATATTGTTTGTACAAGCTTATCCTTAAATATAAAAATAATTGAAAGGATTTGACTAAACAATGAAAAGGCCCAAGTCAACCATTTTATACATATAAATTTTTAGATATCGTGTCTTGGTCTCATTGAAAAGAAACACATTCAAATAAATTTAAAGCCAAGATAAGTAATTTACGATTGTATGTAATGTAATAATAACGGGGTTACTTCTCTTTGCGTACTTTTTTGTCGACTCATCGCAGGCCTGCGCGGATTCGAAATTGAACAGCTGATCTGAATGAAAAGTGACACCTACATGTTTATATAAACGATTATAACGTACATGTATGGTTTATAAAAACCTTTATAACGTACATGTATGGTTTATAAAAACCTTTATAACGTACATGTATGGTTTATAAAAACGTTTATAACGTACATGTATGGTTTATAAAAACGTTTATAACGTACATGTATGGTTTATAAAAACGTTTATAACGTACATGTATGGTTTATAAAAACGTTTATAACGTACATGTATGGTTAATATAATCGTTTATAACGTACATGTATGCAATAATACATGATAATTTATTTTTGTGATATAAATTAGTTTTTAAATGACTTGCAAAATTCGAGAGATATGAATTTAGCATAGAGAATAACGCATTCTGTTCTCACGTCCGCTAAGAAAAAAACAAGGTTTACTTATTGAATTCTTACATTAAAATGAATCTTTCAAGAAAGACTTTCACTTTTCAATCTATTACTGTTTATACGCTTATTTTTGCCAGATTAAGATTATATCGGATATCAAATATATAATTTGATTTAAAAAAGTAAACATGCGCGGATCTTCTTATGTAGAAGGCCATTGGGCGAGGGCTCCGGATCCACCCACCCACCACTCCCTTAAAATTCATATTCATTAAATTCAAATGGCTAACAAAATCATGATACATCGGCTTCTTTACCCTACCTTAAACTCCACCCCAAAACCCAGTGGATCCACAGGTGGTTTATTGAAAAATGATGTTACATTTATTCATGTGCTGTGTTTTTTTTATTCGGACAGGTGTGTCGAAGGCGTCAGATGCTTGCTATTACAGTTACTACTATAGCTACTACTACTGCTCTTACTATTCTTCGGATACTAGTTTGTAAGTCAAAGTACTTTTTTAACAATGTTTTTTGATTGCATCCATTGAGTGAGGGTTGAGTGAGGGTTTGCATATCTCGTTTACCATTCATCCGTTTACAATTTGATATACATATATATATATAAATATATATATATATATATATATATATATATATATATATATATATATATATATATATATATATATATATTTCTTTCAATAACAAATATATTATCTTCTTGAATGTGAATTTAGGTAGGAGATGTAGATAACTTTATAGAGAGAAATACATTATGCCTGTTGTGTAGGCTGTATAAGAAATTAGTCTAATACTAAACTATTTAAATGTTTTACACTTCAAGATAGTTTTAATATGATAGCTAAAATATCAGCTGCAAAATTTTAAAGATAGATCTGATAGGTAATTTCTGACCACCAAGCCCTAGTAATAAAAAAAACCAATTATTGTCCATCACTCAACAATAATTGCTGTTTTCACTTGTAGAAGCGGCGGTGCCTGGGCTGGAATCGTAGTAGGGATGATAATATTTTCTGGGATTGTAGCTGCCATTATTTTCTATCTTGTATGCAAGAATGTATGCCCTGGGAAATCACCTTTTAGCCGCCACCTCGGGCGTACTCGTGTAGTCAATATACCGGGTTTGGTTTCTAGCAACAACACAGGTAAGAGTACTGTGATTTCAACGATATTCGTGGGTATCAATTTTCGTGGATTTGGTGAAAAACTTACACATTCAAGTTATGTAAATTTGTACCATATAACCCTATCAATAAAACATATTGATTATTAAAAATTGTAATTCGATAAACATTTGTTTTACGCAAAGTAACCCTATAACCAAACACACGCAAAATTAGTTACCACGGTGTCTGTTTAATGAGTTGTACATGTATTTTAAATTTTCCGAAAGTGTTATTATTGTAAACGTGTTCGAAATTTGTACACTGTCTTGTTGTTTTGAATTTAGAGAAATTAATAGTTTATCAAGGGCGTTCATAGCTACAAAATTAGTTCAAAGCGGAATTTAGATAACATTTATTATAATTTTATGAATTGTTAAAATTTGGACTTCAGTCTGAAAATGCTAGATGATCAAGAAGCCAGGACTAATACGGATTTTTAAAGATTGCACATACATATTCATTACATATATTTTTCCTTTTTGTAGCTCCAGTTCAAAACGCAACTCTTTCTCAACAACACGCTTATCCGCCCATTACAGTAACCTCTGGTCCTCGGAAATCACTTTTTAGCGGCCTTTTAAGCGGCCACTTCGGGCGTACTCATGTAATCAATATACCGGGTTTGGTTTCTAGTAACAACACAGGTAAGAGTTCTGGGATTTCAACGACATTCGTGGGTATCAATTTTCGTGGATTTAATGAAAAACTTGCACATTCAAGTTACGTAAATTTGTACCATATCACCCTATTAATAAAACATATTTATTATTAAAAATTGTAATTCGATAAACATTATTTTGTTTTACGCAAAGTAACCCTTTTAACCAAACACACGCAAAATTAGTTACCACAGTGTCTCTTTGATGAGTTGTTCATGTATTTTAAATTTTCCGAAAGTATTATTATTGTAAACGTGTTCAAAATTTGTACACTGTCTTGTTGTTTGAATTTAGAGAAATTAATAGTTTATCAAGGGCGTTCATAGCTACAAAATTAGTTCAAAGCGGAATTTAGATAACTTTTATTATAATTTTATGAATTGTTAAAATTTGGACTTCAGTCTGAAAATGCTACATGATCAAGAAGCCAGGACTAATACGGATTCTTAAAGATTGCACATACATATTCATTACATATGTTTTTCCTTTTTGTAGCTCCAGTTCAAAACGCAACTCTTTCTCAGCAACACGCTTATCCGCCCAATACGGTAAACGATGGTATAGGTCAGGGTTCATCCTTTCAGTACGGACAGCTCCCCAACCAATACGGAGTACCTCCCCCTGTCTACAATACCAACATCGGATCTGCACCCCCACCAAAATACTCTTCCATGTTTCGATGAAAACCTCGCCGCCTAAAAAACTTAATCTTAATTATATCTGCGGGATTATTATCCTCGTAAAATTTTGAAAAGTACTTCTCGCGGATTTTAAGATATCTTACATTAGTTATTATAGGTAATAATAATTTTAGGCACTCGGAATTTCATATCTTTGCTAGTTGTACAAGGCAACACAATATTAAATTATCCGCGTTAAATCTCGAAAAGCACCTCTTACGGATTTTTGAATTGCTGACAATAACTATGAAAAAGAAAATAACGCATTCGCGTTATTGTAATTAACTCTGTCGTATGCACTTTTTATGCAATAATGTTTGAATTTATCTAAAATTTTACCAAAAAGTTTACGGGAGCTGGATGCTAAACCAATTTCCTATCAGATCTATCTCAAACTTTGATGAAAAAAAATAGTGCAATTCAAAGCAATAAGCCATATAGTATATGAAAGTTATTTAAATAACTGTTTTTATGTAAACGAATGAATCATTATTTTACCCATTTTCTGTTTTTCCCCGTATGATACCTCATGTAGTGTGTAACCCTTGGTGAGCCCCTATGCATTTGATGTTTCTATGATTTCTGATTGGTTAATAATATTTAGGTATCTTATTACATTGTTAGCGTCCCGCATGTAAACACTGCAAAAAATCGGCGTAGTTTTTAAATATAATATATACTCTTATCAATATTTTTAGTTTAAAAGTTTACTATTATCTTATATCTTTGTACAGAAGTCTTCTTCTTAAGATAGTAATGTTGTCAAAAAATAATTTATTTGGAGAGGGTTTGCATAGGCTGCCTGTTCTCCAAATCTCTGTGAATTTTCGATAAAGTATACTAAATTTGTTTTTAATCAAATACAGAATTTTTGAACCTGAATATAATCTATGCAATCTTACTAAAAGAGTCGCTTCATTTCCTCTTTGTATGGATGATTCATTTTCTTTTTCAAATGAAATATATTTTTGTAAAACAGTTTTATGTACTTAAGAAACTGAGGTAAACATCAAGTCCTTTGTTTATTAAGTCATACTACATTAAGGCATGAAAAGCACTGACTCTTAAATAAAAGAAGACGTCTTTCAAATAGACTTATGTCAGTTTGGTGAAAAGTATATTCAAGTTTTTATTGTAATACAAAGATACCTCTCATTTTGTATTTTATTAACCAAAGGTGCGACTATATCTGTTTGCCATTCTTTAAAAAGTTGGGTGGTCAACAAGTTAACCACCAGATCTGCCTAAAAATTTTAAGGATGATAAGGCCATAAATATTTTTTTGTAAAGATAAAATCCAAGTATTTTAGCTTTTAAGTTGGAAAACATTATATATATATATATATATATATATATATATATATATATATATATATATATATATATATATATATATATATATATATATATGTATTTCAATGATTCAGTTCCAAATACAAGTCATTTTGTTTTTGTTGTTGCATATGCTACGTTGTTGTTGAAGATTTTTAAAGATAATGTGTTTGCAAATTTGTTGATGTTATATGGTTTTGTTTTAGTTTCACTTGAAAATTAATCAGTGACGTCTGATTATTAGAAAATACAATTTTATATACTGAATGAGCTTGAAGAGACTAAAGAAACATTGAATCACAACAATTCTGTTAAATCTGGAAGTTGTATGCTTTCAAATAATTTAGGTATTTTGAAATCTACCAACCGTAAATAGAACCAAAGCTTTTTTTGTTTGTTTTTTAGTTTGTTTTGTTTGTTTGTTTTTTTTGGTTTTTTTTTGTTTTTTTGTTTTTTTTAACAACTTAAAAAATTCAAATACAATTGTTTTTGGAATAAGGAAACATTCGTCAACAATAGTTAAAGTGCATTGGGGGATACACTTCAGAATTTTCCCCTTCTACATTATGCTCTATTTTCAGTTGCATGTTAATATTCATATATTGCATGTTTGTGGGCATCGTCAATCATAGACAAGGACAAACGGAACCTAATTGAGCACGTGTGTTAACATCTCGTTTGGGGTTTGCTGTGTATATTGGTTTCTATTTTGACGTACATGTTATTCTGATATATTGCAAAAGAACATTTAATTTTGTTTTGCACATTGAAACTCAGAAAGATTCACTACGTTGTGTTATATTTTTATATGCAATTTTATATAATTTGTTTTGAAAGAATAAATGATTTCTTGTTACATATTTGTCATAATTTATTAAACAGAAACATCAATTCATTACAAATAACATAAAATGTACATTAACTATCATGATATGCCAACACAATTTAATTTAATAATGTAAGATACATTTCACTTTTGTTTAAATTTGAATGTGTTCATTAAGATAATGAATTGTCGATTATTGATAATATATGTCATATTTCAAAGGGTTTCTCTTGTTATTCCTTTTGAGTTTTATCGAGAATCGCTGTCAGGGGTTCGAAGCCACTTTCTGGTCTTTGTTTCAGGGTCTTCTTCATAAATCCAACCAGTCACTTAGGATAGAAATATGTTGAATTTTTAAAGAAATAGTTTGATGATGTTGAGTAAAATTTTAGTGATAAAGTTAAGATGGGGGGGGGGGGGTAAAAATGGTTACCGTGCCCTAACTAAATTACTTGAATAAATATGATACAACTTGATTAGAAAATAACCGACTTTTCCATTGTCTGTTCAAATGATCCGCGCCAAATAAACGAAAATGTTAACTTAGATAAATTCTTAAAGATTAAAAGCTTTACTTAATAGAATTTAAGCTATTGCTGATTGGAATTACAGGGAGTTAAGTTTTAATGTTACAGTAACAATATCATCTACATCATTATAGTGTATATATATTGTATGATAAAATCGAATCTGTCAAAAACATTTGATTAGTTAAATGTATTTAATAATTCAAAAGTGGATCGACATTTCATTATTTAATCAATTTATATACGGATAATTTTGTATTTAAACTAGCATTCTGGCACTTTGAACAATAAAATGTTTGAAATTATATTTTTATTAATTATATTATATCAAATTTGACACATCGGTAAGATATTTCTGACTAATACATACCAAAATCAATGCCTCTGTTTGGGTTAAATGAAACAGGTTTTGTTGGTGCGGGCGTTGAAGTATTGGACATTGGATTCCCAAATAACGATGGGCTTAAAGTGACGCTCTTGAATTCCTGCCTCGATGAGATGCCTGAATAGTCAGGCGAAGTCTTCCCAAAGACTGGGGTGTCCGGTCTTTGAATGGATAAATTGGGTGAAGTCTTCATAAAGACGGGCGCTTGAGACCTCGGAATATTCAGTAATGGTTCATTTGTGTCCCTCTCGGGTTTAGGTAATTCTTAAGTAAAAATTTTTTTTTCAGGCAAAAATATATTTCATTTATACATATACTTTGTCTAATACTATGCTCATTATTTAGACAAATCAATATGTCATACCGGGTAATTACGTTGTTCTCTTATTCAAAAATTGTTCCACTTAAATGTAAACGCTAGCTTAAGTCTGTTAAAGCCTCTTGAATATAAAAAAAGAATTACATGTGTAACATTAATTTAACAGTTTTGCGGTTACAAAACTTTACGATTTTACACCTTGTATTTCACCAGCCAGCCCAGATCTGATGAACTTTGAATCAAATTGACATTCAGCAGCTCATGAACCAAATGGTCTATCAGAAAATTGAAGTAGTAAAGCTAAAAAAAAACATGAAAACACGTACCAGTGTGCTTTAGCGGGAAAACGGCTAATATTGACGTCACCTTCGTTCCTTTGATCTTACTTCCGGTCATCTCGTCGCTATCATCTGGTGATTTATCGCTCAAACTCTTGATTTCTATTATCTGTACGCGAGGATTTTTAGAGGAATTAAAAAAGTTAAAATCTCTGAAAAAGAAAAAAACGAAAAACAATGTAAGAAAACGGATACAAAAAATCAAGATATTCCGGTGGTCCAGAATTATAGGAATTTGACAAATTAATTTCTGTAAACTATTAAATAAATCATATTTTGAGCATGTCGTATTAATAATTGATTGCAGTGATTTAAAAAGTAAGATTGTAGATTATAGTAACGCTTTAAAAAATTAAATAGATACATAGATAACGATATGTACATAGTTTTTACAACATTTATGCAATGCTATTAAAAATTCGTATGACATTTGTTGTGATATGACGTACAATTAGCTTTTTATTCGCACCAATATTTGCACAATGGTTTTTTTTTTTATAAATTAACAAATCAAGAATAACATAAGAATAATTTTTCAAACAAAAGGTGTAATCATTTATCTTTATTTCCCACAACATTTAACAAAATGTGTACATATATCATTTTAGCATATTTCGATTTGTAGTTATGTCTAGAACAAATTTTAACAAGTAGATAACGGTTGTTATGAGGTCCAAACACTGTTACCAAACCCACCTATTTTTACACCATTTTCGTCTCCATGCCAGGTAAACAATGAGAACGGAAATGATGAGGAATGCCAGAAGACCAAAGGTCAGTCCCAAAATAAGTCCCAAGTCATTTTTTTCCTCCGCTTGTGTAACGGGATCGGGTGGCGAGTAAAGGAGCGTTTCTCCTAACGGTACTACTTTTTCTACCTGGAATCTGTCCCATGTCTTTCCTGGACCGGAATGAGGTCAAATAGAAACATTGTAATAAATTAAAAGTAATTCAACTGCGTATCTTTTCACAAACTACTGTTGATCTGGATTTGTTTTTCTGACATTTGAATGATTGTTGTATCAAATAAGAGATAAATAACATGTAACTGATAGGTAAAGGAAAAGGAATTGGAAAAGGTAAATTAAATATGTACAAGTATTTTTATCCGATGGATACGCAATTAAATTGCTGCTACACCTACACATTGCTGTCATCTTAATACTGCTCTTTTTACGTTTCTAAAGATATTTACTTTAGAATGAAGTTGTACTATAAAGTCACCAAAAAAGGATTACTTCGAGGCCAGTTCACTCAGCTACCTTCTCAAACCATTTAGATAAATTATATAATTGACCAAACCACAGCGTCCTTATGTGTATTATAGATCAAAATAATCCACTAGCAGCATATATCGTTCCAATCCTAATCCCTCCATTATTTGAAAAATCAATTAAAAATAGAATCAATCAATTTGATTATGTTTAAGATTTACCTTCGACTGAAACAGTTGGAATTTCGTTGAGGTTCAGTTGCAATCTTTCTATAAGGTCTCCATTCTTTAAAAACGTCTTCTCCAACTGCAAATTTTTGACGTCATTTGTGATGTCATTTCTTACAGCATATACATGTACAATAACTGACCTATAAAATATGTAAAAAACAAAACAAACAAACAAACAAACAAAACAAACAAACTACAGCTTAGTTTCCTGTGGATTCTGAAGGTGGGATGCTACAGTAAAAGTTTACTTTATGGATCGGTTTAGTATCATTTCTGAAACATAATTCATTGTTCAAAGGATTTAATCTATATTTAGACGGTTTCTTTACGTATTTTTCAAGACCAAAAAAAAAACCAAAAAAAAATACTATAATTTGCTTGATATTGTTATCTAATAAATAATGCCCCGTAATGTCAATAAAACAATGATGGAAAAAAGCACCTTTTGTTCATAGCTTTGGATAATAAACCTTAACCTGTTCAGTATTTTAGTTGCAACCAGACAGATTGTTCACCCTTTCGTTAAAAGTAAAAATATTTAAGATAGTATATCCTCTCTAAACAACGAGATCATGCTTCAGTATGATACTTTACAATCCATGAAATTAAGCTATGAAGTAGCATTAAATTGATAAACATTTAGG
Organism: Magallana gigas; assembly: GCF_963853765.1. NCBI lineage: Eukaryota > Metazoa > Mollusca > Bivalvia > Ostreida > Ostreidae > Magallana > Magallana gigas. The sequence goes on from NC_088856.1 coordinate 36,468,862, forward strand.
GGGTTTTTTTCTCAAGGTACGCTACACCGAGACTTATACTTTTTTAAGACCCTACGTCACAAGATGGCGAGTTAAGTGTTTTGTTAAACTGTTTGTATCAATCGATTCAGATGTATATCGTCATAGCTCAGTGGTTAAAGTATAAAGGCTTGTCAACCGCAGGTCATGAGTTCAATCCGCCTGGCTTCATGTTTACTGAATGAAATTTTTGAAAATATCATTTTTTTATCAAAAATTGCACATTTTTTCGCGTATTTGACATATATACTTCTTATCCATTATGCCATCATGCTTATTTGAGAAACTATTTCAAGGTGTAGTGAGGTACCTTAAACACAAAAGGTTAATATGGTAGAAACGCATCCATATATTTTATTTAATTTTTTTATCGGGTTTATTAAAAGCATAAATATTTTCGTAAACTTCATAACAAATAACAAAATATATATCATTAATGTTGGTTACATTAATGATATATATCGATACAAATAATCTAAACGCTCGATAATACATACTTTAAAATTAAAAAATAAGCAGCTATAAGGTTTTTTTCTGCAAGTGTATTGCGAAATTATTACATAATATTTATATAAATCGTCTCGCGGTATTTGCTCGCTTTTTCAGTATGAATACTTAAGACCAAAAATATCTATTATCTAAGTCCATGTAAACAGGATTAAAGTATTTACTGTATTTTGTCCGTAATGCACCAGCGTCGAACATATGAAGTAGGAAAATCTTCTCTGAATACCTCTTGCAAATGGTCGATAAACTCATTTTCCATTGCCAAATACGTGACCAACGTCAACTGCAGGTAAAACGTGATAACTACCATTTCTGACTCAAATGTATCAATCCTTACTAAAGCATCTTTTAGAGAAGTAAGTGGAGGTTCTCCTCCATCAAATGATTCGATTTGGAGAACGTATTTAGATTCTGTCAGTTGGTTTCCAGATTTAACATCTCCTGCAAAAAGTAAAAACATAAGTTAATGGTTATCAACGCGTAAGCGATATTTCTGTGCGAAATTTGATGTGCAAAGTATGTTTACAAAACAATTTTTACGTAACTGGGTAACATGTGATTATAAAGATTTGCCCCAGTGTTGCGGAACTTGTTCAACGATTTTGGCATTTGATGTAAAAAAAAAAAAAATAAAGTACATGTATCTTAGCTTTTGAAAATGTTTGCAAATTAACAAGAGTGTGTTAATGTTTCACAAATCTTTTGGAGTTTGTGCTTATAATTGATGAATAATATGCGGTTGGAATACATCCAAATAATCGGTAGACGAAACCAACTGGTTCCCTTTTTTATGACGCATTGGGTCTATTTGTTTGGTTTGGGTTACTGATGATTTTCATTTTTGGGGGTATCAGCATACAAAAAATCTAAAATCTTTTTATTTGTTTCGAAAAATTCATCTTTGAAAATAGACAAATTCGGGAAAAGTGTACAACTTTCCAACATAGTTTTTAATTGAAATTGTTTTTATATTGTGAAAGTCATAACAGCGGATCAAGAAGCATTACTTTTATACAAATGTTTTTGGCTCAGATATATGGGTTATTCAATTTTGGGCTTTTTTAAATAAACATTAGAATGTGTTAGAGTCACTTAATTGTATATTTACCAAAATTATCCACCTGGAACAGAGAATCAGTCTCTGTTGGGTTAAGTCGATAACTAATAACGGCATTTGCTTCAGAATCTCTGTCAACAGCTATTACTGTGGTGATAACTGCGTCACAATAATCAGTCATCGAAGCCTCTGAATTATAGAACTGGGGCAAGAATTGAGGCCTGTTATCGTTAACATCTATGATTTCGATAGTCACGTTAACTTTCGACGACCTTGGTGGAGCCCCACTGTCCCTTGCAATCATAGGAAACGTAAGTTCCTGGTATACCTCTCGGTCAACTTGTCTTTTTAGAATGATATCTCCAGATTCCGACCTTACACCAAAGAACTGTTCCGCCAATATACCCTCCTGTGTGGTGAAATCTATCTCATAGATCACCTCACCATTTAAACCCTCATCTAAATCCAAAGCTTTTGCTGTCAGAATCTTGCTTCCTTTCGCCACGTTTTCTAGTATTGATGCTTTATATGCTTGTTTTTCAAATACTGGCTTCTGGTCATTTATGTCTTCCACAGTAATGTTTACGTTGATCTCAGTGGAAAATGGTGGAGATCCGCCATCTTGAACTCGAATCCACAATAAATATTGTGCCTCGATCTCGCGATCTAAATCTTTTATCGTATATATTTCTCCAGACGATTGGTTTATAGCAAACATCCCGTCCCCTCCTGTCCATAGAGTCGCTATACTATAAAACAACTTGGAGTTTTCTCCTTCATCACCATCGGTTGCCTCCACTTTTCCAACTGTTGTCGCTAACATTGTATGTTCTTTCACGGAAAAATCGTACGAAGACGATTTGAACGCAGGTTTAACATCGTTCACGTCATCTATATTTATAGTAGTGGTCACAGACGTGGAAAACGATGGATCGCCTACGTCAGCTACCTGTATGACGATCTCGTACCTTTCGACGAGCTCCCGGTCAAGCTTAGATGACAATATTAGATATCCGTCTGTAGGGTCTAGAGTGAAGCTAGAATCAATATTTCCAGTTAGAATGCTAAAGTTGAAGTTGCTGTTATTGTCTGGATCTTGAACCTTTATTGAGAAAATCGTAATACCAATTGCAAAGTCCTCTGGTATTGTTGTGTCGTAAGTTCCAATGACGGATGGTGGGTTGTCATTAACATCTGTGACGAGCACATCGACTGTAAGAGTCCCACTTAACTGCGGATTCCCTTTGTCAGTAGCAATGACTATCATTTCATATCTGAAAAGAAATGTATAATATCAACATTTAGATACGGCTATATTTGAAGAAAAAGGCGAACTTTCCTCAGTATAGAAAAGCAAATTTTTAGAGGTACCTTTCAGTAGTTTCTCTGTCCAAATCATTTGTAACCGTCACAACTCCGCTGTTTGGGTCAATTTCAAAGGGGACATTTGAATCAGAACTATAGCTTAGTTTGTTGTTGCCGTTGAGCGCAGAATCTTTGTCTGAAGCGAATATTTGTGTCACTGATTTGCCAACTGCCACGTCTTCTGGTATCCATATCTGAATTGTGCTCGAAGAAAACATTGGTTGATTGTCATTGATATCCTTTATTTCAATCCTTACAGAGCATACTTCAGACTGCTGTGGAGTCCCTTTATCAGTCGCTCTGATCACCAAAAGAACTTCTGTTGCAACCTCGTAATCTGGTGGAGAATCGACGATGAGTTTTCCAGTGTTTGGGTTAATTTGGAAGAAGGACTCTCCGTTGCCCGATACTATGCTGTAACTTAGCTTCATGTTGTCCCCGGTCGTGTCTTTATCATCGGCTGTTACAGACTCAATAGTCTGACCTGACGCTGTGTTCTCGTTTACAGAAAACCTGAAGGTAGAACCATTAATAACGGTGCAATATGTAAGGAGACTGGGTGGTCAACAGATTACCAATCATATCTAATTTACATTTTCAGATATGATTTTTATAGTTAATTGTACAGACTATAATTTGGTCAAGAAAAAGTACACATATTTAAGCTTTTAAATCTGAATACGTTCTTATGTCTTTATGAACAGTTTTTCAGGGTTTTTTCCAAGGAGATCAGTATAGTCTAAAATCGTTCAATACCATCAAGCTCTCTTAAAACTTTTAGCATATATGTATCATTATAATCTGATAAATCTGCGTTCCACGCAAAATATCAATAAAAACAATACGTTGCTTGCTTTGTTAAGAAAGGAAGATGAATTGAAAAATGTTAAAACTCTAATTGCATGTTCAGTGATGTGCATTATCAAACATATATTAATACTGTCAAGTGTGTGTTAGTATACTTTTTTTTTGGGGGGGGGGGGTATTTACTTTTTTTCAATTATAATATTCATATAAAATAGTTCAATGAGGCTGGATTGTCAACAAATTAACTATCAGAACTAACTAACCTTTTAAGATAAGGCTATTATTCCATATTTTTATAAAGAGCTATTAGTCTTCTTAAAGAGAACAGTAGTCTAATTATGGCTATGATGACCACAAGATCTTCTTAATAACTTACCTGTAATTTGATTTAGTAAACTGAGGAGGCTCATTCACATCTATAACTTCAACCATCACTGTAGCAGTAGACTGCCTACCTCCATCAGAGGCCAAAACGTGAAGTTCGTAAACATCTTCCATTTCTCTGTCTAAAGGACTGGTAAGGAAAATTTCGCCGCTGTTGGAATCCAAAACAAAGTTCCTGTACGTGGTTCTAAAGTTGTATGTGAGTCGGTCATTGTCTCGGTCTATTGCAGAAACGGTTACTACAGGAGTTCTTGGTAATTGGTTTTCTGGTATCGATACTTGAACGGCTGGGTAAGAGGGAAAGGTAAGTAACTGATGAATACTCATTAAAAGTAACTGATTTACGCCCATTTTATATAACTAAAAAGTGGTTTGACTTATATATGCTGTTGTTTTTAAGTTTTGATTTTTATGAATGAAGTTTGGTAGTTAAGTTTAGATGCTTAATGTAGTAAATTAAAGTTGTTTCATGCCGTCGATGTTTTATAATAAGAAGTTGTAATTTCTCTTTTTATTACGATCTTAAGGGGATGTACGGCCATCTTGTTTGATGACGAAACATGTAAACATTTCTAGAACTGGTTTGTTTCTGCAAAAAAAAACTGACCAAAACCGTTCTCAAAAGATTTTATTCCCTTAGACCTGGGCAGCTGCAAATTTAATTAAACATTACAAAATCTGGGAAAAAAATTGAGATGTCATTTGTGTCCACTCTAAAACCATTTGTTGATGAAAAGGTTGAAGCTTGCCCATTTAGGTTATAACAGCAGCTCTAGATCCGTCTTAAAGTATGGTTCCTTATTCTTAAAACGGGTCTCAGAAACTAACAGTTGACACGATAGATTCTTATGTGTCTAATGAAGTACATTGAAGTTATATAATCACAGAATAATATATGTATATTTTCTTATTATTCAAAACTTAAAAAAAAAAAATTTGGTCTGGTACATTCCACACATATTGTTTTGAACTGACATATATTTATTTAATTTCTATGGAATTATAACTTCAAAGTGCTTCAATAGACACAGGGTTTTAAGTATTATGCGTTGTAATTTTTTTTGTTCTAAAAAAGATGTCGAGCCGACATTTTTGAGACAATGCTACGAGATAAATGTGCAAGATTCAACATTTTTCTCCTAAATGTTGTAGGTTGTAGAGTGGACACCAATGACAACCTCTCATACTTGGAGATTTTCTAAATCAGTATTCAGTTTTATGTTTGCAATTGCTTTGTTCAAAGTGATTAAAATACACATTGTACTGTGCTTCTTTAAGGATGTGCATAGAGAACAAATCGTAAAATCTCATAGGTTTTGCTTTTGTATCCTTTGACAGCAGATTCATAAATTTTGGGCATAGACAAATCAGCTGAAAATATTTTTACAGTTTGGTTCACATGTGTACAAGATGGCCTTACACCCGCCTTAAACTTTACCAAAATGTAGATCAATCTTTTGTATATGTGTGAAACTAGTAATAATACATGTATAAAGCGGTCCTTTACCTGATTTAAGGAAAGTGGGTGGCCATTCGTTTTGATTAATAATTTCGACTGCTATCGACATGACTGTTGTGAATTTTCCATCGTTAATCGAGATTTCTATACTGTAAAATGGCGTTTCTTCATAATTCAGTACACCTATTATGGAATAAATTGTTATGATATGAGTAAGTTTCTTTATTAATTCTACATGTATTTATACAAAATATAATAAACACAAAGCTCAACATTCCAAAATTTATAATATCAGCAATTAAAAATCATTTGAAAATACATTGACTTTTTTCATTTTGGTAATTTTTTGGTTTGTTTGATGTCTTCATATTTAAGTTTTAGTTAGTTTTAATCGTCGTTTTAATTATACTGTATCATATTTACATATTCAACTATATTAAAGTTTATAACTTAAAGTTAAACTACATTACCATTAACTTTAAGCTCTCCAAAAGGAGACACTGTGAATCTATTGTCACTTGGCTGTTGATTGAAAGAATAAGAGAGGGCATCTCGATCCCGATCTGAACAACCCAAATTTGGGATGACAACGAAACCAGTATCTGTATGAAAATCAATCTAATGGTGCATAAATTTTTCACGGGAAACTAATCATAAATATCAAATTTCGTTACATTCGTATCATCATAAAATGATTTATGCAACTGGTTTTCAAATTGATAGCCAAAGCTTATGAAGAAAACCAATTTTATTACAATACAAAGTGTTAAACAGTAGTTTCATTTGAATTTAGAATAAATTATTTTGAATTATTTTGATGTTGATTTTTTTATTGACTTTTTTTACTGTACCAACATCAAATAAACAAACGGTCATAAATATTGTTGGAAAAAAATCCGCCGTATAAAAGCATTATCCAACAAAATTAATATTGTACATGGTAAATAAAATCCGTGAGCAGTACCTGCTAGTTCCGAGACTGAGGCTGTCAGCACAGATTTCTGACACACTGGCCAGTTATCATTGACGTTCTGTACATATACATTCACGCTCCCTGTCGTCTTTTACCCAACGCAGTTTGAAATAACAAATGTATCATTACATTACATAGTACACTGTACATCTCTGTGGTAAGTTTAATGTACCATTGTTCGCAAAGTAAATTATTTTTATACATAATATTTAATATTTAAGATGCAAATTATGGATAAATTTGTCAAATAAGATGATAAACGTTGCATTGCTCCAGATTTCAGAAAGAAATTTTGAATGTTTAGTTTTTAAATAATGCTTTATTGCTTTAATTCAGTGCTAATCCCTAATGATACAGAAAATAATACCATGATAGATATTATAGTAATATGCTTCACAGCCAATAATTTATACCAACTTGCACAATAACATCATCTTCGCATGCCAAGGGGTTTTTGGTCAGCAGAGTGAACCGAACATTAATGCTTGCTTTTGAGATGATGTACCAATATAGCATTTACATAATATATTTTTAGGAAAATTCACATTCTCAATGATAAAAAAAAGAGGAGAAAAAATTCAATTTCGCTATATACTGTAAATTCCTTATTTTACGTGAGTACTTAATTTCGCGATGAAGTATCAAATCGCAAGAATATAAAATCGATTTTTGTTCTAATTTTAAATAGTTCGAATCCGTCTGAAATAAAAAAAAAATGAGATTTTAAAATCCGCTAGGCTTGCTTCTCGCGATTTTACGTGAATATTAATTCCTCGCGTTAAGTTAGGAATCTACAGTAGCTATATAATCTAAATGCACCACAATTATTAACCTACCTGGTAAACTCCACCATCGTCTACAGATATATTGATCCTGTAGAAGGTCGTGCTCTCGTAGTCAAGTTTATGTGCAAGGTATATTTTACCACTGGAACTGTCAATCAAAAAGTCATCAGGTAGTCCGTTTTCCACTGCATAAAAAATTATAATGGCATGGATATTTTGTTATAAGAAACTTAAAGGTCATGACTGGGGAATATCTTAAGAAAAGTTAAGACACTCTAAATACAGTTAGCTCAACGTCTAGGTTTGAGAACATGGATATTCGCCTCACGCCTAGGCCTGACATTCAAAAGTTTTGTGGAGCGTAGGCAATAATGGTATTTATTGGTTTCGGATATTAGTTTTGATATGCATGTACAGTGATTACAGCCTGTTTGAAATAGAGCCATCAGGAATACAAAACTTGGGTGTAATTTTTTCGTTATAAAAAATGTTTTAAAATATACAGTAGAATTGAAAAAAAAACATCTGTAGATACACATGTACGTGTTTTCTTTTTTTATTTTTCAGAATTAAATAATTTTCAAAGATCAAGTAAAACTACTGTCCAATAATATTAAAATAAAGAAATCAGTTGTAAGCTTACTTTAAACACTATATGATATCTAAATAGTCACAATAAATCCGATAAATTAATACAATTTTCAGCAAGATAACATATATTATAATTTAACAAAATATCTACAAATAAACTTATTTAATTTGTCAGATATACATACAACAATGGACAAAATTCTGAGGAAAAAACCGCCAATGTTTCTAGCCTAACAGTGAAGACGAATTAAGGAGGTTGCATAGTCAACATATTACCTATCATATCTACCTTTAGATATTAAATAACAATTTAGGGTAGGAAAATAAACCAAAAATTAACTTAAAAAATTAATGAACATTATTTTGTATCTTTATACGCTCTCTTCGTCTCAATGAGAGTCTAAAAATGGCCAAAATCATCTAGCCTTCTTTAGCTTCAAATTGACTCAAAACCCTGATGGAACTGTACATGTAAGAAACCCTGCAAGCATTCAAGAACCTTTAAATGGTTAATGGTTGGCATCATTAAGACAATGTTGATACATTTCATAGACAAATACATGTAACAACAGTAGCTGGTATATTAACCGAAAGGGAGTTGAGAGCTAGAGTTATGTTAATAATGTTCGATGGCAGCAAGAAAGGCAACAATCAAACTTGTTACGTTTTCTTTGATCGACAAGACCGTATTAAACAGACATGCTAACCTCATTTGCTTATGACCGGTCAAACTAATAAATAGTGATACATACATGCATGCCCGGTCCATTTGTATATACATGTATTATATATAAACAGGTGTAAAGTAATTGGTCCTACCTGAGTATCCTGCTTGAACATAATCATGTAAAAGTGACACAAATGCTTGATATTGGTTACATCTATCATAACTTACACGTATAAAAATGCATTGCTAACCAGATCAGGTTATAAGGTCAAAATCGTGTACCAGAGATCTATACCTGCTAAACCAGAGCAAGTAATTGGGTCAAGGTGTTATAATGTCTGAATTACCTGATACGATTGAAAATTGGTGGACATTATCTGGGTAGGCATCACTGTCAATGACAGATACTGTGGCGATCTCTGCTCCAATTAGCGTGTCCTCTCTGACGTCAACGCTGAGTGCCAGAAAATTGGGTCCATTGTCGTTAATGGGCGTCAGAAGTATTAAGACGTTTACCGTTGCTGTGTGTACCGAGTCTCTAACCTCTACGGTCAGGCTGTGGGAGTAGGTTCCTGAATCGTAGTCCAAACCTGTGCCCCAAAAACAACATTATTATGTCAAACCAATATGGCCTCCAGCAAATTGTGTACACTATGCTCAGGGATGCAAAAATTCCACTCATATGAACATTCAACCAACAATGTACCAAATTGTCAATCAACTATAATTGTAGTGAGTGTTTATATATTTTTTTAAATAACTAGGTCAATGACTTTGCATGCACGTGACCTCTTAATATTCGTCAATAGTGTTCGTGAATCTCTATCCTGGATGTCTTTATTTTGAAATCATCACAGGTAATAAAACGTAGAATTGTGTTTTTGTTCTTAAGTACCAGGCAATGCAACCTTTATTTTTTTTTAAGTAAGTGCGTTACATTTTGCGTACCTCCGTTAACCTGTAAATCTCCACTTCCGGTTATGACGAAATAACCTTGCGGGGAAATACTGTAACTTAATGGAAAGCTTGACCCATCTTTGTCTGAACAATCAATAGCGGCAATCTGTGATAAAATACTTTATGATTATAAGGAATCTGAGAGCATGAAAACAAAATATAATCAATGCAAACTACATTATAAATACAGGATATTATAATAATACTGATAATTATGATTATTAACAAATTCACAATTTTTTATTGTACCAATAGAAAAAAAGGTATAACACATGACTTGTATAAAAACTATTTGATAAACAAACTTTAAGGATCTTTTTCTCGCCGACAGAAATCAATTTATCATGTTTTTTTTTGTAAAATAGATGTCTTCGGCATGCGCATTTACCTTGCTTCCGCCAGTAGTGTTTTCAGCTATGGATTTTTGTAAATGGGGTTCTGAGCATTCGGGAGGGTTGTCATCTACATTCCCCATGGTAATGGTAGCTACGGCAGTGCTGGATGCTCCACCCCCGTCCGTCACTCTGATCGTCAGAGAATAGGAGGGCGTGGCCTCATAGTCTAAGAAACCTTTCGTGAAGATTTGTCCAGAATCTTCCATTATCATGAATACATCTCCCGTATTTCCGGCTGGGATTTTGTAAAACGAAAACAAAATCTAAGATAGATGCAAGAAATTGAGGTTGTTTGGATAGTATACAGTTTGATTTTATTTCTTGACATTGCGGTTTTAGATTTCTTATCGTAAAACCTTTAAAAGGACTTTTACCTTGAGAACAAAGGTTTGATAGCAAATAAAAATTTAGATCGAAGTGTATTAGATATATTTTATAAAATATTCACGTACATCTCTCTTTCTCTCTCTCTCTCTCTCTCTCTCTCTCTCTCTCTCTCTCTCTCTCTCTCCACATACCCGTGATTTCAAACGAGACCTTCCCGTGATCTCCTTCATCATTGTCTGTGACGTCAACATCGAGGACTTCTGTACCGGGCGGGACATTCTCGTCAATCTGTTGGAATATTTTATATTAAGAATTAAAATTGAATCTAAATTAATTGCCAATTTGCTTTTCAAATGATAATTAATAAAATTGTGAGTTAAAAGTCGATATTTGATTTGACTCAAAATTACAGTCGTTTTACAACAAAATTTAAAAGTTTATTTGGAACCGTTTCTCATGATCAGTCATCCATTACGTATATGTCACTTTGAAAAATAATCTGACATTGAAGTTTTTATCAAAGAAACGGCTTATTAAAGACCAGGGTTCTTTTTGTCTGTTTTCAGATATAAAAGAATTTATTCATTTGAAATGTGCATTTATTTACTCTTCTGCCAAGCGGTTGTCCAACAATAGATGGCGTGAACTCATTCACAGGATCCACGGCGACAACGAGAGTCATCGTTCCTGTTCTAACGGAACCGGTAGGTGGCGCATCAGTCGCCTCAATAATAAGATTGTACAACATTTTGGTCTCGTAATCTAGCGGTGTGTTCGTTGTCCTGATCTGCTGGTTGCCAACCAACTTAAACTTGTTTTGTATACCGTCATCACCGGAAGTTATTCGCAAATTAAAACATCCGGAGCTACCAACATCCGGATCATTACAAGTTAGCGTTGCTACTAATGCATCTGCAAGATTAAAAAACAAAAGCGGAATAAGATTGTATTCCTCCATTAATTGAATAATGAAGACCGAAGATGTTTTTGGAAATTTTAAAGCAAGTTTTCAATATACAAAGAGTTTTCTGCAACATTGTCTGTATAATTTTTTAATATCTATTTTTTTTTAAATTATCGTTTCTTTGTTTTTGTAGTTACTTGTACCATTTGGAGTGTTTTCGTCGATTCTTTGAAAGAGAAGAGAAGGTGAAAACGTGGGTGGGTGTTCGTTCATGGGTAGAATATTCAGTACGAACTCCGCGGTATCGGGTGTGGAGCCTTGATCATCAGACACACTATTCAAAATAGATCAAATAAATAAATAAATAGATAAATATATAAATAAAATCATTATATTTTATATTAAACGGATATATTGTCTTGAAAACACGACATACATGTATAAAGTAATAAAGGACTATATATGATAAGGGCATAAAATGGCCCCCTAAAATGAACATCATCATTTTACTGTAAATCTTTGTTTTCTTTGTACAGATATATATGTGATGTTAATACATTATGTTCATTTTGATTCAAGTGCCCACAATTTAGAAATATGGTATCATGAAGACAGTCTTTTCCCGCCATTTTTGCAGTTTTAGCATAAAACAGCTTGTTTTCTAGCAGTTTTTCTTTCAAAAAACATAGAGCGCAAGCTTGAACAAACAACATATTTTAATCAGAGATGTAACTAGCCAAGACTAATAACTGACAAAATGTTTTTCCATGTTCAAGCATGCGCTCTATATTTCCCATTCGTTTAAAGGTAAGAAAAATGTCTACTTTTGACTGATTTTGAATGAAATATAGAAATAGCGTCACTTCTGACGTCATATACTGCAAGTGAGTGCAAATAAATCAAATAAATAGGTGAAAAATATATTTTATATCAACTCCTCTAAAACAATAACATAACATTTTAATATTCCCGAAACACTTTAAAAATGGCGAATTATGGGGGCAAAATTCAACTCATATCATATATAGTTCTTTGATAAAAATACACTTACCGAACGCTAAACAAAATTTGTTTCGTCACTTCAAAGTCTAAAGCCTTTTTCAACTTCAATGTAGCCTGATTCCCATTATCTACTAATTCGATATACTCGGAAACTCCGGTCGGTATGATAGCATATACGAGTGTCCCACCATTATCATAGTTAACAGTCATCATAAAGATTTCATTTCCTGGCGCAGTGTTTTCTTCGATGTAAATGGTTTTGTCTCCCGGCGCTGGGGGATCCGATATTTCCAGAATGGACTGACCTGGGGAGGGGGTAGGGGGGATATTATCATCAGACAATAATATTACTACGTGAACATCATATTAAAGCTTCCTGTTGGTTTGTAACATGTATATTATAATTTTGTGTTTTAACTATTTTCAATAATTTTTTACTTATTTACTTAAATTCACTAGTCTGAGATGAAATTAAACTATCAAATGATATAAAATTTGTACTCACACAATGTAGATAAAGAACTAAAGATTATCCAAAAAGTAAGCGTTCTATCAAAGAAACGCATTCTGAATTTCTCATACTAAAAACACAACGACATTTTAGTATTTGTCCCTTACGTAGTCCTATGCGTAAAAATATTTGTGACTTTATGATTTTTTGTGTGTCGTCACTTGCTTTTAAAGAGAGAGAAATAAACAAACGAATATTGAATGATAAAATCTTTGACAATGTTTCAATAAAATGTATATCAAATAATCTTATGGAATATTTTGAACATTGACGCATATGGAAACAAAATGGCATCGCTACAATAAGATGGCGACACAGGTGATCGTCTTACTGACTGAAGATACATTTAAATTTCGGTGTTCACTGAGGGTTTTGTTTTACTTTGTTGGTTTTTTCTCAAAACTTCTTTTAAAGGTGAGAAGCAAAATGCATAGTTGTAAGTTATTTATTAAATCGAATTAAAGTTGCTGTTTTGGTCTCATTCTTTTACTTTGTTCGAACAATTTTTTATCAGTAATGACGCATACAAGACCCGGGGGATGGAAGGGTGTGGTTTGTGGTGGACTCGTTTGATTGAAATTTATACTGATGGATGGATGGATGGATGGATAGATGGATGAATTTTTCCTTTTTCTCATGTCTAAAGATCTCTCTACATCAAATGAAATAAAGCAGAAACTTGTATTACAATCCAAATAATGTTACTTGAGCTTTCTTGAGATATCGATCGCATTAAATTTAAAAAACCAAACGAGTGCTAAATCAATGTTTATGTGTCCTTTGATGCATTCTTTGAACTTATAGATATTGTATGGTTTAGTCTAAGCTGTTTTGTTGCTGTTGTGTTTTTGTTGTTTTCCGAGTTTTCAAGATCATTATCACCCTTAGTAAAAACAATATTATTTTTATTGAAACCCATTTGATAACAATAAACAGAACTTAAGTCTACTTATTTGTTCCCAGAATAATGTTCCTCCTTTTTTTTCCCGCATAACAAATTAAGTCATTACCACTCAGTTCAGCCAACGCGCGGTCTGGGTAATTGCGCTTTTATATAGATATATATAAATACAAAAACCTTCTCCTTCTTAATCAGGCACGTAGCATAAACTCGGGGGGGGGGGGGGGGGGGGGGGGGGGGCAGCAATCTATCTTTCTTGAATTGAACATATAAAAAAGTGTTATTACATAGAGTCCCCCCACCGCCACCCCCCTTATGGTGATCATGTAAACAATTGAAGTGAAAGGAAGAAAATTGACAGTAAAATTGGAAATAAAGTTAAATATTCAGGTACAACTGCCCCCCCCCCCCCAAATGGATCCACTGATTAGGATTTTCAGGATTTTTGAAAGGTTGTAAAAAAAATTATTTAAGCTTGTCAAGGATAAGACCCCCCCCCCTCCCCCCGCTACGTGCCTGTTAATCTCAAGTATTCGTGGATTTAGAATTGGTGGTGGATCTTGAATTATTTATAGAAAAATGCAGCAGTGATTGAAGTTGAATGTACATGTGGATCCTTTTCACACCCATTCCACCCCGAAAAAAATCTTAATTCCTGTATCTGCGTTGAACTTCGTGAGGTGAAAATTATCAAATAAGAAATGGAGATGAATAAATGGTATTTTAGATTTTTTGTGAGAGAAGAATAAAATCGCCCAAATTGATAATAACATTTTTCTTACAATTCATATAATTTGGACGTTTTCATTATCGTTTTATAAGTATTGTAATGATTTTTAAAACGAATGTTTCATCCTATTTAAGCATTTTTCGCCATTAAAGTTAAGCGATAGAATAAAAAAAACGCTCGCCAAAAAAAAAATTTACAGTAAAGTTTGCACTTGCAACACATCATCCATTCTAAAACTGAATCGGGCCAATAAATAAATTGCATACATAAAATGATTTTATTAGCCCATGTTTTTTTGTTTCTATAAAGATTTTCTGTTTGATTATTATATTAATGATGAAAAGACTTTAAAAAAAAAATGATAATAGCCATTTCAAAAATAATCAAAATTTGTAAGTTTTGGCCACAAAAATGCATCAACTTTTTATTTGTTTAAAAAAAACCCACAGCCAGTCTGGACCTCACGAGATAGAGATAAATGTATCTAGGGACGCATTAACCAATTCAGCTTAATAATTAATGTTTAAAGAAAAAAAGGTATAGATCTAATAGAACCATTTTAACAAGACCTTTGACTTTCAGTAGGACGTAACTATTTCATGCAGCGCACAAGTTAAAAATGACGCTGGTTTCGAATGAAATATGCACACATTGCGTAGTCTTAGCCAAAAAACCAGACAGGTCTTGTTGATTTCATCAAGTCCACATGATGGCTATTGGCCCGCGATGAAACAGATAAACCTACGTCACATTGCTGTTCGACACAACTACTCAAAGTCCAAGCTCTTGTTAAAATAAATTATCTAATTTAATAATGTATCTTAAAGTACTGTGAAATTGTTTATAAGCTGATAGCAAGAACCAAATGGTTCATATTAGGTTCAATGTATTTATTACTGAAATTTGTATGTAGGGTTATTTTCGCCCCGTGTTATTTTCGCTCTTCTACTTTTGCAAAAAGTTTTGTCCCGTCTTTTATTCGCCCAGATGCATTGATATTAATAACAAGAACAGAATTCGCTCAGTCTTGAATTAGCCCGCTTACAATGAGGGCGATAGGAGCGAAAATAAAACGGGGGCGAATATTTCCCTATATAAACAGTAGTTGTACATATAGATCCGGAAACATAAAAGACAACAATTCTAAGCTAGACTGTGGAATAGTACTGTGGCCACATCAAACTTACGCATTTAATGGCAATGATATAAGAATTGTAAAACAGAGAAGATAATGATCTAAAAACACAAGTAGAGTAGAAGGGTCACAAAATATAGGTGCCCCGATATTTTTTTTTTAAATTTATTGATGATATACCCGATGATTAATACACAAACGACTAACACGTATTGGTACTGATAGTCAAATGCACATGCAATTACCTAGATATGTTTTAGTAGGCTACTAGGTTTATAGAGCAATTCAAAATGAACGATGTTGCCAAAGAAGAGACAATGGCAAATAAAAACAAAAATTTGACGCACATGTATAAGCGCAAATAAGCACAGAAACTGCAAGGTCGGTGCTAAAAACATAAGTCTTAATAATCTAATTCGAGGTCAAGTGAAGATCAGTGTGTACTTTTCTGCTATTCAAAAAAGTACTTTCAATTTGTACTTTTGTATAATAAGAATATTTTGGTTAATTAGCATGTTTGCCTGAGAGTGTTTTTGGTAACCTACATGAACACCAATTGTCTTCACATGATTGCAGTAATACCTTTTAATCAACGTCCTCTATGGCAATAATGTGCGGGAAAAAAGCCCGTAGATTGGCGTCATTTAGCAATAATGTGTTGGAACAGAAGGTACAGGTCAGATTTAATAGGATGGCTTAATGCATGTTTTTGTGCAAAAACAGTTTTGTACTGCAAACCATCAATTGGTCATTTAGCAGGTAGTTGGGAATAGAATGCTGTTCAAAGTAATGGTAAACATCTGACTCGTTTCCTATAAAAGGGACTCCGAATCTGAATCAGGAATCATTTTGCATTTTAAGACGTACACGGCACGACATGACAACAGCAACCATGCAGCTTATTGAGCCGATGAACTACTCCAGATCTTGCCTTGACAAGAGCATTGCCAGCATTTCCAAAGGGCTAATAGGAAGCCCCTGTTGCGGCCGAGCTCCATTGTCGCCCCGCCTTGCCTTGAAGCCTCTTTATGAGAACAAGGTAACGCCCGTGCAATCGGCGAAACCTTCTCCGAAGTCCCCGACGAAGGAGCAGAAGAAACAGGAGTCGGCCGCCGTCTGTGTTACAAAAGATTTGATTGGTGTAAAAGACAAACCCTGGAACAAGGCGTGTGAGGCCAAACCAAAGAAAAGCAGTGAGGTAGACAATGGTGAACTGATAGAAATCCTCAATGAAAACCGACAGCAGACGAAACCCAAGGCGCATAAGTCATGCCGTCGTAATATGTCCATCGATGTCGCCTCGCTTTCTCACAGTAATAACGAGTCGTCTGCCAAATCAACCACGCACTTTCTTCTGTTCTATCAGGAAAATACTGCTCGGTTGCCATCGAGGCGATGAAGCTCGTACAACCATTCAAATGACAGTCGTCTCTGTGATACCATTCAGACTTACTCAAATCAGAGTATTGAACCGGCACAGATGATGCTTTGAAATAACTTATAACTGCTTGCAAATGTGGGGTAGTCCAAACTGACGAAAAAGACGCCACTTGTCTGACTTCGTAAAAGGAGGACTTAAAACGCACGAAAAATAGAACGATGCTGTTGATTGTACATATATATTTAACTTTTGTTTCTTATTGAATGCCACATTTTAAAACTTGTTTTGAATCACAATAAACCCTTGAAAGAATCTTTATTCCTTTGCTTGTATTTATTTTGTCGTTCACATTGTTAACATATGACTTGAATATACTTCAATATTAAGGAATTTAGTGAAAACAATTTATATAGAGGAGATAACGATTTATTACTGAATTATATTTTCCGGCACGTGTCACTATCATACATGTAAGTATCGGCATATTCCATTGGAGAACCTTAAACCTTAGACTTAAATGATATGAACCTGTTGTCATTGGAAAGTTCTTATCAAAATTACAGCGGTATCTTCTGGGGTCTTTCAGGCTGAGCTAAAAAAAAAAACTGCTTTTCGGAAAGGTCCGAGATATTACGATTGTTAAAATCAATCATTGCTCTTCTTTATTTGAAGGAAGAAAACTATCAAAATTGTCTGGATTTTCAATCCGAATTATCATTCGGCCTAAACCGTCAAGTCGAGAAAAAAAAACGACTTGACAGAAAAGACCGAGTGATGTTCCGGTTTTCTTGACTCCTCAGCTTTTTAGAAGACGATGTTTTCATTCAGACTTAATTTATTCACCTTTTCTGATAGAAGCAAGATGATTCAATTTTCCTTCCATTCATTGTTTGACCCCTATCTCCCGCTATAAACCAATTATTCATTCATTTACCGATGAATGTTTGATCTCCGAATTTCTTTCCACACATGGGACCATTAACACCATTAAAAGAACAAAATACAAAATATATGCGGGCATCGCTCCTATATATACATGTACATGTATACAGTTGCTTGAGGTCAGGACACCCCCCCCCCCCCCCTCGCGATTTTCCGGGGTAGTTGACGCTTTTTTGATAGAAATTCGTTAAATGCCATGTACACAACATGTTTGATATCAAATATCTTAAAATTAATTAATAAAAAAAACATTCATTTAAAACAAACCCAACCTGCATATAAAAAAAGGAAAGATATGCAATGGGGTGTTATACATTAATCGTTTATTTTCCGTTAATTTTTAGATATTTAAAATGGAACATGTTGTATATATATATATATGACTTTTTAAAGGATTTTTTTTCAAAAAGGTCAACTATCCCAGGGGTTTAAATCGCGGGTGGAGGGGGTGCCCTGTCCTCAAGCACATGTGATGTGTACATATTGTGGTGTCGAAGAGGACTTTTTTCAGTTTCTGTATTGTCAAGTTTCTTTCTATGGAGAAGAAAGATAGTTTTCATATTCAAATTTAGATGATATTAATATTTTTTTTCTTTTTGGAAACGTACATAGTCATGCATATCGCATGTGAGTATGTGATAAAACTTAACACTCGAAATCAGATTCATGAAAATGTATATTACAGAATTATATCTTGTATATATTTGATTTTGAAATAATCGAGTTTGATTTTCCAGGTAGCTTAATGGATTGTTATTGTAAAATTTACGCATGCCTGAAAAATCGAACCGGTAATTAATTGAGATCAATGCTAATCGTTGCGCATGTACATCGTTATGCTCATAAATGAATAAATTTGAAAACAAAACAACAAACAACATTATTGAAGATAATGTATTTTAATTGTCCATACGGTAAAACATTAACAGAATTATTCACTTTTAAATCCAAGTTTTTTAAATCCCACTTTGAGCGAGAGTTTAAATACGTACGCTTAATGTAAACAAATCGATCTGAGTTACGGATAAACAAACCATGCAGAAACAGCGGTATCCCGGCATTTTACAGCTCATCTATGCTCAGTCGATCTGGTATATATTAAGGTACGTGTAGGAACGTAAATAATTGATAGTATAGCTATAATGAATTTTCTCCATTTTTTTCTTTCTTGTATCTTATTCAGCATTTGGATACGAGCGATTTCAACTGGCGATTGCGCAATTTTGCTCGACATGTAAGAAACTATGCAAAAGGTAGATAACTCCAGTTGTGTTTTTCTCTTCATTTCAGTATGAAGAATAGGTAAGAATACAATGCAACATGATTTTGCATTTATATGCACAAATGGCACCGAAGAAGAAAACAGAAGGAATTTAAAATGCATGTAAGTTAATCATTTATATACTTAGTACATGTAATTCATTATGTGTTATAAATCATATTTATCTTTTTTTGTGAGTGAATGAATATTGGACAATGTACTATATATAGTTTATGTAGCTAAAATAACAAATTTTCTATAGAATGATTGAGTCGGCGCGTTAGGAGGCGTTATAAGGCTATAAAGCCAACATGGTAAACAAGACTGTCCGATGCGAACAAAGAACAGGAAATTCCATTAAGACCCATGTCTGGAGAAATATTTGTAGTTCGAGGGATGCTTACGTGGAGATGGAAATCGATCAGGGGGACATCGATGTCCTTGATATCGGGAACATCGAATACACGATGTCCGAATTTTCTGACGGAATTCACGGGACTCCGAAGTCCATGGAGGAATCAGTCACCAGCGGCCATATTAGAGAGAACGGGTCACTCCAAAACAATATGGAGGTATTGTTTTCTCTTAACAAACGTAAAAGATGGCTGCTCCAGGACACGGTAAAAGCCAGAGCGTATGAACTATGTGAAGAGAAATTCAAAGTAGTTTTAGCATGGCGGAGGCAAGTGTTGGTGCTGAAAAATAAATGCGAATACGATCTGGTCAGTGTTTATTTGCAACAAAATGACTGCGCTGAATATATGGATAGCTCAAAACTTATCAAAATGCACCTGCCTAATAACACTTTTGCGAATTTCTTGGACCTCAAGAGAAAGAGTGACGAAATCGAGGACGGAGAATCTCGGAATTTGCGGCGAAGGAAGGTATCGATGTCCATGATATCGAATATTCTTGACTACAAGAGAAAAAGTCAGAAAACCGAAGAAGAAATTTTAAAGATGCGACTTGAAAGAAGGAAGGACCCTCCAATAAAATATCTATCGAAAATGAGAACACAGGAAATTCAACGACAAAGAGGTATTCAGCGTCCGATGGAATTATTCTGGCAACGTGTTCAACTTTACGACCTCCAACTTCCAAGCGACAACGTAAGACCTCAATACGACCAGAAACAACCATCCTGGGACAACCAGTACGTAACATTATAAAAATAGATTATCAATCGGTCCTAGATTAGAAAAGAAGATGGGTGAATAAGGCATGTAAACTGCCCATAGGAGAATAGTTAAGATACTATAAAATCAAAATATCAACAAATCTCTGAATTTCTTTCTAAATTTTTGAAAATAATGCATATTTACCATAACATCGATTTATAACCTTTAAATATGTTAAATATTTGGAATATGTTGATTTAAACTGGCGTATCCGTGTCAAAACCTCCAAATAGTGTCATTTTTAGAACTTCCATGTCTTTTCTTCTATAGAGTGGGTCTGAGCTCCATATTTTTGTCATAGTCTATATAAGGTTTAAAGGAAATCAAACCGATTTCAAACAACGAAAACATGGAGAGATGTACGAAAGCCGAGAAGGATCATTCGAGATTCGAGATTCGAGATTCGAAATACGAGATTCGAAATTCGAGATTCAATATCTAAATTAACCAATCAAATCATGGATCTGAAACCTGTATCCTAGCAACATCAAACTGTTCTAAATAAAGATCATTCGTACATGCTCTTTCCTACAAATAAATGTCTTAATAGCTCTTATATAGTGGTTATAAAATGGTTAAATTAACATTGATGAATTAATCCCACACAGTATAAACCATTAAATTAGAAATAACACTGTTGGCTTTGCAAATCTAAGTGGTTTTGTTTGCCCTGTATGTATTTCCCCCCGAACAATTTTAACCCGAAGTGTATTCGCCCCAACTGTGTAAAAAATCGGCTCGCGGAGAAAGATCTGTTTAATCTAAATGTTTTAGCTATGAAACGAAACTCAATGAAATAATCGACATGTCAAAATATAGGTTATGATAAAGTTTTAAACCATTGAAGATATAATGATTTACAACCTCAAAGACAAAAATCCAGATAAGAATAGTGTATTGTAGGGTATGGCAATGCCATTGTCGATATGAAAGAGAGAGAGAGAGAGAGAGAGAGAGAGAGAGAGAGAGAGAGAGAGAGAGAGAGAGAGACAGACAGACAGACAGACGGACAGACAGACAGACAGACACAGAGAGAGTTTTATAGTGTCAAATTCAGTTTGATTTAGAATTTGAAATTGATTTGATTTGTTACAAGCATATATAGACAATAATTAAGCCTCTTAAACGAGAAAAGAGAGGAGGTAGCTAGGGTAGGGCAGACCAACTAGCAAGCTTTAATTTTAACGATGTTAGCGCACCTGTGATATTCATCGACTCTCTCTCTCTCTCTCTCTCTCTCTCTCTCTCTCTCTCTCTCTCTCTCTCTCTCTCTCTCTCTCTCTCACCTAGCATTTCCTTTTCCGTGAGGGGGTTTGGGGTATTTGTGATGTCTTACATTAGCTAGCGAAAATGATAAAAAAAACATGAAATTTTCTTTAAATTGTGTGCGGATGTTGTACGCCAAATATCTTTTTTCAGTATATACATTTCAAGAGGGGGGGGGGGGGCTATATAGTCCTAATTAATTTGTCAGTTATTCTGTCCCCACTTTGTTTTCTCTTCGTTTTCCAGGTTTATATTTATTTGGCTCGGCAAATTAATATAAAACTTTCTGTGTAGCTCCATAACGATGCAATGTAGATAAATTATGAGTAGTTTTACTTTTGATAAACAGGTACATATCCCTACTTGATTTTTAATTTGACTCTTATAATCGGATTTAATATTCCAATAATTATAGGGTAGGAAAGAGTAGACGGGACTTTTTTGCGCATATCCTACTGTACCATTCAATCAACACAGGTATTAGCACTCATCGAGTTCGACATGCTTTCCTTTTCTTTCATCCACTGGATTTAAAGCTATTAATTTTTGAAAATATTTTGAATTTATGGCCTGATTATATATAAATTAGAGCTGCGCTGGTGCATATATTTACCCAAATGGACCAAAATATAACCAAATGAATCTAAATATTTTGACAAAATTAGTTTTAAACGTACGACTCTTTTTCAATTCTAATCGGGTATGTCCTTTAGAAAAATCTTGAACCACGCACATTTTAGCAAACAAAACGGCAATTGTTTCATTTTTTAAGGGGAGGGAGGTGGTGCCGGTAAAGGACATGTATTGTTTGTGGCAGTTGTGCTATACTCTCATTTGTTATAATAGGTAATACTACATATTGATATAAAATGAAAGTTTCCAATTACACTGTACATAGCTTCTATCACGCATTTTGACCCGTGCGATAGTTTAAAACAATTTTCAAAGCATTTAATGTAATTCAACCGATCATTTTTGAAATTTAATTTTCTGGATCCCCGCCTGATACGTCCGCCTTCTTGTATATTAGAATGACATGTACGTTGACCATATGTACACATTAACTTAATCGGCTATGTTATGGGACGATAACATTTTTTATCAATGTTTTTGCAGGATATGTAACAAATAACAGCCTATTTGTGGGTTTTTGCACTGATTATTTGAGATAATTTGCCGCCATCTTTTATGCATTCCACACACCACTCACAGTTTCTTTATTTGGTGTTCTGTGTGTATGGCGACAAATTGGTAAATTTGCACCACTCACCCCTTGTAGCTTCATCCTGATTACATTTTATCTGGCTAAGTGTAATGTAGTAGTATATTAAATACACACATCTTTGTTTGCAGTGCTTATTTACATCTTTAGAGATTTACTTACAAAAAAAGTAAACATTTGTGTGACTTATAGGTAATTATTGTCAATTTTGGTGCGGTGGGGGTAGGGGGTAGGAAACTACAGAGAAACTTAACTTGGCTGTGAAACATATGCTTTTATTCTTTCTTGTTGATATATCAATGAATGAATTATAACAAAATATATGTACAACAATTAATTTTGAAATATTCATGCACAATCAAATAAAAGGTTTTACTGTTCTCTGCACAAGAAATCGGCAATGCGAACAAATTGGCACCCTATCATCCCTACCTTTAATTGTAGAGAGTAGGTATCCTTCTATATTGAAAACAATTCCAAAAGTAAGACTCATAATAAGTTGTTTACTGAGGAAAAGGAAAAAAAATGTATTTATTAATAATTCCGTATGATGTGATAATATCTCAATGATTTGTTTATAATCATAGTACTAGCAGCTGACTAGTGTATCACTGTATGCATACATAAAAACGATAAGTAATGCTTATATTTATTAGTGAAACAGGACAGATTATTTATATTTAGATTATTATAATCATTGTACTAGTGTATCACTGGATGAATACATAAAAACGACTAGATCTCGTTACGAGTAACGATTAGGTCTTCCGCCCGATTTTGTTTTCATATGATACGATGAAATATCTATATTCTCTGCCAAATCTGCGATCTTGGTGAATCTAGGTTTTTTGTCTCGAGACCGAAAACAGACGAACAAAAGAGGTTTATGAAAATAAAAGCTAGGTTTTTTTTATACATTTGTTTAGTGTACACCACTGTTAATCATGGAAGATGAAACACCAAAGATAATCAGTTAAACTTGTGAAAAAAATAAATTGTTTGAACTCTGGTGAGTACCGGAAGTGACGGTTGACAAAAGAAAACCCGTTAAATATATCGTCAATCGATTGTCTATCATTTATAAAAGTTTGTGTCTCAATCACTTACAGTGACTAAAATCTCGCTGGTATCAATTTGGAAAAAAGCTAGGTACCAAAGATATTTGAAATCTTGATTGTTTTCAAGTTATCTGTAATACAGTTTACGAGTGTCTTGGCCCCTCATTTAAGGGGCCAGTCCCTTTTTCTTGAGTTCAATCGAAAGGTCTCACGAATACTAACATTTTTTGTTCTTACACCCATCTAAAATTGTTGTTCATTTTTGAGATACAAATGATTGAATATTTTAGGGGCCAGCCCTCTAGATCCTTTATGGGGACAGACAGACAGAGTTTTGATTAGTGGAATCGATTAGAATCATCAATGCAAACATTTTCTTTTCTACATTGCCTAACAAAATATGTCTCCTTCTCAAGATATATTGCATCAAAGTTTAAGTACTTTGGTCCCTTAAAATCCCTAATTACATCATAAATGGGTGTAAAAATGATTTTACCTGATAAATATTGCTACAATCAACAACTTTGCTTCTATCTTGCATTACAAAATTTTGATCGTTTTTAAGTTATTTGTAATAGAGTTTACGAGTGTCTTGGCCCCTAATTTAAGGGACCAGCCCCTTTTTCTTGATTTTATTGGAAAGAACGTTTAATTATCTACTACTTTTGTTATATATGTCTTAAGAAACTACCAACTGATAAAAAGATACAGATGAAAACGTATGAAAATTTTGAATGAAAATTCGTACTCAATTTTCGAGCCCAGGCGAGCTCCAAGAAATGGCGCCAATGGCGTAAAACAACATAATAGTGCACAACTTCAAACTATAGACTACCTATCCTGAAAATTTCATAGTCATATCTCTGATAGTTTCTGAGATCAGCTCTGCACAAAATAGGTCGTGAAAATGTGCAAAATGGCCGATAAATCGGTACCGGAAGTGACGACAGAAAAAATCTCAAAAATGTATAAAGTTTACATCAAGTCCCATCTTTTGTGAAAAAATGATTGAAATCGGTCGAATAGTTTTCGAGAAATCGCGTGCACAAAATTTGTGGAAAAAAATAATAATAAGAAGAAATCGTACGAAAACTATAAGGTCTTCCGTTGGAAACGGAAGACCTTAATAAGTAATGCTTATATTAATTAGTGAAACAGGACAGATTATTTATATTTAGATTATTTAGATACATGTACTAATCTTCATGCGGGGATCTAGAAAGGAGGGGGTCAGGGGATCTGGACCCCCTCCTCGGGAAAATTGGAGCTTATTAAATTTACATAGTAAAATTTTTTAAAATTGGCCTAGGACCCCCTACAGAAAAAATTAGCTTCGCTTATGAAGTTCTCTACCATAACCGCAGTTTTACACAAAAGGGGTGAATAAACCCGGGTTTTAAACTATTACTGGTGGTGAAATACCTTAGGGTTCAAACGCATCAGGTGGAAATGCACCAGGGCAAACAAAATCACTTAGATCCGCGAAGAACACTGCATTATTACTAGTCTACTTAGATATTCTGTGTAAAAGTAAATACAAATAATTATTTAGTAAGGTAGGGAGAAGTGAACAAAGCATTTATTTGTATATAAGAGCATGTACGTATGATTTTTATTTAGAACAGTTTGATGTCGCTAGGATACATATTTTCAGATCCTTGATTTGATTGGTTAATTTAGATATTGAATCTCGAATTTCGAATCTCGAATCTCGTATTTCGAATCTCGTATTTCGAATCTCGAATCTCGAATGATCCTTCTCGGCTTTCGTAGAGATGACCCACTATACTTTAAAAATGTCATTTTGTATCCCAACAATGGAACGTTTTAGAAAAATAATACAAGTCCGTAAATTCGTGGTTGTAGTCGCATATAGCATTTAACAAAGAAGTTTGTTGTGACTGAATTGGCTCAGTGGTTAGAGCACCAGATATTAGATAATATTATAGACTTAGGGTTTTTAAGTTGTGGGTTCGATACCACCAACACTTTAGATTTTTTTTCTTATCGTTTGTTAAAATATTCAAAACTAAATATAGTTAAAAATTAGTCCTTTGTAGACTTGTATTATAACATTATCAAGTATATTCAGTTGGAAAAAATTAAATTTGAAATTGTATTTTACGACTAAACCAAATGGGCATTTGCGCTACCTTGTTCCCCCATGTTCTTTAAATTAATTATTTATTTTCTCCCAGGCTTTAATTTGTTTAGCATCGTTAAAAATGTTGATAAAGTATTGCCCTTAAGAATGATTGTTTACATGTTGTAAGACTAATTATTGCAATCATGGTTATAAATTCTGCAGAATGGTTTGATGAAATACCAAACATACATTATTAAACACAATCGCAGCCTACATGTAGTATTAAGACTGGATATAGTTTAAAATGAAAATTTTCAAACAAGATTTTTATAATGTTGTAGTCAGTGAAACGGAAGTTTAATTAATATTCATTGGATTTGGAGTGTGTTTACAAAATAGGTCATGATTTTCAAGTTTCTCCACAATACTGACACTGGACACAGTTATTTTCGCCTTGTTTAATTTTTGCACTTCTACACTTACAAACAGTTTCGCCCGTCTGCAATTCGCCAAGACACAGTTGTGTTCGGAGAGAGAAACGGTGAGACATTGGAAATCGCCCAGTGTTAAATTTGCCCTCTGACCATAGTAGGGCGATATGTGCCAAAAAAACGGGAACGAATATTTCCTTGTTTACAGTACTTGGTTTTGTAAAATGTCACTTCATATGTGACAAATCATTAACCTGATATAGACAAATGGTGATTCGCTTGAGAGAAACTTTCGCAAGGTTAGCGAGGGCCTCGTCGTCGCGAATATTTCTCTCTCAAACTAGTCTTTGTTATATGGTTGTTATAAATCATAATTAAACAATAATTAAGATGTGTATTCTAGTGCCACGAGTAACACAGAAACATGTATATTATAGGGTAAGGGTAACCCCAACACTATCCCAAAAGCACTTAGCCCTTTGTAACCTACTGTTTAGATTCAATTGATGTCGTTTCTTCCGTTAGATTGACGCTAGGTCCGGTAACAAGTTTGCCGGAGATCAGATACATTCAATGGGGACCGGCAGTCGTCACTTCTCATTTCCACCCACAACATATGTACAACTGGAGGTTCGTTA
The DNA here is from genome assembly GCF_963853765.1 of Magallana gigas. NCBI lineage: Eukaryota > Metazoa > Mollusca > Bivalvia > Ostreida > Ostreidae > Magallana > Magallana gigas. Next base: position 36,495,800 of record NC_088856.1, read on the forward strand.
GATCCAGAGGTATGTGCAAGTTTGCTACAGTACTGAACTACTAGTATTAATACATACATGTACATGAATAGCTCTACAGAGAAAATTTGCGTCGTCCATCCAAATTTATTCAGACCGGGAGCTTCAGGTCTGCAGCTATATAGTAAAAACATTTACTGAATGGTTAAACAATATACATATATTACCAATTTGAAATCGGGAGGTGTCGATCGATTGTTTGACATTAAGCCCAAAATATGTTTATCAATATCATTTTAATGTAAATGAAGAATAAAATGTATTAATATCAACATATTCAAAATGCTTACTTAGATTATATTAAGACTGACGTATTTTTTTCTTCACAGAATTTCGAAAATATTCGGAGGTAAGAAAACAACATTACTCGAAGAAAGGCCAGAGTAAGCAGAAAGGATGTGTAAATGGTAGAAAAGTGAAACACTGGCAGAAATGGAACAATACAGACCTGGGACATCACGTGCAATTAGCTTCGGTAATTCAGACAAACAGCAGCCAAAGAACTATAGGGGCACAGTCTTGTGTAAACAAATTAGACGATGGGTTTAAACTTGGAGGGTCTGATATTAACAGATTGAGAGACGATGATTTCACAGGAAAAGCAAAATCACCAATACAAGTCAATATGGCGGACCTAATAAAAGGATGCAAAAAACGAGAGCCCCATAGACTGAATAATAAAAGATGGATATTTAAGACTAAAAAGGGTCCAGAAGAAATACACATTGGTGTTCGGAATGCCAAGATCCACACGTCAAGTGTATGGGATCATTGGGATGTTGCTAAACGTCAGCGAGAGGCAACTGATTTAAAAGAAATTGACAACAACAATCTGCGGAGAGAAGAAACCAATGAGAAATATGATCGTGACAATGAGCAGACGTCAATATTTTGTCAACTTTTAAAATCGGAGTTCTTTGAGTTCATGGCCAGAAGTTACGTACGGCGGTCTGGAAGTTGTTTTCCTCCATTGGTTTTTATTTCACTGAGACAAAACTCAACGAAAAACGGGAATATTTTCAGTGCAGATACATATCTACAGCCTGGACTCGTAGTGCAAGAAATGTTGCATCCCGCATCATCTGATCCATCGGAACAGATCGGAGACTACATGTAAGTGCGTTTGCGCATCATGTGAGTATTACAATTATCACGTGATGCTGAATGAATATTCATGAGTGGAATATTAAAAGCAGTGTTTATGACTTCATATCATTAAAAAGATTTTATTTAGAGATGGGTTTTATTGAGCAACTAACGCATTGACAAATAGAAAACCAGAGGCATTCTATTTGATAAAATGCACGAATCAGTCAAATTTGATATATCCATTGTCTTGTATGTTAATTAAATTATTAGTCTACTCTAGCGTAATATAATTGAATATGTGTGTTCCCCTATAGATTAAAGGTACATGCTGAAAAAGACAATGACCACCAGAAACTTATCGGAGAAGAGATTTCAAAGTATGTAGCCTCTTCCAAACCATCGCCAGTTTCTCTCAGGAAAATCTACAGCCTGGCACAAAACCTGCTGAAATCACGCAACAATGGTGACAAGTATATGTACCAACACCAAACGGAGGGGTATGTCATAATATGGATCTAGAGCTGAACTGAAAAGTTTCGATATTTGGGTTCATGGCCAAATTAACCGTCAGAAATATAAATGCATGTGTTACATTAAAGTTTTAAAATTCAGAGAATTTAAAACTATCTATGACTGTTATAGATAGTTTTAAATTCTCTGAATTTTAAAACTTTAATGTAACACATGTATAAAAGGATTAAATATGATTTTTTTGGTTTTGTTACAATAAAAGAAAATTATCTAGGGTTATAAATTGTTCCTATATGTACACATAGACTACTCGTACTTTTGTTTGATGCTTCAGGATGATAGACAAATAGATTAAACCAATATTTGCCTTCGTTCGTTGATACTTGGTGGTGGCCAAACGGTTTCAATTTAAGGTGTTTCGGGACACCTCCATGTTGTGTGGTATTATTTATCAAAATTAACAATAAAATCAAGATAGTTTTATTAACAGTTTCTTTCCCAAAATTGCTCCCTCTATAACAGCGTGGCGCAATGGCCATGGGTTATAGGGATCAAAACGAAACTGTTATTCATGAGTTCGATTCCTACTAATGATTTTAAAAATTTTTAAACGTATTTTTGGGGGTTAAATATTGTAAAATTTGAGAAAATTCTAAACCGGTGAAAGTGCACAGTATATCATTCCATGAATAATAAGACCAAAAGTCCGAAATATTGTTAATAATTTAGAAAACTAATATAAGAATCAACTGCTCATCATCATTGCCAATTATTGCGTGGACCCTGAGGTCCACGCAGAAAATATATAAGCGAGGTTAAACCGGATGCTATGAGGAAAATTCAGCCTGCGCATGAGCTAGCCTGGTTCATGTGCGTAATGGGTAGCTCAGGGAACTAGGCTAGCACACGTTTATCTGAATCGGGATCGGGATTCCGTGCCATATGGTAGGCAAGGCTAGAGAACTTCCCGATTAAACTTTTTAAGCATTTATAAGTATGATTGAATAGTTATGTCACCGTATAAAAGTTTGAATCTCAAGAAAAATGCATCAAAATATGAAATTTTTAATTTACACAAAGCTGTCACTGCATAACGTTAGTTTACAAAGTAGTGCAAATCGTAATGTGTGCACAAACAGTAGAATTTACCGAATGCCTGATACTATACATGCAGACTTCATTCATATATAGATCATAATTATTTTAGAAGTCAGGGCTATACATACATGTATACGTAATGCAACGTACAAATTTAGTGGTTAAAAGCAGAGGGCTAGAGTCGGTGGAATCTCTGATAATCTTAAGGCTTTCACGCTTTCGTCGGAAACACATGCAAATGGTCCACGTATTGTAGTCCTTTTTTAAAGGACAGCAACTTGTTTAAACATTTCAGAGCCTCCATGTATTTGTCCAAGGTAGATAAGCCTCTATTTGATTGGATGACCACCATTACGTACAGGATTTCTACCATTGATCACATCTACAGAATTCACTTCCATAAAAGTGAGAAGAAGGTAAAAAACAAATTAAAAATGAATATAATGACGAACGTGTAACTTTATAACACTGTGTTGCGTAACTGATTTTTCGGACACCGCGCATTGTTTCTAGATCTGTTGAGGTTTACGTCATCGGTACATTGTATAGCTAATGCACTTCCTTAAAAATAGAGACTTAATTAATTCTCGAAGTTGTTCTTTTTTATTTCGATTTTGCAATAACCACTGTTAATATATACACAAAATGTCTTTCTGAAATAAAATGTGTACCATTCAATTTAAAAAAAATATTTCTGCAGTGACCAAAGTAAAACAATGCTTAAGAGCAGCGATTCGCTTTGCATAAATTTTCATCCCTGGATTTTAATGTTTTCAGAGTTCAAGCAAAGAAACCTTTACCTCAGTAGAATTCCTTGATGACGACAGTAAGAAATGTGCCGTGTGTTTGACGTTATTAGCAGGCAATGGTGCTAAGCTTAACGGGATGTGCGTCTTGCCGTGCGAACACGTGTTCTGTAGAAACTGTGTTTATCGAAACATTGTAGAGATGATTGAACAAGGGACGCAATCAATTCCTTGTTTGGTGAGCATTCTTGACTATCTTTGACATGTACCCGACGTGTATACCGGTATCTCTGCGTGCAGCTGTTTGCAACATCTTGCCAGGCTAACTCTGGACATACTTGTCCAAAGAATTAAGTCAAACATTAAGCAAATTCGATAAAACTAAGACACTATATGACAATAAATGTCATGCATACATATAATTATACTACCAAATGCAATTAGTACAAACACTATTAATACCAAGAAAGTACATGTACTTATCCATCAACATCCTAAGACAAATATTTACATTTAATGTATTTTATTAATGACATCATTAACAGTACTTTGGCCATTTACAATCTGATTGCAGGAACATGGCTGCAAGAGTGAAATTGATGAAATCATGATCATGAGCCTAGTTCCGTTTGAATTGTTTCGCTCCTGGGACAAAGCCTACAGGGAGAGAACGGTGATGTCGACTGGACGCTGGACGCTGTGTCCGAATGATCAGTGCAGTCATATTGTCTCTGTTTCTGGTATAAAAAAAAATTCATTGTTTTGGAGTCATTGAGTGGGTTTTTTTAAACTAAAGATACTGTTAATAGAATGATGGAATTTATTTCTGGTATCAAAATGAAAACTTGACAAATATTTTTAGATATATCTGTGTATGTGGAGAGAGAGAGAGAGAGAGAGAGAGAGAGAGAGAGAGAGAGAGAGAGAGAGAGAAAAAAAATATTGACATCCATATCAAAATTGTACATAATTATTTAATTAGAATTATTTTCTTCCCCTCCATCTAGAGAGAGCTACCAATGACATGGAGAATCCGAGTCCAAAGACATTATCGTCCAGACGGGAAGTGACGTGCGTTTGTAAGAGTCAGTTCTGTGTGGACTGTAGGGAACTCCCTCACTGGCCCGCCACCTGTCTCCAGGCGGAAACCTACCAAAAAATCACTAGTCACGTACTAGGTAAAGTCCTAAATGGCCTCCCTTGGCTGCTTTCCGACTATCTCTATATAAATGTAGCTATACATTGCAAAGTTCAATGCAAGTTAATGAACAAGTAGGGGCGCATTATAGTGTTATGTCCAATATTGTTTCAATTTCATCAATTTCCGGCTCAGCGCCATCTATGAACAAGCTTGGCTGAATAGAATATTTCATTACTTCCCTTGATTTTGATTTAGTGTACTTAATTTACTATATAACGGCGTATAAACTGAAATATGAACAAGTGATTGTGTTTACATACATTGTCCCAAATGAATTTACTGAACCCAATAGACCTGCATGTGATTTTTTAAGCCAATACATGATTCTGCAAAGGACTATTTCTACATGTAAGTCCTTGACTTTCACTTTATTAAAGTATTTTTTTTTCTTTCTAAAAGGTACATGTAGTGTATCAGTTAACGAAAATGAAAGTTTCCTTCTGAAAGTAAACTCTTGTCCTCGTTGCCGGGAGAAAATCAACAAACACAGCAGTCGGGTGATAACGTGCAAATGCGGAAATTATTTCTGCTGGGATTGTCTGAGACCCGTGGCTGACCACAAAGTTTGAGACATCTGTGGGAAACTTTCAGAGGAGGTATATCACATATATGATATGTACAATATTCATAAAAAAAATGTCCATTCATGTGACCAAAGGGCGAAATTTAAAGTCGATGTAGAACAAAGATGAGATTCGTACGTATAGTCCATAAAGAGTCCGAATGAACCAAATTAAAGGAATTTTAGTCTTCAAGTTTCTTTTTCCGTAATTCCTTTTTTTCGTTAGACAAACGTGTTTGGTCAATCATAATTCAAAATGTGCAATACATACAACTAATTTTTATTTCTCATTTGTTCAAAATCTGTGAGAATGGGGCTTTTAATGTATATTTTCGTATTCTCACTATTATGCAAGTAAAATTAACCCAGCTTTAGCATACTTAAGCTGATTCATCTGATTAAAATATTTCATTAAATGTTGAGGATCAGCTATTCCAGTTTAAGATAAAAGCTTGATTCAACCTTACGTTAAATACTTCTAACTACTAATTTTTAGGCACGTAGCATCGTTTTTAAATGGGGGGGGGGGGCAGACTCATCCAAAAAATCTTAACAACCAAAAATAAATGAATTAATAAATTTACTGTTCATTACCTTACTTTCACTTAAATTTTTTACATGGTCCCAAAAGAGTGGGAGGGGGGGGGGGGCAACTCCATAATTCATTTTTTTTAATATGTGAATTCAAGAAAAATGTTTGCTGCAACAAAAAGTAAAGAAGGGCGCCCCCCCCCCCCCACCCCCCCCCCCCCCCCATGCGACGTGCTTGGTTTATTGTTTGTTTGTTTGTTTGTTTGTTTGCTGTGCAAGTTCCGATTCGGATGTTTTTATTGACTGGTTCACCCTATATTTCACCCCAGGACCTGGATTCTTCTACCCGAATGGTGCTGACATTGCCATCACACAACATAGAGAAGGCCGTATTCTATCGCCTGATGCAGATGAGACTGTTAAATTGGAAAAAGAACAAGTCCCGTATATTTACAGTATGCATATCTTTAATATTTGTTGAAAGAAGTATTCAATGAGAGTAATTTTCAAACACTCCCGCAATACTAGAAGTAAGTATTGTCTTGAAAATTAGCATTACCGATAATTTTGTAGGTGACTAGATGACCTGTCTTTTGAAAGGAAAAAAACCAGATTATGTTCGCCTGTTTTGAGATAGATTGCATTCGTTTGAGTTGAAGTGCAAAGTGTTTGTACTTGAATCTATGAATGCCTGAATATTTCATTCTAACAAAGAGTTCTGTACGTTTCAGAAATTCAGACTACTAGTTGGGACTGAGAACCTAGCTCAGAGTCCAAGACCACAGCAGGGTGTGGAAAGCAGGACCAATGCCTTTCACAGCCTCAGTATATTCATCAAGGTAATTTACTGAAAATCTCTCTCTCTCTCTCTCTCTCTCTCTCTCTCTCTCTCTAATAATTCTTGCACACACAAAGAGAGAGAGAGGAGAATAATATTACAAACAACTCATGTTTCCATCATCAAATAAAATGATATTGAACGACGTTTTGTTTTAAACAATTTCAGACACTGAAGGTTTTAGAATATATTTACGTCTCCATACCACCCATACCAAAGGGCTTCCACAGCAGACAACTCACCAAGATGCATGATGTTGGAAATAAAACCGACTTTATCATAACAAGAATGGAACAGGTACTAGTATAATACAGGCTAAGCCACCCAACTTATTCTTGAAAAGTTTTACATAACCATAACCAAAGACCTTTTTTGGGGGCTTGTTAAGATTTATAAGTCTAGCCCCCCCCCCCTTTCAATTTGCTTCCGACACCACTGAATTACTAGGTTAAATACCAATGATACTTACGTCAGTGTACAAGTAATTAAAAATGTGGAATCGAAGTGCATGCATACAATATTACCACACTGTTTGCGCTTTTTAAAAAGTATATTGTTTGCATAGGCATACTGTCAGTGATGGTCTGCTTTTGTATATACGGTAGATTTTATTGTTTGGTTTTCAATTAATATTACCTTGAATCACTTTTATGACAACAAGATGAAGTAACTTAAAAATCTACCTTCTACCCCTTGTAGACTTAAATGCAAGGAAAAAATGTGAAACTTGTTAGATAAGACCTATATGTACTCTCTTTAATTTTTGTCCCCCGCCGCAACGCGGTGCGGGGACATAGAAATGCCGGGCGTCCGTCCGTGCGTCTGTGCGTCCGTGCGTCCGTGTGTCCGTCCGTCACACTTATTTGTAAGCGCTCTCATGCCTACAAATTTTGACCGATTTTCATTAAATTTATACCAAATGTTTATACCACATATACTTTGGTCAAGTTCGAAAATCAGCATTGGTCGATACTTTTTGTTGGAGTTATAGGACTTTGATCACAATAATGACTCTGTTTTATCCAAATATTGACCTTGTAAGCGCTCTCGTACCTACAAATTTTGACGGATTTTCATTAAATTTATACCAAATGTTTATACCACTATTTTCTTGGTCAAGTTCGAAAATTAGCATTGGTCGATACTTTTTGTTGGAGTTATGGGACTTTGACCACAATAACGACTCCGTTTTATAAAAAAATTGACCTTGTAAGCGCTCTCATACCTACAAATTTTGACGGATTTTCATTAAATTTATACCAAATGTTTATACCACTATTTTCTTGGTCAAGTTCGAAAATTAGCATTGGTCGATACTTTTTGTTGGAGTATGGAACTTTGTGACGGATTTATCACACTTTTTTGTAAGCGCTCTCATGCCTACAAATTTTGACGGATTTTCATTAAATTTATACCAAATGTTTATACCACTATTATCTTGGTCAAGTTCGAAAATTAGCATTGGTCGATTCTTTTTGTTGGAGTTATGGGACTTTGTGACCTTGTAAGCGCTCTCATGCCTACAAATTTTGACGGATTTTTATTAAATTTATACAAAATGTTTATACTGCTAATACTTTGGTCAAGTTCTTTTAGATTGTAGTATTTTGGATATATTTGCGACAGGAAAAATAGAAGAAAAAAAATGAGTGGTGGGGGTAAAAAAATGTTCCCCCCAACCTCCCCACACATTTAATTCTGGAGCAGCCCTGAATGTTTGAAAATATTCCAATATACAGTATACTAGTACATGTATACTGCTTGACCGGCGGGGGACCCTGGAATTCTATTCTTGTTAATTTTGTTCAGTTGTTGATGAACCCAGTGCAGCACTCCGAACGCCAGAAGATCCGGACTTTCCAGAATCTGCTGTCGGACAACCTGTGTGACCTGTACCTGCTGTCCATGTGGACCCGCAAGGGGCTCCTGGACTCAGGGCAGTGGGCGGACACAGCGGAAAATGTCCGCCTGGCCAAATTATTGCATGTGTTTCCGTCAGCTCGGCGGAAAATGGAAAAAACTTAGAAATGTTTATATTCAACAAGTGCAACAAAAAGCAAGAATTTAATTCTGTGAATTTAATGTCTCGGGTTTTTTTTATGTTTTTCAAGCAGAAAATTGTTGAAATTAATGAAGTTTTATAGATTCCAATATTCAAATTCTGTGAATTTAATGTATTGTCTTTTTTCTATTTGTTTTTCAAGCAGAAAAATTGTAGATATTTTAACAAACACCAATAATTTAGTCTATTCTATTCTATTTATGTTTTTCATACTTTTTCACATGATCAATAACTTTGTGAATCTGTTATTCTTTAATTAGTGCAATAATATTGACTATATAATTGTCTTGTCAGTATATTTTCTAAATCTGTTTATTTATTTATTTTCTTACAATTTTGTGCAATATCTTTTTGATATATTCAAAATTTATATCCCTATACATTCCTAACTTGTATTCAGTAAACACATTAAGTGGGTTTTTTTTCTCTATCTTTATGAATAAATGAACAATTCTGATTTCAAGACTTTTTAATTTTATCTATCAACATCACTGATGAATAATTGTTTGTTTTGCATGTTTTAATGAAACCAATATTTATTTATATACAATGCATCTGAAGGGGAAAAACACTGATTAATTAAAGACTGAGAAATCCATCAAATGAGTTATTTATTTTTAAACACTCAAATATCAAAATTAAGCTTTAAATTTATTAACAGTGGTTTCATCAATATTCATTGAACACCAAGTTTTGTTTATATTGTTTGAATTTTTGATGAATGAAATCAATCAGTTTATTAATTATTAAAAGTTTTTAAATGTAATTACTTAGGATCAAATATACAAATTTATGTACTGATTTTCACTAAATCCTTAAAAATTGATTTAAAATGAATATTACCATTGTTTAAATATAAACAAGAAGATTAAAATTACAACAAGAGAAAACAACAAAATTGTGCGTAATATTTAATTCCGATTACATCTTTAACATGTTTAAAAACTGTTTCATTACAAAAATTAACAAGGATAAATATTGTCGGTCTTAAAATAGACCAAATATTTTTAGAAATATTTTTTTTAATTGGATCGACACTCATTCACAATGGAACATACATTCCTTGTATTGCATTTCATGAATACAATTAGAGATTGATAATCACATACAGCGTTATGTTCATGAAAAAATATTGATTTTATTTTTTTTGGATGGGTGCATCACATGTTGATTTTTAAGGACTGGCTGGCTGAATAGTAAACAAATTATCCATCAGATCTAACTTTGAATTTTAATACATTTTACCATAAACCATTATTTTGTGATGAAAGAAATAAAATATTCCAGCTTTAAAAATTGAAATATTTTCAGAACTCTCCAATTAAAGGAGATTAATATATCGGTAATCCAAAAATGGCCATGGTCACCCAGCTTCCTTAAAATATTATTTTTTAAATTAAACAAGTTCAAATATCCATGCAAATACTCTTAATAAATGAAAAATACATGTATGTAAAAGAACAGCAAATACTTGGAACTACAATGCTTATTCTAAAGTATAAAATGTTTTTTATCATTACAAGTATAATATTATAAATGTTATTCAAATTAATGAGGGGGGAGAAAATACATGAATGTATGAAATACATTCATTTGGATATGAATGAACTATTTCAAGCATACTAAAAATAATTATCAAAAATAACAATACAACAAAATAAAATCAATAACAGATTAAAGAAGACATGTTTAAAATCAATAATATTACCCTCTCTACACAATGATTAGGAAATTATCAAATCCCTTCCCGTCCAATACAACATGAGAAAAATCATCTTTTTCAAATTAATATGTCGGAAAAATAATGAATTTCTTGATGATCTGCTATTACCTGGTACTTTCCAATCAAAGACCTCCCATGCACACATACTTTATTTCTAAATACTCATCAATACCGTAGCGCCCCCCTTCACGCCCCAGGCCCGATTCCTTCCATCCTCCAAACGGTGCGTCCGGAACGGAGATGACCCCCTCGTTGACCCCAACCAGACCCGTCTCAAGACGCTCGGCCACCCTCCAGATCTGTCCAAGGTCACGAGAGTAAAAGTAACCTGGGAAGGAAAAATCAAAATCACACTCAGGTAATAATCAAAGTACTGAAGTACTGACGGGAGTTGATTTTATCTATTATTATTTATCTTAAAATCAACTTACATTGTATATGTAATTTTGCTTGGCAAGTAGTTTATAATCTCTATTTCAATTGCGAACATTTTTATAATATGGATCCTCGGACTTTTCCGACAAGAATTTCGAGAAAACCTCTTATGAATCATGTTGTGTAATATTTAAAAATAGAATTGATTTCATCAAACTATGTATCGGTATTCGAAATATTTCAAAAAGTGTATGGATCCAACCAATAATGAACTCTAGTCTCGTTCAACCAGATGCTTGGCTGTCTCCGTTAATCTCCGACAATTAAGAGATACCAGGTCACGTGATAGCTTGATGATGCGACGTCTAAATATAGACTGACTCTCTGCTTGTTGGAGATGTACAGAGACAGCTGATGGTTGAACGAGACTATATTGATCTCTGGCGTAGGAATACATTCAACTGTAAAAAGCGTCTAAATTGTTCGTACTATTTAAAATCTAAATTTAAATTTTAAATTAAATAAGTTTCCTTTAAAAAAATGCTTCAGCGTACATTACATTGAATTTATCGATTATTTTCAAGAACTAACTCTTGTCAGCAGTGATGATTTGTGCTTAGTTCCAAACACTGTTTCAGTTTCGGTTTGCCAGAGTAACTGCATAGGAGAGTTGATTAAAATCAACTCCCAAAAATCATATTTAACTATTGCAACAGTAAAAGTACCCTGAGGGGGAAAAATCTAAATCATTCTCATGCAGGTAGAAAAAAATCAGAGAGAGAGAGAGAAGGAAAAGAGTTAGCTACTGCAACAGCAAAAGTACCCTGTGGGGAAAAGAATTAAATCAGACACAGCCAAACAGAAATCTATACTGCATCAGCAAATTTTAAGGTAGCTTTGAAGGGAATTTCAAAATGATTTATTTTCTAGGGATGCAGATCAACTTAGTACTTCAAGAATATTGTCTATTAACAATTTGGTTTTCCCTTACATTAACAAAATGCAAAAACCCTGCACTGTAAACAATTTTCTGATTAATAATTTCTTTATAAAGTAATAATTAATTTAAAAATGATATGTCTACTTTTAGGCAGATCATGGATAGGTACCTTAGATGTTTTCATAGTTTCTTTAAAGTTGCTAAATAATGACTATTAAACAACAACCAGTTTACAAGACATGTACATGTAAAATTTCGCTATTTGATCAAACCTTGGAGCCTAAAGAGCTTCTCAGAAGATCTAATCATGCAACAATCCAAGTTCATATACAATTTAAAACTGGATTCCAAAGTTAAAGTAAACACTTGATATTTACACAAAATGGAATGAACGTAATTAATTACAAATCTTTGTCTATGACAGAAACAAATACAAATCTTACATGTAATCATCGTAGTTACATTAATTTTAAGAATTGTATTTGTATCTTGTATCATGTAATATCATTACAGTTATTATGTTATGTCAATTATTTTTTCATACTACATTCATACTTCGTTATCACAAACTAGATGGGAGCATTTTAAAACTTCTGAGATATCTGAGTATTCTGGATATCGAGGGTAAAATACTTAACAAAAAAGTTGTTAGGACTTACAAATCAGTTCGACATATCCATTGAATTTGAGATATCAGTGTTCGAGATATCAAGTTCAACTGTATTTCTATCTACATGTAGCTTACCTGCCAATCCTGATGATGTCGCATTGGCCAACGCAACAACTTCATCCTCCGTTTTGAACCTTAAAATCAAAAAGAGACTACCGTTATTACTTCTTCAATACTTTATATGAACTCAAAATGCAAAAATTAAACACTGTAAATAGTTTCAAATGTATCATACATGAAATTTGAACTAAAGACTGTATTCCAATGAATATGATAAGTTAACAGTTAAATTTTTTGATAGATCAATACCTGAATGAGGTATTAAAATAAGGGTAAATTTCGACCCCATATTACAAAATTCTAAACAAAAAGCAGTGTTGTCTAAAAAAAAATTGTGTATATCTAGGTAATCATGATTCTTATAGATGCATTTACACAATTACGTATAATATACTACTAAATAATCCCCTTTCGAAAAAAAAAAAAAATACAGATGACTTTGTACATACTTGATGACCCCAGCAATTGGTCCGAAGTTCTCCTCCTTGGCACACCTCATGTCATCAGAGACCCCCATCAGGACAGTCGGCTCGAAGAAGTTGCCTCCCGTACTTTTCCCTCCACAGACGATCTTCGCCCCCTTACTGACGGCATCCTGTACCTGGGCCTCGATCTAAAAATAGAATAACAGCATCAATGTAACTTCAACAAATAATTTATAATGCCTAAATGAGAATATTACAAGGCTTAGAAAAATATGTACGCATGCATCAAAAAGATGTTAATTGAATCTATATTAAAAATTATCATATCTTTTATTCTATCTTGAAGAAAAGAATAAACTACTGGCAAAAGAACCACAGGGTTATTTTTTGCCCCATGTAATTTTCACCCTTCTACACTTGCAAACAGTTTTGCCCCGTCTTGAATTCACTCACAGTAGTTTTTTAAGAGTGATAGCTTGAGACATTTGAATTCACCCAGTCGTAAATTCATTCGTTGACGACGAGTGCCAAAGGGGCCAAAAAAAAACCGGGGGCGAATATTTCCTGAGTGTATACAGTATTGATTCATGATTGAAAATAAGTCAATTTTGAGAAGATTCTTTGAGCTTCAGAAAACCTTGACTTTACTGCATAGTGCATAAAATGTGAGTTACAATAACCCAGTGCGGTGGTCTGACTGTTTGACCGCCAACGTCAGATAGCTCAGTTGGTAGAAAACCTGAGATAGAGATCCACATTTTCCAGTTTCAAATGCTGGTTTGAAAAACCTCTAAACATGATGCAAGGGGTCCAGGTTCAAATGCAGATCTAGGAAACGTTAACATAGATACAATGCAAGTAAGAATTAACCAGCAAATATGGTCCTACCTTCTCGACTGCTTTCTTGTTGATGAGCGGTCCCTGGGTGGTGCCTGGAGCGGTCCCATCCCCCATTCTCAGTTCCTTCTCCACCGTAGCTCCAAACTTTTGCACAAATTCATCGTAAATACTCTCATGTATATAAAACCTGTTTGCACACACACAGGTCTAAAATAGAAAATCATTGCAAATTAATATTTTGGAGAAAAGTCTTACTAACAGATTAAGTAATATTATAATATTATTTAGTAGTCTTTGTTAAATCATTATTCTGGTTTCTCGCATCATGGTGTCCATGATTGACAACTGATATACATAGAAAAACATTTTGCAAAAGTATTTGATTTAAAAATAACTTGTTTTAAGTGAGATTTTTTTTTATTGGACAAGAATTTTTAGGCGAGTCTCCCCCCTTTCCACTTTTTTTACTATGCTACCTGTTTGAACAACATATCATGGTTTCATTACAAATACCAGTAAGAAAGAATTGTGTTTATATATAAACCAATATTATTGATATCTCATGCATTGTACCATACACCAGGTTCTATTAACATTAATTGATAAAAACCAAGTTTAGGAGGGGGAGAGAAGGATATATTTTACCTGTCCGGAACACCTGAACTTTGCCCCCATGGCCCCCAGAACAGCGGCGTCTACGTCAGCGCTGGGGAACACGATGAACGGGGCATTACCCCCCAGCTCTAGGGACACCTTCTTTACCGTGGATGCACACTGCTCCAGCAACAGCTTAAATGTAATCAAAGAAAATCGTCATTTCAGTCTAAATCTTCTTTTCTTTGTTTTTTTATGAATACGAAAATATAAACAGTGTAAACATGTTAAGTCATTATGTACTGAATTTCTAACCATTTTATAAGGAATAATACTGCGGCATCATAAAATTTTGTTGAAATACCGGTAATTATCAATTTTTTTTACAATTTGTTGAGAACATTATTTTCATGGATGCATTTATATCAATCATCATTGCATCAATAATGTGTTTCGTAATTCTTTGAGGATGTAAATTGAATTCATACATGAGCGGGGCCTATTAAATCCACAAAAATTGAGCCACCTCATATTCAAATAATACCACACTCATTTCTTGATTTTCATACACATACTTTGCCCACAAAGGTTGATCCAGTGAAAGACAGTTTGGTCACTAACGGACTCTTACAGAGGACTTTCCCGACCTGACTTGCGTTGTCACGGGAACTGGTGACCACATTTAGAACGCCTGCCGGAATCCCTGCCTGTTTGGCCAACTGAAACATTTTCAACACAAAATTTTACTATGTCTTATACGTAATTTAAAAACAGGTAAATGTATAAAGGTACACTTTGCATACATCACAGAGAGCAAATGAAATCACAGAGGGCAATTAATAGCATCACAGAGGGCATCTTTTAAAAATTACATCAAAGAGCTTGAGGGCAATAAATGCATCACAAAGGGCATTTTGCACTATATTACAAAGGGCAATATGTACATTACAGAGGGCAATACTTACATCACAGAGGGCGAGAGCTGAGTAAGGCGTGTCCTCAGCCGGTTTGAGCACCACAGTACATCCAGCAGCAATGGCTGCCCCAGCCTTCCTGGTGATCATAGCATTGGGAAAATTCCACTGAACAAAAAAGGAAAAGTAATTTTGTTGAACATGTTATGATAACATATACATGTATAACAATTTGTGTCAGCATGTATTAACTGATAAAACTGCGCAATGATTATAAGCTAAAAAGTCACCATGCCCTGTCTCTCCCTATTTCAAAGTTTGATTTTTTCTTGGAATAATTTGTCTATAGTTGATATCTAATTTTTTTTTCAATCAAAGCAAGAGGAAAAAATTCTGTTTATCATAACAAAATTTAGCAATATAATACATGGATGATATGAAAATAAGGTCACAGGAGAAGAAATTTTGAATTGTTACTGACAGGTGTGATCATTCCGGACACTCCAATTGGTTGTTTCAAAACAAGAAGTCTGCGGGTTTTTATCTGGGTCTGGATTATGTCCCCTTCCACACGTTTGGCCTCCTCTGCAAACAACTCCAGAAATCCAGCGCCGTAATTGAGCTCTCCTACCGACTCCGCAAGTGGTTTACCCTGTAGAGAATTGAATCAAATTGAATATTTCTTTAAAGAGATAGTGTCATATCTAAAACTTTATCTACCTGGTAGGTAAAAATTGAGTTTAATATGTGCATTAGAGGGATACAAAATATTGTTTTTAGTGTATATGATATGATTTTGTATTATGGAGCACAAATTTTCCCCACTGAATTCATGAATTTCACATAAAATTTGTGTTATTGCTCTTTTGATTCATATGAAATTTGCTGGATATGATATTGGTTTGCTTGGCATTGTTTACTTTTTTTAGAGTGAGATATGAAGTACGGTTTATTAATCAAAGCATGCATTGTCGAGTTCAAAGTTTTCATTCACTGATTTACCATCTCTGAGGTCAGAAGTTTGGCCAGCTCTTCTTTATTTTCATGCACCAACTCTCCCCATCTCCTTAACAGTGCAGCCCTTTCCTAGAAGTATAATTATCAAGATATGTTAATTCAATACTGTAACATTACATGTATTTATGTAGGTATACATGTAATTTATTTCATAATGTTGAACATGTAGAGCATTACATTTTCACATACCGTACTGATCAGACCCATCCTAACAGAAAGAAAACTCCAACTAAATCCAGCTGGGTTTACTTACAGGGTTTTCTCTGGGTTTACTCCAGGTTTACTAGAGTGGACCCTGAGTAAATCCAGTTTGAGAGTAAACCCAAAGTAAACCCAGAGTGGACACAGAGAGTAAACCCCAATCAGAAGTATTCCCTGAAAGCAAACGCTGCATGTATGTTTGGAATATACAAAGGGCAGGAATTACAGGCAGTAGGATGGTAAGATGGGTCTGCTTCACACCTACATGTAAGTGCATGCAGTTGACCTCAAAAGCAATTTTCAAGTAAACCCAAAGTAAACCCTGAGTGGACCCAAATTTTCAAAGTAAACCCTGAAAGTAAATCCAGGGTTTAGTTGGGATCTGCTCTGGCGCTGGTTGGGTCTGATCGGTACTGTAATATATGGTGAATATCATTCACTTGCAAGTAGTAGTGAAAAGCTTAACATGCCAAAAACCAGGTCACTATTGGATAAATTAAATTGCCCTATTGAATTGAACAAAGAAAAAAATCATCCAAATATGCATTTTCATTAACATCACATCGGCTAGCTTGATATTTAAACTACAATCACTAAAACCTTTTCTTAACATTATTATGAATATTAATTCAGCCCAGGATTGTCTGTAGAAGGGGGGGTCTGTGGGTCTTGCTTGTAGCTACACTGTGTTTGAAATGCAATAATAGCCGGGTAATTATGTCATTATAGGCGGGGGAATTCCCCGCCCTTGGGTCTTAGAGACAACCCTGCAGTCTCTCCCTATAATAAGACCAAAGTCTGCACATGTTTCTAACAATCTCTCTGCTTTTTTTTGTAACAAATGAGTGAGACAACAACATATAAGTAGACCCTTCAGCATAAAAACCATCGCTCTTCCAACTGAGGAACAGTAGTCCTAGTACAATGTAAAACTGTGGCAGCACTGCGCTCATCAAACACACCCTCAAACCTGTAATTAGCCCTAACCTTTGCGGTGGTTTCCTTCCAGCTTTGGAAGGCTTTGTACGCGACCTGCACGGCCTTCTCTGTGTCCGCAGCATCCATGTCAGGTACAGACCCAATCACCTTCCCATTGGCTGGGTTCACAACTGAAAATCAAATTTACTTCAATGTTTATTCATCGGATTCCGAAGATGAATCAAATTGTATTCAGATATGAAAATATACAACAGTTTCTAGTACCAGTATTTCCATTAAAGTACTAAAGTGTATACCATATTTTAGAATTCCGGAGTAAATATTTTTCTCTTTTTCATCATATCAACAGGTCCTATTTTATTCAATTCAGAGACGTAAAGCTTCTCAAATCTTTCCACCTTTTTCCATTATTCTAGTACAAACATTGCCACCTGATATATAAACAAGATGGCCTGACGTATTCAATTTCTTGATACATTGCACTGGAAAGTCATGCACCAACTCTTTTTACTATTTTCATTCTTATAGGAAGACAGGGTTACAAACTAGGACAAATTACCATGCTGAAACAGCAAAGAGAAATCTTGACAGCACTACGTTTAGATGGTGTCATTTTATAATATTTTGATATTCACATTTGTTTGAAAATTATTAGAACCTGAATAATTCCATTTAGTTCCATATTAAACTAGCTGCCAAGTAATTCATTTTATGGAAGGAGGTCTCTGGCAAAAGTTATGCAATATATCAGTTATCCATCGACCAATAAAAAAACTCCTGTCTTATGTTGACCTTGACTGTTACCGAAAATGACCTTTGACCTTAACCTTTCAACTTAATATGAAACTTGAGCCAGAGTCGACACATGCATCTTGTATTATGCAATATATAGTTCAAAGGTCAAGGTATAATTCATGGAAACACCCTGCTGTGACAGGCCAAAAACAGTATGTACCCTGATATTTGATCTCCAAGACTTGTACCTGATTAAGAATTCTGCATTATGCAGTTGCGATATTGCTTTACAGTGCAAGACTCTGAAAATTTCTTGCTATGCATGTCTGTTCTTATATCAGCTGGTGATCGGCATCACACAGGTATACATGTATATGCCTGAGAAAATTAAACTTTAAGCAATACAATACATTAGATTACATACCCTGGTGGTTTTAAAACCACTGGACCACATACATAAACAGGTATACATGTACATATATGAGATATTTAATAGAAACTGGACCACATATACAGGTATCTGAAGCTTCTACATGTGTACCTTCAAAAGTTTTGCCGCTGCTAGCTGCCACCCATTCTCCATTGACGAAGGCCTTGTCAAACACGAACGAGCTTGCTGCTCTAGCTCCAGCTTTGGGTGGGGCCAAGTTGTCCATGATTTTATGAAAGGTTGAATATAAGCGATGCCTGGAGGCTGATCTGAAAATCTTGGCTGCTGCAAAGGCCGGCTGAAAAATTCAAAATACACATTTTATCACTAGAGCTGCAAATTTTTTTATTATCAGTATATTATGACTTCCATATTGTGAAGGTAGAAATCAAGATGGGATGTGACATGAATTTCGATTTAGCACATTTACAGCCATGCTCAGGAAAAAGTCTGGTCTGATCAATGTTTCTCTATGTCTACAAATTTTACCCAACATGGCAACTGTTACAATATATAATATGAATAACTTTAAGCCATTGATGATTTTATTCATTGACAAAAAAAAACCCAAGGGTAATAGATTGCCAGGGTTTTAACCTGTGATGAAAAAGATTCTGTTTTATAGTGTACTACACATGTGCAGACCTAGGGGGTGGGGGGCTCTGAGGGGATCTAATACCCCCCTCTTTGCAAAATTCAAATTCTTTAAATATGCCTCAGACCCCCCACCTCCCTCCCCCCTTTACCTTGGCAAACACAAAAAAACTGTCGGTTCCCCTACCCTGGAAAATTATTTTGAATGTGGGCATGTTAAATAACAATCACAGAGGATAATCATGATAATTGTACTTGCTATTGATCATCATCATGAAAACTATAAATCAAAATTAAATCATAAGCTATATATGAATTTTAACGTTATACATACCATTTTGTGTGTGTGTGCGCGCTACTGAGATTTCACAAATACAATGTTTTTCTTCTCCCCCCAAAACCCATCAAGCATTTCAACTGGGTTAACACACATGTTTGTATCTATCACATGTCTTTCTCTTTTTTTTTTACACATTCAACAATTCTCAAATGGTTGCCCTGTAGCATATATCATATAACACGGGCAAGGAACGCGGGGTATTCTACACAAACAATTATTTATGATATCGTTTACTAAGAATACACAAGTTGGTAATTGGAGTAGATATAGTGTAGATACTTTAAATAATTATGTACAGGTAGCCACCCCCCCCCCCCCACCCCCCCCCCATCCCCACCCTTTTAAATCGATGGTCGTCTGTACGTTAATTTGCAAACGTTTAAATATATGAATGGTTTATTTAACAGTTTGCAAAAACAATAATGTGTGATTGTGTACCGGGTATTTTTGCACACGTATGAAGGAAGACGTAACAACTAACATTGATGAGTCGGGACAATAAATAAATTTGTTTTTACGACGTAGATATTTATTGTCATTCTCCAGTGCAGTGATAAAAAGATGCCGTATGCACTCCATATCTTGAAATATATACAATGCAATAAGATAAACAGCTTGTATTCCTACCATCTTCATCTTAATATGCCTCTCCCATGTCAATGCCCTTTTATTTGTCTCGTCTACTTTCACTTTTTGTTTCAACCCCAAGGACTAGTTTACCAACCAAGCGCGAGTTACTTCCCTTAGACTAGGCCCTATTACGTTAATGATTGATGCTTAAAATAGGAAATTTATTTCAGCATTTATACTGCTATAGAAATTCATAAGATTGAATATTTATGCATACATATACGGTTATACAATTCATTACTTTTGATTTTTACAGAAAAAATGTTTAAAATTATCCTGCTTTCTTCTTCGTGTCACTCAAACTTTTCTTCACCTTACCTTCCACGTGCGTCGGAAATGTCAGTGTGTTTGCTCTAGACATTTATTTAGATAAGGTGGGACAAAGTAGGCCAATTTACCTGTATACGATAGGACAATCGGAAAGTCGTTTCTAATAACTCATATAGCTACGGTTGAAATCAGTACTTGAAACATGTAAATTCATCAGAACTCCAGTACTTAATTTTAGAATAGCAAAGATTTGCCATGTTACTCAGTGCATGTGCAAATCTAGAGGAACTATAGAGGGTGTCAGGGCGGCCCTGACCCCCCCCCCCCCCCCCTCCTACCCCTAAATATTTAAAGTTACAAAATATAAGTTAATCTTTTTTTATGCAAAATGAAGAATAATTCGTGTTTTCCGTCACAGGTGCTTGAGGACAGGATCGACCCTACCCCTTCCACCCCCACCCCCAAGTATAAAGACTTTACTCTTCTTTTTTTTTAAATTAGATTATTCTTTTATGACATATTTCTAATCTTATTTATTCATTCATGGCCCAAAAACTGTTTGTTTTAGGTAATTTTGTGCCATGAATACGATACGTTTAAATACGATAAGAAATATGTCATAAAAAGATAATTTTAAAAAATATATATTTATATATAGTCCCGATTAAATGTCTATATACTCGTGGGTAAGGGGTGAAAGAGGGGGGGGGGGTCGATCCAGTCCCCAAGCCCCTATGGCAAAGCATATAAAACACAGGATCAAGGAAACGCGTTAACATGACGTTGCAATGATTTTGGGTTGCGCTGGGTCACTGGACGTCAGCTTACATGTACCAGATATGATCTAATTATCATTGCAATTTGTATGGAAATTTTTCACATTAATGAATGGTATCCAGGTTAACTTTTTAGTGAAATTCAATGGTTCATCTTTTTTCTTAAGGGAGTAAGAATAAAATGTCTAAATAATATCCAAACAACACTTATAATATATTCAGCTCTTGCAATCTAATTATTGAAACACGACTCCTCTGCGATACGATAAAACTACTATATAGCACATCATATTTTACATGTCAAATTTTATAGATTGACTACTCTCGATGCGATAAATGAAATGTAATTTGCAAGTTAATGAAAGATTAAAGCGATTGTCAAATTTCAATTTTACCTACTTGTATGCAACCATAAATTGCGTTCAAAGCTCCATAATTTAAGCATATGCCATCAAATTGGAAATGCTATGTAAAATTCAAATGGATATGCAATCATAATTAACAAGATATAGATCTGTGAGCCAATGCTCATTAGTGATACCCCCGCTCTGATGTGAATATGCAAAATAAGCAAAGTCGACATTTAACAGAAAGCTGGCATCCGATTGGTACAGAAATATATCTCACAATATGGCATGCTTAAACGGATAGTGTGTTAAAATTTCAAGCATCTGCGATAAATAGTTGCTGAGAAATCTTTGAGGAAAATTTGTTTGAAAATTTTGTCTAAAAATAAACAAAGTCATTATTTAACAGGAAGTTGCCATCCGATTGGTACAAAAATACATCCCACGATATGGCACGCCAATACAAATACTGTGTAAAATTTCAAGCATCTGTGATAAACAGTTGCTGAGAAATCTTTGACAAAAATTTGTTTGAAAATTTTGGCTTAAAATAAACAAAGTCGTTATTTAACAGGAATTTGACGCCCGATTGGTACAACAATATATCCCACGATATGGCATGCATAAACAAATAGTGTGTAAAAATTTCAAGCATCTGCGTTAAATAGTTGCTGAGAAATCTTTGACGAAAATTTGTTTGAAAATTTTGGTTAAAAAATAAGCAAAGTCGTCATTTAACAGGAAGTTGACGTCCGATTGGTACAAAATATATCCCACGATATGGCATGCCTTAACAAACACTGTGTTAAAATTTCAAGCATCTGTGATAAATAGTTGCTGAGATAAATGCGACAGAAATTTTTGTTACGGACGGACAGACAGTCGGACGGACAGACGGACAGACAGACACACAAGGGTAAAACAGTATACCCCCTCTCCTTCGGAGCGGGGGTATAAAATAATCAGTATTTATTGTACCCATTGTATCATGAACAGTACTTGCTTTGCTAGAACATTTTCCATAATGCTCTAAATGTCACATGCGTATACATGTACGTTTAGAGCAAGAATGTGTGAATCTTAGGGGAGGGGGGGGGGTCTGGTGGTTTCAACCCTCCATGGCCACCCTGGAAAATTTAAACTTATTCATTTCATTTATGATAAAATTATAAATATAGGTCCTCTCCCCCCACCCCGACTGGCAAACATAATTGTCAACTCGGATCCTCCCGAAAAGTTTCTGAATTTGCGCACGTATGGTAATGAAGGGTTCTTTAACTTTGTGGTACAAATTAACTAGATCTGTCTCGACTGCAGCACAGGGGCCAAGCCCATTTTAACATTAATTTCATGGTTACATTGAAATTAATGTTAAAACGGGCTTGGCCCCTGTGGACTGCAGTATAAAGATAGAGATGAGATTAATGTAATACATTTGTGGAGAAAAAAATTGTGACATTTACATAAATTTTTGGGGTGACAGACTGACAGTTTATTCTTCTGATGTGTACAAAAACTTGGTAATCTGATGGTAGTATACAAATGTACATGTACCTGTACATATCTCATTTTTAGTTCTATTTCTGGGAGAGTTCTTCATGCGGTATCGAACGTCATGTTGGAGCTGACTTATTTTAATATGAGTTATAGTGGCTTTTACATAGTTAACGCTTTATTATTTTGCGATTTCATATAAAAAACGGAACACATTTTTGACTTTTATCTATCTACAAATCAAGATGAATGCACAAACTATCAATAGATTTGAAACGCCATCGCTTCATCAGGGAAATAAACAGCCTAGCTGACCAATCGCAGTTCATGGCCACATTCCAAAAGCAACACGCATAATTCTAATCATTGATCAGTTTATTTTTTTTCCATCAGTAACACCAAAAAGAGAGCTTTAGATCAGAGAGTCCGATTGCTGGATGTACAATAAATATATTTATTTTGAAGATATTCTTATTGAGACAAACTCAAATAGATTAGATTCAAATTCTTGCAACTTACTGGATCTTCTCCTTAATTGAAATAATAACTGCATGTCATGATATAAAATTAAAATATCTACTGATATACACATATAAACAAAGACAAATTACTTGAATCTCGAAGATTCGTCAAAAAATTTGTGCACAGAAGCAAAAAAAAAAAAAATTGATATTGTTAGTATGTAAAGATAGGTTATCGTTACCATATAAAAGTAAACTGTTATCAATATTGACTAAATCTTGCATAAATAAAGCTTGGACTTTGGGTAGTTGTGTCAAACAGCAATGTGACGTAGGCCTGTCTATTTCATTGCTGGCCACTCAGCCATGGCTCTTTGAAATCAACACGATTAGTCTGGCTTTTGTACTAAGACTACGCAATCGGTGTATATTTCGCTTGAAACCGCGTCATTTTTAACTTGTTTTGACGCAAGAAATAGATAGCTACGTCCAACCGAAAGTCCAAGGTTCTTCTTAAAATGGTTCTAATTGGTCAAACAAGTTGTTCCGAGCTCTAGAATGATTTTAACAAAGTTAACAAAGAAAAGAAAAAGAAATGATACACATCTACTGTTTAACCAGATAAACACAATGGATTATTTATGTATAACATAACGTTTATAAAGATCATAATTTAGTACACATTGTGTATCAGCTCTTTATGAATTATGTTGGTACAACGTTTGCCAAAAGAAAAATAATTTTGTAACATTAAACGGACTTGGACACGATTTGAGCTCAAAATTTCTTACGAGTTATTAACTGAAGAAACTGTAATTCCATACATTACATTATTTGTAAACAAATATAAGACTCGAGCATAAAATGAATTCTTACCTTATATGTCTCTTATAACTTAAAATACAACGTTTAAATTTTGGCTAATCATTTAAAATTTGCAAATAAACCATTTTATATCGAAAAAATAAACAAATAAAATTTTGATCTAAAATCGTGTCCAATTCCCTTTAAAAATTTGTGCATATGTTTACGGAACAGTACGTTGCATGGCTGGCTGGCTGGCATGGCTGGAGTTGCATGGCTGTTCTTGGTTCTGCATTTAATGTATTCCACTGGTTAACGGCATTGGGTATAAATGATTTTTTTAATACATCTGATCTACAGTTAGGGACATTAAATTGATCCTTATTTCGTGTGTTTTAGTGTGATATGTTTTGGATATATCGGAAGAACATCTTACTTCAATAGTTTTATACCACCTACAATTATATTGTGGAACAATCTACCTCAAAATACAAAAAATATAACTACAGTTTCAGCATTTAAGAACAGCCTCAAAAATATTAATAGTAAAAAACTGAATATGCATAAATTATTTAACCATGGCAAAAGATTAGAAAATATTTGGCATTGCCAGTTGAGAAATAACAGTAGTAACTTAAATGCTGACCTTTACTCACACCACCTCATTGCTTCTCCACTATGTCAGAAGTGCTTTCTTGAAGTGGAAGACTCTAAACATTATTTCTTACACTGTCCATTCTATGTCTCCCAAAGAAAATCTCTATTTGATAATATGAACGTCAATTCAATACCAATCACAATAAAGAATATACTTTTTGGAAGTGATAAACTAACACTTCAAAATAACTTACTATTATTTGATAAAATTCATTTTTACATAAAAAGTACAAACAGATTTAAGTAAATTAATAGGTAAAAATGTACACATTGTATAAAAATTGTATCAAAATGGGTACCACTGACTTTCCTTACACTCCCTTCTTTTCAATTTTTTTATTGCTTATTTGTTCTCCCCCTCCCGCTCCCACCCCCTCCCCCCGAAATTTCCATTTTTCTTTACTCTGTTTTCAATTTTTGTTTTTGTTTTTATTACATGTTTTTTCTTTTCTCTCTCATTTTTTCTCTACACTACATATACTTTTTTTTTTATTTTCAACCTTAGCAATTATTTTTCTATTCTTTTGATTTTCATTTTCCTATCATAAGCTATTTGTTTTGTTTATTATTATTTTTTTTTTTTGCACTATACCTCTTCCAATGCTATTTATAATATTAATCTATTATACAAAATTCAGCTGCAATATATATATATATATGTATATATCTATACTACTATCTTAAAATAATAGACTCGAATTTTTGGTCTTTAATACCGAGAAATCGGAAGAATACTGTCTATTGTTTTATATATTTAAAACATCATTGGTACTTGAAGATTACCAATTTGTTTTTATTTTTTCTCAGTTAAGCTTTGCTAATAAATAAACAACGAAATTTCATCAAAAATCCCGGAAATCACCTGGATGTTTTAGATTTTACAATCTTGCGCTTGCGGAATACATTCACGCTAACGGGATCTTTAGTTTATGTTTCCACAATATCACATACATATATATCTGCATGAATAAAATCAGAAATGATAATACAAATACGGGTAAATTTTCATTGGGCTTTTGCTATATATTCTGTTCATATATATATTAATGATTTCTTATGAGAGAAATAATAAAATAACGAATATACATTTCAACTAAGTACTTACTTTTGTCTTCGTGATGAGAAAAAAATATTTGATTACATGCTCAAAAGTGACATTATATTTGTTAAGAGAGTGAAGATAAAATATGTTTTATCGTAAAAATGAATAATATCCTACGGACCAAGTTTTACAAAAAATACGTGTACGTTGGTGAAAAGGTGTTGAATTTTTCCATTCTATGGATTACAATTTTTAGTTGAAAGGTATTTGCAGTCTCAAAAAGGTTTGTTGTGATGAATTTGACTGTTATTTTCAAGGCAACTTCATTAACTTTCTCCAAAATCGTTCCGGGGCGATTCAGCAATTTTCTGCTACATTACGGGAATAAGGGAGGCATTCTAACTGTGGTGAGGGCCTTTCCCGAGTTTCTTTGTTATGTAAATGTCAATAATAAGGTGTGTCGATGTACCTATTTCGAAAATGTCCGATATGCAATGTCAACCCGTGCAAGCACGGGTCAAAGTCTAGTCTTATATAAAATTATATAATTACTCATATTATACCTTGACTACAGGAGAGAACATAAATAGGCATTATGCCTGCTGTTCAATCCATTTCAATGTATCTATATACTTGAATAAAATACTTCTTACATTAATATATCGGAAGAAGAAAACTCAAAAACCAAAATAAAAAAACATTCCACATGAAGACAAAGGGGAAATATGACAAACAATCAGTTGACCGCAATATAAACACTTCCCGGAAGTTTCCTTTCTCTGACCTTTATCTATTGATTGCTCTTGGTTATCAGTATTAAAACATCTACTGCAAACAATCGCTAATGAAGATCAGTTTTCCGTCCTCCTTTGTTATCACTTAGAATGAAAGGAAATCTAACTTGGTTTTAGATTTTGAGAAATTCAATTTTTTTCAAGAGTTTTTTTTCTGTTTGATTATTTAGTTTTTATTACATATAAACACGTACTTTATCCTTGCACTATGTATAGTGACCATTCTTTCTGTCATGTTGTAAATTTTGAATTTACCGGGTGGCAGTAAATTATAACATGACAACTTGCAAATTTTTTATTTACTGCCACCCGGTAAATTCAAAATTTACAATTAACATGACATTTCTGTTATCCTTTTAAGATAGGCATTTTGAATATAATATTTATTTATTATTATTATTTTTTTTTTTTTTGGTAACAGTTTTAGTTGATTAAGAAGGACAGTTCCTTAGAATTAATCATTGCGCTCAATAAATGTATGCATACACTATAGCTAGCAGGAAATAAAGGTGAAAAAGAAATCAAAAAGCATGCAATGTGCTTATGAGTAGTAAACAACGTTTAATATTGTGATCAAACATACATGTACTTGTAGTACTGTTTTTTCCGATATAGAACCATTTTTACAAGACCTTGGACTTTCGGTAGTATGTAACTATCTATTTCTTGCGTCAAAACAAGTGAAAAATGACGCTGGTTTGGAGTGAAATATACACCGATTGCGTAGTCTTAGCTCAGAAGTCAGACAAATCTTGTTGATTTCAAAGAGCTACGGCCGATTGGCCAGCAATGAAATAGACAGGGCCACGCCATATTGCTGTTTGACACAACTACCCAAAGTCCAAGCCCCTGTTAAAATGATTTTATTTCATTTTATAAAATAAAATATACAACATGACTAAGACAGTACGAGAAACTCGAGCTTGGAACATGGATCATGCCAATGGATAAAATGCACTTCATGATTAATGCAATTAATTCTAATAATTCTAATAATTTGAAAAACAATGTGTATTGCTTCTATAACTTCAACAAATTCTTCCTTAATGTTTTTGTAGTTTCATTTAGTTTTAGTTCAGATATAATAACTCATGTATAAAATGCATGAAAAACTATAAAACCAACAAAAATCTACATTTTTAATTTAGACACCCGTCTTTTTATATACTAGTACCCGATTATGAAAGTAAGAAGTATTGAATTTAAATGTTCGTATGAACGTTAATTTGACTGCTTTTAAGTATGGACGTACTAGCAGAGTAAAAGCAAGAATGTATCAATTGGTGACATTATGATATTTATAATCTGACTAAGGTTTCTATTTTTTTCAAAACATAGACCATGCTAATTAAATTGTGAAAAAAATACTTAACAATCATGTTGTACTATTTTTTCGTGTATCTTTTATCATTTACCTTAATAATTAACCTAATTTTGCAATAGAAATTAAACCATTTTTTCTTTTCGTCACTCCTGTAATTCGATTCATAACTACGTAAAATACAGGTAATAGAAAAATACACATTTTTTTCTCCCTTTATTTTAATTTCATTTGGGGGGGTTGTGAATTTGGGGGGGGGGGGGGGGGTGAGGGGGTTTATGGGAAAATAACAGTTTCTTTATTTTTCTGGATAATCTGATTAAAAATAAATTGCTTAAAAATAATAAATTAGACTAACATAGCTGGTTTTATCAGAAACGGTATCATGCATGCATCATGACATCTGTGGTATCATTTATACACCATCTCGCTTTATTCCGTAATTGACATGAAACAATGTTTTTTCCTATTGCCAAAACTGTAGTGTTTGCATGCTTTGGGTATATTTTGGTTTTTAAGTTTTGATTTAATATGTATAAAGATTTCTGCATCAAGATTATTCAATAATTTAACTATAGACGGAGCAAAGCTGTTGTAATAAAAAGTTGTTCGACATAGTGGCAGACAGTAAAAATTGCCATTAGATCTACGATTATCTGCATGTTCAGTTGTAAAATATGATTAAATTAAATCTAACTAGTATTGTGGTGCTAAACCATTAACTATTTTGTGGAATAGAATAAGTTTATGATTATGCCTTCCATATTGTATATTAGGGTTTTCAAGCCAATTTCATTATATAAGATTCTTTTAGAAGAGTCAGCTCTTAGCCCTCTTATTATTCTAACTGCTTCAATTTGAACCTTTTCAAGCAATTCAAAATTCCTTTGTACAGCTGCCCCACACAACACCACCATATTCCAATCTAGGTCTTATAAAAGCCATATATATTTTAATCAATGTTTCCCTCTATATTAATTCCATGATGTAGCACTCTTAATATTTTCAACTTTTTGCATGCTTTTTCATAAATACCACTAATACATGTATGATTGTACCAACTACCATCAGACTGTAGGCGAACATGACTTTTTTTATTGTTTACAATTTGACCAATATATACAAACTGGATTGTGGGAAAGTTTACATTTTTTATTGTTATACTTTCATGTTAAATACTGAAATCTGATTGGTTAAGACGCAGTTCATAATCCGTTCTATTACCCTCAGCGTTAGCAACACACTTGGCAACGGGTAACACAACGAATTGTTACATGCGCATAAATTATGCGCGTTCGGTTCGCTGTAGAATTCACGTCATTTTTATATAAAAGCAGTAAAGTTTTCTTTAATATTAAGACATTCAGTATAATAAAATAAATAATGCCTGTTTGGGAGGATAACAGTTGAAACTGACACCCCTCGAAAACGCGAATCGGAGGTTGACAATGATTTTCGAGGGGTGTCAATTTCAATTGTTACACTCCCAAACAGGCACTATTTATATATTAGTAAAGTCAACATTAACAGTTTTATTTGTATCAAAATTTACAGCCCATGTGTTTGACTAATTTTTTAATTGTGTCAAGCTTAATTAAGGTAATTAGTAATTGATAAAATTTGTTGTAGGACATCATCATCAATAAAGGCCCTGTCACACCAAGCTGCGTTCCTACGGTTAAACTCATGGAATCGCCGTAGGATCGCAAGGAAAATTCAGAAAAAAAGTAGTTTTATTTGAAAATTTTACAAGTGGAGATGTCACGGCGTCCTGACGGCGACCGAGGCGTTCTTACAGAGCTCCCACGGCATTTGACTGCGTTTCCATGGAGTTCTACTTGGCGATTAACTTCGCTCTCGCTGAGTCTCCGCCGAGCGCTCATGACGTGCTAGGAGTTTTTACCGCGCGTCCACGGCGTGCTCTGCGCGCTGACTGCGCTTACAAGACGTTCTTTACTTCTTGGTAGGTTAATATTAATTTGTACAATTAGTAAATAAATGATTAAAAAATTGTTTTGATTTGATGAAAATGTACATTGTAATTGAAAATAGTTACTTCTAAACAATTTGTGAATGACTAGGATACAACTCTAAGTAGTCAGGTCTACAAAAAAAGATCGTTGTTAGTTGTTAGAAAACATTGACAAGATGTAAAACATCAGAACCAAATGGCGTGAATTCCATCTACGTCCATTGCTATGTCTTGGAATATTAGCAAATGCTACTTTTTACATAGCCATCAACATCCAGTTTGATAATTATTACATCGCTTGCTATTGTACCACAGCCATTTTTTGAGTTTTTGTGGTCTTGATGACAACGCACTAGAAACGCCGTGGGAGCGCGGTATAAACGCAGAAAAAAACGTCATGAGAGCACGATGAACGCAGCAACAGCTCTTTGGGGTCGCTGTGTGAACGCAGCCAAATAGAAACAACTTGTTCAAACGCTGTGGATGCGCAGTGAGAGCGCGATAGAGACGCAGTGAGATCCCAAAGGACTCCGTGAGGTCTCTGTGCAAGCGCAATTGACTTATCACTGCTGTTTCAATTTTTCAGGAGAAATCTGAAAATACCATGTAGTCTTGAACATAAACTAACATTCTTGGAAAAGTCATCTTGTCTTAATATTAAAAAGCTTATGCTATTCTGAGAAAAAGTACCCCACATTTTGCCAATTCCATTGAGGTTTAAGAAAAGTATGGCCATTTCAGTGAACCCACCATTTCCACTTTCCTCTATTTAACACAGATTCATAGGGCTCTCCATAGATAAAGCATCTTTACCTAATCTTTTAGAGGTAAATTGCTGTTCAACCTCTTTAAATAAGAAACCTTATTCAATACTACTTACATCTACTTGATATTATTATGATAAAAGCATCAAATCACTTAGAAATACCTTTACATGTATACCCTCCCCCTATCTTTTGATTTTCACAATGTTAATTACTGAGATAAGAATAAATACTTTAAAACAGTTTTTATCAATTAAATCAATAAATTTATGAATTGGCAGCCATTTTGCTGTCTGATTTTAGGAAATAACATTAAGCCACCTGACTTATATCACCCAATTTTTTTAAAACAGCATATTTTTATTTCAAATGAACTTTACATGTAGACAAATACAGTTATCAAAGCATACGATATGTCAAAAAAAAGTTTTTACAAATGATATTTTAGATGTATTTACAGAATTGAAAAAGCCACCCCCTCTTTCCAATGGACTATTTATGGAGTAATGACATCTACATACTGGTTTTTATGAGATTTTGAACGTTTCGTATTTTGCTAATTTTTCATGATTTTTCAGCTTGTTAGACCTCTCCCAGCTAATTCCCTGCAGAGGGTTGACCTTCCGTCTGTAACTTGCAATTTCACTGTGTAAAGTCAACACAACAGTCATAGCCGCAGGTTTCGCATTTTACTTCTGATTCTCATGTACCTAACATATGGGGCCTACATATTGCATATCAATTTCAACCAGAGACACCCCCCTAACTAATGATAATCAGTAATCAAAGTACTGAAGTACTGACGGGAGTTGATTTTATCGATTATCATTTATTTTGAAATCAACTTATCTTGCATGGCAATTAGTTTCTAGTCTGTTTTTGAATTACGCACTTTTTTATTATATGAATTTTAGACTTTTCCGACAAGAATTCCGAGAATCATCATATGAATCATGTTGTGTAATATTTAAAGATAGATTTCAAACTATGTATAAGTAATCGAAGCAATTCTAAAAAATTTATGGATCCAAGCACTTTTGATATCGAACTCTAGTCTCGTTCAACCAGACGCTCGGCTGTCTCCGTTAATCTCCGACAAGCAAGAGAGCCTTTCTGCTTATCGGAGATTTACGGAGACAGCCGAGCGTCTGGTTGAACGAGGCTATATTAAACTCTGGCGTAGGAATACATGAGAGTATAAAAATATCTTAGTTGTTCGTATTTTATAAAATCTGACTATTTTCAAAGTGTTTATTGATAAGTTTCCTTGAAAAACAATGCTTCAGCATACATTACTTGATTTGATCTATTATTTTCAAGATCGAACTAAGTCTTGTCAGCGGTGATGATTTGTGCTTAGGTTCAAACACTCTTTCACTTTCGGTTTGCCAGAGTGACTGCATAGGAGAGTTGATTAAAATCAACTCCGAAAAATCATTTCATGAATTTTAGCAACACTCATAAGCCTTCAAGTACAACAACTCTCAATTTTACAAAAATATTGACCGGGTACTTTATCCGAAACTGCGTTCCCTTGCTACCTTCGCTCTGGGTGATTGATAACTCTTACTCAGAAATTTCGATTGATAACTCGTATACAAAGTTGATTATGACATTGATTTAATGAAATGATAATTTGTAATAGTATTAATGGTTTAGAAAGACACATGCATTTTTTATTTATTATTTTACAGAAGTGTGCAATGTATGATAAATATTTTTAGTTTTGAACGAATTTTGCCATAATGTAACCCCCCTTCTTTACAATGGTGTAAGTTTTTGCATAAAAATTTGACCAATTAATAAGACATTGCATTTGTTTTAATCTTTTACAATGAGGCATATTTGTGCAAAGGTTGAGGAAATTCTATTGGAAGATTTTTTTTTAATTTATTAGAAAATTGAAATGGAGTGCACACACACACATACACACATACGAACACACATACGCACGGTAGCGATGCTATATCCCCTTCGCAACAAGTTGCGCGAGGGGATAACTAAAGACTATCATTTGTCTGAATTTAACAAAAATCGTTTATAATTCTATCGGTAGAAATGCTGCAAATGACAGCACTTGGTGACAAATGACTATCATAGCTTACTGATGGCTACCAATTGCTGCCAGAGATTGATTTCAAATTCACCGAAATCTGAACGCACCTAGTTTAGAACCATTTTAACAAGAGCTTGGACTTTGGGTAGTTGTGTCAAACAGCAATGTGACGTTGGCCATGGCTCTATGAAATCAACAAGATTTAACTGGCTTTTGAGCTAAGGCTATGCAATCTATGTATATTTCACTTGAAACCAACGTCATTTTAAACTTTTTTGATGTGCAAGAAAAATATAGTTAGTCCAAGGTCTTGTTAAAATGGTTCTAAACAACGCATCAATTGGTAACCACACCCACAATGAACAGAGAAGGTCGTCCGAGGGTTTATAATATTGACTGGATGTGTCGGTGATATCGCATAGCATCTAAGCATCATTCTGTATAATTTCATTTTCAATTAATACTATACAAGCACTCAAAACACAGCAAATGATAAAGTGGTGTTTTAATAATAATGTACCCAGCATATTAAATTGCCCTTCAAATGGAATTACGAGTAGATGAAGACGACAGGATTTCCGAGTGATCACTTGAAATCCTTCCTTATCATTGCTGTGCAGTTTACTACAATTCTAATATGTCATTTTAAACTATGAAATCTAAAGGGGGGGGGGGTCAATACAAAACAAAACAAAACACGTAATGAAAAGTAAAAAAATCATATTTATTCAAAAAATATTTTATTGAATCAAAATCAATTTTCATAAAAAAATATATCAATTATCGTTCTTAAAAAAACATAAAATATACATGTACATTTGTATCTGATTTACAAGTTCTTGGTTTCAGTGTTCTGTGATTGATTCGTGTGTTCGAGTAGAACTTCGTTTGTTTTCACATCGCTGTCGGTCTTTTGCAGCTTTTTACTGGATCCGCTCCTAGAAGATCTAGAAGAAATCGACGCTTTTCTCCTGTACAGCTTTTCGTTACATGTGGAAACAAGTCGTTTGTACGCTTTTGCGCATTGGTTGCGGAAGTTGACGTTTAGATAGCTGTAGATTAACGGATTAATGGCGTGATTAACAAAATGGACCCGAGCCAAAAGCTTCAATATGACCTTGACTACGTCAGACTTGGTCATCTGAATGCTTTTCACGTTTGCTTGGAGAAGATTGACCGTGATGCTTGGCAGAAAGCAGGCAATAAACGCAATGGATACCGCGATGAAGATCTTCGTTGTCCGGGTACAGCGGACGTTTCCGATCATCGTTGTGACGCTGGAACCGATTCGCTCGATGCGCGACTTTCGCGGAGTACACGACTGGTGATTGTTCAGCATTTGTTTGCTGTCGCTTTTGACAAATACGTCATCATCGCTGGTGCTCGATTGGTTTCTCTTTCGTTTTGTGAAGCTCCTACGCGAGTCTTTCGAATCGTTGCTTTTAACAGAAGAATGGATGACCGACGGTCTGTCCCCGATAACGCTGTTTCTTCTAGTTCTAATAGCAATCCAAATACGGAGGTAAAACCCAATCAGCGTAAACAAGGTTATGAAAAATAAAGCAAGTAACAAGGCGTAGTAATATTTATTGAATTTAGTGTTTCTGTACTCATCTGAGACGGTGCAATCAAATCCGCAGTACTTTCTTAAATAGATTTGCTTACGCTTGATGCCGAACAGCAAACAAGTCGGTGCCGCAATTACAAACCCAAATACGGTCGCTACAGTACACATAAGCTTACTTCGATTTGGGGATTCGGGTAAAAGGGGTTTGCAAATCTTCAGGTATCTATCAATGGCAATCAGAATCAAAATGAATGATGAAGCATTGGTGAAAGCAGACTCGGAATATCGGAAAGCTTTGCACGCCACAGGGTTGAAAAAGGTGTAGTGGAAGCGCATATCATAGATATCTAGTGGGATGGCGATGCCGCATGCCAGGAAATCGAATAATGCCATAGTGATGATGAAGTTGTTGGCCGGTTTCCGCTTGGAGTCGGAGCAGTATATGTACAGGACTAGGAGATTCCCGAGGATTCCGAAAATCATGATGACACCGAGAAAAAGTATGACAGGCAAATACGTCATTGCTCTGTCGTCACTTAATGCATCTAATTCTAGGTATGCCGTTGGGGTTAGGTAACTGTCGTTGCATGAAAACAATGACAAAGAATGCGGCGCCCCCGGGGTGTTTCTGGAGGAGTCGAAAAGATGCGTGATTTTCTTTCCGAATGTCAATGAAGAATCCTCCTTCTGATAAGTGCCCAATGCTGGTGATTTTGGCGGCATGCGTGGTTCCCCTGCAGAGACTGCGGTGGTGAATAGAAAGTCGGTGACGTTCATTGTGATATGTTTTCTGATTGATACAGCTTCCGGAATAGGATACTCTGAAAAATATTTGCGTTTTATAAATGTAAAGGTTAACCATCTTCAACTCCCGATAACCCTCACCCTGATTTTTTCTACTCAGTTAATGTTAGTTGGGTTTTTTTTTTGTTTTTTTTTGGGGGGGGGGGGGGGGGTTGTGGTTTTTTTGTGGGTTTTTTTTTTTGTATAAAATTTTGTGTGCGAGTGAGGTGTCAATTGATTGTAAGAGCATACAAAATGCAAGCATGCAAATGCATATCAAACTTTTATCTCGCTTGTAACTTAACTTCTAAAATTTAAATGCTAGTCAATCATTCAAAATGCATGCAAACGTAAACAATTTTAAAAATGAAAAATAGGTATTAAAATTTTGATCTCAAATCGTGTCTAGGTTCCCTTTAAGATTAAACGAGATAGAACTGACACATTGCAGTTCCTGTATTCATTGCAAAATATAAAAAAAAATTCTCACTTTTCTGAGTAATATAAATAATATTTGCTAAACTATATGATAAAGAAGTTACCAAGAAAAACAATACCGATTACATGCTAAATCTATGCAAAATACATGTATATGCAAAAGGTGTTCTTTTATTGAGACATGCATAATATATTCTTTTGTATACACATTATCTATATGCATATGTATACATCAGTCATTTTACTCTTTAATCTAAATGTCAGTTTCATAAACTATATTTAGAATAAATATGAAATAGGCTACGTAAACAACATACCTGCGGCTATGGGATTCAAATGTTTCTCATTTTTCCTGATTTGCAATTGGGTGATAAGGGACGCGCTGTTTCGAGTGCAAGTACTTTTGGTTAAACCAACCACAGTTGTATACTTATCTCTTTGTACTATGGGGCATTTTATACTTGTCTGCAAGTGACTATTTCCGAATGTTAAGAGAGATAACTTAACTTCACGTTGTCGAAATGCTCTATATATCTAGAACATCGCAAAATGTAATAAAATAAACTCCCAATGCATGCATTGCATTTTGCATTAATACTGATTATATACTTAATTATTGCTGCGTCTTTTTACCCCAATGAACCCCAATGATACCCAAATGAACCCCAATAATACCCAAATATACCTAATGATACCACTATGATACCAAATGATATCCCAATGAACCCCAATGATACCCTAATGAACTTTGAAATATTAATACCCCAATGAAACTAAATGTGTGCATAGTTAAAAGATATTCCGCGCAAGCGTGTGAATTAACACTGCATATTAATAATATCATGGGGTTTTTTTCCATTTTGTTTTTTTTATTTTTGACCGAAAGTTTTCTCAATTCTTAACTTTCTTCAAAATTAAAATAAAAAACCCAAACCATGGCTGAATATTTAGAGGAGCGGGCAGGGTTTTAAAAAATCCACACTGAAATGGATGATATATATACAATTTGTTCCAAGATCAAATTTCTCTATAATTTTTTATTACTGTCCCAGATAAGAATTTAAAGCAATTGGGGAGCAAATTTAAAAAGCATCTGGGGAGAGAGGGGTTATCCCATCTAACTTTCCCGTTTTCTGCATTCATCATTTATTCGTAAAGACGAAAAACACAATCCACGTTCATTGTTTACAAATAAAGTATAAGTATAACTATTAACTACCAATCTGTCGTGCATCTTCCCAATTCAAGGGTTTCTGATCCGCAACGCTTCTTAAAAACCGGTTTATGTATAGCGGAGCGGATCAGAAACTCTTATCTTGGGAAGATGTCTGTCGTGGTATAAGAATGAAATTAAAAAACGCTTGCGTATGCGTGTTTATTTGCATCAAATTTGCTTGATCTAAAGTATCAGTCCAATTGTTAACTCGCCTTAAACTTTCCGTCTTGATGTTAATGAGTCAATCCGCGTTCATAAAATTTGATACACACCCACCGGCAATCTTCGATTGGTATTACGCACCCCTTTCCCCTTAGCATTGACTATTATGACATACAGTTCGGTATGCGACGTTCAACTCCGATCTCCGACTGTATGTCGTCAAAGTCGACGTCAACTTCCAGGGCCGGGCGGATCCAGGATTTGAAGTTGGAGGGGGCGTCAGTTTTAGGCAGGGGGTCTGGGGCCGCCTTGAGGCTGGAAGCTCCTGGATACTAGAAATTTATTACGAAAAAAATGAAGTCTTCGAATTTTTGACTTTTTTGAAATTCCTTTAATAAAAGTATTCAGAATTTTAAAGATTTGTAGCTTCGCCCTTGGAAGCTCCTGGATTCTAGAGATTTGTAGGACAGAAATGAAGTTTTCAAATTTTGACATAAATTTGTGTATGGTGGCATATCTCTGCCCCTTGTGTGTAAGTTATTTTCTATCAAATATGTCGACATGCAAGATGAATATGTTTGTAGATTTGAGACATACAGTAATCCCACCAAAACCCTCTGCCTTGCAGAAATATAAGAAATATTCTCACGAATGGCTGTAAATTAATCAGTCTTAAAAAATCAAGTTCAATGGTACGAGGTAAATGAAGTTTAAAAAAAAGATAACCATAATAAACATGGAAGAGTATTTAATTAAAAACACTAGCTAAAATAACCAATTACTTAATGTGCATGGGTGACTGGTCAGATTTAAAAGAACGTAACTAAAATGGGCAAATTGAATTAACTTGTTTGTTCGTTAATGAGTTATATAATATAAAACAAAATCGGATGCAAAAAGGTAATCATGAGAAAATATTGAATGAATGTAAATAAAATTGCGTTATAGTAATTGATATCCAAATGTATCCTACTGTACCTAATGAACCCCACTGATGCTACAATAAATCCCGATATGTACCCCAATCAACCTTATATTTTATTATTTCCTCAGCAATGGACAGAATTATGTTAAAATGTAGTTAATCACCGAATGAATATTGTGTTATTGATTATTAATCAATTACTGTCGGTCAATTACTTTATCAAATGTGATCGTTGTTGTACATTTTTATGGTAAATATTAATTTTCTTGGCATCTTGTGAAATCTTCCTAGTTCAATTCAATTTCCTTAAGTGCAGTAGCATCGGAAAGAGGGGGGGGGGGCTGCCCTCCCCTTTTTTCTCGCTGGAACAACTATTTCTTTCTTAAATTTACACTTTACATAAAGTAAATTCGCTCTACACCCCACCCTTACAGGTTCGTTTTTTTTGGGGGGGAGGGGGAGTCAAGATTTCGGGATGAGCCCCCCCCCCCCTCCATACATGCACTTTAAAAAACGATGCAATGTGCCTGTGCAGTAGACTTATCTATTTTTCTTCTATTTTCACGACCCCCCCCCCCTTTCCCCTATTTTTGTTAATTACATGTCAGATTCTTCTTTTTATAACAGTTCCAATAAAAAACTAGATGTTGTCATTAGACAGCAATACCCGCAACAAGTGTTTCCCCTAAATAACACTATCTTGTAATAGTTTTGGTAAAAAAAAGAAAAAGAAAAAAAAAGAATACCACGTTCTTTACAACACTGTAGGTACATGTACCAAAGCGACATATCAATTATTAACCTTTTATATCATTATCTTTGAAATCCATGAACATAATGAGCATAATTATCTTTTAGTCTTCCTGCAGGGACTTAATTTGATGATTCAAGCTATAAGTTAATGTTTCCGTTGGAAAGTTGCACACAAACACAAACACAGAGAGAGAGACAGAGAGAGAGAGAGAGAGAGAGAGAGAGAGAGAGAGAGAGAGAGAGAGAGCTCTGTACATCTGAGATCTCGAGAGTTATCTCTCTTTATACATGCATTCATGCATTTTGAAACTTTTTAAAAAATCCAACATTCCCAAATTCTAAGTTATGGTACACTGAAAATATTCAAAATATGTTAATAACCAGATTTTTAAATACGAATTGCGCATTTTAAAGTTTATATTGATAAGCATTAAATTTTATGAATTCCGTTTATTCATGAAGCATTTAGATACCATCTTACCTAGTAAAGAGTTTCTGATCCGTTTCACTACTCACAAGAGCATCTAAACCCTTGACTTGGGAACATAATATGATACAAAGCTCAATTCATCTTGGCTTGTGTGTGATGCATGGGGAAGATTTCGCCAATCTTTGATGAGACCTCTTGGTAATCCTGTATTACAGACTTAGTAATTCATAAATGATGCATGTTGCAAATACATACCATAAGTTATTTTTGCTCACCCTAGAATGATATTTTTATCTCTGCCAATTCTAGCTAATAATCATTTTTGCTAATGATCCTAAATGATATATTCCATATCTTTGCTCATCCTATGTGATATATTCCATATCTTTGCTCATCCTATATGATATATTCCATATCTTTGCTCATCCTATGTGATATATTCCATATCCTTGCTCATCCTATATGATATATTCCATATCCTTGCTCATCCTATATGATATATTCTATAGCTTTGCTCATCCTATATGATATATACCACAGCTTTGCTCATCCTAGATGATATATTCCATATCTTTGCTCATCCTAGATGATATATTCCATATCTTTGCTCATCCTATATGATATATTCCATATCTTTGCTCATCCTATATGATATATTCTATAGCTTTGCTCATCCTAGATGATATATACCATAGCTTTGCTCATCCTAGATGATATATACCATAGCTTTGCTCATCCTAGATGATATTCCGTATCTGATATATATTCCACATCTTTACTCATCCTAGATGATATTCCACATCTTTGCTTGTCCTCGCCCAAGATGATATTCATCATCAAAATGTTTTCCCTGTTTTAAGCTTCTAAAAACTATGATTAAATACAAGTAAAAGTTTTCTTAATTTGCTTTTCAATGATGTTTTAAAACATACAAGAAGTCGACACCCTTTAGCCCACCTTAACACTGAGCAACAGGTAATTAAAAAAACAACAACTGCCGGTATCTGGGACATCCTTTTATTGACTATCACCTACAAAATTTATACACCAGTGTGCTGTTCACATGTGTTTGAGATTCAAAAAAGATTCATGAAACAAAAGTTTTCGGTGTCAAGAGGAATACAGCCTTACACTTAATCAATAAGAGCTATGTGTATATAAACCTACAGTCTACAGAGAAAATACTTCTGATGGGTTGTTAAGAGAGTCCACCAGTTTATAAGGAGTGCTCATTGTGTTAATTATTGATTTAAAAAAAAAAATACGCATTAAGAAAAAATCGTTGTTATTTACTCTCAGAAGAATTAGTATTTCCCCTCTTTATTTTTTTTTTGTTTTTGTTTTCACCACATACATGATATATGAATGAGAAAACCGGAATGAAGACTTTTTATCCAAGAGTATTCTAAACTTCTACACATCCTTGTACAAAAATGGTGACAGAATGGAAATCTTTACATTTTACAAATGCAAACAAAATTTTAAAAATTCAAAAACAATGAACACAAATAGAGAAATAAAATGGCATTTGTTAATTCTTTTGTTGAAAATAAAAAAAAATATCCTGATATCCCTTCTTAGAATGACTGTTAAAATTCTAGATTAAATACCCAGTCGTTGTATTATACAGCCTGCAAAGGAAAACTAGTTTCAAACTTGTACAAGTAATGTTTAAATTTTCAAGTCTTCAATCTCATTTGAAAATGGACAGACCACATAATGATGACTTTTTCTTTCTCCTTTCTTTACAAGAAGGCTGTATAATACAATGACCAAAAAAAATGATGAAAATAATGCAACAATCAAAAATGACAAAATGGCTGACAAGTTAGTGTTACAAAAGTAACCATTGATGTTGGAAAAAAAAGTACAATTTCATAAACCAATGATTTTAATTTACCAGCAGTTGGTATGATAGACCATAATAAAGTAACTGAAAAATAACTTCCAATATACCTTTGTATACAAAAAAATGTGAGTGTATATAGATTATGTATAAAGATTGATATATAAAAGAACGGTCCAAAAATTAAGTATTTTATGAACAAAATCCCTGCACGTTGTGTTTGTTTGTTTTATTAAGCAAAACTTTGATGAAGTCTGCAATGATCCCTAATGAACATCCAAAAACATTACCTTACTAAAATTACTAAAAATTATTTTAGGGAGAAGGGGGGGGGGGGGGGGGGGGGGGGGGGGGTTAATATTTTTTTCTAGCACTAATGAAATCTACTGTTTATACAAATTATTTTTTTTTTGGTTTTACACCAATTGCACTACCATAAGAAGAAAAACTTCAAATCAATTGTTCACACTAACTTCTGACAGTGTACTAAAAAAAAAAAAAAAAGACAAAAAAACAAATAAAAAACACATTGACGTTCACGATGAAGAGAAAAAGCTCCTAGGTGATAGGACGAATCTTCTTGTACGATTTATTGCGGTATTCCTTGCTTTGTTAATCTATTTGATATATCCTAGAGTTGTCTAATCATGAACGGACTACAATCACGGGAATTCCGGCGTGGTGGACGACGTAATCGCTCACGCTTCCCATCAGCGTGCGTCGAATGGTTCCCAGTCCGCGGGTTCCCATAACGATCATGGCTGCCTTGACCTCTTCTGCCTTGGAAATGATGGCTTCTTCCGGTTTCTTGCCAGTAATGGGCACAGCCTCTCCTTTGATCTGAAAAAGCAAATAGAGAAAATTAAGAGATTTGTACAATTTCTTTATACATACCGGTACAAGAAAATAATTGATCTACAAATATGGTTCCTTTTTATGTATGCAATTCAACTACACACGTCTGTATGATTGAAATACACAGCAAGCAATGACAGTTTATTCCTTTTTTGTCTGTATTTTCAAAACAATGTGTTTTGTTTAGGAGTTTGCATGTATGTGTATTATAATTACTTAAGGAATGAATTCAATATTTATTTGTTTTATACGATATAAAATGGTTTGGGGCAGTTTACGCTTTATAAACCTCGAAGCTGTTTCAAATCATTTTATATCGTATAAATCTAATAAATATTGAATTCATTGCTTATAATTTAATTTTTTTACACTTCATTGTAGATAAAAAACGGTCATTTGACCTTTAAAATGAAGTAAAATTGTACAAAATTCAAACGTAACATCAGGGGTATCGATACATTTTTGACGTAAGTGATTAGTCTTACTATGACGTAGGCAATATTCTTTATACGATATAAAATAATTTTTTAGCCAATCAGAAAGCGCGTTACAATCAGAATTAAATTACTATGCCTTCAAAGTAAATCAGGGACGTCTGATAAACAGTCTGCTAGCCTATTGTTGTAAAGTGCCCCCAATTAAAGGTCACTTTGTAATTTATTTCTCAAAAATGATACCTACACCCTTTCAACAAAGCATTTTTCCAAAAAACAATGTCCCTGTTTTATTGTATCATTCCTCTTAAGTGTGCCCCGGATGCTTTGAAGATTGCATAAAAGGGAGTGATCGACAGTGTGTTATTCATAAGAATTTGACTTCATTCAAATCATTCTCAAATGCTTTTAAATGTGGGGGTTGTCCTTATTCTCAGGCATCAGAACAAGACTTCAGAGACTGGGTTTTGTTGGGTTTTTTTTTGGGGGGGGGGGGGGGGGGGCACTAAATATAAATATGGGAAAGTGCATCTTTAAACACAACATGTCACATTTGTGATACATGACAGCCTATATCAGTGATAGCTTGTTCTTCTTTGGATACTACAGCAAGGCTGTTTTATAGCAACTATAGAGGTACTACAGTCAATAATAGTTGTGAAGCTACTTAAAAGAGACTATATAAGTACTATTACGTGACTGCATGTTTTACAGTGCAGACAGTATAAGTACTAGTGAAATACTTATACAAGTAGCCGTAATCATGATATCATCTTCTTATTTGTATTAACGAACGGTGCTTTGACATGTACATTGTTAATATGTTAATGGCACACTGGTATACCGTATATACTCGCCTATAAGTCGGATTTTTGGGAGTAGAAAATTGAGTAAAAAGTGGGGGTCCGACTTATAGGTGAGACATAGTAAAAAAAAAATTCAAAAGAGAGAAATAAGTTATATTTCTTTTTAAATAATATAAGATAAATGCATTGAACCTTTGTTCATAAAAAGAAACTTCAAGCAGTCAGTTTTTCACACCTAAGGTGATAATAGATATAGGGGTCATGTCACCTAAAACAACACAAGCCAACACCCCAGTTCAAGGGGCTAATTACCAACCTAATCAGTCAGTAAGGAAATCAATCACTATCATCAAATTTTCAAAAGGACTCTATTTAAATACCTGGTAGTTTTGAAGCTATTACCAACTTGTAATTAATGTTATAAAAAATAATGGCATTTAAAATCAAAAGTTATTGTCATCATAGACCCATGATAGAAATAGTCTAGAAGCAATTATGGGGTGAAAAAAGGACAATTTTTTTTTAGAACTCAAAACATGTATGATAAAATGTGGTATTTTATTGAGAGTACC
This sequence comes from Magallana gigas, assembly GCF_963853765.1. NCBI lineage: Eukaryota > Metazoa > Mollusca > Bivalvia > Ostreida > Ostreidae > Magallana > Magallana gigas. The sequence continues at coordinate 36,539,388 of NC_088856.1, forward strand.
TATACATCAATTGTCCTGAAAAAGTAACCCGACTTATAAGGGAGTCAACAGCAAAATCTTCAAATTAAAGCTGGAAAAAGGCAATCGACTTATAGGCGAACCGTACTTATAGGCGAGTATATACGGTAAATGCATACGCAGGATTTATCCAGCTGCTGCATATTCATATTCATGTATTTAGAGGACTATTTTTTACATGAAATCTCAAACTTACGAATATCTCTCTAATAATTGTAAACATGTATGCCCTCTGGGTCCAAACTTGGAAATAAATTATCTAATTACTGTAGATTCCTTATTTTACCCACGTAATTAATTCCGCAATTGAACCGTTTTGCATCACATTGCGAGAATATAAAATTACGAATGCAGAAGAACTTTTATCATAGTTACATTTAGTTTACATCTCCTCGAAAAATAAAAGCGAGATTTTAAAATCCGCGATATTTGTTTCTCGCAATTTTATGAGGATATCAATTCCTCAATTAAATTAGGAATCTAGATATTATCTACTTTTCAGTACTTACGTTCTTCTCCCTCATCTGGGCCACGTATTTGTTGGTCAGCCCGTCCACCCTCTGTTGTTCCTTGGACATCTCATCCTGAATTTCCTTCAGCCTAGATTCAGACACCTGTCCAGCTGTCAATAGATTACACAACATTTTATCCAGGGCACACATTTGCAAATAAACACTCGGTGTTTGTTTGTTATTGTTCATCTTCTCTTTTTTTTACAAAATAAAAACGCCTTTTTAGCTCACCTGAACCGAAGGTTCAAGTGAGCTTTTCTGATCACCCGTTGTCCGTCGTCCGTCCGTCCGTCTGTCCGTCCGTCTGTAAACTTTTCACATTTTCAACTTCTTCTCAAAAACCACTGGGCCAAATTTAACCAAATTTGGTACAAAGCATCCTTATGGAAAGGGGATTATAAATTGTTAAAATAAAGGCACAGCCCTTTTCAAAAGGGAGATAATTGCGAAACAGTGAGTATAGGGTGCATGTCTTTAAAAATCTTCTTCTCAAGAACCACTGCACCAGAAATGCCAATATTTACACAAAAGCTTGTATATATAGTGAAGATTCTAAATTGTAAAAATCGTGACCCTCGGACCAAAACTGGGGCCCCAGGCGGGGTTCAAAGTTTAACATAGAAATACATAGGAAAATGTTTTAAAAATCTTCTTCTCAAGAACCACTGCACCAGGAATGCCAATATTTACACAAAAGCTTGTATACAAAGTGAAGATTATCAATTGTAAAAATCGTGACCCTCGGACCAAAACTGGGGCCCCAGGCGGGGTTCAAAGTTTAACATAGAAATACATAGGAAAATGTTTAAAAAATCTTCTTCTCAAGAACCACTGCACCAGAAATGCCAATATTTACACAAAAGCTTGTATATATAGTGAAGATTCTAAATTGTAAAAATCGTGACCCTCGGACCAAAACTGGGGCCCCAGGCGGGGTTCAAAGTTTAACATAGAAATACATAGGAAAATGTTTTAAAAATCTTCTTCTCAAGAACCACTGCACCAGAAATGCCAATATTTACACAAAAGCTTGTATGTATAATGAAGATTCTAAATTGTAAAAATCGTGACCCTCGGACCAAAACTGGGGCCCCAGGCGGGGATCAAAATTTAACATAGAAATACATAGGAAAATGTTTTAAAAATCTTCTTCTCAAGAACCACTGCACCAGGAATGCCAATATTTACACAAAAGCTTGTATACAAAGTGAAGATTATCAATTGTAAAAATCGTGACCCTCGGACCAAAACTGGGGCCCCAGGCGGGGTTCAAAGTTTAACATAGAAATACATAGGAAAATGTTTAAAAAATCTTCTTCTCAAGAACCACTGCACCAGAAATGCCAATATTTACACAAAAGCTTGTATATATAGTGAAGATTCTAAATTGTAAAAATCGTGACCCTCGGACCAAAACTGGGGCCCCAGGCGGGGTTCAAAGTTTAACATAGAAATACATAGGAAAATGTTTTAAAAATCTTCTTCTCAAGAACCACTGCACCAGAAATGCCAATATTTACACAAAAGCTTGTATGTATAATGAAGATTCTAAATTGTAAAAATCGTGACCCTCGGACCAAAACTGGGGCCCCAGGCGGGGATCAAAATTTAACATAGAACTACATATGAAAAATGTTTAAAAATTTTCTTCTCAAGAACCACTTCACCAAAAATAACAATACATACACAAAAGGTTGTATATATAGTGAAGATTGTAAAAATCGTGACCCCCGAACAAAAGTGGGGCCCCAGGAGGGGTTTAGATTTTAACATATATAGGAAAATGTTTTAAAATCTTCTCAAGAACCATCGTGCAACTGTTTGGGATATTACTATGCATACATGTACATCCTTAAATAATGTAGATTCAAAAAATTGTAACTCCCGGACAATTGATGGGCACCAAGAGGGGTTCAAAATTTAAACATTTTAAAAAACAAAGGAAAAGTTTAAAAATTTTCATCTCAAGAACTACAATGTTTTAGTTAGTGGAATATCTATGCATGCATCCTTCGCTTATGTAGATTCCTAATTCGTAAAATCGTGACCCCCGGACCAATAATGGGGCCCCAAGATGGGGTCAAAGTTTATTATAGAAATATAAAGGTAACAGGTTAAAAAATCTTCTTCTCAAGAACTACAATGCTTCAATTTGTGAGATTACTATCATGCATACAACCTTGGATAATGAAGGTTCGACAGTTTTAAAATAGTGACCCCTGGACTAATACTAGGGACCCAAGATGGGTTTAAAGTTAAATGTAGAAGTACCGGTATATATGGAAAATGTTTAAAAATCTTCTTTTCGAGAACTACAATGCATCAATTTGTCAGATAACTACGTAAGCACCCTCAAATAGTGTAGATTCGAAATTATAAAAGCCGTGACCTCAATCTAATACTGGGGCCCCAAGAGGTGTTCAAAGTTTAGCATAGAAATATAGAGGGAAAATGTTGAAAAATCTTTTTCTAGGGAACTATAATGCTTCAGCTTGTGAGATAACTATGCAAGCATCCTTAAATAATGTAGATTCCAAATAATTAAAACTTTAGCACTGGACTAATACTGTGGCCCCAAAAGGGGTTCAAAGTTTAACATAGAAAGATATATTGAAAATGTTTTTAAAAAGTTCTTCTCGAGAACTATAATGCTACAGTTTGTGAGATTACTATGCAAGGATCCTCAAATTGTGTAAACTCTAATGTAGTGGAACCAAGAGTTATCTTTCTTAATGTTCTGTACAGTCTGAGAGTTATTCCTCTTGAAGTGGAACTCTTCTACGTTCAGTTTTTCAGGTTGTGTACGTGCGGTCCCACCGCAGTGCTACACATTTTCATTCCTATGTTACTATTTATGTTGTTCAAGCCAACCATAAACCTCGGACCATTACTGGGTCCCCAGAAAGGGGGTCAATGTTTAAAATAGAAAAAGCATATGCTACGAAATGTAATGTTACAAGGAACTGCTGTTCAGGTGAGCGATGTGGCCCATGGGCCTCTTGTTTCTATTCCTATGAAATGTAAGTAAGAGTCGCGAGAGATAAACCAGCAAAGCTAGCCGAACCCACAAGGATTATGGGACAGACTGAGAGAATATGGAAAAACTTGGCTAAGTATGGAATTCAAAACCTGCTGTCTTCAATTCTCTCTGGATATTTGAATGTGTAAATGTTGTCTTCCAAATTTTAGTATTTAACTTTCAACAATAAAAAAAAAACCCCAAAAACCACAAGTAGCGCAAGAAAAGTTTTGAAAAACATATTAAGCAACTCACGCATAAAGGAAACTTTGTATTCTGCTCCAAAGACAACGATAACATGGTCGCCGGGGCGGTTAACATTCTCACAATACCCTGAAAGACAAAAGATAAAAGCATGAACACCAATGCAATGGGTTATTGATTGATTGCATTAATGCTTCAAATAAAATGGATGTCTTCACTTGTGAAATATTTTCTGCAAACATTAATTGGATACAGTAGAATGAACATGTACACTGTCAGTGAAGTAGAATGAATAAGCTTGTTTCTAATTGACTCTTCCTTTATATAACTAGAGTCCATTTGTTGTCTCCCCCCACCTCTTCCCACATTAACTAGACGGACATTAATTGAAAATCGGTGTTGATTAAAAATAAGAAATAGAGTGTTCATTATATTCTCTTTTATGCGACCACCTCAAAAACACCAAAAATTCAAAGAAAAATTTGGAAAATGTAAACAAAAAAAAAAGGTAGTTAAGGTACTGTACAATGTATTTCAACTAGAAACACTTAAAAATAATTGTTTGGAGCCACATCAAAGTAGTAATCTGAACATATTCCAAATACGCAGAAAGCCAATTTAACATTCTAATATTATCTACGAACAATGACGAATAACAAACTCTGTCAAATCCTCAACAATTATTGGACTTTTAAATGTATTGATTCTTTAAAAACTTCAGTCTAGCTCTTGGACAGAAAGACACTAGCATTAGCAGGTTGTACGTTCATATATAAACATCTAACTGCAATCAAAGTACAGTCCCTCAGGCCTGAAACATTCTACTTTCCCATTTTTCCTTGTGTTCACTGTGCCCTCAATTGTGCTCTGCTCCGATCACGCTCCCCGTTCACAAAGCACTCACCATGCGTTTACCTTGCACTCACCGTTTGTTCAGCGTTGACTTATTGTTCAGTCAGATAATATTATATTTAAGCAAATAATAATAGATAAATGTAGTTCATATGTTATTTTTTTCTGATTACTGACGAAACACAATATAAGAATAACTCTTGAAGCAATCTGCATAAATCGTTTCTCTTGCGTTCATATATTGTTCACCATGCGTTCACCGTTCACTCTGCGCTCGCGTTTTCGCTCTTCGTTGGCTCAACTTTTACCGTTCATAAGTGCTCACCAAATTCTGTTCACTCAGAGTGAGCTCACCGTTCAAGTGGGAAAGTAGAAAGTTTCTGGGACTGTACCATGAAAACACCTCAAAGCACAAAATTCTATTTCATAACATCCTATTTATCATAAATTTCTGTCTGACTGCTAATTGCTGGCTATAACTTTGATGAATATAATACCCGGTAGTTCAAAACTAATGGCTGTCTGTGTATAATGTTTGTCTATAAAAATATGTTTGACGAAGAACAGGAAAGGACTTTAAATTCAAGTTTGAAAATTTCTCAACAGGATTTGGCAGCAGCCAGAGTTGATGATTTTGGCTCTCTCAAAATTACGTCAACATGGTAGCCAGAAGAAATAAATACAAAAAAACCCAAAAAACTAAAGAACCCTTGTATACAATTCTCTGCAGTTTACATAATGATACGCCTTAATATTTGAAGAACGATATTAATTACAAACATTTAAACAGGTTTTGACTGGTGCACATCTGCAGCGCAGTGGTGTAAATGCATGCAATATTAGGTTCTGCTGCAATGGATGAATTTCATTAAAATTCTAAGAAAACCATTTTTTTGTCTCTGTACTGGTGTCTTATTTTCAAATGTTCTTAATAATGACTCAATAAGATTATGAAATTGAAATACATCCCTTCCCCCTTTTTTTTTCTTTTCACTCAGAAACAACTCTGTTGATGGATTACACTTCATAGTCAACAAACATAACAATGTCTGAAATCAATGGGAAAAAAATAATGATGTGCATGAATTCTCTGTGACTTAATTGGCCAAATTATTCATAATTCAGAACTCTAAAGCATGAATTTAAATCATTTTGTAAATATCTTCTTTTCTTTTCCTTTCTAGAGAGACTCATTATTTAAGAGACGCAATGCATCATGGTATCAAACCCCATTAAAATTCCATCCCTGTAGTGTACCCTCTGTCCAGAGGTATTCACTGAAGAACCCCCCCCCCCCCTCCCCATCCCAACCTGACCCAACCAATACAAGTCAAGTTATACTTTACCATGTACTTGAAGCATAAAGAACAGAAATTAGAATACTAATGAATGTTAAAACACCTCCTAGAGGTCGTGCTACATCGGTGCAATTATTTAGATGTGTCTGCCTTCGGGGCTCTGACAAAGTGAAAGTCAAGAAGGACATTCCGAGTGACAGTGATTTACAACGTCGCTACGACACTCTACGTTGCTCCATAAAATGTCGATTCAACTTTTTTTTTTCTTTAACAAGATAGTTAGCTCCATTTCCTAGTGAGTTTAAGAAGTGTTTAAAAACGAGGAATTTCTTGGGCGATCTCTTAAAAAATTTCACCATTCATCAATTGAAGAAGACTACGTAAGGCCATTCAATGAACAAAATAAGGCTTTAAAATAAAATAGCATTGTGACCCTTTCACCTTCAAGGTAGGCAGACTTACGAAGCATGCTTTGGAATATATATGTGTCAATGTGTTACAAATCTGGACGTACATTAAATTCACCCCGAGGGATATTTATCTAACCTGTTCCTTCACCAAGGGAGCATGAATTACAGATACACACACTCTGGTATGGTCCTGACCAGTAGAAAGTTCTGCCCTATGAAATATTATCCATAAAAATAACACAGATTCGCCATTGTTTGTGTTAAAAATTTGTACTGAATTTTATGGCCATCAAGCTACAATGTAGGTACATGTAGGTCAACTTAAGGTTACACAACTGTCTGAGTGTATATACTTCCATGTACCTGAATTTCATCAAGTTCCTTTTCCAGAAAATAAACTGTCTACATTATTACAAAACAACAACACAACAATGATTAATAATGAAGAGAAATTTCAGAATCAATATGTACAGTTACATTTTGTCTGTGTATTGGCTTATATAATACAGCTACTGTCTACTGTCTTCACCAGTAATAAATCTTAATAAACTTAGGCAAAGAGGATGGCAGACATGCCAGACAAGGTTTAAGTATCCTATTAATAGATCCTGAAGTGAAAGTATCCAAACTATGTACGGTACACCCTCAAACACAAACACTGTTAGTCTACTACAATTACTGGGTTTATATACGGCCAATTATAGATTTGTTTACTGATCATATAGTAGCAAAAGGAGACCTGTGTAACATAACAGCACAAAAGAGATTGAAAGTATTGATTTCCTACGCTTGATATGTACTACCCGGTAATCAAAAGCTTAACCTGCTGCTAAGAAAACTATGTTTGATGATCCTTAATTTAGACATGTATGGTAGTCAAAACATACACACATGTATTTATGTGGCTCCATATATATGTACTTTTGGACGTGAATGTACTACCTCTTTTATGGAAGTAAAAAAATATTTCTGTCATTATAATGCACAGAGAGAGAGAGAGAGAGAGAGAGAGAGAGAGAGAGAGAGAGAGAGAGAGAGAGAGAGAGAGAGAGAGAGAGAGAGAGAGGAAAGCCCCTGTGAGTAGATGAATTACAGGTATATGCTTAGCTTAGCGACATCTGCTTCATCCTCTCTCTCTCTCTTTTGACAACTTTGTTACCAAATTTATATCAAGGCATTATAGAAGTAAAGGAAAGAGAAATTAATTATCCACCATTTATATATATATACTTACATGAACAACATTGTATGCAGGCTACTGCTAGCTGAAGCCAGAACAATGTCAATGAACAAAACTCATAGAGACATTCAGGTCAACAACCAGAAGATAGACAGAAGATAGACAGGTGACACGATTATGGACACAATTAATCTAAATTGATTTAGGATGGGGTGGGTAAGGGACGTTTGTTAGGGAGGGGTTGGGATTAAGTGTGGGGGGGGGGGGGGGCATTTACATGTATTTGTCTGTTATCAATTATGTTTATTTTAGTTTGTATTCTAAAAGTGCATCCTTTTTTTTCATCATATGAGACGTCCTAGCTAATTGTGCTTTTAATGTTTACTGACCACAATTTAAAACCCCCTTTAATACAGAGATAATCTCAGTGTAAATAAAGGTAACAAAATGAATCAAATCTAAATCGGTCTGATGTGAATTGTTGGGCAAACTATGCAGAGTTGGCTATTGATCAAAAATCTCTCAAGGGGGTCAGCGACCTTACTTGACCCAGAGGGATCGATATCTGAGACAGTGTTCATACCACCCTATCTTTACCTGATTTAGTCACAGGTGAATTCTTTTACTAATTAAAATTCAGAATAACGATTGAATCATTTAGTGTTGTTATCTTACAAAGTATCTCTCTCAAAAATTTGTCTCTTTACAATGGTAGCGATAAAGTACACTCAAATTGAAAACTTTAAAACATTAAGTTTCATATTACATGTATTAATACTTAAAATAATGGTAAAAATGGACTAATGGGCTGCTGACAGTCACATGGTGTTACAATACACGCAACTTAACTTGCCTACACTCTCACAGTTTCCTTTCTGACCTGAGGGGATCTCTTCTACTACAACGACTCTTTGATCTTTATATAGTCTTGGCATTCTACAGGTAAATATCCAAGACCTATATAAACCCCGCTAGACATGGATACACAGGTATCAGACTGGACAGGGATTAACACCTGTGTGTTTATATGGATTACACTGATAACACTTACTGGTCAATAGGGGGCACTGTACTTGTACCTTGTACATGTATACATGCACACACTGTGTATTGTGCTAACAGGTCAAAGGAAAGGGGGGTGGGGGGGGGGTCAAACACACATCGTGTTAAGTGGTCAGTAAGTGTGTGTGTGTGTGGGGGGGGGGGGGGGGGGGGGGCAGATACACAGCGTGTGTACTGGTCAGTGGGAAAGGGGTCAGATTTACGCATTGTGATTGATTCTCCTGAACAGTGAGCACTGGGGTGTTAGCACTTTCCCCATGTCCCCACACATGTATTCTACACAGCTTGGTGGATTAAGATTGATACACAGATAATTACTGCCAATTTTCACAGATGATCAATCATTTGCCAGACTGTCCTGAGCCAGATGTAGATCATCTATGTGATTGTTGTTGTCTGTACATATGTAACAGCTGCCTTACTTATATACATTTAATACTGATTCATTTACATTCTTTGACCCCCCCCCCCCTTCAGTAATCCCTATTACCACCCTCCCCTCCCCCCTAATTATTTTCATGTTTATTGTTTCTCAAGACAATTCATTAGACGAATTAACATGTTGAGAGAGAGAGAGAGAGGAGAGAGAAAGAGAGAGAGAGAGAGATCATCTTAGACAGATACTTGTTTACTTTACAAGACCCACACTAAGCAATGACGCTGTCAAAGTTATGTTACCCTAACTGACCCAATTTCATTATCTGGGTCAAATACCGATGGGTCAACAACACTGAAAAAAAGGTTGGGCGATGACATATTTAATGTACGACGATAGTCGAAGCAGTCCCGTAGATATCTAGTCCCGGGTTACCTGCCTGAAACGCGTGAATTTTCTCCTGGTACGGCGCTATATATTATGGTTATCCAAGCCTCAAACATTTCATGTGTAAACAAACTTTTTTTTAAAAACACCCACGTTTCGTAAAAAGGTCGATCGATGAAATTTGAGAGGTAAAAAAAAAGCCCTAGAATGTTCTATTCTGTTGAAGCGCAACGCCTCCAAAAAGACCCCTGAAGGTCAAATTGACACACCTACGGAACTCGAGACTTCATCACTTCAGATAAAAGAAAGGTTAGGTTAAAATCAAAATCAGGACTAATAGATATTATTACAAGAGCTTTTTTTCTTTAGACTATACAAAACCCATTCAACCGTGGTGTATTTATTGGGAAACCCGAACGAAATACAACCCGGCGTGTATCTAACGCCATTTAACTGACAGAAACATTTCATCCATGTTGTTGCTCAAAATAAATGGGCGGATAAAACCCCACATAAATGTATAATATACAGAAAGACTTACAGTTAAAGGCTTTATCGGCCTGGTCGCTCCCATCGACTGCTACTACAACAACTCTTTCTGCCATTTCTGTTCGATGTGTAAGTCAAAATGCTCCCAAACTGAATGAACTTTACGGTCAGGACTCAACACTAGGGCAGGTAAGAAGCGACTTATAAGCTGAAACCAAACACGTGCGCAGTTTCCGGATTATATATTTGGCGTCGCATTCCAGAACAAAATCAAAGGTTACCGCTGGTGACTAGTATATTTATTAGTTGATGCCAGCAACCCCATTTAATGAAATGAATTGAATAAAACTATGAAAGTATAATTTGGTTTAAAATACATTTTGAGGATTCCTTCACTTGGTTAGGCCTATTCGTCAGTTTACATGTATCAAATATTTATTACATCATAACTATATCTACCTTTTATCTCTTTCTGAAAAATTGACGTCGATATTTAGATTTTTTTAAATTGCATATGTAGATGTATAAATTCCACGTTAACAAAACGGAACGTTTGAAATACACCGTCTCTGGCACTGTGCATTGTTAAATTATCCTGACCTTTTGGTTGAGGCCGGGTATTCTATTTTGAGAACTGGACAAACATGAATTAGAAATAAATGATTTATCTATCTATGTATATATATAGAAGGATATACCTCTCCACTTCTGAAAAAGGAATAGGTTAAATTGAGAATGGGCAGCACCCAAATGTAAATGGCAACAATTATCTACATGCAATTTTCAGTACGATTTTTCCACACTAACTTAAAAAATGGAGGTACAAGTTTTTAAAAAAATCAAAGTGATGTTGAACTTAATGAATCAGTTGGTGTCCAGCCTCTTAATTTGCTCTCTCTCTCTCTCTCTCTCTCTCTCTCTCTCTCTCTCTCTCTCTCTCTCTCTCTCTCTCTCTCTCTCTCTCTCTCCACCCCTAAACATTATGAGATTTCCTTTTGACACAATAGATTTTGATGCAAAATGCAAAATATTATAGCAACAGATGTCCAATGTCAATTGTCAATTTATTGAATCAAACTCTTGCATGTTGATTCAGCAGTTAGCACGATAACGAGCAGAGCAATAAAAAGAACACGTTTTGCAAAGAATCTGTTCATCTGTTATTTTATCAATAATAAAGGTAATGCAATTCGTTGTTGAGAGGGTGAGTGCCTCTTTGCAAAAATAGAAAAGAAAGAAAAAAACCTTATAGTGCATAGAATTCATTAATGTGAGCAATTATATATAAAGGCGTATAGCTAGCGACATAATGGAAAAGTATTTTGCAGGGTTCTCATATCATTTGAAGTGTTGCACATTGCTCAAAATTATTTACTAAATCATTTATTCAAAAAGAATTTTTTTTTAACTTTTTAAAATAACTTTTAATGCAGGATGCGGATTGAAAAACAAGGTCAAGTAATTGAAATAATCACGTTTACAGAAAGTAACTTAATAATAAATGATTTATTAAGGTCATCCCAGTGTTAAAAATTAGTAGGCCTATCATAAATCTAATATGCAAACACGAATTATATATTTCAATCAAAAGTTAAAAGCAGTTTTGATAGGCAAAATATTTTCAACTAATTGGATATTAAGAATCGGGGATGGGGGGATGGGATGAACCTTTTATCAGTTCACGGAAGGGTCAGTTAAAGGTCACTAGAGTATATTCCACTGATTATTACGTAATACAGCGGTAGCGTTCTTTGTGTACTGGCCATTCTCTGTCAATGAGTTGACAATGTATATATATAACCGGAGGGCCCATTTTAACATGTTTATAAATAACAACAGCCCATCTAGCTGATACACAGCACTAGTAGTGAGTGTATTAATGGTTTCATCTAGAACCATTTTAACAAGGCCTTGGACTTTTGGTAGGACATAACTAGAACCATTTTAATAAGACCTTGGACTTTCAGTAGGGTGTTACGATCTATTTCTTGCGTCAAAACAAGTTAAAATCACGCTGGTTTCAAGCGAAATGTACACCGATTGCGTAGTCTTCGCTCAAAATCCAGACAAATCCTGTTAATTTCAAAGAGCCATAGCTGAGTGGCCTACAATAAAATAGACAGGCCTACGACACATTGCCGCTTGACACAAGTACCCAAAGTCCAAGCTCTTGTTAAAATGGTTCTATCTATTTCTTTTGTCAAAACAAGTTAAAATTGACGCTGGCTTCAAGCGAAATATACACCAATTGTGTAGTCTTAGCTCAAAAGCCAGACAAATCTTGTTGATTTCAAAGAGCCAAGGCTGAATGGCCAGCAATGAAATAGACAGGCCTACATCACGTGATTGCTGTTTAACACAACTACCCAAAGTCCAAGCTCATGTTAAAATGGTTCTAATTAAGGACTCTGTCATATACATGCAACATATCAACTATATGCTATAGTTAGTTTTGCTTGGACGTGGTGTATATGGACACCCCCCGCCCCTTACCATATATGCTTACATATATTATATACATGTACATGCATCATGTTTGAAGTGTACGTGTACATAAACCTATGAATCTTTTTTTCTTTTCTGTTTCTTTCTTTTTTTTTGGGGGGGGGGGTGGGGGTGGGTGGGGTTAGATTGCGTTAAATCCTTTATGGAAGGAGAAAAATCCGCGTGACAAACATTTCGATAATGTTCCGTACTATAATATCTACATGTACATACATAGAACATGTACATTTTTTTCTGACGTTAATTGAATTTTAAAGAATCAACTCTACCAATAGTCTGCGATAATAGGAAAAAAATTGCACATTTATCAACCAACACTCATATGTACATGTAATTACTGCTATGACGTCAAGTATTATGGGGGAGGGGTGCATGGGGGTGGTAAGGTGGTGAAACGCTAGCTAAGAGGGTAAAGTATCATTCTTGCCCTTGTCAGCAAAAACAATTGCCAAATTCTGAATTCAGTTTTCGGAGTTTTCTGCGGAGGTTGGGGTGGGTGATACAGGGAGGGGTGGGGTGGGGGGGGGGGGGTTATTCGATAAAGAAGTAAATGTGACGTTTGGCATAAATAAATCAAACCATTGTGTTAAAGAGGACACAGCAATGACGCGTACATCGTTCAATCACCACCCTCTCTCTTACTCCTCACCCAAGATTGATAATTGTTTTACTATTAAAAAAAATGTTTGGTTTTTTTAAGGGTAAAAAATAAGCTATGTACACAATGCGGTCGTGTGACATATGTACCGGTAACTCAACCTCTAATTTATCAACGTAGAGCGAAAAATGAACTCACGGGGAAGAAGTTAATTTATTGAAGAATGCCGTCTTATGAGGAATTAAAATTTTATACAGTACACAGAGGTACGTTATATGTGTACATTCAGATTTACTTATCTTCTTATCGGGACACTGCGCAGTATCCATATGAAAAGACAAGATTGTGAGTGACCCTTGCCACGATGATATATTAGCTTTAGCTGTATAATGAGTTCAGATAACTGAATTACCGTACGTAAAATAAATTGTGTGGGGTTTTTTTGTACGTTTAATTATTGATGTCATTAGCATCGAGAAAAGATAAAGAGTGTAAGGGCTTTTCAAAATATAAATTTATTAATAATCCCTCCATTTGAACTTGACGAGAGAGAGAGAGAGAGAGAGAGAGAGAGAGAGAGAGAGAGAGAGATCTGTACTACAAGCTTTCCGGACTGTTAGCGAGAGGGAAGCTTGTGGTCATTCATAGACTTAGTACATACATGTACTGTATATATTTAGTTCAAATACTAGTATTTATCTGAATTCGGCGATGACTGTTTGATATTTCCAAAGCTTATAGAACTCGTTATCGGCTACAGCAGATACGTAAAGTATTGTTTTACAAAGGTTAGGTAAAGTGGGTGACTTAGATCTACCCTTTCAATAGTCTAACCAAAATATTTCAAGAACAATCGTTCTGTTAGCAATGCTTAAAGAACATTGAATAGTTTGTGTCATCCTCTGTTATACTGTTTAGTATTCCTTAAACAAAATTTATGTTTTAATAATTTTTTAAGATTCAATAAATATTTTGTTATCAGAGAACAAAGAAGAATAAATATAACATTATATCATAAAAGGTTCAAATTTATCTTATAAACACATAAATCAACAAAATCATTGCAAATTAAGTATACAAAAGCTACTGAAGATATACAAATAGGCGAGTTATATACACGAAATACATCAATTTAATTTAATTGGTCTAAAACGCCAGTGAAAGTCTTACGAGTACGTAAAATAATTGACGTAATATCAAATATTCAATTTCGTTTGATTAAGATGACTCTCGGTGGTTTCTGCTATCTAGTCTTGCTGGCCGGGGGTGTGATGCTTCTTCACAAACTCTTTGTTCCCAAATCTGTAGTGCTTAGACATATCTGGGGCGTATTTACTGGCGGGCGGTTTTCTACCGTATTCCTCCGCCAGTAACCGGGTGTAGTGTGAAGCGTTCCCGCAACAAAGTCCGATGTATTGGACACCTATCTCTTTGGCCTGCGCCGCGAATTCGGCAATTTGGGTCCTGCTACAGAAAAAGCGTGGGAGATCAACAGGAAAAGCTGGCATACCTGAAAAGGGAATGGAATAACACACTAATTAATTCGTACCAATGTAAATATTCAAACGCACTTAATTATAAGATTATCCAAATACTTCTGTCTATTTTCAAACTAATATTGCAATTTGAGGTCATCATGGAGGATCTACCTGTGTCCGGATCCGTCAACACCTCCATGGTTGGTTCTTCAGATGTCGTTCGAAAAGGAACCGGAAGTGCTGCTATAGGTCCCTGCAAAGAATGATGTTCACAATAAACAAGTTTAGCTTTTAAAAAAAAGCTTACCGTCTTTAGAGCAAACTCTTAACAGCAATAAGATATCAAAGACAATTTAATTATTTTTTATATACATGTCGACTTTTTCTCCATGCAATAGCGTGCCGAACTTTTTAAAAAAAAAATATGTGCCTTTTAAGCGTGCGTGCTTAAAATTGAAAATTATTTACAGCGTGTTATTTATTTGAAATCGACTGTAGTAGGTAAAAAGAGATCTTAGGAAGGGTGGTATCTCTGTAGTAAAATTAAAGTTAATACAACTGCATCCAGTATCATTCATTTTTACTGATATTAGTTTCATCGTATCTAATATACAAAGCTGTTTACTGATATTAGCCATACCGTATCAAATTTCATTGGTATTTGTATAATCAAAACAAAAAGAAAAGAACAAATTATTTCAATTGATGTTACAGAATATTGCTTTCAACTAGTTAACAGAAAAATGAAAGCCTGAATTTCACAAAGAGCCATTTTTATTGTTCTTTCGTTTTCTCACTTTTTAAGATTTGAAATCTACGAAAGTTGTTAAGTCGTACGTAAAATCGATCATCTGAAAATTATCTCCCTTGTGCCGAACAGTATATCAACCAATGAAATAAATGTAAATTTTCACATCATGTATTTTCTACTAATCACAAAGGAGAGGAAGTGCACAGCCCGGAGACTGTAAATTATTTCAACTCTTTATACCGTCTTCCAAGGAAGACGGTAAAAAAAAAATGAAAGAATGTACATTAAAATTTAAATTTGTTTTTTCCTTTTATTCATTTATAATATCCCAAGCACATAAGTATTATGCAATTTCATAACATTTTGGATGTTTCAAACTGTTAATTGATTCTCAGTACTTTGAACAATGCATACCGGTAAGCTAATCAAAGCATCATGCAATTCCTTAAATTTTCTTTTCAAACCTTATAACATAATATTCAAATGTTAAAATTAAAGTTAATAAATCGATATTCATGTAATAATAATAAAATAGAAATTGACGAAAAATACCAATATGGTACAGATATATAGTATATGTAATATATGCTCACTTTGCAAACTTTCTTTATTTCTTTCAGTAGAGGAAGCATTGTGCTGGGTCCTCTACAACAGTTCAACCCCACCACATCCGCCCCCGCCTCCTCCAAACGCTTACAGGCCTCCGGAAACGTCAAACCGTCTTTGGTTTTATCTTCTACGTGTGGTGCAATTGTCACGACTGCAGGCACTGTAATGTTAGTTAAACAAACGTATTTTATTTTAGGAAAACTGTTTAAAGATTGAACACATTTACATCATTTCACAATTGTTTTGTGTCTTAGATCACTGCATGTTCAAAATATTTGTGTATCTCTAGCTCTTGGTCCTATACCGTATATCCGGTAATTTTCGCAGTGTTCTAATTTTCACTTTTTTTCCCGATCCCTATTATAAATCGCAAAATATTCAATACGCATCAATTAAATCCGGTAAAGTTTGGTATAAGAAATTAACTTGTGAACTCGCAAAAAAAAAATGACTGACGGAAATAGAATTATGTACACATTTTCTCCTGTTTCGCAAATTTTGTGACACGCCAAACAAATTGGATATAATTATATTTTTTTTCACTTGGCTGTATATGAGTTACGGTCGACCCCTTTGGAGATGTACAAACAAACAAGATGAGTCTGCATGTGAAACAATATGAGCTAGACGATGACAAAGCGTATTGTTATACTTTCATGTTAAATACTGAAATCTGATTGGTTAAGACGCAGTTAATAATATTTTCTATTACCCTCAGCGTTAGCAACGCACTTAGCAACGGGTAACATTAAAAAATGTTACATGCGCGAAAATTATGCGCCTACGGTTCGCTGTAGAATTCACGTTATTCCTATTTAAAAGCAGTAAAATTTTCTTAAAAATTAAGACATTCAGTATAACAAAATAAATAGTGCCTGTTTGGGAGGATAACAGTTGAAATTGACACCCCTCGAAAACCATTGTCAACCTCCGCTTCGCGTCGCTTAACAATGGTTTTCTCGGGGTGTCAATTTCAACTGTTACCCTCCCAAACAGGCACTATTTATATAATGACAGCAAGTCTAACCTTTGATTTTTTTTTATCAATCACCTTCGCGAACGAACAGATGAAGAAGACAGAGACACAAGAAGAGAGACAGACAAAACATAGTTACCATAGTTACGCTAATTCCCATCCCTTCGATACAATGTATCAAAGAACAAACAAAGGATAACAACAACAACTACTGCAATGAATCATCCTCCAACAACTTCAAATTAAGGTTTTCGATCAAGTCGTAGTAGCTCTTAATAAAGGAATACACAAACGCTTTTGTACCCAGGATAATTAAAAGGTTTACTTATTATGAAAGGAGCATCATTGTCTAGTAATTAATTAACGAGCGACTTACGGCCGTTTCCGAACTGTTGGATGCACTCCAGTGCTAGTTTTGCCTCCCCAAACTCCTCGAAGCGTTCTGCGATGATGTAGTCCGCCCCACTCTGAACAGCCCACTCAATTTGCTCCTACAATTATAAGGTAAAACTTTGCCAATCTTAAAAATATAACTTAATGTTTAAAGGGACTTGGACACGATTTGACTTAAAATTTTCTAATTTCATTTTTCCATTTTCTATGTTTATACTGATAAATATAGAAGTTTATAATGCTATATCAAAATTTAAAAGTCAAATATCAAGTAACAAGCAAGATACAGAGTTCATAATTCTTTGTTTTGTAAACAAACCTCGAATATTGTCATTTTTTACACATGTAATGTATTGGAGTAAGTTTCAATCAAATGTATCTTTCTTTTGTTGATAATAGTACTAATGAAGATATTGAATTAGTTTAAATTGTTTTTTACATGTCATTTTGTCTAAGAAATAGTAATTCTCTATATTACACTTTTTGTAAACAACTATAAGACTCGAGCTTTGTTTACATTACCATCAATTCTTACCTCTGTATCTCGCTTGTAACTTGACTTTAACATTCAATATTTTGGTCAATCATTTAAAATGCACCAGTAAACCATTTTATACATAAAAAATAAAAATAGAATTTTTGATCTCAAATTGTGTCCAAGTCCCTTTAAAAACAGATACCGGTATCTCACTCACCCGTATCAACGTTAATTTTAAAAGGAATGTATGCAGTGAAAGTCATTTTAAAAGGTTCCAAACAATTTGTCTTATTAGTTCTGCCGGAATTTAGAACAAGAGGCCCATGGGCCATATCGCTCACCTGAGGAACAATAGGTATGATAAAATCAGCTTAATGGAGTCATAATACAAACAATCTGGACAATGTACAATAATACATGTAGATCCTGTATGAATAAAATCCATTTTCCCCCTGGATAATCTTATGTTTATCATCATTAGTCCCTTTCCTAACAGGATGATTTTATAGTCATATCACATGTTGAGTATTGCAGTTCTCAAAAAGATCCTTAACAATTGTTTATATATGGGATATAAAGCTACATCAAACTCTGAACATTCTTGTGAGGCCGAAGAATTGTCCTGGAGACAAAGTCTTAACAATTATAAAGAATCATCTGGCTGATTAGTTTCTGAGAAGAAGATTTTTAAAGATTTACTCTATATATTCCTATGTAAAACTTCGACCCCCATTGTGGCCCCACCCTACCCCCGGGGGTCATGAATTTCACGACTTTGAATCTACATTACCTGAGGATGCTTTCACACAAGTTTCAGCTTTCCTGGCTTTATGGTTCTTGAGAAGAAGATTTTTGAAAATTTCCCGAAATTTTTCATTAATTTCTAATTATCTCCCCTTGAAAAAGGGTGTGGCCTTTATAATTTTCACAACTTTGAATGCCCTTTGCCTAAGGATGATTTGTGCTAAGTTTGGTTAAAATTGGCCCAGTAGTTCTTGAGAAGATGTTGAAAATGTGAAAAGTTTACGGACAGACGGATGGGCAGACGGACGACAGACAAAATGTGATCACAATAGCTCACTTGAGCTTTCAGCTCAGGTGAGCTAAAAAACCTTTTCTTAATTTTTAAGGTGTATCGTCTCAAGACTACTAGCTGCGATGGTTTCTAAACGTGTAAAATGAAAAAAAAATTTAACCAGAAAGGCTTTCAATTCACTATGGAGATGCAACTCTTCTTTAATCACAGTTGATTCCTTCAACCTAGTGGTCACTTCACCGTAAGTTTGATTGGTTTCTGACTTAAATTGATATTATTACAATAAACACTGAAAATGAAAATCAAATGGAAGAAATATTGCCATTGTGCCAATGACGGGTAAAATTAAACCCACCTACAATGTCACAGGGACACAATTTTTTTTTTTTTTTTTTTTTTATATATATATTCTTTATATACTTCTATGGTAGAATTGATCATTCCAATGAAATACCCTATAAGGTAACTTTATATCTTTTTTTATTATCTTTTTAACCATAAAATGAAAAAAGAGTAAATAATTCAATGATAAAATAAGAAGTCTGAACGAATATGACGATAAGTAATGAATAATTAGCGCTCGATATCCGTATTTCATCGTATCACTGTCAATGTGCTAACCATTATGATTTTTTTTTCAAGTCGCTGACTTACACGGAATATTTCCCGGACTTACACGGAATATTTCCCGGACTTCCTCCACGGAGCTGGGATCGTCTCCGTGGTATATCGTAGTGTTACAGATGTCCCCCGCCATCAGTGTTCCGGTCTTGACCGCCACTTCTTTGGCCATTTTTAGAGCGCGTAAATTCAGCTCCATTAAATCATCCTCACGACCGATGACCTTCAGTTTTGCCCGGTGTCCGTAATACTGTAAACGAAAATATAAATCGTTTTAGACTATCCTTACCACGCAAAACAGTGTCATGCACTTACTGTTCTTTGTCAAAGCGTGATTAATAGTTGCTGAAGCTACAATACAAATACGTTTTATATTGGGATGCAATTTTTAATGTGTATGTTTTAATTAATCAAAATAATACTGACAATTTCAAATACCAAATTTATTTGTAAATTAAAAAAAAAAACCCAAATCATCTGTGTTGTGTCGCATAATTGATACCGCTATGATCTTCTTACGATCTGTAGAACTATCAGCGCAGGAACCTAACGCTGTATTACATGTAATGTTACGTACATTGTAGTGAATGTTATTTATACACCATAAAATCTCATTCTTACTGTGAAAGCTACGACAACGTCACTTCCGGCATGTACAAATTCTTCATGAAGAGCCTTGACAACTTCCGGATGTTCCAACACTACTTCCGGGATGAAAGCGCCGGCTTGTAGATGGCCTCTTCTCTCCAACTCCAGAAGATATCCTTCCGCAACAACCATGTTACCCCCATTCTTCAGCCGGTCTCTTAACCCTGTTATACAGGAATCAACGCATGCACACAATACCAAATCATAGACTCTCGATCTTTAACTAACGAGTCGGATACTATCACATAAGGTTCAAAATTAAACATGTATACATTAGGGCTAATCATTCAATTCTGGTTTATTGATCAAATTTTCGTTATTTTTAAATACTAGTACAGAGTTCCATAAACCAGTAAACAATTCGATTTACATGTATTACTAAGTAATGCGTTTATTTGGTTTGAAAAAAAAATGCAAATGCCGAATGAGGGTAGTAAAGTACACGTGTACTGAATATACCAAAAAAAAAATAAGTATTCATACAGTATGAACTAAATACACTGGTTGAGTTTCTATATTTGTGCATGATGTCTTAAAGTGGGGAGAGGCACTACATTTATAGTTGTTTCCCCTAACAAATACTAGTTTTTTCCTGCATCCATAAAATAATACCTTAAAATTTTAGATATATATGATTTTACTAGCCATTAACTAATATTATTTGGTAAAGAAAGAAGCCTCATATTTTAACTTTAAAATCTTATTACTGCTATATATTTACACAGAGGTTTTATATAGGAGATTATACATGATCTAAAATTGGCCACGACAATCTTTAGCCCTCTTAAGATTATCCCCAATGATGATTACAGATACAATGTACGTCGTGAATATCGTCAAAACTCAGATAAACTTTATCTAAAGACACTGGAAAAATCGTACATGTGTGGACGAGAATTTCGAAACAGCTCTAAATTACGTAACGTTCCCTTTAAATGATTTGGATGCTAGGATTACAGATTACATAATTTTGCCGAACTAGAACGTAAAGCTTATGCATGCGTTCACATACGTGTAGTTTGAGCCAAGTCGCAGTTGTCTATTGACCTCATCAAGTTACTGTACAGATAAGAAACAGACGTCGCCTCATTGAAAAATTCTGTTTTCTATCGATCAAAACATTTATATTGTCAGTCAAACACCCGACCTTTTCTCCATA
This sequence comes from Magallana gigas, assembly GCF_963853765.1. Lineage (NCBI taxonomy): Eukaryota > Metazoa > Mollusca > Bivalvia > Ostreida > Ostreidae > Magallana > Magallana gigas. Next base: position 36,560,447 of record NC_088856.1, read on the forward strand.
CAAAACTCTTACGTAAACAATTCAATGACCATCGGTCAAATGCTAATGGCATTGCTCATTAAAATATCCCTTGCGTGGACGACTTAGACCAAAATGTATGCACCAATTTGCAGACGTTAAAAATGCAGGCGTTTATCGCGCGGCGTTCTTTAAATGATTCTATTATACAACTACGTAAAAATTTTACCTTTCACGTCCATTGCGTTGCGTTCCGACGAATTTTCTGCAAACGGTATTATGGGACCCCGATTTTGTCAGTAGTAGTTAACATATTCATGCTTTAAGTACGTGGTTGGTGAAACTTGTACCTCGAAATGATAACTAAATATATACAATCGTTATCTACTATAGGATATTTATAGATGCATGCATTTGTTTATTGTAAATTTATAGTTTTTTTTTTCATTGCTGTGTGCGTCTATATTGATCTTGCGATAAGCTGTTGTAGGCCTACAGGGTTAGCATTTTAAAATGCTAAAGGAAGTCAGCAAGCGGAAAGTTAATCTTAACTCAAACGTGAACACACAATCTATAATTAAAATACGAGTTAAATAGTTTCTAGAGCAATAATAATATGCAAAGTGAATATTTAGTTTGCATGCTTATATTTATGACTGTATGCGCATGTGCGGAGACAAGCTTGTACATATAGCAGTGTACATACGATGTATGACTGACTGCAAACCTACTAATTACTTAAAATTGTAACTTTGAACAGATTGCTCTCTGAATTTCATGGTCCCGTCGCAAACCACTGCCAATACATTTTCTTCAATCTCACTTGTACTAATATGCGGACTCCTGCCCGTGGCAGCAAACGATACCCATGGGCAATCTTTTAAAACGACGATGCGCAGATTGACCGAGAAACTGGCCAGTTTTAGCTAGGGAATAAGGAATCATTCTTTGAGTATTATGAGGTGATAATTTCGGTCGGGGCGTGGTCAAATCAATTAAAGCCCGAAGATCTTTATGATAGATTTGACCACGCTCCCGCGACCGAAATTATCACATCATAATATTAAAAAAATAATTGCTTATTAATTACTCATATTAATATTATTTCCAATTTGAACACTTTAAAACAACATTATCTTAAAACCATTATTTTTAGCCGGGCTCTGCTGAAAGCAGAGTCCTGGCTGTAGGCAGGCAAATCGCCAATATTACTATAAATAGCACAACTTCAAAATAAACAAAAAACCAAACAGCGTCAAAGTAAAAGCTTCCGCTATACTAAATAGTTACACAAAGAGCCACGTTTTGAGGAAAGGTTGTTTCTTTTTTTTTTAATTTCGAGAGAATTGTCTATCTTTTTTAGTTTTCTTATCAATAACTTGTTTTAAAAACAAGACTATGCATTTTGGACACATACAATGCGCATGAATTTCCATGAACTACTTTGCTGCGCGTTGAAGAAATGGGGATTGAATATATAACGCATGTTGCAAAATTAAAGGCAGCAACCGTTGAACTTTTTTCTATTAGACAGACATATTTTTGTTTATAGCCGCTTACAAAATTTGGTCGCTCTCTGCCGACATTAAAAGCATGAGAGAGAGAGAGAGAGAGAGAGAGAGAGAGAGAGAGAGAGAGAGAGAGAGAGATTCCAGTCTTTATCACACAATATGCATAAAGATCCACCAAAAGAGCCCGGCTTGTCAGTACTTCAGTACTTTGATTTAAGGAAGACGCACTTGCTATGCTTTACTATGAGGCGCAGCCAATACCTTTTTTCTGTTATGATATAAAACACACCCATTTTGTGTCACTCATGTTTTATGAAGTTACTGGGTTTTAGGGGTTCAAAACTGATTCGTAATGTTATCACAGACAGTTGAAAATAAGGAATAAGGAATCATTCTTTGAGTATTATTAGGTGATAATTTTGGTCGGGGCGTGATCAAATCCAATAAAGCCCGAAGGGCTTTATGATAGATTTAATCACGCTCCGATCGAAATTATCACCTCATAATATTCAAAGAATGATTCCTTATTACTTATATTTATATAATTTTAAGCCATCGTACGATTTAATATTTAAATGTAAATAAGGTGGCAGGGTATAGTTTTTTTGGTCGAGGAAATGTGAGGCAGATAGTGCTCATATATGAGATTTAATTTTTCAGTGGGTTTTTAAATTTGCTAAAATTGGTTTGCATGCAGGGGACACATGGTCCCGACTCTTGAGAATTTCTAAACATTTCAGAATACAACAAGTACAACTTACATATAGCACTATAAAGAATAGCCTAGGACGGTCTCAAAATTTTCTGAAAAATTGCCCTTTTTTCACATTTTCACGGGTCCAGAACCACGCTCCAGTCCCGAGCAACTGCCATAAACTACCATAGGATTGGTAGCTTAATGTATACCCATGCAAATAATCATCAATTGATGGGGGGGGGGGGGGTCAATCACCTTCTTTTCGAGTGACATTTCGTGTTCTGAACCCACCCTACTTTTCAAGAACAAAACCGAAAGTGAAAATTTTGGCCACAGTTTCGCATTTTCATTCCATATCTGATGAAAAGTGCTACCAGTATTAAAGTGTCATATATCAATGAAATTGACATGAGCTCCTCTACCCACAAAATGAATGCAACAAATATTCTACCAATTTATACCCCTCAAATAACCAGCCAAACCCCAGGTTCTCCCTTTATTTCAAAATTTTGACCGATACTTTCCGTCGAAACTATCCCCTGCCACCTAAGCAAACCCCGCTGGCTTCTCAATTTGGCGTCATTTGTATTATGGGTTAAATGGTACAAAATCGATACGTAGTGTTATCACAGGCAAAGACACTGGAAAATGTAATTATATGTAAATATAACATTTTCGATTTTCTCTAACACGGTCTGTCTTATTCCTTCCCAGAATTCGCAAGCGCAGCCATATTCAGTAGTTGTATCTTGTTTAAGTCCGAAATGTCCTTGTAAAAGATAACTCAGGAATCAAAGTACCCAAATGAAAGGTCCTCGTATCTGACTGCGATAAAATTTTACCCCTGGTTTGATATTTAATTACGCTGCATGCTGTAATGTTTAACACTGGATTTTTGTGTTTTATGCCTTTAAGCGCGGATCAAGAAATTTTGGATTGGAAATTTTTTTTTACTGTTTCTCCCTTCGCCAAGCAAAAAATGTCTCCGTTATGTTAATTGTACCTTCTTTCTGTGACTCTCGTACTCATTCCTTCGAAAAAGATCTGATCAAGAGATGACCGAACTATTAATAATTATATACACAGCAATGTGTCGTTGGTAACCGTCCTTATCCCGTAAGCAAACGTTGATTACGTTGATTTGCTTTCAAGTGCACTCTTAAAATTGAATTGATCAATAACATGTATACATAATGATAGTACATAATTTACTTTTCATTTCAAGTTCACTCAGAATGCTGCATATTATAGTCTTCGTGTATAAAGATTGTTCATGCGCATATTAATTTTCGTTTTAAGGATGTTGGCACCTGAAATAATAGTAATGTCAATCATCCGAAAACCACTTGGATATAAAGATGGGTACCTAAAATGTTCATTTATTTTATTTGTGACCAATGTCACTTGCCATTTTTTGGAAATATAGACCTCAAACAGAAATAATAATTTTCCTGAAATTTTTGCTAAAATTTGACCTGGAAATTGATTATTTGAAGAAATCAAACAAATATTTACAGTTTGAACTATCAATTAGTTATGATTTTGATACAGTATGAAGTTGAACACATGTAGTGACTATAAAAGTAAATCTAAGTCAAAGTTTAAAAATTCTTGCTATACTGGTGGCTTCAAAGGCCAGTACATAATGAACACAACAACAGATGTTACAAAATTCTGGAGTAATCAAATTATAACGCAAATGAAAAAAGTTATTGTAATGTCATCTTTCCAAAACTTTGCATACAAATAGACATACATTTAATGTCTCATTTAAAAGTAAATCAAGGAGGGGTCACATCTCTATTTAAAAGTAAATCAAGGAGGGGTCACATCTCAAAAATTTGAGATATAGCATGAAATAAGCTAATTTTAAGCCAAAATTGGAGTTCATTTTTTCTTAACTTCTACGAAATATAAGCTAAATATGCCAAAATATATCGATAGAAATATCAAAATTTTCTTTAAATATGTGGGTTTTTTTTTTAGAACATCATGAATATATCGTAATACACAAACTATCTAGAAGTTTGGTGTACGCTGAAAATTAAGAAGCTATAGTAAGTCTAGAGTACTCTTAAACTAGTGAGTTATGAAAAGTGTTCACATTTCCTTCTTGGAAACCTTCCACTACAAAATATAGTCCCTTTATAAACTCTGTAAAAATGTATTTAAAAAAAAACAATTTTATTCCATAAAGTTTATTTGGCATTTAAAATATAAATATACCACTAGAATCAATGTGTGATACAGAATTTTCAGACTAGAGGTGACCCAAAATGGCTACCCAAAACCTAAGGAGTGAACCTCTTTAAGAACTTTTTACGTGTTATTTTACGGTATATGATAAAGCCCTTCCCTTTCAGAAAAAGAGAAAATACATAAAGAGAATCCAAATAATTTATTCATCAATAACTCTACATATTCGGGAGAAGTGTTGTAGCATGATATTCCTTCACGTGTGCTTTGTCCCCAAAGATAAAATGTTCCGACATGTTTGGCGAGAATTCGCTGGCTGGTGGTCGTCTGCCATATTCCTCCGCAACCACCCGGATGTAGTGAGACGCGTTTCCGCAGCACAGACCAATGTACTGGACGCCGGCTTCTTTGGCCTCTCGTGCAAATTGTGCTATTTGTGTGCGACTGCAGGCAAAAGCGGGAAGGTCGAAGGGAAATGCTTGTTTTCCTGTTAACAAACCCAACTTGAAATAATCAAACAAAAAAGGATACATTTACGTTTACAATACTCAAGCATTTCCTGAATGGATACTCTCTCTCTCTCTCTCTCTCTCTCTCTCTCTCTCTCTCTCTCTCTCTCTCTCTCTCTCTCTCTCTCTCTCTCTCGTTTAATTCCGTACCTGTCTCAGGGTCCATTAGTGACTGCATGGTGGGTTGGTCGGGCGTAGTCCGGTAAGGTACAGGCAACATGCAGATTGGTCCCTGATGATAGGCAAAAAAAAAATCCCACATATAAATAGCAATTAATATGGCATACATCAAAATATCATTTTGTAATATAGTTTTAGTAAAATAATACATCCGTTACATAGGGGCTAAAGTAACATATTGCAGTTGAAGGGGGATGGCCACGATTTTGGTCAAATTCTATTTTTCTGTTTTTATCATAAATTACAATGCTTAAGAAATTACATCTCTAATGATCAAATGAAATTTGAGAGTCATGCAGCCATTAAGTTATGGGCAAGATACAGAGCTCACAATTCTTTGTTATGTAAACAAGAACACTGTGCCGGATAATTATGCCAATGCCATGGTGGCATTTTTGCATCCGCTTAAGATAAAGTTTCGGAAATATCCATGCATACCAAATGATAGACCATTGTCTAAAGAGTATATAACCACTTTTGTTTTTAGTATGTTTCACCTGACAGGTGAGATATTTACCTCTGAAAATTAATATCCCATCGGAAAATGATAATTCCCATAGGGGAAATGATCCTCCTACAGGAAATATTGACAATCCTATAGGATTTTTTAAGTCCTATAGGAATTATATTTCCTATAGGAGAATTGTATTTCCTGTAGGAATTTGATTCAGACATGTAGTTTTCCTATAGGATATTAAGTTTTCCTATCGGATTTTATCAAATCCTATCGGAATTGAAATTCCTATAGGAAGTTCTTGTATTCCGATAGGAAAAATTACCTACAGGAATATTGTTTTTCCTATGGGAAAAATTATTTTCCTATAGGAATTTATTTTTGAAAGGTAAATATCTCACCTGACAGGTGAGATACAATGATAACAAAGGTGGTTGTTAACTCTTTAAACAATGGTCTATCATATACAGCTTAAGCGGGTGCAAAAATGCCACCTTGGCACTGGCATAATTATCAGGAACGGTGTTCAAGGCTCGTGTCCTGTTTTTGTTTACATGGGTTCAATATACAGGGAAAAGATCTTTTTCAAGCTAATTTGTCTATCTCCTTGTTCATAAGCATAAATAAACAGTTCCTTTTAACACATTCATTTAAGGTCTAAAATTGGACTTTTCACTTCAACATTCAAAATGAAAATCAAAGCTTTTTTTACATAGTAAAGAATTGTAAGCTCTGTAACTCGCTAATTACTCAACGAATGACACTCATATTTAGGTCGCATATTAAAAATGCCTTACTTAAGCATTGTAAGGTTAACATTAAAATCGGAAAAATAAATTTTGACCAAAATCGGGACCATTCCCCTTTTAAATAACATGCACTTTGTTGTGACTGAAATGACTCTTTTGTTATATAGAGAACCAGACCTTAGGTACATCTATACTACTATATTAAAATAATAGATTCGAATTTTTGGTCTTTAATACCGATAAATCGGAAGAATACTGTCTTTTGTTTTATATATTCTAAACGCCATTGGTACTTGAAGATTGCCAATATGTTTTTATTTTTTTTTTCAATTATGTTTCACTAATTAATAATCAACGAAAATTCTTTTAAAAATCCCGGAAATCATCTGGATTTTTTTGATTTTACAATCTTGCGCTTGCGCAATACATTCACGCTAACGGGATCTTTAGTTTATGCTTCCACAATATCATATTTGCATGAATAAACTCAGGAAAGATAATACAAATACGGGTTAATTTTCATTAGAAATTTGCTTTGTATTCTGTATTCTGTTTATATATATATATATATATATATATATATATATATATATATATATATATATATATATATATATATATATATATATATATATATATATATATATATATATATATATATATTAATGATTTCTTATGAGAGAAAGTACATGTATAAAATTACAAATATACATTTCAACTAAGTACATGTACTTACTTTTGTCTTCGTGATTACAAAAGATATTTGATTACATGTAATAAAATTCACATTATATTTCTTAGGAGAGTGAAGATAGAATATGTTTTATCGTAAAAATGAATAATGTCCTACAGACCCAGTTTTACGATAGAATGAGTTCCGTGTATTGTCTCTGTAGGAAAGAAAATACGTGTACGTTGGTGAAAAAGTGTTGAATTCTTCCATTAATTGGATTAAATTTTTAATTAAAAGGTATTTACAGTCTTAAAAAGGTTTATTATGATGAATTTGACTGTTATTTTCAAGGCAACCTCATTGATTTTCTCCAAAATCGTTCCAGAGCGATTCTGCAATTTTCTGCTACATTACGGGTATATGGAAGGCATTCTAACTGTGATGAAGGCCTTTTCCGAGACGCGGTTAGATTATTCAAACTAAGGAAAGTGTAGTGAAATTAATAGCATTATTTTACGCTTAAAACTTTGTTATGTAAATGTCAATAATACGGGGTGTCGATGTATCTATTTTGTAAATGTCCGATATGCAATGTCAACCCGTGCACGCACGGGTCAAAGTCTAGAACTAAGTTTTTTAGGTTGTGGGTTCGATATCACCAAAACTTGAGGTAATATTTTTTCTCTTATTATTTGTTTAAATGTTCAAAACTGAAAGTGGTTATAAATTGTGTTTTTGTAAACTTGTATGATCGTAAAAAAAGATATATGATCAATAGATTTAAATAAAAAAAATTTTAATTTGGAATTGTATTTTACGATAAAACCTATGGACATTTGCGCTACCGTATCCCCATCTTGTTTATAATTATATGGTATTGAAGATCATATTTTGCATACTAGTAAAATGCAAGAATATAATTCAATATCGTAATCTTCATTTTCAAAATGATCAAAATGGATTTAGTCAATAGACTTCAACAGAAATAATACCTTGCAGACTTTTCGGATTTCTTTAATCAGTGGCATCATGGTTTTGGGGCCTCTTCCGCAGTTTAGTCCCACCACGTCTGCTCCGGCTTCCTCCAGTCTCTTACAAGCCTCGGGGAAAGTGAGACCATCCGCCGTGGTGTCGGTGCCATGAGCAATAAAGGAAACCACTGCTGGCACTAAATGCATGAAAATACAAAACGAGTTAAATTTTCCTTCATCAATTAATAATGTAAAAGTTAAATTAACATGTTTTATTGGAACTAATGTACAATGCTTGAAAATATTGATGTGATGTGTTTAAACTTAAGTTAACTTTATATTCAATATACTCATGAACGGAGGGTTTATATAGTATTCTATCAAACTTTATCTTATTACAAAGTTTTGCTTTTTTCAAATACAATTATAGAAAATGAAAATCTCCAAAATCTGAAAAGTTTCTCATTTTGTCATCGTACATCCATTTCCATACAGTTTGATGCACTGCAGGGCCAGTTCTGCCTCCGCGTAGTCACTAAAGGTCTCCGCCACAATATAGTCCGCGCCCGATTCCACAGCCCACTCGATCTGTTCCTGAAGTTGTTCCAAGCAAACATACAAAAACTTTAGTTTACCATGTGTAGTTAAAACAATCTCACAAACCATTCTTTAATTTATAATTATTTGTAAATGTCAATTTTTGCGGTTTAAATGAAAATCTATTTCAAGGGTACTTAAATTGCTGGATAAAAATTGACCCTTTCAGTACAAAGTGTTATTAGAAATAACACTTTCATAAACATTTAATTTGGTGGATCAATATAACTAGCTATAGTATTGTGGTTTCATCAATATTCGTTGAATACCAATTTTCGTGGATTTCGTTGTTAAGTTGATCCACGAAATTTAATGTTAATTGAAGTGCATAGGGTCATTGGCCACGAATTTACGTATCCTTGAAACTGTGATGTTCACTTTATCCACGAAAATTGATACCCTTGAATATTAATGAAACCACAGTATTCAACGAACATAGGAGAAACCACACATGTATTTGTTGCATCATCTATACGTGTATTTGGAGAGACATTTTGAAGTCTTCTAAAGTTAAAATTTAGTTTTGCTAATTTTAACTCAATGGAAACTTATGAAAATTAAATATACGCTAAAACAAAACTCAAGTGACTCGACTGGTCAAAGTTATAATATTTTTCTGCATCTGGCCATGGTATGCAAATGTTTAGGTAAATTGCATTGTCGTAAACTCGAAAGCATGGGTGGAAAAGAAAAGATTCTATGTCCATGAAGTTGCTGACTGCTTACGGTCGAAGAATAGAATTAGTAAAAAAAAAAATTTCAACATAGTAAAGAAAAAGATTGCATTAGATACAGTACCTTGAACATGGCGCGTGCCGCTTCGATTGCCGTGTCGTTCCCCTTTTGAAACACCGTAGTATTGCATATGTTTCCCGCCATCAATGTTCCTGTTTTGACCGCCACTTCTTTGGCCAATTTCAGGGCTTTTAGGTTCAGTTCCTTGACTTGCTGTTCTCTGCCTATCACCTTTAGTTTCTCCCGATGACCGTAATACTTGAATAATTCAAGAAATACATAAAAGCCCTTTATTCCAGTTTAGGAATTCTTTTAGAGTACGTAATTTTTTTTTAAAGTTATTCATTTAAAGAGATGAATTTCATGGTAGTTGATCTTGACTGTAAAACCTTTTTAGAGCTAACTTGGTGTTAGGGCATACATGTATCGTTATTTTGAGGTGCTTTATTGGCAAATGGGTTGTGTGACCTTATGGGAATGGTGTCATAATGAGATAATTTTGAAAAATATGATTTTTTTATCTACCGTAACTTAGAGAAATACATGTAACTACTGTATACTACAGTATACCTAGGAGATCTTGTGGATTTTAAAGAATGAAACCGAGACTATAACTGAGAAAGATATTCCTGCTAGAACTATCCCCACTCACTGTAAATGCAAGGACAACGTCACTTCCTGCATGGACAAACTCTTCGTACAGAGATTGGACGAGTTCCGGGTGATTAAGCACGACCTCCGGTACGAAACACCCAGCGCGTAGGTAGCCTCTTCGCTCAAATTCAAACACATATCCTTCCGCTACAACAATATCCTTCTTATTCCGTAAACGCTCTCGCAATCCTGTTCGGTAAAACTATATTCTTATTAATCAATATACATCTATATTAGGTACACTCTTCTACAGTAGAATTTAAAAATATAAATCATTAATGTTTAACTTTAACGAATGTTGATAAATGATGCAATTCTCTTATAAGCTGGCAGGCCATTTGAAAAACAACGACATCTTTATTTGATAGATATTTATAAAGTTTTACTGTATGCATGTTTACCAATACTAAAATAAGTCCATAGTAGGTTCTGTCAATGCATAATAATTAAGTTATCAGTTTAGCAATATAGCAAGCTATGAGTGGATGTTAATTATAATCTAAATTAGACTACATTGTTATTTAACTGTAATTTCTTACCTTCTGCAGACATAACTTTTTGTTTGAAACTAATAAAGTGTAACGTCTTGAAGCGATGCAACTCAAGGAACTATCATATAAATGGAACGTTACGAAACGTCGTAAGGAGCATTATAAAGGAGAAGGCGATTTTTACGTTTGAACGTTTTTATATCGCTCATGTTCAATCATGATGACCATTCACTGGTACTTGATATTCAGACATTTTTTTTTTAACATGAATCTAGTAAAGTTAAGGTAAATGTATGTAATAATTATTTGATTTTTTTTATGCCCCAAGTTTGTACAAATTCTAGCATGACTAGTAACACGTTCTCATTATGTTACGATTTTATTTTAATTAGAAATGTATGTAGTAGGACTGAAAGATCACTTGTTTAAGAAATCCAAAATACCCGGCCGTTAGTAAGTACAATCATATTTTTGATTAAAAAAGAGATTTGAATAACTGTATGCAGATACAAAATACAAATTATTGATTCACTTGACTCTGGTACTGAATAGGCATACAAAGTTCAAACAAAAAGTTGTAATTTTATTTTAAAAACATGAACTATGTACATATACTTAAAATAATATAACATTTTTCGATGTTTTTCCAAAAACAGGTGATTATGACAGAAAGAGTCCACCTTCAATACTTTATCACTCATACATGTATGAAATTGGTGACATTGCATCAGTCAGAGATCTCAGGTGTATAATCAGTCCCTATAGTACTTGATTAAAATGTCATACACACGACATACTTAAGGTAGAATTGGACGAATGAAAATACAGTGCATACGAATCACAAAATACTGTAGATTCCTAATTTTTACGCAAGGAATTAATATCCACGTAAAATCGCGAGAAGCACATCAATTTTAAAACTTCGCGAAACTATGATAAAAATTCGGCATTTGCGTTTTTTTTTCTCGCGATTTGATGGAAAACGGTTGATTTCGCGGAATTAAGTACTCGCGTAAAATAAGGAATTTACAGTAAACTCACAGTGAATGAATTACAAAATATTACAAGATGTCATATGGATTAACAATGTTTTTTTTTTGGTCAAAAATTGTTCAATATATGTATATTACATCTGGGGTCAAACTCATGACGTACAGATCACAAGTTGATGCTGTAACCAACACCGCTATACTATATTACATGTAAAATACTGAATTATGAATTATATCAAATTATACAAACTCGTTTAAGTTAGAATTGATTTATGGTTTATTTTGAAGTGGGTCGAAAAAATCAAGTCTTATTCCTCTTTGATTTTTTTTGTATTTCTCCGTGCCTTCCATGTGCCTTTCAAGAAAATATGCCATCACTTATGGCTAGCAGTTAGTAGAGTGGGCATTTTCAAAATAGAACTAAAAGAATTATATTTATTTATAAATTCGAAGTACGTATATTAATAAAGGCGACAGTCGGTAAAAAATACTAATAAAAGTGTTTTTTTTTTATTTATTTCAGGCAGGCTCCCTTGTGATAGGGTGAATCAGATGGACGTGATAGGTCTGCCGTTCTTTGGTTGACACAGAAAATTTTACTTCCGTTAGACATCCTTGTTGGGTGCTATAATTTGCAGAATCAAGTAAAGGCAAATCTACAATATGTACGTTAGAAAATGTTTCATACTTCACGAAGCATCTTCATTTCAAGTGCTGTATCTGCTTAATTTTGCCTGTGCTGTCACCGATGTAAATGGTATCGTAATTGCAGACAGACACACTTAGGGGCAGATAAATGCCGTGTCCTTCGATGTTACGTAACAGTTCTCCATCCTTATCTAATACGTGCACGCGACTGTTGAAATAATCGGTCACCAGAATATGACACTGGCTATCTGTCGCTATGCCCATTGGACGAAACTCTTTCTTTCCAGACTTGTCGCTGTATTTGAACCTGACGGCCCCTAATCCGTTTAACACGATGACCACTTGCGCAGAGCTTACCGCCACGCAGACGTCCCAGTTCCTGTTCTCTGTCACGTGAAGAGCTGTGTCTCCCGTGGGAAACAATGGCCGACCTCTGAGATCATGATGGTACTCTTTCAAGGCTTTAGTGTTTCTGTACTTTACAATTTTTGCTGTTTTCTCGTCATCACTGCTCATACTGACCAGCAAATCCCCTTCCAATGTCGCACAAACGTCCCTTGGTTTCCATCCTGACAATCTTATAACTGCATGAGTCTGTGACTTCTTCAAGATGTTCACGCTTCTGTCTTCAAAATCCGTGTATACAAGTTCTCCCTCTTGTTTCAACGTTATCCCAACGTTTCCATCAAAAGACATTGTTTTGATTCTTTCTAATTTCCTGTGATTTCTGTCTATTCGCATAATCGAATTGTCTGTTCCATGGACCCACAACTCGCCGTTTTCCATGCATGACAATGAATAAACTGCGCTTAGGGCAGTTTCAATGGAACTTAACAGGGTCATTTTTTCCATAAGTTTAGGAAATGAGTGCTCCAAGAATGTTTGCACTACATGTAGTTCTCTAGAGTTTCTTCTGTCGTCATCAATGGACATCACCTTAGTTTTTAAAACTCCAAAATTTTCATGCACTATTTTGCTTTCAGCGACTTCAAATTCAGTAAACGAAGGGTTTGGAACATTGATTTCAGGAATTTTACTTCGAATATCATCAGCTTTGGTTTTGTACTTCAGAATTTTCTCGGCTTCGAATACTTTTAACATTTCTTTGTTTAACTTCACACTTCTCTCTGTGTTGTATATTAGATTAACTATTTCCATTGTTAACTGACGCAGGGTATCTTTTTCTCCAGTTTTCATCTGTTGGATTTCAGAGACGTACGTTTCTATGACCTTTTCAACGGCGTCGTGCCATTTTTTACCATGTTGGACTACAATCTCTTCTAAATCTTCATATTTTGACGAACTGGTTGAAACAAGCACTCCAAGGCGTTTGCGAATGTTTATCAGTTCAGTTTCAAGAACATTTTCCATTTCCTTTGTGTCACGTTCTATTGTTTTCTTCTTTTCATGCAGTAAGTCTTGAGTATTTTTCAGCTCGTGGTAGTTGTGATGGCCGGTTGTAATGCACTCTTGACAAACGGGAGCCTCACAGTCTTGACAAAAAAGCTCACACATTTTGTCGAAGTGAATTCTGCAGGAAACGGAAGTACTTTTAATTTCACCTTTATCGGTCAAATAGGGTGCAATATTGTGTGTTGACTCCTGCGAATGGTGTTCTTGTGAGCAAGACCTGCACAATTTGATTTGACATTCACTGCACCGGCAAAAAGTGGGTTCATCGCACAAATCACATTGCTCTGGAATATTAACCCAAGTAGTTGAGCAATCACAAGCCATCTTTGTTACTGTTTAATTCACAAACTGTCAAAAGAGAAAATAAAACGGTGTATAATGTTTATTGAACATAATCAGATAGCGGGCTCAAAATAATAGACATACATGTACCTGAAAAACGTTGTTTCAATCGAATTGCACAACATCGTGCACATCAAAAATCAAACTTCTTATAGTCATAATTTGTTTAGAAACTTAAAAGGAATCGTTCAATGCGAAACATGATACCAGTTATTATATTCTTATTAATAGAATTTGAATATACCGACATCCTGAAAAAAATCTTAACATAACAAAAATTCACTAAAAAAAACAAAAATATCTATACCTTTGAGGCAGAAAATAAAAGCAGCCAGATCCTTGACATTCCAACAGGCAAACAACAAATTTTGATGTGAATAGGAAATAAACGATGCAATGTAAGTAGGGCATGAATGTCATTAAAACACAATGTACAAGTAGGTTTGCCTCCAAAACACAACCACGTTAACAACACGTGTATGCTTTTTTTATGGGATACTTCATTAGACTCAATTCAGGCGAAATCTACTCATGCATTGAAAGACATGATGCTGATTTCTAAGACATTACTATATTTCCTTGTTTAAGATTTTGATAGGCACGCTGTTGAAAATTGAAAAAAGGAAACTTTGCATTAATTTCGTTTCCTTCCTTATTGTTTAGTTTTTAAATAGAATTATGTGACGTTATTCTTCTTCTTTCAAATCAATGTACAATCTATTCATTTTATGTGACTAAAAAAAGCCTTATCTAGAGTATGATTTAGTTGACATCATACAGATGCAAGTACACTGTACATCGATTTAAATAATTTCGTTCTTAGCGTTAAAGTGTTTAATTTCTCAGATTTTTGTATAATTTTCTGACCATTTGTATACATATTTCATATGAATTAATGAAGCATTGACTTATTTCTCAGAGCTTATATGAATACATGTAGTATTCATTTTTTTAAGGTCTTGCGTTACGTCTCACTGCATGGTGTACGTTATTTATTTATTTATTTTTTTTGTTTCAATATTTATATTTAGATATAATGCATCCCTGACTGTAAATTGCATAAGAAGTAAAGGTGGTCATTTCTTCTTTAATCTTTGGACATTTATGTCAAGTATTAAAATAGGGTTGTACATATGTACAACAAGGAGAGAAATCTTTTAATATCACAAAGAAAAATTGCTTTACTGAAACTTAATCAATTGCTTACCTTGGATGTAAAATGAGTTTGATAAACTTGAACAACTTTCATATAAACGTGAAACCAATTGCAATTGTCCAAAAAAAAGAAGAAGAAGACAACCAGTTCCCCTTTAATATTAAATGGCCTCCTTCATTGCCATTTTTACATCGAGGTCGATTTGACGCGTAGGATAATTATCAATATCGTACTTGGCGTCAACAAAATCTTCCGCTTTGACGAGCAACAGATGGTTTATCGAACATCCTTGTTCACGCAAAGTAATAATGTTTTGATTTGAAAATCATAACTTTACCAAACATTATCTTTGTGTTTATTTTTTGAAAAGAATTCAACTGAACGGGTATATCTATCTTTGATTTTTATGTGTTGATACTGTTGTGTGCAGCCTCCAATGATAAGGAAATCCATTTTTCCACGTTAATGTCCTGGTTTATTATCTTCGTAAGCACAATAGAACCATTTTAACAAGACCTTGGACTTTCGGTTGACGTAGCTATCTATTTCTTGCGTCAGACAAGTTCAAAATAAAACGGTTCAAGCGAAATGTGCACCGATAGCGAAGACTTAGCTCAAAAGCCAGACAAATCTTGCTGATTTCAAAGAGCCATGGTTGAGTGGCCAGTAATGAAATAGACAGGCCTACCTCACAATACTGTTTAATTGACACATCTACCCAAAGTCCAAGCTCTTGTTAAAATGGTTCTAATACAATAATACTACACGTAAGTTTTGAAGACAACATGTTTTATTATCATTGTTTATCATGTCAGCATTAAAATAATTTCTTTTTTAATAATTTTTTTAGTCATTCTTTAACTCTGGCAGTAATAACCTTGCTTAAGTAAGTTATTACTACCATAAAATTCAACTTTTTATATCATGGTAGATGTACCGGTATACTGTTTATATATGCCAGAACTCCATTTTCAGATTTTTAAAAAATCCACTACAGTGAAACTTGAATAACAAACTTCAATTGCATTGGACCAAAAACTGAGTTGCATGGGGGAAAAAGTACTATCTTTGTTTACAAAATAACAATGAACTCATTATCAAACATTGAATCGGAATGGACAAAAAGCAAAACTTTTTCAGGTGTTGGTTTAAATCCAAGTCTGACTTCCTTGATTCAAAGTCAATATGGAGATGTGAACCATAAGATATTGATATTATCTTTCATTCCTTTGTTGATAAACTCAATAACTAGCCAATTGGCTGTTGTTTGATATTCTTGCTTAGAGATATTGAAATCTGAAGAACAGTGGAATGATCGAGTGGAAGGAGGCCTGGCTAGTTGGCAAAAGTTTTCATATAACAAGTCTTCATTTCAAGTGCTGTATCTGCTTAATTTTACCCGTGCTGTCACCGATGTATATGGTATCGTAATTGCAGACACAGACACTCAATGGCAGATAAATACCGTGTCCTTCAATGTTACGTAATAATTTTCCATTCTTGTCGATGACTTGCACGCGACTGTTGAAATAATCGGTCACCAGAATATGGCACTGACTATCAGTGGCTAATCCCATTGGACGAAACTCTTTCTTTCCAGACTTGTCGCTGTATTTGAACCTGACAGCCCCAAGCCCGTTCAAGACCACGACCACTTGCGCGGAGGTAACCGCCACACAGACGTCCCAATTCTTGTTCTCTGTTACGTGAAGAGCTGTGTCTCCCGCGGGAAACAATGGCCGCCCCTTGAGGTCATGATGGTACTCCTGTATAGACTTCGTACCCCTATATTTCACAACTCTTGCTCTGTGTTCGTCATCGCTGCTCATACTGACCAGCAAATCCCCTTCCATTGTCACACAAACGTCCCTTGGTTTCCACCCTGACAATCTTATAACTGCATGAGTCTGTGACTTCTTCAAGATGTTCACGCTTCTGTCTTCAAAATCCGTGTATACAAGTTCTCCATCTCGGTTTAATGTTATTCCGACGTTTCCGTCAAAAGACATCGTTTTGATTCGTTCTAATTTCTTATTTCGTCTGTCGATTCGCACGATCGAATTGTCTGTTCCATGGACCCACAACTCGCTGTTTTCCATGCATGACAAGGAATACACTGCACTTAAGCCAGTTTCAATAGTTCTCAGCTGGGTCAGTTTCTCCACCAGTTTAGGAACGGTTGGTTGATCAACATACATTTGGACCATCTCTCTAGATTTCCTCCTTTCGTCATCAATAGACATCACCTTAGTTTTTAAAACTCCAAAATTTTCGTGCACTATTTTGCTTTCAGTGACTTCAAATTCAGTAAATGAAGGGTTTGGAACATTGATTTCAGGTATTTTACTTCGAATACCTTCAGATTTTGTTTTGTAACCCAGAATTTTCTCAGCTTCAAATGCTTCAATCATTTCTTTGTTCAATTTCATATTGTTTTCGGTGTTGCAAATGAGATTCACTACGTCTTGTGTTAACTTATTCAGGATATCTTTTTCTCCGTTTTTCATTCTTTGAATCTCAGAAACAAACGTTTTCACAACTTTTTCAACGGCATCGTGCCATTTCTTACCATGTTGAAGGACAGCCTCTTCTAAATCTTCATATTTGGATTGACTTGTACAAGCAAGGACATCCAGGCGTTTCTGAATATTTACCAGTTGAGTTTCTAGAATATTTTCCATTTCTTTCGTGTCAAGATTGATAATTGTTTTTTTTTCTTGAAGTAGATCTTGAGTATTCTTCAGATCGTGGTAGCCATGGTGACCAGTTGTGATGCATTGTTCACAAACCGGAACATCGCAGTCTTGGCAATATAACCCACACATCCGGTCCACATGGATTTTGCAGAGGACGGAAATGCTTTTAAGTTCACTTTTATCGCTCACGTAAGATTTGATGTCGTGTTTCGACTCATGTAAATGGTGTTCGTTTGCACAAGAACTGCACAATTTGATTCGACATTCGCCGCATTGGAAGAGGATTGGTTCGTCACACAAATCGCACTGCTCTTGTACATTTATCAAAATAGTAGGGCCCTCAGAAGCCATCTTGATTTGTTTTGTTTTGCTTTTTGACAACACTGTCAAAAGAGAAAATGAAACTAGTTATACTAACGATCAATGGTTCATGAATCCATGTTAAAAATTCAGCAGACGTTTCCATTGGACAGGCATGAATATATACTACATTTTTGAACGCACAAAATGTACTTGTCTTTAGATTGACAACCTTCGAATCAATGACCTACATTCAATGTACGTGACGTTTAGCAGTATCTAAAACAGTAATGTTTGATAACTCTTGCATCGAGAAAAATAACGAAAAATCATCAACATACAAAATTAAGTACCTTTTTGGTTGCGGATAAAATCACTGAGTCCTTGATTTGGGATAATTATTTACGCACAAATTTCCGGTTTATATTGACGATTTGGGAAGAAATATATTATGCAACGCGTGTTGCGCAGTTTGTCGAACACATGCAATGTGCCACGGTGTCCTTTAAAAAAAAATGTAAAGACACTTTATTTCTGCCAAGTTAGCATGCGGCTTGCGTGTGCCATATGTTATATATCGCGTCTTGGTTCTCCTAACTGTGTGTGTACTAGTCTGATTTCATTAGTGTATAGGCTTTCCGAGTATATAAAGTTTGATAAATGTTTATAAAATAATTGAGTTTGCTTAGTCGTGTCAGAAATAAAATGTTAAATTAATTCCGTCCCAAATATATTAACATGCCATGCTGTTTTAAATTTGCGTTTAATAAACTGTGCTGTGTGATTTGTTTTGGCTACAGAAAATTATATATTTCCTACTAAGTAGAAAATCGGTCAATGAAATGCCGCAGAAAAATTGTGTCATCTAGGCTATTTTTAGCAAAAGAATGTAACCAAATTACGTTATATATAATAAGGGGCACTCATCACTGGGCAAACAAAATGATGTTGTGTGCTCTAATTTAACAGGATTTGTTCAGGATTCAGGGCAGATGGTTTTTAGTATCGTGAAATAAACTATATATATAAGGTCGGATAGATGCAAAGAATCATGGCAATGAATTTTAAGTATGTTTAAAAACTTTATGTACTCACTGTGAGCAAAAAATAATGAAGTTTAATTCACCGGCATTTGAGGAAGAAAATCAGGTTGAAAACATAAATAAACATAAATGTAAAACCTTCCTCTCTGTAATGGGATTCATAACATTTATGCTTGAATTTCAGTATTATGCATGTAATATTGTTAACACGACAATGTTTGTCAATTTAAACTATCTCGAGCTAACATGTATTAAATAGATTATTTATTAAATTGAATTTCACTCCCCAAATGCATTTACATAAATCCTTATAGTCGTATGGAACTTAAATAAATTGAAACAAAAAATCAAAATAAAAAAAACAAACAAACAAAGAAACAAAAACTTTATATAAGCATTACGACTGAATACTTATTCTATGTACACAAATTATTATTAATTATTCTTCTCATGGATAATTTTAAATAAAATCAAGAAAAGTTGAACTTTTTTAAAGAAAGAACCTCGGACATGGACTATGGACCAATCTCTCTCTCTCTCTCTCTCTCTCTCTCTCTCTCTCTCTCCCCCCCCCTTCCCCCGTCCGTCTTCCTTCGTCTCCTTGAGCCAACTATCCACGTTTAATTCATTATATGTATACCACAAATAAACAACTGCCAGTATTATTAAAACATATGCACAATGTTAAGGGCGCGGATCCAGAAATTTAGGAACGGGGGGTGGGGGTGGACGGGAAAAATTGTTTGTGGCACATGATTACGGGGCACTCAACATAGCCTGTGTGGGGAGGGGAAGGGAGGACCATACTTCCCCAAAAATTGTTGAAAAGCGTTTTGTTAATTCATAGATTATTTAAAACTATCAACTTTGGGTACAAACTTTGATAAATAAAATTTGCCGACTTGCATTATTTGATATTTTCCGAGTCCTTATACTAATTATTATATAAAACAGGAAGGTATCGAGAGATTTTCAACGAATTATGAAGCATGTAATATTAACATTAATATCTTTGTTTTATTCCCATAGCTAAAATTAAAAAATAAAAAAAAATCACTTTAAAGAAAAAGTTATGTAAAAAACAACAAGACTTTTGTATATATGAAAAAAATAGGGATTTTTATTTTTTTAAAAACCATTGATGTTTAACACGTTACAAAATTTTATTAATTGTCAACTTTCAATCTTTAAATGAAGAGGAGAACGAAATTGGTTTAGGAATTCAAACGTGTTTCCTTTTACATGTAAATATTATAGGTCAAAACTGGCCAAAATGTAACTGGATCTGTGTGTTACTTGTAATACAGTATATATCATAAAGTTCTCTTGGTCACATTGAAATCGCAATGGATCACATCGAAATCGCAATGGATGACATTGAAATCGCAATGGATCTCATTAAAATCGTAAAATATCAAATACCAACTTAAAGGGACCTAGACACGATTTTAATTAGATTAACATTTTCAATTTTTTTTTCCATTTTTAATGTTTGGAATGAAAATGTAGAAATTTATAATGCTGTCAAAATTAGAATGTTACAAGCAAGATACAGAGTTCAGAATTCTTTGTTTTGTAAACAAAGCTTGAGTCTTGTTATTGTTTACATATAGGTTGTATTGGTATAAGTTTCAATCAAATATTGCTCTTTTTGTTAATGATGGTATTTATGAACATATTGAATTAATTATTCTATATTGTTTTCCACGAGTCATTTTGTCAAAGAAATAGTAATTCTCTACATTACATTATTTGTAAACAAACATAAGACTCGAGATTTGTTTACAATACAATGATATCTTACATCAGTAACTCGCTTATAACTTGACTTTCAACATTTTGACATTTTAACATTCAAACATTTTGGTCAAGCATTCAAAATGCACAAGCTAGTAAACCAATTTATAAATAAAAAAATAAAAAATAAAAATTTTGATCTCAAATCGTATCTAATTCTCTTTAAAACTATCATATACATGTATTGTCAGGTAAATCCTGTTGCTTTTTTAAGTATGTAAACTGTGATGATTCCCAAAGTTATCATCACTACTTACTTATCATCTCCGAGCCCAGTTTATCGATTGAAAAAATATTCTCAGATGATTTTTTAAATATTTTTTTCGAAAGTTTGACTTCATGCTACCCAAAAATGGGGGAGGGTCAGCTTTAACAATTAACTTTTTTAAATTGTAAACATAATACAAAAAAATTGTCTATTTGGAAAAAAAAAATGCAACGTGACTGAGACCAACGCAAAATGTTCCTTTAGTCTCCGGATTATTACGGTCTCATCGTTACATTTCCTTCTTTTTCGCTTCATCCCATCATTTCCGATGCAGGAGGCGGATAATTTTGGACTCCCCGTGTTTAGATTTTTCGATCGGTTTAAAACTATAAAAGAAAATCGATATCTTCCTTAAACTCTTCATTGTTATCTACAAACAGTCGTCAATTGTTGAATTTTACAGCTGAGGTAAGGCATATCAATTTCTCTAGAGAACAAATTTGTTAAAAGTAGTTTGTGTCTACTCTACATATAGATCAGACCCGTGAATTTTACTTCCCTTTATTATATAAATATTTAATTCCAAAGTTTGCAAAATAATTTTTATTGATTCCTTCAAGTCAATGTTTGTGTTTTTTATAAAGATTTTTATGAATTTTTTCCACTTCTGGAGAATGGCAAGGGATTATCATAATGCACCAGTGTACATGTAAAAATAAGAAAAAAGAAATTGCATACATGTATGCCTTCTACATGTTCTATAACACGTGTATATAACTACGGCAAGTGTCTATACTTTACATGTATTTACATGTAGTGAATGTAAGCAAACAATTACTTACCTCTTTTCGTTCTTTTGTGATAGTAAATGTAAGTGTATCAACCATGTCAACATCAATGGTATCTATATTTACATCCACTGAGAATTATTCCCTCTATTTTTTATGGAAATTAATTGTAAATCAGAGCAGTGCAGAAACTGACAGGACTGGAATCTCCATGATCTAGTTCTAACCAAATTATCAATCTGCAGAGACCTTTTGGCAATCTTAGAAAAATCATTGACTGCATGAAATAATCATGATGATGTCAGACTCAAATTCTTATATGAAACGATTTTGTTATTTCTTTTATTCAATGTACTGAATCACGTATATATTAATTATAACTTTACTCTTTCCTACTTTTTCTGACCAATTCATTAATTTTATAAAAAGAAAGATGTAAATATAAACAACAAAATGCTCTCTTTGATTATTCATGAAAGTTTAGAAGGTAGGGATGCAGAATACCCACTAACGGTTAAGCATTTTATTGTTTAAGTTTTTGCAGTCTGATTTGATGATATGACATTGCCAGACAAAACTGTTATGTTATCATTGCCAAAAAAGAGTTTTGCTATCTAAGACCTCCTAAGAAAAAAATTGTTTGTTTGCCCTATAGCTCTCACAGCAACCTGACAAAGAAGTACCCAACCCAAGATTTTCACAATCTAAGCTTATCTTCCTTGTTAAAATCTAGGTCACCATATGATTCATAGCATATGTATCCTCTTTCTGTTTCATTTTCGTGTAATCCTCTTTCTATTTCATTTTTGTGCATCTTGAAAAAAATATCTTTACCCTATTCCAAATCAAAGGTTTAATTACCACTAAATCAGAAAAGGACAAACAAACTTTTATTTTTGAATTTTTTTCATGTTTAAAGGTGACCAAGGGAAGTGTAAAATGCAATGTTAGATAAAAAAGTACCGGTAGATTTGATTTAAATGTAATTTCTACTTGATTGCAGGGAAATGTTGGATTACTGCAGCTGACTTTTGTTTACTGGAATGTGGAGAAAGAGTAAAAGATTTGTCACAGCCAATTTTGGAGGTATTTCTCAGAGAGAGAGAGAGAAAGAAAGAGAGAGAGAGAAGAGAGAGAGATTCCATAACAATTAATTTTAAACCAACTGGGTTTGTTCAGAGTCTTAGGGTAGTATTTCTATAGGTAACATCACCTGTTTGCAGCAAATGGTAACAATTGGACTTGTGTCTACTCTGAACTGCTTTTTGGGTGCAATTGATAGGAAATTCACGATTATTAACAAATTGCACCATTGTTATACCATTGTTGACATTGGCTGATTATTTAGTAAAAAAAAATGTCAAACCAAGAAGTGATTATTGCTATATGCATCATTTTGGAGCTAGAGGATGGGTTAAGAAATACATTTTCTCCTACAGTAAAGTACTTTTCCATCATAGATTATTTTCTCCTGCATAATGTGCTTAGATCATAGGAGGAAATGGCTTGAGAGAGTCGTTATTGTTAGATAACTATACCAACATATTCACTTGATGATTTTAATACCCATTTCCGTTTGTCCAGGGATAAGTGAAGTATATATATGCTAGAGATTGTCTACAGTCTGTCAATACCTAAAATAATCTAAACTGAGTAAAGGGCCCCTATATCCCTAATACTGAAGGCTCCTTATTTTACGCGAGTACTTAATTCCATGCTTCCACTGTTTTGTATCAAATCGCAAGAATATAAAATCGTGTGAGCCCAATTTTTTGTTATAAATAATTTCCAATTGTTCAAAACTGCCTGAAAAATAAAACACGAGATTTGAAAATCTGCGAGAGTTGCTTAATTCCTTGCATTTGATTTAGAATCTCTACCCCTAGAATATTGCAATGCTATTGAGAGGGCTTGATTGTCATGGCCGTATTTGGACTGTATTGGTCTCCTTTAAAAGGAGAGCTCTATATACCAGAATATAGAACTCTCAAGTACAGCAATATTTTAAGGGGGAAAAATGTGAGGAAAAAGTTCTGTTGCCTTCAATGCATATGCAGTACCCGGCAATTTTTTGATGTCCTAAAATTAAAAAAGTTACCATCTCTAACAGAACTCTTGTTCATCTCCAGAAATGTCTACCTATGGTAAATTTTGTCAGCAAACATTGGTACCTTTGGCATACCAATGATAAAAAAAAATTTACTTGTGGTACACTGTAAGTTTTGTCTGCCAATGGTAGTACTCTGAACACACCCACTATATATAATCGTGTTTAATTTTTTTGGGGTGAAAATTGAAGGCCACAATGTAGCTGGTACATGCGTGTACCTGTACTTAAAACACGTGCTTGAGCATAGTTTGTATATAGCGTTACATGTAACTATATACTAGACAAATTATTTGTAAGGGAAAGAAATTTTGGAAAAATTGAGATTGATATACAAATCATTACTTATTAATATTATACATGTATAATTAAAAATCTCACTTTTAGAATACTTTAAACATTTTAAATCAGATTTGACTCTCTTGCAGGTTGGAAACCTCTAGCGATATGGATTCTTATTGCTTTAGGCATATCCTTTCTCTTGCTGCGAATAAACCAAAAAGACTCAAAAGGTATTGTGCACATGTTGTGTTTACCTAAGGAAGAATATTTTTAAATACCATTTCATCCCTCACACCATTTTCTCTAAGTTGATTTTGTGTTTAGAGATTCCTGTATTACATGTTCTATGGTAATTATACCCCCCGCAAACAAAGTTTAGGGGGGTATATAGGAATCACCTTGTCCGTCCGTCCGTCTGTCCGTCCGTCCGTCCGTCTGTCCGTCTGTCTGTTCGATTCGACTCCGGTCCATATCTTTCTTATGGAGAAACATTAGAAGTTCTTACTTCACACAAATATTGCTTATGACCTAAGGGTGTGTCATGACCTTGAACCAAGGTCATTCGGGCAAGGTCAAGGTCACTGGCAGAAAAAGTGCAAAATTCGTGTCCGGTCCATATCTTTCTTATGGAAAAACATTAGAAGTTCTTACTTCACACAAAGATTGCTTATAACCTAAGGGTGTGTCATGACCTTGAACCATGGTCATTCGGGCAAGGTCAAGGTCACCAACAGAAAAAGTGCAAAATTCGTGTCTGGTCCATATTGTTCTTATGAAGAAACATTGGAAGTTTTTACTTCACACAAAGATTGCTTATGACCTAAGGGTGTGTCTTGACCTTAACCCAAGGTCATTTGGGCAAGGTCAAGGTCACTGACAGAAAAAGTGCAAAATTTGTGTCCGGTCCATATCTTTTTAATGGAGAAACATTGGAAGTTCTTACTTCACATAAAGATTGCTTATGACCTAAGAGTGTGTCATGACCTTGACCCAAGGTCAATTGGACAAGGTCAAGGTCAATTGCAGAAAAAGTGCAAAATTCTTTTCCGGTCCATATCTTTCTTATGGAGAAACATTGGAAGTTCTCAGTTCACACAAAGATTGCCTATGAGCTAAGGGTTTATCATGACCTTGACCCAAGGTCATTTGGGCAAGGCCAAGGTCACTGGCAGAAAAGTGTAAAACTCGTGTCCAGTCCATAACTTTCTAATGGACAAATATTGGAAGTTCTTAATTCACATCTAGAATGCTTATAACCTGAGAGTGTGTCATGACCTTGACCAAAGGTCAATTGAGGAAGTCCAAGGTCATTGTTAAAAAAAAATCGGGCTCAGTTTACCAATAATTCAAAATGTTTATATTAAGTGGCTGCTTGACATGTGGAATTTCGTTTGATTCGAGTCATGTTTGTTAACATAAGGATGCAAATGTCCTCATGCATTAACAGTTAACTTGAACTAAAATGGAATTTAAAGAATAGAAATTGGTTTGTGTACTCATATAAGCATTAACAGTTTTAAAAAATAGAGCAGTTGTTATTTATAGAAAATGGACGATGAAATAGATTCATCCAATATTTTCTATAATAGAAAAAATACATGAGTTATGATTTTTTCTTAGCGGGGGGTATCAATTGTGAGCTTGCTCACAGTACCTCTAGTTGTAATTAACATTAAAGATACTCGTATACATGTAGTGCAAATTTCAAAAAAATCATTTCTAAGTTATGTATATTGTTGGACTAGTAAAAGAAGAGATTTGTTTTTATAAAAAAAATCAAATTTAGGATTTCAGGTGAAAAAATGGCCCTTTCTATACCCATTCCCCTGGAAAAAATAGAAGAAATAATTAAATCAAAGCACATGTACTGCAGTTGAAAAAATGGCTTTTAGTATACTTTGCCATCTTGACTAATCAATATTTTCAATTACACTTACAAAAAATTAAAAATACCCACAAACCAGTTGATGACATACAGCTTTTATAGAGGCAATTAAAAGGAGCTAGCTGTTATGAATTAGTCTCCGGTCTGTTCGATTACAATGTATGAATTTTTAATTCTCCATAACGCACCACCAATTAAACACCAGCTAGCTCTTCAATCTCTCTCTCTCTCTCTTTCTCTCTCTCTCTCTATATATACATGTATATATATTTTTTTCGTTTCTAGATGATCTAAATGGAAATTTAAGAGTATGGGATGCCAGCGGTAGGAGAGATAAGGCCATACATAAAGGTGAGAAAACCAAAATGAATGCACGAAAACCAAAATGTACGCAGATTTTTAAAATTCTTTTCAGATTTCAAATGAAATCCATCCAACTGCCTTAGAGTGTGCCTTTTCAGTAATATAATGTATGTTCTGTAAACGTATTACATATGGCTGTGTACATGTATTCTCTTTAGGGTTTTTGGACAAAAGCCCATTTGCTAAATTAAGTTCATTGCTTAAATGTCGTTCATACATGTATAAATTTTAGAATAGGTGCATTCAGAAATACAGTGAATTAGATTCACTCCAACTTGTTGAAAAATCAATTTCCTTAATTACCATCATCGTACTTGCTTATTATAATAGTTTTTCAGTAATTCAGAATAAAATCTGAAAAATTTATGTGTTTTGGTATAGAAATTCAAACATATATTCCTGAAGCCGGTGAGTATTATAATTTGATGAATTCACTTAGCATTTGATAAACCCTAAAAGAGGCAGTATTTGTCAAATTGTGTGAAATTCAATGTAGTACCTTAGATGTGTGCATATATAGAGATATATATATATATATATATATATATATATATATTTTCAAAATGCAATTAGAATGAAGTGTAGTTCTAATGTAATAAGAATTACATGTACTCGTGCATCACATCAAAATTATCAAAACAACTTTTAAATCAACCAATTTGAATGTCTAAAATCTGTCTTGGCTTCTTTAAAAATAGTCATTTTTTAGCTGCTTATATTCACACTTAAATATAGATGAAGCATCATTGATACAGAAATCCAGGAACAAAGGAATTAATTTGTCGAACATATATAGACCAGCTTGTGTATTTTTATTTGGATAATACTGTGGAATCATTTCAATTTCGTGGGGGCCAATTTTTGTGGAATGTACTAGGTATTTTGCATATTTGTGGGAATGTTATTCTGTGGATGCGTCGGGTTTTAGTAGGGAAGCTAAATCTTTTATAAATAGTTTTCGTGGAGGATGTAAGTTCGTGGGTGAGGGCTATACCTGCAAATACCTCGAAAATTGAGCCACCACGAATTCTAATGATTCCATGTATATATTCAGCACAATTATTAGATTTTTCTAGCTGGCTTTTCATTTCTTTCAATGCCACATGACAAAGTAAACTAATGCTAATTTTCTAAATGCAGACAAGTATGAGATAGATAAAATAAATATATTTGCATGTTAACAAAACTAGAAATAAAAAAAATATAAACAATCTTCCATTTCATGATTGGCAGCAGATTTGAAAAAAAAGTATTTATTTCAGTAAATGGAGGGAGAAAGCTGTACAGAGATAGACATTCTTGAAAGTTTTTAAAATTGATCGTAGATTCAAGACACTATTTTCATTTTAATCAAATGATAATTATTAATAGATTGTTTATTTAATCATGTCAGGACCGGTAGTCACAAATATACCTGCAATGTGCCTGAAGTTTTAAATATACGACAGTATAAAGACAATAAAGTCGTAGGCTTTACCACAGAGCATAATATCTGGTATAAAAAGGCTGACATTTTTAGAACTTTGCAAAATTTTAATAATTTTCTATGCTTCAGTTGTTACAAAACAAACGGTACCTGAAAAAAGTGAGTACTGGTGTGAAAAATAGGTGTGAATTTTTCGGAATCATCATTTAGCAGCTAGCAGTAGATTGAGGTGTGCCCCTTTAGTTGAATACCCGGGGGGGGGGGGGGGGGGGGGGGGTGATGATGTGTGAAATCCATGTTTCTTTGGATCTTCCATTGTAATTGCTTACGTAAGATGTGTGCCCAGTCATGCATTCACCTTCTTGCTTTTAATTGGTATATTTGCTTAACTTTAAAAATTGAAATTCTCTAGGTTTGGATTTTCTGAGGTTTCAAAACTAGGAAATTGTCAATTGGAAAGCATGCAGTTTATGAATATATGCATACTTATGAATCATAAACATACATGTATTTGGCTAGATTTTATTTTTTTACAAATTGATGTCAAGAATCCAATCAGATAAGACTGACATGATCGAATTATTCATATAAAGAAACTCAGCAAATTGGGCAAATGTCAATAGTCTAAAGGTAGGCAAATCTGCTAGGACCCATGCAAGTTCAATAAGGGTATGCAATATTAGCGATGGATTTGTGACATTGTTTAGATGCAGGCATGGTTTAGGTTTGGGCTTTCGTTCCTGCAATTTTTATTGATTTCAATATGCTAAATGTATGACATGAGTTTGTTTTTGTTGTAGATTCCGTCTGTGGTACTTCCTGCCTGTCTGGACAGAAATCATTCTACGTGAAGACAGGAAGCGGTAAAGATGTGGGTCCGACCATATGTTATGAAGGGAAGATGTACGAATATGAAAATAATTTTCGATACTAACATTGTATAATAGTGTATCTAAATGTTTAGGAAATTAAAAAAAATCGAGATTAAAAGATCTTAAAAGACACACAAGCAGTTGCAAAGAATTTTTTGAAGAATTGAATTAAAATTGCGTAAACTTTTCCAGCTACATGAGTGATAAAGAAAAGAATGTGGGGAGAGGGCTCAACATGCTGGTTATTGATGGTAAGCAATGATCGAGGAATATGCTGATTATAGAGATGTTAAGATTTCAAATGAGTATGTGTACTAGGGGAATCACCTAAATTCTTCAGGTATTATGTCATCAGTTTTTGTGACGACATAGTATGTACTCTTTCTCTAAACTTGTAGAGTGTCGTCTACACGTAAGTACAAACGTGTAGCTTTTTACAGCAAATAAAATCTTATTGATGAGTGAATATATTTTTGTGATACATTATATAGATTTTTAAACTTCATTTGCATGAAAATTGATAAGAAATTCACAATTTATGTGGAATTCATGTCACAAAACTGTGTCAATTTACATACACGTTTACATCCTACAAGTTAAGAAATCTCCACTGATAAATTACAAAATCATGTACATGTATGTGTTGTTTTAACACACATACGCGTACCCGTACACATTTTCTAATCATAGAAAACATGCTATCTGTGCTAGTGCAGTCTTTTTTCTCACCTGGGTCAATATACAAGTTAGAATACATATTCTGTATTTTGATAAATTATGTTTCTTGCAATTAATATCAAGTTCTGTCCAAGTGAATTTCATGTGAAAATCATGTGTAGGTTTTTTCATGTCAAATTTTCATGTTAAATTCATTTGAGGCATACCTGCCTAGCAGATAGTACAATTATGTTTATTTACATGTAATTAATAACTGAAAGATTTAAAAATATATATTAATAATTTATCATTATTCATATAAGTATCATTGTTATATTCTTGTTGAAAAATAATTGCATGTGTTCTCAATAAAAAAAAAAGTAATTGTTTGTAATTTTATGAATATTATGTGTATAATCATCATAATAATTGAATGTGACAGTCACATATATAATAGATTAAATTTATTTTATCTGATCTCTTAATAGGTGATACACACAATGTTAGAGACATGAAAACGTTTGACACATACACTAGTGGTAAGCTTTAGAGTGTACTTATTTTGTTAAATAATTTTGAAAATTGCTCAAGTTTTGTTAATCAAAACCAGCATCTTCGCAAGCCATGTATCTAATCTGTGTGAGATATATTATATTATAACATTATATGTTTGTTATTACAAAATTATATGTAATTTGAAATGCTTGTGTTTTTACCTCTAGCTGGTTTTTAATGTATAGAGATTTGACATACCAAGTACATGTATATCCAATGAAATAGCATATCGTACAATTAAACTATGTTTGGTTGCAGTAATGCCAATTACATCGAATCAATTTGTACCATCGTCATTCTCCTTGTTTATCTCTTAATCTGTAGAGTGGTTATTTACGCATGGGGGGGGGGGGGGGGGGGAATTTACTCTAGTTAGAATAAACGGTAAGCCTTAAACAGCATAAATACCCCCTTGCGTAGGGTACAAAAATCCAAAATTTTGAGTGGTAAATCACGCATCCGAGTTTTTAATACCCAGGCATATTGTTTGACTATAGAATAGTCGTACTTAATCACCAGCGTAAATAACCACTTCACAGTAAAACATGACTGCTTATAATCATTGTTAAATCTTATATACACAGACCAGTCCTTTCGACAGTATGCGCAGATGGAAATGAAAGAAAAAACAGTTGTTATTATAGCCAGTTTTGATGAGATATCCTTTTCGTAAGTTTCTGAGCAATTTATTGTATTTATCCAATTTTTTGTCCACCCTATATAAACTTATTTAGAAATTGTGGAAGATTTTATTTCTGCTCAAACAAATTATTTCTGAGGATTTTATTAATTTTACAAATGATGTGTGCTGGTATACTGTGCCCAATATTTATAAGCAACTCATCACTTGTGGAAGATTTTATATTCTGAATATTCTCCAAAAAATTTATTTTTAGGTTCATCAGTTTGTATTTCCGTTAGATGCATTTGCTAGTTTTTCTTATATTCTTCAGATTGAGAGATGAAGCCAAGACGTGGCTGAAGGTGATGGGGGCGAGTCAGATTGACAAAGTCGCATTCCGTGATTCCTATGTTCTGATTGGTCAACGAGGCCTCAAACAGGGGCATGCAGTAGAATTTGTACGTCAATCCCTCTTGTGAAGTTTTTCGTGAGCTGTATTTCGGATTTTTGTGCTTGCATTGTTTTTGTGTTTTTAGGTTTATAAAACTGTCTTGGAGACATTTTCACTGGGTAATTAAATCATAAAAAATACCCCAATTCTAGTTACCCTGTGGTGTATTTAATGTAATACCATATATTACGATTTTAGTAAAAGATGCTTACAATCATTTCTAACATCATTATCATCATATACACTTTTATGTACAAAAAGAAATTAAAGTGAAGTCATGAAATTAATGACAACAAACTTTGCATGTTCATTAAGTAATTAAAATGAACCCTAATAAAAGGGGATTGTTATGCTCTTGATGTATGAAGTGAAATTGTTAAACTCAATTATTTTAAACATGTATGATTATGATGATTTATGTAATAACATAACTTTACTAGTTACTAATATTTCTGAGTATATTGGTAAAGGGAAGTAATTTATATACAAGTGTAATGATTTTCCAAACATTTAATCCTCAAAATATGGTGAATTTCCCCGATTTTAAACCCCAATACTAATGAATGGTCTGAGAGCCCTGAATATTTTTATACGTGACACTGTTTAGTATTACATGACCGACCTTTGTTAATGTGTTGTAACAGTTATTTTCTGAATTTTAGATAAATTCTATGAAAGAAAATGAAGAATATGCAGCGCCTTTAGAAAAGAAAGGATGCTTCCCTATTCCAGGTTTGTAACAAAGAAATGAGGACTCCAATTTGTGCTGAATTTAATAATTCTATTTCGTTAATGAAGAAGAATCTACCTAATTTTACATGTATGTGCTTATTTATGTACATGTACATTTAATACATGGAGACTTCTCAACATCAAGAACCTTGTTGATTTAATATTAAAATTTGCATGGACTTGTAGGTTGTCAGATTTGACACAGTTCTTGTCAAAGTGAATTAAAAGAATATATATCTCTGAACTGAAATTTTAATTGATATTGACAGTGAAAGGTTTTACACCACACTGTGCTTGGATTTAGCATGCATGTTTAATTGCTCTGCATGAGCATACACGGGTGCTTATTTTTTCCAATAAAAGCTCACACTATAGTATATTAATGAGTGAATTACATGTACATTGTATATCAATATACGAAGGGGTAAAATTTATCTAAGAAACAATAGCCTGTGGGAAAACATGTATATGGTATTTTCAAAATGTTAAAATCTCTTTCTCAGAGTACATGCATGTTCCATTTAATACATATCAAGCAAGATAGCCCTCTACCTCCCCCCCCCCCCCCCTTTGTTATCAACACTACCTTACGTAATTAAGACGTAAAAAATGCACATGAAATATCCATGTACATCCATATTGTAGTGGGTCCATTGGAAGACTCCTCCAAACTACTGGCCTCCCTGAAGGATATAAAGATGGGGTCAGAGCTAAAGAACTGTGGGCTGGAGACTGCGTGTGAGGGGACCCCCATACAGGTGTTCACAGGTGACACGGACAGCGTCATGCCACACATCTGTGTGGGCGGAAAAATGTAAGTGTGTAATTATAGTCTAATTATAGTTCTCTGGCTTATTTTTATGAACATATTTTCCAGTTCAGTATGTGGTGTGTGGTTCTTTTGATACTTCTAATTATTTCCTACAAGCAAAGAAGTGCCTTGTTTTTAATAGCATACTTTAAAGCTTTTAAGTGAATAAACCTTATTTTTAAGCACCAAACTTATGGAAAGGAACTTATAAGTTTAAGATTGTGACATCAAAAATAAAATCTTGGGTCTTCTGAGCCAGTGTGATATGAAAATATCAATTATTATTCAAGAGGGACAACTCTTGGAAGAAATTTGATACATTCAGATATACATGTATATTTTTTTGTAAGAGTTTAATATATATATTTCAAGATACTGTAGAATCATTAAATTTGTGGGGGCCAATTTTCGTGGATTACTTAAATTCTAGTGGATCGTGGGAATGTAATTTCGTGTGTTATATTATACTTACAAAGGGATATATGACTCTAAAACCCTTCCTTATGAATTGGTGGAGAATGTTAATTCGTGGATGAGAGGTACCCACTAATACAACGAAAATTGAGCTACCACGAAATCTAATGATTCCACAGTACTGGTATTATTATAATTAGCTGTGCAGAGGGTTTTAATGCTTTGATTAAAATTTTAGACTATTTATGATGTAAAATTAACTGTAAAACACATTACCCATTGTACCTGGTTTTTTTATAAGGGTGATGGAAAAAGATGTGAACAATGCAGGGAGAGGCTTCAATGTTGTGGTTCTGGATAATGAATCCAGGATACCCAAGTTTGTGAACAGATTTGACACCTATGCAGCAGGTCAATATGATAAAACATTTTAATGCAGCAGGTCAATTTGATAAAACATTTTAATGCAATAGGTCAATATGATAAAACATTTTGATGCAATAGGTCAATATGATAAAACATTTTGATGCAATAGGTCAATATGATAAAACATTTTAATGCAGCAGGTCAATATGATAAAACATTTTGATGCAATAGGTCAATATGATAAAACATTTTGATGCAATAGGTCAATATGATAAAACATTTTAATGCAATAGGTCAATATGATAGAACATTTTAATACTATAGGTCAATATGATAAAACATTTAAATGACCCAGCAATCTTGAAATTTGTTATACATACTTCATTTGAATTTTAAACTCCTATTGTAGGAAGAAAAATAAGGGAATTCAGAAAAAGAAAATTAACAAACTAGTCTTAAGATTTAACCTGATTTTTAAGCTAATAAACTTGATATGAAATCAATAAATGAATCTAAATAAAGTTAATTAATTTTTTTATTTAAGATTTAATGATGAAATAAACATGAGTTTATCATTTGGGTACATGTTTTACAGACAGCATAGATATGGAGGAGTTCCTCAAGGGGTTACACGAGGGAGACATTGTGATAGCGGTCATCAATGATGATGCATCCAAACAGTAAGATCATAATGATGAAAGACAAAGAATTTGGGTTCAAATGTTCTGCCTGTGTACACTATTATATGGAAACTTGTTGGAAAGAAAAAATATTATGAGGTGATAATTTCAGTCGGGGCTTGATCAAATCCAATAAAGCCCAAAGGACTTAATGATAAATTTAGTAACACCCCGACCGAAATTATCACCTCATTATATTCAAAGAATGATTTCGTATTACTTTTGTTTATATAATTTTCAGCAATTGTACGATTAAATATTTGAATACATATTAATAAGGAAACCCTGCTTGTGCCCCAATTATACGTTATATTTGAATTTATTGGACTGTAAAGTACAAAATCAATATGTAGTGTTATCACAGGCAAAGACACAGCAAAATGTAAATATTGTAGGTTAAAGGTCAAATATTCTATTTTTGTTTCCTTGATTATATTAGGGGAAAAAATCTCCAAAGAGTTACTGTAATGATATTGAATAAAAATATATCAATATCAGGTTTAACTTTTGATTTTTTGGTTTTTTGTGTTTTTAGATTGAAGCAAGGTGCCATAAAAGAAATGAATTCATTGGGCAGCAGTGCAATACAGAACCTAGGGTTCAGAGATATTTGGTATTTCATTGGCCAGAAAGGAATTAAGGGATATAGTGAGTTTGAGGAGGTATGGTACACCCTGTAATAGAAGTTGTAGAGGGGGGGGTATACAAGTGTGACATGCTTTATATTATTGATGGACTTTATTCACAACCAACACTGCAAGATATTGGAAATAAAAGCTAAATCAAATGAAATATGTCGAGAGGGACACTGATCTACTTTGAAAGATTCCTAACCTTGATAATAGAGGTTTAAATATAAATTTGAAAGTCAGCTTTCTTGTGATACATTTAGTTATATGTACAAAGCATTGTATAGACATAAAGAAAGACTTTGAGGGATCAAGTACTTTGATAAATAAAAGTTTGAGAGCCACTGGGTATCACCTGTAAAATGTACTTCAAATTTCACAAATATTTGTGAAAATCCTTGTTATGCATACAATTATTGCAAGAAGATTTTGAATAGAACCACGGAGTAATTAAACAAATAAAAAAGTTACTTTTTTCCTGTATGAAAATAATTATTCTCCTAAATTTGATCAAATTTTGAATTGTAGATCAGTTTTGCCTCCTATGATGGAGAGTGGCCAAAGCAAATCAAGAAATCACTCTGTCTTCCAAGAACTTGTAAGTCTTACAAACATGGGTCATTAAAATCTTTCAGCTGCTCATTGACAAATGAAATTAAATTTAAATTACCAGGTAACATATACCATGCTGTACAGATGATTTTGTTTAAAGTTTTATCATATGATATTCATATTTTGAATGTAAGGTTAATCTGATACTATTAACCATGCTATTGGCATTTAGTTAGTGTAAGAATAATTTGTAAGAACTGTGGAATATGTAAAAGTCTTCTTTTCCTCTCTTTTTTCCAATTTATTATTTTTCACATAGATATAAATATGCACATTCATACAATATAATAATATCATACATATTAAGTAAAGTCTTGGTTTACGCAAAGAATTAATCATTTCTGATGCTCCCATTAAGAAAAAAAACTAAATACATGCACTGGTAAATAACAAATTACATAAACAAAACATAACAAAAAAAAACCACTTAGATTATTTCCTGCCTGATGAGAAAGATTAATGATATTTAAATCATTAAGTGTATCGGAGGGCAATGACAAAAAATTACACACTCTGGTAAAATGAAATGTTGACCTGGCTCTTGTCTTATTTCAGTGAGGAGCCTGAAGGTAGCCCCGAAACTTGGAGGCAAACGTAACTTGGAGAAACGAGAGTTCTGCAAGCTAAACGACGGGTATAGCGAGTTCTGTGACAGTGAGTTTCATTGGATGATATTTTTAGAATTGTTTCCTATTTCTACCTAGCTGCAGGTCTGAAAAAATTTGAATGGATGACCTGCTGGATGCTTCTGTTCCGTACCTGTTAAAATGTTGCAATTTACGGCGCAATAAAACCTCCCAGGTCATCCATCCAAATTTTTTCAGACCGGGAGCAACAGACCTAAAGCTAATTTCAACCATGCTATGAATTTTAGTAAAAACCAGAGGCTTGCTCAACAAAGCAAGCGCTTGCTTAAATTTGTATTGCAAATATAGGGAATTTTGCGAGCTCCTCGAGTGCTAGCTCTGTTGAACACACATTGGATTACACTTTGCATTTTATGCAAGATTAAGTTCAAATTTTTAGAGTAAGACCAGGATTAAAAGAATCAGTAATTGCCAAGAATCCACCGATTAGATTTATTTTTCATTTTATTTAAGTGCATAAACCAACTACCGAAACAAATTTTATTTGATGTTAAAATTTTAGCTCAGAGAGTTGATGACAAGCTGGAACCGGCTCCCCTCGAGGATAAGGGGACAGAAAACGACGAAATCTACAAAACGCCAATTCTTATCATTCCAGGTATGGAACAATTAAAATCCCTACAGTAATTATAATACGAAAAATAATAATAATCTATATCCAAATTGGATACTTGTGTGACCCATCTTGCTCTCTGTTCTGGTAAGTGATCATGTGTACTCAAACTGTCTAGTTTCATGGTGTTACATTTTTACAAGCTATATTTCAACAATCTGTCTTAATCCCGAATGCTTGTTAATTTTTACATATTTCTCTTACTAAGATTCTATCAGCAGTGTAAATATTTGCAATTTTGTGATTAGAAAAAAATTACCGCTTTAGAGATTATTATTATCATATAAACAGGTTGTGTGTCTGTTAGCAACTAACTACATGTATGAATGGTGTAAACAATTCATAGTTTTGAAAAAAATCTTCCTGATCTATTAAGAATGAAATTTGAGCTGATTGTATTTGATGTATTCCAGGATTAGATCACAACGCCCTGGCGAGGACACTAGAGACAACCCTTATTCAGCCGGGGATTAAACCGGAGCTCGTCACCGTAAGGACGTTAACATGTACAATGTCATGTATTTGCATGTAATTGCACCAATAGCATCTGTTGCTTGTTTTTTTTTCCTTATTGAAAATTAACGTGACTGTATCATGCTGTTTTCTTTGTACAAAAGTTTTTGAAAATGAGCATCTTACTTTTGAATTAGCTACTGGGATACCAAATCAAATGTTATGCTTAACTCAAAATACAAAGCATGAATTATAAAAAAAAGTTATTAATTATGACTCCTGTTTCATGATCAGGTATGCCTGTACTCTATTTATACATGTAATAGATATCATACCTGTTTCAGGTAGCAGTTGATGAGCAGACGCCGGATCATGGGCAGCTGGCCACGTTATTCAAATTCCAGAATATAAGTCTGGCCAGTGTAGCTAGATATGAAGGTAATCATGAAAGTCTTGGACTACATGCTTATTTCAAACCTACAGTAATTTGTTAGGCACAGAATTTCTACCCAATCTAATTCAAAATTAGATGTTCTGATTTCGCTACCAATTCTTTACATTTGAGAAGTGATAGCTGAACCTAATTAAAATTGGATGTTCTGAATTTGGATCCACTTTTCTACACTATAGAAGTGGTAGCGGATTAAGAATATCAAATTTTAATCAGATTGCCCTGATATCTGGACGAAACACGCTTAGTCCTACTACATGTACTCTCATCTTAATAGAATGCTACTGAATTGCTTTTTTGTTGTAACAACTTTTTGAAATCTTATAAACATGATTGTATACAGTCATGTACAATTGATGCGCTTTCTTTTTTTGACAGATAAGATGAACAGTGCCATAGAGAAATTCTTCTCTCAGACTAACAGTGTAAGTATTTTAATTTAATGTAACATAGAAAATATCTAATGATACCAGTATTTATTTATTTATTTAGGCACTGAACTCTTATATTTGGATGTCATTGTTGTTACATCAAAGCTACAAACTTAAAAGAAAACACAATACATTTTGTCTGATTTTGCAATAATTTTGTTAATCTCAGCGAAGAGACGTCCGTCAAAAAAATTTCAGTCTCGACGAATCTCGCTGAGATTTTAATTTTGTATCTCCAGTATGGACCAGTAACTAGACCATTTAAATCCTGTCAATATTTAAGAAATTAACATACATATGGTGATTTTATGACATATCACTAAAATCTACTTTTATATGCATTCTGATAAACAAGGTAATAAAATAGATTATAATTTATATACAAGTATACTTTTGTCTTTATTAAATATTTGTTACATCATAGCATCTAATGTCGTGAATTTTGAAAATTTCTTAGTTTCAAAATTACTTACCTGTAAATTCATAGACAATATATTTCTAGTTTCTACCAATTGGAGTTTTGTCATGTTTCAGAATCATATTTGATGTGATTTCAAAGATAAATCCACAGGTCTTTATAGTGTATGAATTCTTGATTTTGTCGCAGAAATACGTGATTGTGATAGAGGAGGAGATCGTGCTGACCCCGGACTTCTTGCACTTCCTGTCTCAGTGTCTGCCCGCGCTAGAGGCGGACGACAGCTTGTTTGGTGTATCTGCATTTAATTATAATGGTATGTTATGGGAGAAAATGTTTCATACATTGTACTGGTATTTTGAATTATTGTGCTCCAGAACATGCATTAATGTACTGTATATAAATTTTAGTAAGGATAGATTATTAGAATAAATGATATAGCAAGTGTTTTCATAATATCATCTTTTGGTTTAAAACAATTATTTAAGTCTGTATTTAACAGAATCCTTAAGGGAGCTTGGGATAATAATTCAACATTTATTTCTCTAAGACTTGTCAGATTAAGAAAAAACTTGAAAAAAAAATGTGTTTAAGATTGCGAGAATTTATTATTTTTTAAGTCAGTATATGTACCTTAACACCTTTTTGAATTTAGGGTTTGAAACAACGTCGGGCGACAAGACCCGAGTAAATAGAATGGAAGATTTCCCCGGCCTAGCATTCCTACTGAAACGTTCCGTGTACGAATCCCAGATGAAATCCAAGATGGACAAATGTTGTCAGCAGAGGTAATATTCATACCGGTAATAAATTAATGAAGTCATTTTTAAAAAAGTCAGGATTAATTAAATTGATCAACGCTGTTAGATTGTTATTTACAGGGTTATCAGTAATTGATTCCTTTGTTGGGAAGTAATGGATGATTAAGGTTAGGGAGTGAAAAGGGTGGTGGTTATACATTGAGCATAACGTTAGATTCTGTAGATTTCTTATTTTACGCAACTGTTTAATTCCGTGATCCCACTGTTTTCTATCAGAATGCAAGAATTTAAAATCGTGAATGGAAAACTTAAGTTCTAATCTCTTATAGTTTTCAACTCTCAGAAAATAAAAGCTAGATTTTAAAATCAGTGAGGAGTGCTTCTTGCAATTTTTAGTGCTGGGTATTAATTCCTCATGTTTAATTAGGAATCCATAGTTCTGAATATCTCTGTCTCTTTACATGTGATAGGTATATATTATATGCATTTGATCTTGATAGATTTAAGTGTGAAATAATACATTATGAAATAATCTTCGATAAATGAGTGAGTATGTGTCTTGATTTTGAGGTCTTGGGATTCGTGGACATTGAAACAGTCCGGTGAGATGCTCGTCCCTGACGTATCCCGAGTGTTCAGACTGCCGTATCAATCGGCCAGTGACGACGACAGCTACCTAGAGAACCTGTTCTACCAGCCCAGATTGACCATTACGTAAGTATTTATATATCTGCATGTATCTATTAATGTAAGAATGATATCTAGCTGAAATTACTTTATTGTGTAACTATTTTATCTGTACAGACCTAACTAAAGAGTGATAACAATCACAGCTCATACCAAATCTCTGTCTTAGGATATTTATGCTGAGTGCAAAGTTTGCAAGATTTGTTTCTGAGCACACTTTAAACCAGAATACAGAGTCTAAGAATCCAATTAGTTCAATATATTTTGGAGAGACAATGTAAAAAAATGCATCAACATGAAAAGAAAACGGATACACATTGTATTTGTGACACATTAGTATGTATTATGGATATTTGAGTACATTTATTTTGTGACCTTGTATTGGTTGTATAGACAGTACATGTAAAATCAAAGTACTGAAGTACTGACGGGAGTTGATTTTATCGATCATTATTAATTTTAAGATCAACGATATGTTATTTTGCACGGCAAGTAGTTTCGAAACTGTATTTTAATTCCGCTAATTTTTGTAATATGAATTCTCAAACTTTTCCGACAAGAATTTCTAGAAAACCTCATATGAATCATGTTGTGTTAATTTCATCAAACTATGTACATGTAGCAGTATAATCGAAATATTTCTAAAAATTGTACACATGTCTGGATCCAAACAATATTAAACTCTCTCCGTTAATCTCCGACTACCAAGATACTCTGTTTGTCGGAGGTTAACGGATACAGCCGAACGTATGGTTGAACGAGACTAAATTGAACTGTGGCGTAGGAATACATACGACTACAAAAAATATCTAAATTGTTCGTACTATTTAAAATCTGACTATTTTCAAGATATATATAAATACGTTTCTTTGAAAATTTATGGTTCAGCGTACAGTACACTGAATTTATCTGTTATTTTCAAGATCTAATTCTTGTCAGCGGTGATGATTTGTGCTTAGGTCCAAACACTGTTTCACTTTCGGTTTGCCAGAGTAACTGCATAAGAGAGTTGATTTAAGGTACTTCACTACGCCGAGACTTATACTCTTTAAGACACTATGTCATAAGATGGCGTTTTAAATGTTTTGTTAAAGTGTTTGTATCAATCGATTCAGATGTATATTTTAATAGCTCAGTGGTTAAAGTATCAGGCTTGTGAACCGCATGTCATGAGTTCGAATCCGCCCGGGGGTTTTGTTCATGTTTACTAAAGGAAGTTTTGAAAACATCATTTTATATCTAAAATTGCACATTTTTTCGCCTATTTGATACATATATTTCTTTTCCATCATGCTATCTATCATAATCAAGTAATTTTCTGCTGATTTGAGAAACTATATCAAGGTGTAGTGAGGCACCTTAAATCGACCCCCAAAAATGTATCAACATGAAAAGAAAACTGATACACATTGTATTTGTGACACATTAGTATGTATTATGGATATTTTAGTACTGTAACATTTGTTTTGTGACATTGTAATGCTTGTATTGACAGTACATGTGAGTGTACTTTAAAAATAAAAGTGATAGATTTACCTGGATAAATTTTATAATATACTAATTATAATTTGTGTTATCTAAAAAACCTTAAAGTTCCCCTCTTTCTTTCAAAAGTGAATATTTTTATCAAGTTAAACAAATGAGGGATTTTTAGAAAAAATGATTTTGAAGGGTATTACTATTGTACTATATAAATTTCACATTTATCCATGATACAGGTCTGCATGCACAAAAGGAAATCACAAAATATGGTCTTAAATACTCTTATTTTGGATAGAGACTGGATTACATCATCCTCTCAAGTTTCATCTTAGCCAAGTAGATTACATTGTACAGGGTGAGAACCATTTTAACAAGACCTTGGACTTTCAGCTTTCTATTTCTTTCATCAAATCAAGTTAAAAATGACGCTGTTTCAAGCAAAATATGCACCAATTGCATAGCCTTAGCTCTATAGCCAGACAAATCTTATTGATTTTAAAGAGCCATGTCTGAGGGGCTTGCAATAAAATAGACAGGCCTAAGTCACATTTCTGTTTGACACCAACTACCTTAAGTCCAAGCTCTTGTTAAAATGGTTCTTATTTTTCCCTGGCTGTGTAATTTTTGCCCTTCTACATTCGCAAACAGTTTCCCCCTCTTGAATTTGGCGGGCGCCTGTAAAGTGCGAAACGAAATCGAAACGAAACGAAACGAAACGAAATCGAACGAAACGAAACGAAACCAATCGAAACGAAACGAAACCAATCGAAACAAAACGAAATCAAACGAAACGAAACCAAAAATCGAAACGAAACGAAACGGAATTTAAACAAAACTTATATCAATTTTGACTACATAAAAGGGGAAATAAATTCATTGAAATAAATTTTTAACCATAAAATATAACTACCTGTATGTTTCAGATTGTCGCTGTAAGTTTTTAAGCCGATTATCCGAAAGAAGATGGGGGAACAAGATAGCGCAAATGCCCATTTGGTTGAGTCGTAAAATACAATTTCAAATTAAAATTTTTTCCAACTAAATATACTTAAAATGTTATAATTACAAAAGCCCAATTTCTAACTATATTCATATTTGAATATTTTAATAAACGATATCCGACTTCATCCACAAATTTACGGACTTGTATTATTTTTCTAAAACGTTAAAATGTTGCGATACAAAATGACATTTTTAAAGTATAGTGGGTCATCTCTCCACGTTTTTGTTGATTGAAATCGGTTTGATTTCCTTTAAACCTTATATAGACTATGACAAAAATTTGGAGCTCAGACCCACTCTTTAAAACAAAAGGAATTGAAGTTCTAAAAATGACACTTGTGAAATTGTATTTTACGACTCAACCAAATGGGCATTTGCGCTATCTTGTTCCCCCATCTTCCCCCATTTGTTTCACCAAAATTGATAGCCAGGTTTATATAACCAGCTAGTGTACTGGTGCCAATTTTTGAATAATTTTCAGATTTAAGTTTTTGAAATACCAACGAAATATTAAATGGTTAACTAGCATTAATCTAGCGCTAGGAGGCCAAGACAGCCCATGAAATTGAATTTAAATTAATCGGGATGAAAGAGAATTTTAAAAATAATACTGAAAAAAAGAGATTTCAAAACGAGGAGGTGGATAAGTTTAATAACACCAATATATTACCTCCTAATTGGTTTTCTCTCATTTATTTTGATTCTTGGGGCATGTGATTTGACACTTGTAGGAGCGAAGTAAGCTTATGTCAAGTGTGATACGTAACCATGGTAACCTAGAGTATTCCAAACATCCTTTGATTGAAGGAGATTCGTATTTTAATGACAATAATGGAGGTTCAGAGTAGACCAGGAAGTTCTTTCGAAATTAATCCTCAAAATTTATGAGTTCATTTTTTAATGCGACGCAGAACATCGCCAGTATATTCACTGGAAAGGAAATGCCAAATAAGGATTGTTGTTGCTGAATATTAAAAATTCAAAGACAATTAAAAATTGATTAGAGATTTTAGTTATTGATTAATGAAACCGGCACTCAACAGCAGTCTATAGGTCTAAAGTGTTTGCAACTATAGAAAAATAATAACACAACAATTTAAAAAACTTATTATAGTCTTTTACCTCAAATAGAGTTGTCTTTCTTATCTCTTCATATTTTTCAGAGTTATGAATGCGACTAATGGTCGTAAGAAATACTGGATGAGAGTGCAAAACGTTATGCAAATATCTCATTAGAGATAATTTTGGGGTTTTATTTTTCAGGGAATATGGTGCAAAGATAAAAAATGTCAATTCCCTCAAGTCTTCGTTGTATGAAGATGAACTGAAAAAGGAAATAAAGGCAAGCAAACCGTTCCCCCTAAAAGAGCTTGAGAAGTGTTCAAGTAAAACAGAAACAGTGGAGCTGCAATCTAAAGGGTGAGACATTTTAAAAAATGGGTTCTCAGGGGGAAGCTCAAATACTCAATACTCAAATTTCTTACAGATAAAATTGATATACAAAGACTTTTTACTTTCAGCTCAACTTTCACCTTATATTTTTCGGATAAAGACAAAGACAGAAAAGTGTTTCGTAAATTATGCAAGTGTTTTGAACTCTACTCATCTGCAGGCAAACCTTTGAAAGGTCTTCACAAAAATTCACTGAGGTAAGTTTCAAAACAAAATTAGCCAAAAAAAGCCAATCAAGATTTGATTGGATTACTATTAAAAGAGATTTTGATTCATATGTAGACTTTAAAACATTTATTAATTTACAGTAATTTAATATTTTAAATTTCAATTAAATTTTGAATATTTATGGAATTCCAAAAAATGAAAAAGATACTCAGTTATTCCTAAATGAATCAATTAGACCAATGGTACCTACTCTGCTAAGCTCAATTCTTTATGAGGACAGTACCAGGTAAATCAATTTTCAAAAAAATGTATAGTGATAAATGAAATTTGTCAATGCCAGAATCTTTGATTTTCTAATTTATGGGACAGGGTGCTTACTCAATTGAAAACTAAAGATAGTATTTTAAACTTTTTCAATGGACAAATGTTCAAGGAAACTGCTTACTGAATTTTGGGTACTTTAGGGTAATTTTGTGATAACCATTTACAACCTAATGCCATAATAAATTAATATAATTATATAAATTGGTTGCTAATGTGTGCATTTCAGTACTTTCATTACTTTAATTTCTATTAATTAATCAGCCAATCAGAATATTTTTTATCAATATCTAACTGAGCAATTCAGATATCTCAATGTATTGTATTTACATGTAGATTCAACGAATGTTCCTTGATTGAAAAAGAAATTCTAACAGAATATAATAAGGAACATGAATTTCTCTTTAAAAAACCAAACTTTCAACAATTGAACGGAAGGTATTGACAGACGTCTTTTTTTAAAACCCAATAAACACAACTATTACATCAAACTAATAAGCTAAGAAAGTCCCTCTGGCTTAGGTTAAACGAATTTTGCTAGGCAATCACCTTGATACC
Organism: Magallana gigas; assembly: GCF_963853765.1. Classification (NCBI taxonomy): domain Eukaryota; kingdom Metazoa; phylum Mollusca; class Bivalvia; order Ostreida; family Ostreidae; genus Magallana; species Magallana gigas. Next base: position 36,605,113 of record NC_088856.1, read on the forward strand.
GCAAAAAGTCAGCAATAACAAATGGTTTTTTTTAGTGAACAAGATCCATGATTTATTTAAATCATTTTTTATTATCATTTTCAGGTTTTACTACAAAGAAAATACTATTTTCCTAATTGCATCTACATCTCCCTATTTTGAAATAAGAAGTGAGGATATTGCAGTGTACGAATGACACCCACGCCATCTTTGGTGAGGTCACAAAGGTCTTTCAGCAAATAAACAACCAAGCAACTCAAAATTGGCCACGTCTACGCACCACAGAGTTATGGAGGGTAATCGTGTAAAAAAAATCCACCTGTTAATTCGTATATACAATCGTGTTCATGGGGTCTAGATTTTTTAACAGAATTACCCTTCATACAGTATACGATATATTTGTTTGTTACAGTGTTAATTTCAATGGCAAAACAAAAAATGTTATTGTTATGCTGGCAAATATTGTTAAATTGTCGATATTAAAGAAAACTAGAAGTATCTTGAATGGAATATTAAACATAGAAATGTATTTTCAGTGAAATGCTTCTTAGATGCATGCTCAGTGCACTGCAAATTCAGTATATTGCATTTGGTATATGACATATCTATTTTACCGGTATAAGTCAACTACTAACATGTTAATGTATATAATATGTTTATCTGTTGAGTTGTTGATTGTAGAAGAGAGGGACCATATACTTTTAACACTGCTACCAACACTTTTACAAGTAGAAAATAAAATGAATTTATCTAATTTAAGGGAAACGTAAGTTTTATTTCATACTCCATTAATTTCACTTTACACAGCATCAACGTTAATTTCAATTTAATATAATTAAGGTATTGTTACTCTCCTCAAATTAAAATATTTCTGATATAAAAATCCCTGCTTAACTTTGTTGATAAAAAAAATTATGATGCAGTTTACATTTTGTTAAAATATCAGAAAATTGAGTGAATTGATTTATATCAGATGTTAATACTATGTAGTTAACACTGATGTGAGATACATGTACTTATCCCAGAATTGATTTTATTTTACATACAGTATGTATTTTTTAGGCATGAGGCGTTAAAACAAGTGATCTCAAAACTCTAATCTATAATTTATTTGTTTTATAATTAACATTAATTTATTCCCTTTTGTTGTACATGTAATAAAGTTGTTTTGGTTCTTTTCTAAAGCATGTATTTACCAGTATATGATTTTTAGTTATAAATCACAAAATCAAAAATAAATTGTTGACTATAGGAGGACTACTTATAAATAAGTTATGTACTACTGCATCTAGGCAATTCTTACACATACAACAGTATTAAAAACTGCCATATATTTAACATTTATTCAGACACAATAATGTTTGTGCCATAAACAGACAACTTTCATTCACTCAATAAGTTCTTGGCTGTTCGACCTATTTAAACGTGTAGTAAACGACACAATTCCGGACCCACCCCCGCCCACCCCAATCCACAGTCCCTAGATATGACATATGGATAGATTCATACACATTATTACATATATTAGACTGAGTATGTATTTTATTATAAATCGTATATGTCTTGATTCCTACAGTTGGGTTTCCTTCTTGATCGCTCTTGGTTAAGGCGTAGCTTAAAGAACAAGTTCTGAACAATTTTTTTTCCCTGAGGACTTTGAATAAAAAACAAAAAGAATAATTACTAATAATATATGTATATTCATATTATTTTGTGTTCAATAGAATGTCAACTTCAAGCATAACATTCCCAAGAACCATGACCACTGTGACTGTTTTAAGACTGATAATTTTTTATCAAGAATTGGCCAGAACGTATCTTTTGGTGCAATTTTTATGCCTAATATTGATTAAGTTAATGCAATAGAATATCAGGAAAAACTACAATAATATGTAGTGTAAAGTTGTTAAAAATTGTTTCTCTGTCCTTGGATTCATTTATGTTCCCAAACTTTGAACTGTACGCGTACAGGATTAAAACTGTGTACTAGGTTCAAAGTTAGCCGGTGCCATTTTGTTCAAAGTTCAAAGGTGGATTTAACTTAATCATTTCATATTTTGTGACCTTTGAATTAATATGTCAAGGTAATTTCAAATTGTTAAATTCAAGGTTGATATTATACGTGGCAATATGTATTGTGATTAAAAAATCATGTGTTTTTTTGTTCCTGTTCATATTAAGAATTACTTTTAATTTATAGTTTTCACATTGTGGGTTCTTTTTTGGTATTTTTGGTATTAGTTAATTAGATGCGTTATGATTATGTTAATATTTATTTAACTAAGCTTTAATTTATTTAAGCTTGTAGTCTTAGAATTTTAGCATGTGAATGAGGAATCATTTTGAAGTTCGTATTTAATGTACACCCAAATTTTAAGGCTTTAGTCCCCATAAATCAGAAATCCGTTTAATTAGCAGTCATTATGAGATATGCATTTTTATAGAGTTTATTTTTTTAAAGATTTTTTTCTTCAAAATACAACCAAAAATAGGTATTTTGACATGATTTTAATTTACCTACGTTTATATATATCAGCTAAGATGACAATACTATATTCTTGTGAAGATGATATCCCTACAAAGAAATCCTATCTGATTCGTTAAAGATGTACTTTTATCTCTGTTATATAACCAAAGGAGTTTAACATTTGGATGGTCATGTGTTAATTCATTGTATCCTGTACACTTAAATGTTACAGAGAGAGAGAATGAGAGAGAGAGAGAGAGAGAGAGAGAGAGAGAGAGAGAGAGAGAGAGAGAGAGAGAGATTCCATGTATAACAATTAAAAGTGATTAGAAAGTTCATTCCTGATATAGTGATATTAAAAGTTGTTTTTTTTTTGTAAAAGAATTTGTTTTGAGAATATGAAATGATGGATAAATCTACGAAATTTCACCTTCCTGGAATCTGCAATACTTCTTCTGTTAACAGTTTCTAATTCTCTTGTTGTTTTATACCTGTACTTATAAATGACATTTCTTCTATAAAATGGAATGTTAAAATAACTTTATGATCCATTTGCTATTTTACTAGCTGCTCTTGAACATTAACTACTTAGAAATTACACTTTGTAAAAAGCAAATGTAGCCAAACTGCATTTATATACTTCTTAACAGAACTATGTTATATTTGATATAGTACATACATGTATGTGATTGTTACACAAACATTCCATGAACAAACTTTCTCTTATTTACGCCATCCTTTTCAGTTCTGAGATGTTATGCAGTACATACACATGTACATGTTTATGAAATATGTTAATGAACAGTTAAGTGTACCATTGACACTCTCATAAACTCTTTGATGTCTAGTTAATGTAATTATTTTTATGTGTGAGACTTATTTCTGATGTTGATAAAAATAAAATTGAACAGTTAAAAAGAGTGTTTTTCTTTTGTGCATGTACATGCATACTGGTAATAATCAGATTTATAAAAAATCATCTTCAGATTTTTTTTATCCAATTTTCATCAAATCATATTAAATGTACACATTCTGTCTGCGAAATTTTTTTCCATATCGTATATTTTTACAATCTAAGTTTAATCTCTCCCCCCCCTCAACTCTTCCCAGTGTGGCCTTTAAATGGCATCTATAAAAAATCTCTGAAATGATAATATAAGAAAATTCAAGTAATTCTCTCCTTACTTTTTAATACGTTTTTTAACGACAAGAATCGAGTAAGTAAAAAAATTAACTAAATGATGTCACCCTTGTGAACAAAAGTACCTCCGCCCCTGAATCATTACTCTTTTCGAACTTCCAGACCTAAAGGAGTAATCGTTCTTGTTCATGATAATGATAGATATATGCTTGCTTTTGCAGATATTTTACAATTACCAGATAAAAGCCTCACTTTTCTTTAACATATTTTTCTTTGTAAAATAAAAGCTTCTAACACTTGGTCATGGTTTGAAAAAAATACCATATACAAGCAAGTCTATATTATAAAAGTTTTAGATAAACGAAATCACTAGCTTCTTGTTTTATTTTGATTATAAAACAAAAATCAAAATATATTTCTTATCAATTTTCTTATTATTCCCATTGAAATGGATCTTTGTCTTTAATGAGAATCAGACACCCAAAAATGATTGGCTGAAATTTGTTCTGTGGTTGACAAGGAAAAGATGGCAATTCCTAAAGAACAGGAAAAGGTCATATATTAGAACAGATTCTATAGTCTTATATACTGATAATTAAACAGGAAAATACTGTATCAGAAGCTGATATTAAACCCATAATATATATGTTATGCATCTGGGGCTGTTATGGATCGTATGCCTAAATAACTCTCTATGATATATAATAAATTTATCAGTATTTGTATTAATAAATACCCAAGTATTTACGAAATTCCATGTATCTTCATTCAGATGTACACATGTATACTACCACATCAAGGCCATTTGAATTATATAAATGTTAATTTGAATCGAAGACTTGCGGATAAAGGTATAATTGCCGTCAACAAGTGTCAGTAAATTCTGAATCCGCCGAGAATGCAAAAAAAAAAGAGTAAGGTGGCAAAAACCACATTTCTAGGACCTATCAGGCTTGATAAAGAATTCTCGAGTTAAAACCCAGTTTTAGAAATCCTATTGAATGGCTCTTACATTCAAATTAACCCAGCATAACAAGCATGAGTAAATTTAAAATGCTAGTAAAATCATAAGATGAATAGACCGTCTTTAAAAAATTCATCAAAGATATTGATTATCTCATCCATGCAGAAAAAAATGAATTCGCGCATAGCATCCCTCATCCGAATCTAATTTGCATTTGATCATGAGGTGGTTGAAAATCATTCTACACTCTCACATTTAATTCTAGTAAAAGTATCATGGGTATTTTTTCATTTGCACTTAAATATGTACATAAATAAACACTATATACATTCTATATATAGTTATATGTATCCGAGGCAATATTTACCGGACCTTATTTATGAATACTTGTACTTACACTCTCTACCCCCTTTTTGTATTTCTGTATTACAAAACGGTAATTTATTTTATAACCATTATATTCATGACATTTTTTCTTGCATGATCAACACACTGTTTACAAATATCATTTTGCTCTAGTTGTATAATGCCCCTATATATAAAAAAATAGTTATCCTCCATGCGAATAAATTGTTTTGTTTGTTCAAGGTCTGTAGCCAGGAGATTTAAATCCTTTAAACTCTACAACAAGGAAGTAGGTATTCTCTTTTGAGAAGTGGACAGGCATAGCCTACATCCACTTCTCTTCGCAAGCCCTCATGTTTTGATTCTGGAAAACGTGTAAATGTCGGAACCAAAGACGGTTTACACTTCGAGCCATGTTTTGACTCCAGTTTCACTGAGTTTTCGTAACAGACCTATTATTTCTATATTTTAAACATAAATGCATCCATATATCACAAAAAAATCACCACTAACCCGCTGTCAAATCATTTTCGCAACTTCTACATCCCGGGTTTAAATTTTGTGTATCACATTGTTTATCTAGGTCAGCGCAGATTAAATGTTTATGTTTCGGATAAAATTGGAAACCTATTTAAGACAATAATGTCAAAAACGTAACTGAATCAACTTAATCTTACAACATACAAACAAATATTGAGTCAAATAATTACAAAGTGGTATATCTTCCCTTTTTAACCATCTTCTATGGTGACAAAATTTGGTCTACATCTATTATTAACAATAAAACGAACATTGTTTAATATAGCATACAAGAAAGATTAAAATAAAGAGTTTTCATTGTTTTATGTGACAAAGTTACGTATTTTATCGTATGCATTTTGTTAACTTGTCTTAAATTGTAAAACCGTTCTATATGGCTCTGTAAATTTTAAGAAAAATACCTTTAATCTAAAGTGTACAATCTGAACACTATTTTCCGTTTTTTCCGACTCTAAAATTTCTACTTTTTAAACCACCTAATAGCGAGTGATCTCATAATTTAAACCCGGAATGTAGAGGTTGAGAAAATGATTTGAAAGCGGGTTAGTGGTGATTTGTTTGTGATATATGGATGCATTTATGTTTAAAATATAGAAATAATAGGTCTGTTACGAAAATTCAGTGAAACTGGAGTCGAAACACGGCTCGAAGTGTAAACCGTCTTTGGTTCTGACATTTACACGTTTTCCAGAATCAAAATATGAGGGCTTGCGAAGAGAAGTGGATGTAGGCTATGCCTGTCCACTTCTCAAAAGAGAATAGGAAGTAGGATACACAAGTCTCGTACGTATTCTCTCAGGTGTCATCGACGCCATTCCGAACGAAATACTTTTAAGGTCACATTGATCAGCTGTTGATGGTAAGTAAGAATAATTGTATCTGATGATCAAAATATTTCCTAAGCGTGATATTGATTTAGTTCAATATCATTGATATGGATTAAGTCCAGATTATTTGATCGCTTAACGTTGGGTAATTCTATATTGAAGTTCTTATACTAAACCGAAAGTAGTGGCCATTTTGAACAAAATGACTTGCGTTTTAAAATTCTCTACCATCGGCTCATACATTCACTAATGTTTAATTTGTTTACATATAAATTGTACGTGTTCTTATATAATTGTATATTGTAAACCAATGGCGGATTAAGAGGGTGGCGCACCCGGCGCGCGCCCCTTCTATAAAATTGTCAAAACAAAGTTATACTCCTTCGATGAAAGAAAATATACAACTTCCGAGTCTTGATTATGAACTTTTTGGGAAATCATGGGATTTCTCTACATTAAATTGATTTCAACGTGTTGTAATAAATAAAAAAACCGTGTGTAACGTACATAGAAAGTCCATTTCCTATTTTAATTAACGTCTCCTTGGGTTCAAATGTGGCCAGTCATTCGATTTTAGATACATGTAGTTTGTTATACTAGGTACATGTTGTGTCTCAACCGACCCTTCCATGTTTATCATACATCGTCCCATTGAACTTAATTTTTTTTAACTGATTAATTTATAGCCATTCGTAAGGAAAAAGCATGGCAGAGGGTTTTGATAGGATTTTATAGGTCTTATATTTACAAATGTATAAAAAAGTTAAATCGTTATCTGGGCCCCCACCAGGGCTGCCCAGACCCCTTGCCTAAATCTGGCGCCCCCTCTAAATTCAAACCCTGTTGAACCAAATGATCTGGTTAACAAACAAATGAGACTCGCTCTGTTTCATTTTGATCAATAGTCTAAAACTGATTAGTAAGGAAAGCTACCATGCTCGGATCTGAACGGAGGGGGAGGGGGTGGGTCCCTAGAAACTCAAAGATTATTACATTCACATTGTAAAATTATCCCCCCAAAACCGGCAGACCCCTTTGACACCCCCCCCCCCCTTTGCAAAAAAATGTCTGAATCCGCGATTGACTGTACCTTAATGTAATTATTATTATTAGAGATGCCTAGATAGAAATTGGTATAGACATCCAAAAAGTTGATAATAATATGGAATGGACAAAATCAAACACCTCTATCTAATAAACTATTCTAGATGTCAAAATGCTTATACATACATGTATGTGTGCGTGTGTGTGGAAGAGGGGGGTTGGTAGAAATGATTGACTTCATGCGATTTTTAATGGCAAAATTAAAGTTACAGATTTCATAAAAATACTTGCACATTTCTCATTTCAGATGGCATTATCTGAATCCCAAATACCACCCGACGCCCAGCATTATTTGGTGTGTGGCACTGAAGGCTGTGAGAGGAACTGCCAGTTTTACTGCAATGACTGTCACCAACAAATGTGTGAACAATGCAGAGATGAACATCAGAAGAATAAAAAAACTAAGAGCCATGAAGTAGTCCCTTATAAACAACGCAAACGACAACTACCTGTCGAGAAATGCCAGATCCACCCAACAAAAGAAATGGTTCTTCTCTGCGAGGAATGCCAAATTCCCATTTGTTACAAATGCACAGCTACAGAAGAACATCGCGGCCATGCGTTTACTGACCTAGAAATATACTTTGATGAAAATATTTCCCTATGTCATGAAGAAATTGCAAAAATTAGAAATAATTTTGAGCCAACTTCTCAAGTTTTGAAAAAAGAAATTGCTGGCGATGTCAAAGAAATAAAGAAGATTATGGACGGCATAAGAACGTCCATGAAGGCTGAAGCTGAGTCTATGAAAAAGCTCGTAGACACAGTCACATCAGAAAATAGAAAACAAGTCGACAAAATTGAACAGTCATTATTAGAAACATTTAACGATCAAACTCAAAAAATAGATGACTACATCACCTATCTAGATGAATCATCTACAGACATAGAACAAATAACATATGCTCTCAAATCAGAAAGCTTTATCATTCGGCCTTTACCAGAGACATCCAAACCAGTTCCACCCATCTTTACTGCCGGTAATTTTAGCAAGGAAGATATCGCCAAACTACTGGGTAGAATAACTATTCAAAACACTAAACCAGAGAACAGAAAAATAAAACCCATGGAGACTGCCTCAACACAGTTGAAACCTACAGGGAAACAAAGTAAACAAGGGAGAGAGAAATCTGACGTGAAACGAACACTGTCTCTGTCTTCCTCCGTCACCAAGGTCAGGGAGTACACAGTACTAGTTGTTGATAATGTATTTCATATATCACTGGGTAAATCAGGCAGACTCTGGGTCAGTGATAGTAATGGCAACTTTGTCCAAATAGATCTTCAAAGGAATCAGCTACAGAAGATACAAACCAGTGGTGGATCAGGAAGCTACCGGCACACAGTCACACAGGACGGGGATCTAATCTATACAGACAGAAACAACGTCATCAATAGGATAACACAGAATAATACAATCACTGAATTCATAAAAACAGGAGACTGGAAACCACTCAGTATACACTCCTCCCACATCAACGGGGACATACTGGTGGGGATGGAGACAGATGAAGAGGGTAAAGTCACCAGGTACAACAAGACAGGGATAGAAATACAGAACATACAGAGAGACAACAAAGGACAGAAATTGTACAAGTATCCACAATACATCACAGAAAACATCAATGGTGATGTCTGTGTATCAGACTATGGCAATGATACTGTAGTGGTGGTGGATAAATCAGAACAACATAGGTTCTCCTACACAGGTCAGGGGTCAGGGTTTCATCCCTGTGGAATATGTACCGATGTACTCGGTCACATCCTGGTGTGTGATAGTTATAGCAACACAGTTCATCTCCTGGATCAGAATGGTCGGTTCTTGACTCTACTATTCACAGAACAACAAGGGGTAGATTATCCCCGTAGTGTGTGTGTGGATGATGAGAACAATCTCTGGATGGGACAACTCACCAACAAAGTGACAGTGTACACGTATCTACAGTGAACATTATATATGTACATTTATGTCCATACAATAATTAGGTACTGTGCGCATGTTGTAAGACAATGTAACAACAACACTGTGACAGTGTACAGTTACTTGTATCCACAGTATACATTGACGTACATATACATCATTCATGTAAACCTGTGTATCTTTTTTAATACATTGTATCGGTTTTTATTAATGATTATTTTCCATTGCTGTCGATATGATAATAAATATGTAACTATGTATTAACAATATCAAATTGTTCTGAGTTATAAGTTATATTAGAAACTACTAGTTTGAATCTTGTCTATTAAAGTTAGCAAAAAGACTTAATTTACAAACGGATCAATATGTCTAGTATGGTCGACGGAATATGGTATTTAAAAAAACCCAGATGCATTAATTAAAACGTTGTCCTAAATAAAAAAAATAAAAGAATAACTTATCTTTTTTAAGCATCACATATGAGATGGATACGATCGGAGAGAGAGAGAGAGAGAGAGAGAGAGAGAGAGAGAGAGAGAGAGAGAGAGAGAGAGAGAGAGAGAGGGGAGGAAGAGAACGTGCTAGGCGGACTTGTTCTGTAAGCAATATAACTGCATGTAGCTACATATACCTTGTATGATTATATGATTAAGTAAATACTGAATTCTCTGATTAGCTGATATCCAACAACCTTGAAAAAAATGAAATTTTACACTTTCTCGTATCCTAGGAGGTCACTTCGAAAAATTACTAATATCAATATCACAAAAGCAACACAATACCGGTAGTTATTGTGGACAAATGCCAGTATACCTCAGTGTTTTACGCCAACTGCAGCCAAAACATTACTTGCAAATTGAAAATCCAAACGTACATCATTCTCGTAAAACATACAAAATAATGGTACAAATGTATATGTCACTTTTTTGCGATAACAATCGCTCGTCAAAATTCGGAATTGAATTTAATGAAAAATACTATAAACACATTATACAGTTGTAGGCTGTAGCATGATGGGATACCATCACCTGAAAAGTCAGATACATGTACAAGAATGTATCAAATACAAAGGATCCATTTATCTTTAAATCAACAATTTAAGCAATCTTTAAAGGACTGATATCGTGGTTTTTTTTTTTAAAAATCGAGATTTGTTTTAAAATCATGTCTCTAAAGTAGAGTATATAATCTAACGTTATGTAAAGAAACCCCAAGTTCGGCGATATGCATATTTTAGTTCCGATACGATCCAAGAGAGGTTAATCTGATAAGGAAGTAGACCAACTTATTAATGGAATATGCAAAACAATAGGTAATACGTAGAAATTTAGTCTTAAAAAGCAAATGCTACGTCAACAAAATTCTACGATTACTAAAACAGCCCGATTATAAAGGGTTTTTTTTTTTAAAAACCTGACATTTTTAAACACTGGAACAGTTTGGAACACTGTTTGCAAATTGATATTCATCAACAAACCAGTAATTTGCCATCGTAAATACAAAAACATATGAGCGAAATGATAATTTAATCACGCTTATAAAACCTTAAGCTTAAGACTTGTAACTAATGGGGGGCTCTGATAATGTAATGGTTGCCATTCAGAACAAACAAAAAGAATCACGTTTCCCTTTTAAAAAAACGCCGAAACACTCTGCTTTAATAGTTACATTTTTCTTCTTCATAACTTAAAATAAATGATAAAAGAAAAAAAGAATAATAAATGGTTAACGTATTGCTAATGAATTAATCATGTTAGTTGATTTACTGTGAAATTATGTAGCATTTTGAAATCTATGCAAATATATTACGTCGATCATTAAGATATCAAAATAGGTAAAGCAAGTTATCTAGAGTGTCGGGTCCTATTAAATGTACACAAGTGTGGTTGATTGATAACCTTTTTTAAATTCTATTTTGTTAAGAGGGTATATAGAGCTTAAAGTCCTTAAAAAGACTGCCTATATTTAACAATATATTTCTAAAAACACGAAATAAACAAAAACCTTTCCTCGCCACACGCTTAAAAATACAGCAATAACGTTAACAACACATGGCAACAAATAATAGATAAACATTAATGATGAAAAACTTCCAATACAAATATCATAAATATCTTACCACTCCATATAACCCCTAGTGGACTTTTACAATATAGTACTGGAGTCGTTATGATACAAACGTGCGAAAGAATCGAATCTTAAAAAAGGAAGGTTATTTTTGATGCAGTGTAATCCAAGTATACGGGTTAGTACTGACCTCTCTCGGTCATTTACGTAAAGACGGTAACGAAAAAGACGTGGTGATCCGAATGACTGCATACTCACTGCACAGATTACAGAATTATGGCTCTTTTCACACAGATCAGCGTGGATGGAATTGTGGGAATATTCTCAGAAAAGGTGGCATGTGCTTCGATGATGGGTGATGACTGAAATTTCTCGTGTCTTGGTGACGGTTTCGTTTCAATCACACCGACACTTAGCAAGAACAATTCCTAAATTTTTTATCTCTGGTGAATCGAGAATTGTCTCAATTTTTTCACGGATAATGAGGACATCCTTTTAAAAATTTCCCAAATGAATAAAAGACAATAGAAAATATTGGGAAAATATTTTTTCTGTAAATTTGTCATTCTTCTGTTCAAGTGCTTCATCGTTGTTTAAAAGATGAATGATTCGGATCAACATTTATAAATATATTTGTAAATTTGGTTTTCTGTTTTCCACAGAAAAAGAAAAACAGTTGTTTAGCGGAACTTACAACAAATTAAGTATAAACTTTCTTAATTTTAATTACATACCGTTAACTATGAATCTGTCAGTCATGAGTTCGACCCCGCGGAGGCTATAATAATTATTACCATTCCAGAAAATTTTCAAAACAATATTTTAGGGGGGAACATATTTCAAATTTTAAAAATTCTACACTGGTGAAAGTATTTGAGTATATATATGGAGACACAAGTCACCCTGTGACTGTTTTGCACTGCCATTTTTTCATGTCAACGTGTTCTTATCATAAAGCTATACAGAGAACAAGAGAACTGCACGGCATGTTTAAAAAAATGTCAAATAGACATTTTTTTTAAGATTTAGATTTGATTGAACTCGCATTAATTTCTTTAATGATTTTTACCATTCTTCCATTCCGGGGGGGGGGGAGGTATTTCAAAATTCGAAAATTCTACACTGATGAAAGTATTTTGATTTTTTTTTTTTAAATCCATATTAATATAGACAGGTACCCCATACTACCTTAACGTCGAAAAGTGTGAGCATTACATTTATACACAAGCAACCCCTGTGACTGTTTTTCATGTCAACGTGTACTTTTCATAGAGCTATACAGAGACCAAGAGAATCGCACGCCATGTTTAAAAAAAATTATCGTCATATAAACGTTTAACATTTTTGTTTTAGATTTAGATTTGATTGAAGTCGCATTATTTTCTCTGGAGATCATTTCACTCTTATTAAGACGGTGCGATTACAAAAAAAAAGATTGAAAGAATCAGAGGGCTGATGAAAAATGGCCATTGGAGAGTCCTAATCGTAGCAACACTTTATTTCAACATGCGAAACCTTATTTTTAAGGTTTCTTATCATATTTTTGACAGTAAATCAGAACAAAGATATTTTTAAAAATCAGTCGTACAATCTTTGGGAATCTGACTACTGATATCGAGGTACAGTTTACACACTCAGTGCTTACAAAACATGCATATATGTTTGTTACGTCGAATTCAGATTGTCGGAAACAACGCCTCTGAAGTGGTTTTCATGTTTCAGAAAAATCTAAGCCAGCATATCACAATTTGATTGATTTATTTCTGCCACGACAATATTTTATCCACAAAGAGATCATCAACTTGATAAGTTTTGTAGTCCCTTTTCGGCTTTTAGGTAACCGTTTATATTTTGAATTGGTACATCATGTTTGTTTCAAAAGTTGTTCAAACGTCTAAGATATTGATTTAGAATGAACTTCACCAAATGGATGGAGGGGAGATAAAACTAACACATACAATCAATTACTAAGTATTCTTTTTTTTCTTAATCGCCGTCATCTCCTTCAAAGTTAAAGTAACCCATAATGTTTCCCCTATATCAGGCAGGACGAGCATTGTGTTCCAAAGTTGGGCACCCCCGTCCTCTTCCAACCCCCGATTTCAACACGCTAATTAATAACAATGTTGAGATTACATGTATACTTTTAAAAATACAGATCATACATGTACATCTGAATACATCAACGGTGTATGTAATTGCATGCGGTTATGGGACGGGTGAGATGAAAACTAGAAGTGATGTTGCTCATGCGCAAAAATTGTAAACAAGGTACAATTTTTGCGCATGCGCCAAAAACTCGTTATTTTCTTCTTTGTGGTATGGTTTTTATGTAAACAACCAATGATGATTCATACAACAATTTCATTTTTTGCGGCCCATTTGACGCTTGCGTCAATATGTTTTTTGGTCATTGTTGACCAACATCTAATCGCGAAATTTAAAGCTGCTTGGTCCGATTTTTCTGTTATTACAGTATCGAAATTTTTTCCATACAGATCATTTATCTTAGAAAGTTATGGACTTTCTCCTATTTACACCAGCAGAATCAGTCTCCTTTCAAAATTAAAAATATTCAAAGTAAATAGAAATAATTTCTTTTTGGGCAAACGAAAAAACAAACCAAAATGCATCACGGGAATGTTTAGAAAATGAAACCGCTTGGTTTCGTCCCCCGAATGATTGGGGTTATTCAACCCGCATGCTATGCATCGATTGTAAAGAAAGCAGACTTCAGAAATATTCGCGAAATTTAACATGAGGCGAAATAACGCGGTACCTTTCAATGTCGTTTGTTTTGTTAGCAAATTTTGTACGTATTTTTCTTCATTGAAATTTGGCTTAAATGAGGGGTAAAACTACTGCAATGTCTATCATTATACATATACTAAGCATAGCCATTGTTTAAAAGCGTGCATACAATTCGATATAAAATCGGACCAAGTAGCTTTAATCGCGTGTGAGGAAACTTTACGAAGTTCGCCGCAAATCAGAATATATTTAATCTAATGCCATAATGTTTTAAAGATATTAAACATAAGCTAGATATTGCGAACGCCTGTCGTCGCGAACTATTTGTCATTTAATTGTCAGTCACGAATCATGGTTACCCACCTTTCGCGAAAGCAAAAAAAAAAAACCATGTTTGTAAAACGTTTTCACGTAAGACCAATTTTTGGAAGCCCTAGATCATGCTATATTGTAACAGTACAAACTCAATGTCTGGCCATGGTTCCATGGAGAGCCCTCGGCTGAAGCCGGTCATCTAATATCACACATAGTCTGTCCAAGATGAAAGATCACGTGTACCTGTACAGTGAAAGAACCAATGGCATCTAGGGGAGAAGAAGGTAGTATGAATTTCACAGACACGTCTTGTTTGATTAAGGATCATCTTAATACTTTGATTAATCAAATCGGTTCTGCTGGGATTGATATAATGTTCATCATGATTACATTATCTAGTAGTAGTTTCACGTCAAGTTCATTTTTTTTACATCAATGAATTACTTGGTTACAAAAAATTACCAACCCCAGCATTATTAATTAACGACATTAAAAGTCAGGTAACATTAACTTGAAACAGGATTATTTGGCTTATATCATGTTATATTGTAAGTTCTTAATTTACCGGAAATTCCTTACTGACTTTCGGGTATTTTAGGTTAATTTTTGTTGTTGTGAAAATTTACTCCTGAATTAACTAAATGTTCTTTATGCCCAAAAATGTTAAAAGGTGAATAGAGCTTCCGTAAGGGCATGAAATGGTCGTTAATGTGTGATTTCAATACTTTGTGTAATTTTTGTTCATCACTGGCGAATCAGAATATTTTGTTTCAACAATCTTAATAACCAAGCAACGTCAAATATCACAAGCAACACATATCTATTACCGGTATTTGTCAAATACATGTTTATATCCGTTGAGTTGTTGATTTTAAAAATGAAATTTGTTAGTCTTTAAATTTGATTTTGTGGAAGAGATGGTCCATATACATTTAACACTGCTAGAAAAATTTTCTTAAGTACAAATGAATTTATCTGATTTAAGGGAAACTAAAGTAGTATTTCAAACTCCATTACTTTCATTTTACACGGCATCAACATTAGTTTCAATTTAATATAATAAAGTAATTATAACTCTCCTCAAATTAAAATATTTCTGATGCATGAATAACCATTTAACTTTGAAAAAAATATGATACAGTTTACATTTTGTTAAATTATGAGAAGTTAAGTGAATTGATTGATTTATATCAGATGTAAATACTACGCAGTTAACATTGATGTGAGATACGTGTATTTATCCCAGAATTAACTTTATTATTTAACATACTGTATGTGTTGTATTTTAAATCATGAAGAGTTAAAACAAGTGATCTCAAAATCTGATCTATAGTTTATTTGTTATACAATTAACATTAATTTATTTAATTATGTTGTACGAGGGTCAATCAAAAAATACGAAGACTTTTGTCATAGCTATATTACTTAACGTCATATCATTACTAAATTTGGTAGACATAATTTAGCAATAGTTTCAGACAATTCGCAAGAAAAAAAGTTAATATATTTCGTTATTTCTAAGAATTATTTAGAATTTTATCCTGCAAAAATGAGGTCACGGCACACGGTCAAAATTTGTGTTATGTCAACAATAAACCATATAATGTTGAAAGTATTATCTCTATAAATTTGGCTTGAAACCAAATAATATTGAAACTTCAAATTTAGTATAGTCATGGTATTCTATGTACCAAATAATGACGGGATATATAGTTTTGTCGAACAGATATTAGTAACTTAAGTCGGATAGTCCTCTTTAGAATTGACTAAAAACATCGACGTCGCCTGACGTCAAGGCGCAACGAGAAGTACAAATAAAATGGATTTAACTCAGGAAAAAGCCGATACAAGCTGTGAAAATGCTCAATGGTGCAAAAAATAAGTCAACAATTATTTGCAAGTTTGTGTTTAACTGTAATAAATTTTGTGGGGGTGGTGGTCATTGTATTTTGAATATAAAACAGTCCGAAAGAGAGTAGAATATCTGTAAATATTTGGTCATAAAAGAAGTAAAGTCAACCGACGTTCAGGCTTATCCTTACTGTAAACTAAGATACACACGGTTAGAAAATGAAAACATTGAAGAACTAACTTATGATTCTCGAGCAAATGTGTGCAAATAAGATGTTAAGTGGTTCAGTTCCATTTTAAATTGTAAGAAAAAAGGCACAAGAGACTAAGCGTGATATAAAGATGGGGTATATCTATAGATATAAATTACACGCAGAGTTTATAGCTATAAACTCTGCGTGTTTAATTTAGACGTCATATTTTGAACGTTACCGTGCGCCGTGGTGACAAAACATGTTGGTTTTAAAAAGGGGTAACAAAAACACCCTTTCATCAAATGGACTAAAACTTCGCATATCAATAACAGAAGTGTTGGTGCACAGATTAATCTGTTAAGTATGACTTTCATGAAACATATATGATAGACAGCCGCATTGTCTTCGTATTTTTTGATTGACCCTCGTACATGTAATCATTGAGTTTTTTTTGTTCTTTTCTAAAGCATGCATATAAATGATTTCTAGCAATAAATCTCAAAGTCAAAAATAAACTGCTGACTATAGGAGACCAATTAATATTTATCGAAAGTTATGTACTTCTGCATCTAGGCAATTCTTATATAGACAACAGTATTAAAAACTGCCATATATTTAAATTTAAAATTTATTCAGACACAAAAAATGTTTGTGCCATAAACAGACAACTTGCATTCACTCAATAAGTTCTCGGCTAATTGACCCACTTAAACGTGTAGTAAACGACACACACAATTCCCAAACCTACCGCCGCCCACCCCAATCCACAGTCCCTAGATATGACATATTGATAGATCCATACACATTATTACATATATTAGACTGAGTATGTATTTTATTATCAATCGTTTATGTCTTGATTCCTACAGTTAGGTTTCCTTCTTGATCGCTCTTGGTAATGGCGTACTTAGTAGTTTAAAGAACAAGTTCTGAACAATTTTTTTCTGAGGACTTTGAATCAAAAACAAAAAGAATAATTACTAATAATATACTTTATTAAATATATTTTGTGTTCAATAGAATGTCAACGCCAAGAATAACACTCCCAAGAATCATGACCATTGTGACTGAATTTGTTTCAAGACTGATATTTTTGTTCATCAGGAATTGGCCAAAACACATCTTTTGGTGCAATTTTTATGTCTAATACTGATTAAGTTTATGAGATATAAGATCAGGGAAAATAACAATAACATGTAGTGTAAAGTTGGAAAAAAAAATTTCTCTGTCCTTTGATTCATTTATTTTCCCAAACTTTGAACTGTACGCATACATGATCAAAACCGTGTACTAGGTTTAAAGTTAGCCAGTGCCATTTTGTTCAAAGTTCAAAGGTGGATTTCACTCAATCATTTCATATTTTGTGACCTTTAAATTAGTATGTCAAGGTAATTTCAAATTGTTAAATTCGAGGTTGATATTATACGTGGCAATATGTATTGTGATTAAAAATCATGTTTTTCCTGTTCATATTTAGAATTAATTTAAAATTATAGTTTGCACATTGTGGGTTCTGTTATGGTATTAGTTAATTAGATGCGTTATGATTATGTCAATACTTATTTCACTAATCTTTAATTTGTAGTCTTAGAATTTTAGCATGTGAATGAGGAATCATTTTGAAGTTTGTATTTAATGTACACCCAACTGTTAAGGCTTTAGTCCCCATAAATCAGAAATCCGTTTGAATATCAGTCATTATTGAGATATGCATTTTTATTGAGTTTATTTTTTTTTTTAAATTTTTTCCTTCAAAATACAACCAAAGATAGTTATTTTGACATGATTTTTATTTAACTACGTTTATATATATCAGCTAAGATGACAATACTATATTCTTGTGAAGATGATATCCGTACAAGGAAATCCTATCTGATTTGTTAAAGATGTACTTTTATCTCTGTTATATAACCAAAGGAGTTTAACATTTGGATGGTCCTGTGTTAATTCATTGTATCCTGTACACTTAAATGTTACAGAGAGAGAGAGAGAGAGAGAGAGAGAGAGAGAGAGAGAGAGAGAGAGAGAGAGAGAGAGAGATTCCATGTATGACAATTAAAAGTGATTAGAAAGTTCATTCCTTATATAGTGATTTTAAAAAGTTTTTTTTTGTAAAAGAATTTGTTTTAAGAATTGGAAATGATGGATAAATCTACGAAATTTTAAGTTCCCGTAATCTGCAATATTTCCTCTGTTAACAGTTTCTAATTCTCTTGTTCTTTTATACCTGTAGTTATAAATGACATTTCTTTTATGAAATGAAATGTTATAATAACTTTATGATCCATTTACTCTTTTACTAGCTGCTCTTGAACATAAACTACTTAGAAATTACACTTTGTAAACAGCAAATGTAGCCAAACTGCATTTATATATTTCTTAACAGAACTATGTTATATTTGATATAGTATATACATGTATGTGATTGTTACACTAACATTCCATGAACAAACTTTCTCTTAATTTCGCCATCCTTTTCCGTTTTGAGATGTTATGCAGTACATGCAGATGTACATGTATATATGACATGTTTAATGAACAGTTAAGTGTACAATTGACACTATCATTAGCTTTTTGATGTCTAGTTAATGTAATTATTCTTATGTGTAAAAGTTATTTCCGATGTTGATAAAAATAAAACTGAACAGTTAAAAAAAGAGTTTTTTCTTTTGTGGATGTATACTGGTAATAATCACATTTATCAAAATCATCTTCAGATTTTTTTTTTATCAAATTTTCATCAAATCACATTACACATCCTTTCTGAGAAATTTGTTTTCATATCGAGTATTCTTACAAACTAAGTGTAATCTTTCACCTCCTTAACACATCCCAGTGTGGCCTTAAAATGACCCCTATAAAAAAATTTTGGAATGATTATAAAAGAGAAATTTTCCTTTACTTTTTAATTCGTTTTTGTAAAAGTTAAAGAAGTAAGAAGTACGTTAAAGTTAACAAAATAAAGTCAACTCTGTGGACAGAAATACCTCCGCCTCTGGATCATCACTCTTTTCGAACTCCCAGACCTCAAGGGGTAATTATTCATATTCATGATAATGATTTATATGTGCTTGCTTTTGCAGTTATTTTACAATTATCAGGTAAAGGCGCCTCATTTTTTTTCAACATATTTTGAAGGTTTAATTCTTTTTATTATAAAACCTTCCAACACTTGGTCATGGTTTGAAATAATTACCATGATATACAAACAAGTATATACATGTATTATGAAAGTTTTAGATAAACGAAATCACTAGCTACTTGTTTTATATGAATTATAAAACAAAAATCAAACACAATATCATTTGTTATCATTTTTCTTATTTTTCCCTTTGAAAGGGATCTTTGTTTTGAATGCGAATCAGACACCCAAAAATGCTGCATGCCAAGAAATTGGCTGAAATTGTGGTTCTGTGGTTGACAAGGAAAGGATGGCAAGTCCTGAACAACAGGAAAATGTCATATATTAGAAAAGATTCTTATACACTGATAATTACCGGTAGATATGATAATACTGTACAGTAACTGATATTAGGCCCATACATAGATGTTATGCATCCAGATTCTTTGCATCTGGGGCTATTATGGACCGGGTACCTAAATAACTCTCTATGATATATGATAAATTAAACAGTATCTGTATTCATAAATACCCAAGTATTTACGAATGTATCTTCATTCAGATGTACACATGTATACTACCACATCAAATCCATTTAAATCATTCAATTGGTAATTTGAATCGAAAACTTGTGGATGAAGGTATAATTGCCGTCAACAAGTTTCAGTAAATTCTGAATCCGCCGAGAATGCAAAAGACAGAGTAAAGTGTCAAAACTACAGTATGTATATGACCTATCAGGCATGATAAAGAATTCTCGATTTTAGAAATCCTATTAACTTAGTAGGTGGCATTCTCCTTTCACTTTAATAATGAATTATTGAAACGGTATATCATTATAAAATAAAAATGGACAAGAGAGAAATGCATGTTATTTATACATATATGCATGTAGATGTATCTTAATGAACAAGGAATATACAATCAGTTTACATTCTTGCACTTTCTGAAGGCCTTGTAACCACTAACCACTCTAATAATTCACGAAATTCCCACACGAATTAATGTGATGATGTAGACGGTGGTCTTGGAACACTTCATAATTATCTCATCAGAAAAAAATGGATTCGCGCCGCGCATAGCATCCCTCAACCAAATCTATTTTGCATTTCAAGTGGTTCAAAATTATTCTACACTCTAACATTTAATTCTAGTTAAAGGTATCATGAGTATTTTTCTATTTGTACTTTAATATGTACACGAATAAAAAATATATTCCTCTTATATATAATTACATGTATCAATATTTACAATTTACCGGACCTTATTTAATGGATACTTACTTACTTACCCCCCCCCCCTTCGAAATTTCTGTTAAATTTCTGTATTAAGAACAAACCTTTAATTTATTTTATAAGCATTACATTTATTAACATTTGTTACATGCATGATCTACATACTGTTTACAAATAACATTTTGCTTTAGTTTTACGGATTTCTTTTATCTTACAATGTATATATAATTCCCATATATATATAAAAAAAACTCCTTATCTTCTATGCGAATAGATTGTTTTGTTTATTCAAGGTACATGTAGGTAGCCAGGAGATTTAAACCCTTATCTCTACAAAATGGAAGTTAGATACACAAGTCTCGTATTCTCACTGAATGAAATACTTTTAAGGTCACATTGATGGTAAGTAAGAATAATTCTATCTGATGATGAAAATATTTCCTCAGCGTGATATTGATTTAGTTCAATATCATTGATATGGATTAAGTCAAGATTATTTGGTCGCTCAACGTTGGGTAATTCTATATTGAAGTTCTTATTACTAAACCGAAAGTAGTGGCCATTTTGATCAAAATGACTTGCGTTTTAAAATTCTCAACCATCGGCTCATACATTCACTAAAGTTTTTGTTTTTAAATTGTACGTGTTCTTATATAATTGTATATTGTAAACCAGTGGCGGATTCAGAGGGATGTGCACCCGGCGCGCACCCCTTTCTTAAATTGTCAAAACAAAGTTAAATTATACTCCTTCGAAGAAAAAAGATATACCACTTGCGAGTCTATGAATTATGAATTCTTTTTGAAACTCATTGGGTTTCTTTACATAAAATTGATTTCAACGGTGTAGTATAAAATAAAAATACCCGTGTGGAACGTACATATAAAGTGCATTTTAATTACCCTCTTCTTGTGTTCAAATATGACCGGTTATTCTCTAGTCAGGTGCTCTACCAACTGAGCTATCTGGCGCCGGTATTTGAACCGGTCTGATCGTCACACGATTTTAAGTTATTTGTTATACTAGGTACATGTAGTGTCTAGAACGACTCTTCCATGTTTATTGTACAATACAAGCTGGCATGGTTTTTTCAACTTCATAAACATCCTCCCATTGAACTTAATTTTTTTAATCTGAATGATTTACATAATGTACATAATATACAGCCATTTGTAAGAAAAAAGAAATGTTTCTTAAATTTCTGCATGGCAGGGCGGTTTGATGTGGTTTTGTAGGTCTTTTATTTACAAATGTTTAAAAATTAAAAAAGTAAAAAAAATGTTATTATGAAATCCAAAACTGGAAAATCCCCTGGTGTTGATGAAATTCCATATGAAGTGCTTAAATACGATTGTGTTCTTCATCGTCTTTTTATGTTATGTTTTGAATCCCATATAATTCCCTCTGTTTGTTGACCAGCTATTATGTGTCCTATTTTTAAAGATTCTAACATTGATCCAAGAGTACCGCTTTACTATCGAGGAATCAGTCTATTATCAACTATTTATAAAATGTACATTTCCATTTTAAATCATATATTGGTACCTTATTTAGAAGATAACAACCTGCTTGTTGATGAGCAAAATGGATTTCGACGTGAACGCTCTTGCACTGACCACGTTTCTACACTTAACAGTATTATACAGAATAGAAAAGAAACATTCGTGGCGTTCATCGATCTACAAAAAGCTTTCGATAAAGTTGACAGTGATCTTTTAAAATTCTCCCTCTTACATAATGGAATCGACGGGGATTCTTACTTTTATGAAAACACAGTATCGTGTGTAAGAGTCAGTGAGTTGTGTACTGACTGATTCTCTACTTTAGCTGGTGTACGACAAGGAGACAACTTATCACCGACCCTCTTTTGCTCTTTTCATCAACGATCTCGCAAAAGAAATTAAAGAACTGAGGAAAGGTATCACGTTGGGCGAAACCAATTTAAGAATTTTATTGTATGCTGATATTGCTCTTTTATCCGACTAAAAAGAAAATTTGCAAAAGATACTGTGTCTGACTGAAGTGCAAAATGGCGTCTTAAACTAAATATGAAAACATCAGGTAAAAAGGATCTCGAAGCGATTTTCAGTTCCAAATTAACAACAATATTCTCCAGTACAATACAGATTATAAATTATATTTTGGTGTGATATTTCATGAAAAACTGAATTCCAAAACAACGCCGATACGTTATCAAAAGCTGGTGGACGCGCTCTCGAAGGCATGGTTTCCAAAATTCGTCCATATAAAGAAATAGGAATTTCAACTCTGAAAAATTGTTCTTAAATTGTGTAGCACAAGTTTTGGATTCTTGTAGTGAAGTGTGGGGCCTCCAGAATTATCATTCTATTGAAATAGTACAGAATCGAGCCCTACGTTTTTACTTAAGCGTTCACAGATTTACACCTTTACCAGCGCTACACGGGGAAGTTGGATGGAAACTCTCTTATTATAGACACTGTATTAACGCCGTGCGTTTATGGAATCGATTGCTGACAATGGAAGACAATCGAATAACAAAGTGTGTTTTCTTGTGGGACTTTAATCAAACTGGTATATCTAGATGGACATCACGCATTAAATTACTATTTAAATCTATGAATCTGTTACATATTTATGATAATTTATCAGTCTGTGATGTTAATGAATTTGAAAACAAGCTGTTTCTTATGAAAATGAATGGTTAGGAAAGATAAACCAACTACCAAAATTGCAATTATATAAAAGCATTAAACGAATTTTAAAACTGAAATTTACCTTGAAATGAACATTTCAAAATATCAAAGATCTAGTTTTGGCACAATTCAGATGTGAGATATTCCCAATTAGAATTGAAACAGGGCGATATAAGGGGGAATCTCTCGAGGAAAACATATGTAATTTTTGTGTATTAAATGAAATAGAAGACGAGAGTCATTTTCTGTTGAATTGTGCAGTGTATTCCGACTTTAGAAGAGAATTATTTAATAGTGTAAGATATAATCCAACAGTAGTAAAGTCAAATTTAGAGTGTATTATTTTCTACTGTCAAATTTTCCGAGACAAACCTCTAAATATTTACTTGAATGTTACCTTTACAGACAATCATTATTGTATAAAAAAGCAATACGCAATATATGTATATGTTATAATTGTATTGCAGTGACATATAGGCCCATTGGGCCGAGTGGTTCATTATCTATCTTGTATAACATTTTGTAATTTGTTATAACACATGTCACTATAATAAATTATTTACTTGCTTACTTACTTCAAATCCTGGATCCGCCCCTGTTGTAAAATAAATGATCTGGTCAGCAAACAAATTAGAATTACTTTGTTTTTATTTTAATCATAAGTCAAAAACTGATTCGTAAGAGAAGCCACTATGCTCGGATCTGGACAGGGGGGAGGGGGGGGGCTGGGTCCCTAGAAACTTAAAGCTTATTCGTCCACATTGTATAATTATTACACACCCCCATCCCACTGGCAAACCCCTTAGACACCCCCTTGGCAAAGAAATGTCTGGGTCCGCGCATGATTATGTACATGTAGCTTAGTATAATTATTGTTATTAGAAATGCCTAGCTAGAAATTCAAAAATTGGTATAAAAATACAAAAAGTTGATAATGATAAGGAATGGACAAAATCAAATATCTCATCTATTTGATTTATCAAATAAATATCTCATAATCTATTCTAGATGTCAATATGCTTATACATTTGCTTGCATACATGTTTGTGTGTGTGTGTGTGTGTGTGTGTGTGTGTGTGTGTGTGTGTGTGTGTGTGTGTGTGTGTGTGTGTGGAGGAGGGGGGTTGGTAGAATTGATTGACTTCTTGCTGATTTGTCATGGCTTAATTTACTTGCACATTTCTCATTTCAGATGGCATTATCTGAATCCCAAGTACCACCCGACGCCCAGCATTATTTGGTGTGTGGCACTGAAGACTGTGAGAGGAACTGCCAGTTTTACTGCAATGACTGTTACCAACCAATGTGTGAACAATGCAGAGATGAACATCAGAAGAATACGAAAACCAAGAGCCATGAAGTGGTTCCTTATAAACAACGTAAACGACCGCTTCCTGTTGAGCAATGCAAGATCCACCCCACAAAAGAAATGGTTCTTCTCTGCGAGGAATGCCAATTTCCCATTTGTTACAAATGCACAGCCACAAAAGAACATCGCGGCCATGCGTTTACTGACCTAGAAATAGACTTTGATGAAAAAGTTTCCCTATGTCATGAAGAAATTGCAAAAGTTAGAAATTATTTTGAGCCAACTTCTCAAGATTTGAAAAAAGAAATTGCTGGCGATGTCACAGAAATAAAGAAGATTATGGACGGTATAAGAACGTCCATGAAGACTGAAGCTGAGGCTGTGAAAAAGCTGGTAGACACAGTCACATCAGAAAATATAAAACAAGTCGGCAAAATTGAACAGTCATTATTAGAAACATTAAACGGCCAAAACCAAGAAATTGATGATTACATCACCTATCTAAATGATTTAATAAAAACGTTTTATGGTTACCTATGTCCTTCAAACATCGAACAAATAACATCTGCTCTCAAATCAGAAAGCTTCATCATTCGACCCATACCAGAGACATCCAAACCAGTCCCACCCGTTTTTACTGCTGGTCAACACAGCAAGGAAGATGTCGCCAAACTACTGGGTATGATAACTGTTCCCAATAATAAACAAGAAAACAGAAAAATAAAACCTATGGAGAATGTCTCCACACAATTGAAACCTACAGAGAAACAGAGAAAACAAGACAGAGAGAAATCTTATGTGAAACAAACACTGTCTCTGTCTTCCTCTGTCACCAAGGTCAGGGAGTACACAGTACCAGGTGTTGGCAGTGTATTTTATATATCAATGGGTAAATCAGGCAGACTCTGGGGCAGTGATAATAGTGGTAACCTTGTCCAAACAGATTTACAGGGGAATCAGCTACAGAAGATACAAACCAGTGGTGGATCTCAAGGCTACCACACAGTCACACAGGACGGGGATCTGATCTTTACAGACAGAGACAACAAAGTCATCAATAGGATAACACCGGATAATACAATCACTGAATTCATTAAAACAGGAAACTGGGAACCACTCAGTATACACTCCTCCCACATCAACGGGGACATACTGGTGGGGATGAAAAAGGATGGAAAGAGTAAAATCACCAGGTACAACAAGACAGGGACAGAAATACAGAACATACAGAGACACAAAGGACAGGGACTGTATAGTGATCCACACTACATCACAGAAAACATCAATGGTGATGTCTGTGTATCAGACTATGGAAAATCTGCTGTAGTGGTGGTGGATAAATCAGGACAACATAGGTTCTCCTACACAGGTCAGGTGTTAGGGTTTGCTCCCTATGGAATATGCACTGATGTACTCGGTCACACCCTGGTGTGTGATTTTTTAACAGTTCATCTTCTGGACCAGGACGGTCAGTTCTTGTCTCTACTACTCACACCACAACAAGGGGTAAAGTATCCCTATAGTGCGTGTGTGGATAATGAGAACAATCTGTGGGTTGGACAATACAGCACCAACACAATGACAGTGTACAAGTATATACAGTGAACATTTTATATCTACAGTGTATACAATTATTCTTAGGTACTGTGTGTATGTTGTGAGACAATGTAACAACAACACTGATAGCTTACAATTACCAGTATCTACAGTGTATATTAGAATGCATATACATCATTCATGTAAACCTGTGTATTTTCTTTTAATACATTGTATCGGTTTTTATCAATAAGTATCTTCCATTGCTGACAAATAGACAATAAATATGTAACTGTGTATCAACAATATCAAATTGTTCTGAGTTATAAGTTATATTAGAAACTGCTAGTTTGAGAATCTTGTCGATTATTTTTAAACAGCGCTATCTAGTATAGTTGGCGTACGGAATATGAGATATTAAAAAAAAGAGATGCATGTATTGAAACATTGTCCTAAATAGTAAAATATATTAAAAAAGAATATTTTTTCTTTTTTAAGCATCACATATTGGCAAATACGATTGGGAAGAGAGAGAGAGAGAGAGAGAGAGAGAGAGAGAGAGAGAGAGCTCTGGGTGGACTTGTTCTGTAAGCAATGGAACTGCATGTAGCTACGTATACCCTGTATGATTATGTAATTGATGGCTCATTTCCAACAACCTCGAAAAAATAAAATGTTACATTAACATTCACGTGACCTAGGAAGTCAATTCTAAAAAATACTAATGTCGTAATCACAAAAGCAGCAACAGTTATTATGGACAAATACCAGTATACCCCAATGCGTTGCGCCAATATCTATCAAAACATTACTAGCAAGTTGAAAAACCAGACTTACATCATTTTCGTAAAATATACAAAATAATGTTATAAATCATAATTCGGTCAGAAATACCTGCTCCCTAAGACATACAACTCCAAGATGCATTAATGATAGGACAGTGCAGCATTAGACTGCTACCATCTTTTGCTCAATTATTTCACCGTGTGATAAACCAACATTCGACATATCAAAACGCTGATAAACCACAAAGAGACTTCACTTATCCAAATGCTAACTATCTAATCTTCTTACTAACGTGTAGACTAGAAAGCAATTACTTTGAATTCAATGAAAAATACTACAAACACATTATAGGCTGTAGTGTAAAATGGTGGGATACCATCACCAAAAAATGTCAGATACAAAGAATGTATCAAATACAAGGAGTCCATTTATTTTTAAATCAACAATTGAAGCAATCTTTAAACAGGTCGGGTACACTACCTTATATGGATACCATTATTCAACATCTGACAATATTTACGTCAAACAGATTCTTCAATCCAGTAAATGAGTTGCAAAGCATGATGGTCTACAACGTGTTTTCGATTCAACAAACACACGTGGTGTTTGTCTGTTTTATACACAATATTTAATTACTTGCCGAAATATTTTACATCTTGATTTTTACTTTAGAAGGTTGAAGTTGAAAGATTACGAACTATTAACTTTGTTCCATGCTCCCATCTTAAAATACTGTTGATTTAGTTGATCAATTGTTGCTTAAAAAATGATCAGTATCAAAGGACTGGCAAACATACGCATACAAGTACAAACAGATTTTGATAAGAAAAAACTGCATTATTGTTTATTGGTGACTTTATCATTGTGCACTAGAAATGAATACAGATAAATGTACATATTCAACTTCAATTCATTCACCTGATTGGTTTGTCGATATTAAAAGTAAACAGATGGCTTATTTAGAATGCAAATTTAGGCCGACGTCAAAAAATCTAGCGGTCTAGACCTGTTAAAGGACTGATCTTGTTTTTTTTTAAATTGAGATTTGTTTTAAAATCATGTCTCTAAAGTAGAGTATATAATCTAACGTTATGAAAACGAACTCAAAGTTCGGCAATATGCATATTTTAGTTCCGACACGATCCAAGAGAGGTTACTCTAAAAAGGAAGTAGACCCAATTATTAATGGAATAGCAAAACAAAAGGTAATACGTAGTAATTTAGTCTTAAGAAGCTATCATAATGTCCACTCCTATATCATAACTCCTCCAGTCTATTTTATGAAAGTCGACTTGAGGTTATATGAAGTGTTATGATATTTAATTTATTTAGATCCTCAAAATCTTTGTTCCAACATCCCCACACTTGGCGGGTGCCCTAGCCAATGTGTTTCCGGAATGTCTCCTCCTCTACATGGGGAGTAGCCCGTGTCCCAGTCTGTATAAAAGAGGAGGCAGAAAGACAGTTTCCAGATGACAACTCTTTTATTAATTTAATATAACATTTTAACAATAAATATCAATATTAATTACAATGGAATTTATCAACATAAATATTTATTACAAAAATCTCTGAAAATAAAATATTAGCTGAACCCTCTGAATCTATTAACTTTTTCTTTTGAGAATGCGCGCAAGCGTTATAATTTATCTTACCTGTATAAAAAGAGGAGGCAGAAAGACAGCTTCCAGATGACTACTGGAGAGCTGTGTTTCCCGCACCCCCATTTTATACGCACGGACACTGCGCTACAACATTCACAGGATGAATGACCATCTTTAAGTCCTCCTTAAAGATAGCTTAAAGGTGTTTAAAGGTAGCTTAAAGACGATCTTTAAGCCACCTTTAAGCTACCTTTAAGCTATATGTATTGCTTAAAGGTGGCTTAAAGAAAGCGTAAAGATGGCTTAAAGGCAGCTTAAAGACTATCTTTAAGTCACCTTTAAGCCACCTTTAAGGACAACTTATAGGTCCTTAATGTCCAAACTTATTTAAGCCACCTTTAAGCCACCTTTAAGCTACCTTTAAGCCACCTTTAAGCCATTAAAAAAATTTAATTCAATGTTGTGCTTAATTTCCAACAAAATGTATTAACTTTATGAAAGAAAAGGTATTAAAACGGTTTTTGTTCTAGAAAGAAAAATGAAAAAAAAAAACAAAAAAAAAAAAACGGCCACTGCGAGAATTGAACCCGGGACCCTTAGTTTACTAGCATCACCACACATCCTCTGCGCCACGGCAACTTACATATATACGAGCGTTTTTATATCCTATATATCAGTGGATATTGAATCACTGTATTGAATGTGTTTACTTGAAAAGATTTTGACAAACCATTCAGTTTGTAACAATCAATTATATCTAATTTATAAATTACATGCATGCATGTATTTAGAATGAAATACGGAACTTGGTCTTCAGTGAACAAAAATATATTATACCTAAATGGAAACCGTTAGGTTCACTGTAGTAGGCTTTCTGACATGTAGTTAATAAATTTAAACCGAGTAGATATACGTTCATCTTATTTATAGCTATAAAAATGTAAGAAAGAAAATGAAATCATTTCTTTTATTAAATGCATTGATACTATTAGGGTATTTGTTCAATTTCCCGCAATTTCCAGGTTTTCATGATCGCGGCGCCGTTCCAATATGTTTAAATATTTACATGTAATTGTATGTACATGATTTATAAACTATCAATTCTATAACAAACAAAATTACCAATTACCGGTGACGTATTTACTGCATGTGGAAATTGCAAATGACTTGTACATACAATTGTAAAATGTGCCAGGCCGGGTATATTTGACATATTTACCCTTATACATATATTAAAATAATCAACCCCTATTTATGATCACCGGTACATTAATTAATTAGCCTCAATATTTTACTCTTACATACATGTATCGTTCATTTGTAGACGTAACATCTTTGAAACCCAGAGCTAGGAAATAATACTTTGAAAATGAATTACAAATGTAAATTAACTTTTATTCACTAGACTTATCGTATACTCGTACATACTAAAATTCAACGCCTTTAGAAACCCTGACGTGCACCTGGGCACACGACACACCTGTTGTGTATATCTTGTATATTCTGTGTTAGTTCCAGGGGGTTTCTTAAGTTGGACAAACAATAGACTTTAATTAGATATACACAAACATGCACCTGGGCACACGACACAACTGTTGTGTATATCTTGTATATTCTGTGTTAGTTCCAGGGGTTTTCTTAAGTTATACAAACAATAGACTCTAATTAGATATACACAAACTAACAAAACGATGTCTAGACAAACAAAGCAGTAATATCCTGCCCGATATAACAGAGGCAGTTGAGAGTCTTTTCATCTTTAACATGTATCTAGCAGATCTAGAGTTAGAAATAATGAAAATTGAAAAAAAAATACCTTAAACCGATTAACAAATTAAATCATGCATTTTTGGTTCATTATCTCTATTTTGTTTAATAACCGGATGAACTGAGAGAGAGAGAGAGAGAGAGAGAGAGAGAGAGAGAGAGAGAGAGAGAGAGAGAGAGAGAGAGAGAGAATTTTTCACCGATTAATTTATAATAGGAAACAAACATACTATAATTAGTTTTATGCACATATTAAGATACAGAGACTGCGCTCATCCCTACAATAATTTTGAAACCCCCAAAAAATTATAAAGAATTTTATAACGGCAATCTGTGTCCATCGGAGCGGTGCTGATGATAGCGATCTGTGTTTAATGGAGCGACGATTAAAACCGCCTGGAACACCCCCCCCCTCTTCCTTGGAAATTATATTATCACTCGGATGACCCCCTTCCATCTCTATAAAAGAGCTTTTGCATGTAATATATGTGTTTATTGTTCAGCTTGATCAATATTGACTTAAAGGCAACTTAAAGACAGTGTAAAGGCAGTGTAAAGAGAGCGTAAATGCCACTTAAAGATGCTTAAAGGTGGCTTAAAGGTGGCTTAAAGGTGGCTTAAAGAAGTTTGGACATTAAGGACCTATAAGCACTTGCTTAAAGGTGACTTAAAGGCGGCTTAAAGGTCGTATAGCCTTTAAGCTCCTTTAAGTCACCTTTAAGCCACCTTTAAGGACTTGCTTAAAGGTGGTTTTTCGTCCTGTGATTCTCCTCCTAATAAGTAAATGCGATCAAGTGCATACTAATGATCTGACGCACCGTGGTCAGTCAGGAGTTTATTTAGATTTCTGACCCGGCGTCGACATGCTCATCACTGGACTTCATAATACATTTTTCCATGAATATAAATAAACATACGTTATCTATTTAATGCATGTACTTTAACCAATTTCTATAGAATTTCCGTTATGATAAAGCAAACGACGTCAATCAAATGATACGATTACTAAAACAGCCAAAATAATAAGTTAAAAAACCATACATTTTCAAACACTGGAACAGTTTGGAAACAAACACACTTTGCCGACAGATATTCATCAACGAACCAGTAATTTGCCATAGTAAATGCAAAAACTTAATCACGCTTATAAAACCTTAAGCTTAACACTTATAACTAAGGGGGACTCTGGTAATGCAATGGTTTTCAAAACAAATGATAAAAGAAAAAGAGACTAATAAATGGTTAACGTTTTGCTAGTGATTTAATCATGTTAGTTGATTTATTGTGAAATTATGTAGCATTTTGAAATATATGCAAATATATTACGTCGATCATTAAGATATCAAAATAGGTAAAGTAAGTTATCGAGAGTGTCGGGTCATATTAAATCTACACAAGTGTGGTTGATTGATGACCTTTTTGAAATCATATTTTGTTAAGAGGATATAGAGCTTAAAGTCTTTAATAAGACTGCCTAATATTCAACAATATATTTCTAAAAACACAAAATAAACAAAAACCCTTCCTCGCCACACGCTTAAAAATACAGCAATAACGTTAACAACACAAGACAACAAATCATAGATAAACATTAATGATGAAAAACCTCCAATATAAATATCATAAATATCATAACACTCCATATAACTCCTAGTGGACTTTTATAAAATAGTACTGGAGTCGTTATGATACAAACGTGCGAAAGAATCGAATCTTCAAAAAGGAACGCTATTTTTGCTACAGTGTAATCCAACTATGCGGGCTAGTACTGACCTCTCTCGGTCATTTACGTACAGACGGTAACGAAAAGACAGAGTGATTCAAATGACTGCATGCACACTGAAATATGGTGCTTTTTACACAGATCAGCGTGAATGGAATTGTGAGAAAATTCTCAGATGAAGTGGCATGTGCTTTGATGATGGATGATGACTGAAATTTCTCGTGTTTTGGTGACGGTTTCGTTTCAATCACACTGACACTCAGCAAGAACAATTCCTAAAATTTTCATCTTTTGTGAATCGAGAATTGTCTCTATTTTTTAAGGATACTGAGGACATCCTTTTAAAAAAATTTCCCAGATGAATAAAAGACAATAGAAAATATTGGAAAACGTATTTTTTTCTGTAAATTTGATTTTTTGTCATTTTTCTGTTCAAGTGCTTAATCGTTGTTTAAAAGATGAATGTTTCGGATCAACTTTAATGAAAATATTTGCAATTTGGTCGAATATCCACAGGAAAACAAAAACAGTTGTTTAACAGAATTGACAACAAATAAAGTAAAACTTCCTTAATTTAAAATACATGATATTATTCAAAATGGATTTGACCGTTAACTATGAATCTGTAAGTCAATAGTCGAAACCCCGCGGCATCTTCGCTAGCCAAGGGTGTTCGGTCACCTTTGCTCCCCGCGGAGGCTTTGATGATTTTTATCGTTCCAAATTTTTTTTTTTGGGGGGGGGGGGATTAATAAATATTTCAAAGCTCGAAAATTAAACACTGGTGAAAAAATTTTGATTATTATGTCTTTTTTCACATTGAGATAGACAGGTGCCCCATACCACCTTAACATCGAAAAGTGTGAGTATATATATGGAGACACTGCCTTTCTTTGATGTCAACGTGTTCTTATCATAGAGCTATACACAGAACAAGAGATTCGCACACCATGTTAAAAAAAAATCATCGTCATATAGAATTTTTTTTTAGATTTAGATTTGATTGAAGTCACGTTATTTTCTCTGGAGATCATTTCACTCTTATTAAGACGATGCAATTACAAATAAAAGATTGAACGAATCAGAGGGCTGTTTAAAAGCGGCCATCGGGGAGTCTTAATCGTAGCAGCACTTTATTTCGACATGCGAAACCTTAATCAGAACAAAAATATTCAAAACAACTTGATCAGTTTTACAATCGGAATGCCTCGCGAGGTTGACTACTCATTTACGGGGTACAGTTCACACACTCAGTGCTTACAAAACATGTTTGTTACGTCGAATTAAGGTTGTCGGAAACAAAGTTTCTGAAGTGGTTTACATGTTTTGGAAAAGTCTAAGCATGTAAATCAAAATTTGATTGAATTATTTCTGCCACGACAAATTTTTATCCACAAAGAGAGGTCATCAAATTCATTAGTTTTGTAGTCCCTTTTTCGGCTTTTAGGTAACCGTTTATATTTTGAATTGTTACATTATGTATGTTTCAAAAGTTGTTCAAACGTCTAAGATATAATGGATTTAGAACGAACTTCACCAAATGGATGAAAGGAGGATAAGACTAACATATACAATCAATTACTAAGTATTCTTTTTTTTTCTTAATCGCCGTCATCTCCTTCAAAGTAAAAGTAATCATAAAATGTCCCCTATATCAGGCAGGACGAGCATTGTGTTCCAAAGTTGGGCACTCCCGTCCTCTCCCCACCCCCGGTTACAACGCGCCAATTAATAACAATGTTGAGATTACATGTATAAGTGTAAAAATACAGATCATACTCGTGCATCTGTATACATCGACGGTGTACTAAATTGAGTGCGGTTAGGCGACGGGTGTGTTTAAAACCGGTAGTGATGTTTCTCATGCGCAAAAAATTGTAAACAGGGAACAAATTTTGTGCATGTTTTAAACTCGTTATTTTCTTCTTTATTGTGAGGGTTTTATGTAAACAACAAATGATGAATCATACAATAATTACATTTTTTGCGGATCATTTGACGCTTGCGTCAATATGGTTTTTTTTGTCATTGTTGACCAACTCAGGACTAATCGCGAAATTTAATCGCGTGTGAGAAAACTTTACGAAGTTCGCCGCGAATCAGCATATATTTTATTAAATGCCATAATGTGTTAAAGATATTAAACATAAACTAGATATTGCGAACGCTTGTCGACGCGAACTATTTGTCACTTAATTGTCAGTCGTGAGCCATGGTTACCCTCCTTTCGCGAAAGCAAAAAAAAAAAAATGTTTGTTAAACGTTTACACGCTCATGCTTTATTGTAACAGTACAAACTCAAAGTGTGGCCATGGTAACCGTTCCATGGAAAACCACGGTCATCAAATATTACACATAGTCTGTGTATATTAATCTGAGGATAGCCATTATTTAATTTCAGGTCAAAAGTTCAAAGACCACGTGCACCTATACTACAGTCAAAGAACCAATGGCATCTAGGGGAGAAGAAGGGAGTATGAATTTCACAGACATGTCTTGTTTGATTAAGGATCTTCTCAATACTTTGATTTATCAAATCGGTTCTACTAGGATCAAGTTAATGTTCATCACGATTACATTATTTACTGGTAGTTTCGCATCAGTTTTTTTCCTCCCGTGAATTACTGGGTTAAAAAAAGTTACCAACCCCAGCATTAATGATTAACGACATTAAATGTCAGGTAAAATAAGTGAACAAATAATGCAATCATAATAAAGGGTATAAATGGTCCATTCTCTGTGATGTTTTTGAGGCACCAGGGACGCAAACTACATGTATCATCGATAACAGGAATGCTTGGATTGGAGAATTATACACTCATTGTTCATGGTAGCTGCATACCGTATATCTACATGTAGCCTAGAACTCGTATTTTCTTTATGGGGAAATGTATGGTGATGAAGTAATGTGAGGGGAAGAAGGGCCTTGCTTCCCCTACTTTTTGTCAACCTTTTACTTAAAACTAAATTTTGAAAAGGCTAATCTGGAAAAGCTAAACAAAATGTTAAAATATTACCCCACCCAGTCTATCCACAAATAAAGGATAAATTTAGAAGATATTTTGTATTAATATGTTTGGCAAGATTTTCAGGTAGTTATGCCACAAACCCCAACTAGTTATCTAACGGGTTCTCATGTTCTCTTGTTCTTGCACTTCGCTCATGTTCCATCCAGGTCTGTGGCATTATAAGTTGATAATAAAACGGAAAGAAAACGCTTGTATGTCGCGCAATAAAAGCCAAAAAGACTGGTTGTTTTCCCCCGATAAAAACTTAGCCTACAATAAAACAGGGATAATATAATTCCATTTTTTTTTAAATTCAAGAGTATTTCGTTTTCCTTATCTTTTACAATCCTGTGGGAGTGATCTTTCTTCTCCAGGGGATATTGAACCTAGTTTTAAAAGGGCATAGTCACGATTTTGATCAAAACTTATTTTTCAGATTTTAATGTTTACAATGCTTTAGTAAGGCATTGTTAATAGGCAACCAACATTTGAGTGTCATTCGTTGAGTTATTAGCGAGTTAGATAGCTCACAATTCTTAACTATGTAAACAAAGCTTTTGATTACATTTTGAATGTTAAAAATTCCAGTTATAGACTTAAAATGAATGTGTTAAACGTTAGGAACTGTTTATTTATGCTTAAAATGAACAAGGAAATAAACAAATCAGATTGAACCATGCCCCTTACGTATGTCTTGTTGTAATTTCTGAATTACCGGATAGAATAAAATACAAAATTTACATTAGATTTTTCAGGTTTCGCTTTAACAGGAGATTTTGCTAGAATTTTCGACAAAAAGTATCGATATGCATTTGACTTTTTTTGCCCCACCCCCCCCCGCCTTAACAGTCAGTAAAATACATACTATTTATAGTGTAGAGTTTATTTTTAAGGGGAAGAGACATAGGCTTCTTAAGCTTCCCATAAAAAGTGCTTTTTATTCTTTAAATAATGAAGCAAAATATAAACACATTTATTTTTTTTTTATTGAGCAACTATAGATATATTAACATGTATCCAGATTTATCCGTCAATATAATCTTTGAACATCATAGAAGATTGGATACAATGAAATGGTTGATATGTTTCCAATTTTTTATACAATATTGTTCCTATAAAAGTTCATTTTCCATTTTTCATTTTCTCGGAACAGACATTTCGTTTTCCCATAAGGAAAATAACTGTAACGTTTTCCCAGAAGGAAATCACTGTAACTTTGTCCCATAAGGAAATCACTGTAACGTTTTCCTATTAGGAAAACGCCATAGCGTTTTCTGGGGAAAATCTTTTTTCAAGGAATTCCGAAAAACGTTTTTGGATATTATTTCGTTTTCCTAGAAATTCTGAATATCTTTTATCTTTTTTATTTGCTTTCTGAGAAACTCTGAATTACTTTTAATTTGCCACGATGCTTGCCAAGAAATTTCGCAAAAAACGTTGGTAATCCGCGCTTCCCGAGGGAGTCCAAATACCTTTTCCCAAGAAATCGGAGCACTTTTTAGATCTCGTATGTTCTGTAGGATTTTTGACATTTCTTAGGTATCATTATCATCTTATTCTATGCTATAATCTTTAAAAACTGGTGAGTGAATGGAATCCGATCAATTTTTGTCCAAAGCATTTTGTAATTCAAGATGATAAGAATAAAAATTTCCGGCGTTTTCCAAGACTCCTCCTCTGATGTTAAGTGGAAAGTGAGCTTCTAATGGATTGTCTTGTATACCAATGCTTGTTTCTGTCAATCTTCTAAATGCAGAGCTAAGAAGATTCTCCTGATCGGACTCGCCGGAAAAAAGTAAAACAAGAAAAGGATTTATTCATTTTTTCACTGGAATTCAATTTCAAAAGACGATTTTAGTGGTCATCTTGCTTAGTTGGGTCATTTGACAGAGATGTTTCATTAAATACAGCTTATCTCCCCTTTTTTATGTCGATTGAAAATACAGCTTGAAGATAAAAAAAAGTTTATTGTGAGAATAATATAATGTTTTATCATTGAAAATATGTAAAGTTAATTCCAAAATGTTAAAATTATCAATCGAATATACATCATAATAGATTCGGACTCACTCCCCTTCGAATATTCAAATTTCTTTAATTTACATAGAAAAATTACCAAAAATATATCTGGGACTCACTTGACAAAATAAAATATCTCTCAGAAAATAAATATGATTCAAAGCATGACATGTTATGTGCATACATGTACAAGAGTACTGCATACTCTGTATATAAAGTACGTGTGTAATTATTGGAAACAAAAATTAAAGAATTAAAAAAAACAACAAGAAAAACAAGTCTTCTATTATTAGGAGTTTGATGGAAGAAACAATAAACAAATGAAATATCATTTTCTTTCGTTAAAGAAGGACATGTAGTATCATTTCATCACCTCTAAAAAAAAGATTGTTTTTTTTTTAATCAAAACCAAGGTCACTTCAGAAAGTTGCATACAACCTTTTTGTGTGTCACATATTTGACTCTACAGTCTATATTTACATTCTGTACTATATATTTTATACATGCTCACATGTGCAATACAATTTCTGTGAACATGCATGAAGCGCCGTTAACTCGCTTCTCAACGAACCTCTTTTTTTAAAATCAGCTATTATTTGTTACTTATTAACTATCACAGTACTGCACAACACAAAATTTTAAATCAATCAGTTTTAGGAACTTCAATTTATTCACAAGCAATACTTTGATGTTTCAATAAAGATCGTTGGAAACTTATGGTCGATTTCGCTTCTGTTAGCTAACGAAAGAAAAGCGAGGCCATCTGAGGGGTTCTGACTGTTTCGAAAACAATTATTATTATATCGTTTGGATAACAGTCAGTTTTATATACCTGACACAAGTAAATACATTTGACGAAATATCTATATACAGGTTAAACAATTTAAAGAGATAATTTAGAGTTTTAGCGTTTGTCTGTTTTAATATGTTCTAATCATGTGATGGTGTGCAAAATGCATTATCTTATGGAATAGGAGACGGGCTTGAATGTTGTATTGAAGTTTAACATGCTTTTTATTTCATATTGTGTTTCATAATCAAAATTTTCTCACAATTTGTTGAAATAAAGCTAGTTTAGATGATAGTTTGTTTACCAACTTTATATAGTATAACGTGAGAGTCAATGTCTCCAATTAACATATTCATCATATAATTGATATATACATCAGCAATTTTAAATAACAGCATATTATCTTCTACTTGTAAAACTAATAACCATATTTTATTTCATAGCAATTATGATAGAAACATAATTCATAATCTTATATATTACATTTATGAACGATGAGATAGGTCATCTTAATATAAATTTCAAAAGTTGGCTAATTATAGTCGATTCTTTCGAATAATCCCTAATGGATATACTGGTACGGATAAAAAGCAATATGATTATCCCAAATAATAGTTCCCACCTTCTCAAGCAACGGTTTGTATATACGTGTACCGTATGCAAGTATTGGAAGGTCACGTGTCAAACGTACATTCTAAGTACCACCTGCTCCGATCAATTTCCATTTATAGTAGAAACTGAAAACGTATAATTGACTTTTTTTAAAAATAAAATTGGCAAATATAATATAAAGCTGTTACTATCAGTTCAACCTCATCATATATTTTTTATTTGGACAGTGACAAAGAGAGCACAGTACATCTTAAATTATGCAAATGTTTTTAATTTACGATTTACATTTGAATGCCACAAAATGTTCTCTTCGCCATAAAAATACATTTAAAAAAGTAAATCAATCTCTCTTAAGAGCAAGAAACTGGTTGTTAATGTGTGCATTTGAGTACCTTTAGTACTTGGGTTTTTTTTATTCATCAGCAAATCAGAATATTTTGTTTCAGTATCTAATTATAGAAATGCATAATTCAGTTTACTCAATTAATTTATATTCAATCAATGTTCTTTGATTGAAGAAGGAGTTCCAATAGAAGATATTTATCAATATTAATGTTGTTTTTTTGGCTGAAAACCAGAGTACATGTATATGTTTACACGGAGAACAATTGACCTGAAGGTATTGAACGACATTTTAAAACCAAATAAACATAACTATTGCACCAAACTAATGAGCTAGAAAAGTCATTTTGGCTGAGGTTAAACAGATTTTCTTTCATTTGAAAAGCAATTACCTTCATACCGCAAAATATCAGCACTAAGAATTGTTTCCTTTATAAGTGAAAAAAATCGATTATAATCTTTTCATTTTTTTTTTCTTCAGGTTTTACAACAAAGAAAACACTAATTTTAAAATTTGTTTGTTAAAGTGTTAATTTTAACGGCAAGGCAAACATGTTTAATTTTTTGTTACTGTATATTCCCTATTTTACGCGAGTTTTCAATTTTGCAATTCTATCGTTTTGCATCAATTCGCGAGAATATAAAAACGCAAACACCTATTTCTCATGATCGTATTTCCGAACAGTTTACATCTGTCCGAAAAATTAAGCGAGATTTTAAAATCCGCGATATGTGCTTCCCTCGATTTTACGCGGATATTAATTCCTCGCGTTTAATTAGGAATTTAAAGTATTTTTGCAATTATCCTTAAATTATGTATATCAAAGAAAATTAGAAGCATTGAAAGGAATATTAGACAGAGAAGAGTATTACCAGTGACATGATAATCAGGTGCATGCTCAGTGCACTCAAAATATATTGTATTTGATATGTGACATGTTTATTAACCGGTATTTGTCAAATACTTGTACATATTTAGTCATGTATATCTGTTGCATTGTTGATTTTAAAATGAAATGAAATGATTTGTGAAAGAGTTGGTCGATATACTTTTAAAACTGCTAGAAATACTTTTACAAGTACAAATGATATTATCCGATTAAAGAAAAAGTTTTATTTCATACTCCATTTATTCAATATTACACTGTGCCAGCATTAATCTCAATTTAAAGTAATCAAGGTATTGCCGTTCCCTTCAAATTTTGAAATTTTTAATACATTTATAAAAATAACTGATCTACTTTCTTGCAAAGAAATGATGCAATGATACATTTTGTTAAAGTATAAGAAATTTATAGTGAATTGATTTATATCGGATGTTATTAGTTTGTTGTTGACATTGATCTTGGATGCACGTATTCATTCCAGAATAAAGTTTTTTAAACGTATATATTTTTTGTGAGACATGAAAATTTAAAGGAATAATCTCAAAACTATTATCTATAGTTTTATAATAAACATTTATATATCTAATTACGATGAATTTAAAGTTTTTGGTCCTTTCTAGCGTATGTACAAGTATTCATATGAGGTAAAAAAATGTTGACTTTAGGAGACCAATTAATAACTACCGAAAGTGGTGTACTATTTGTATATTACATGAGTACTGTTAACACAATTTTCACAAATAAGTATTAAACAATTAATTATGTACTGCTGCATCGAGGCAATTCTTTTATAGACAACAGTATTAAAAACTGCCATATATTTTAACATTTATTCAGACACAATTAATAATATTTATGCCATAAACAGGCAACTTGCTTCACTCTATTAGTTCTTGGCTGATTGACCTATTTAAACGTGTAGTAAACGGCACACACAATTCCCGCCTCACCCCTGCCCACCTAAATCCACAGTCCCTAGATATGACATATTGAAAGATCCATACACATTATTACATATACTAGACTGAGTATGTATCTTATTATAAATCGTATATGTCTTGATTCCTACAGTTAGGTTTCCTTCTTGATCACTCTTGGTTAAGGCCTAGTTTAGAGAACAAGTTCTGAACAATTTTTTTTCTGAGGACTTTGAATAAAAAGCAAAAAGAATAATTACTAATAATATATGTATATTCATATTATTTTGTGTTCAATAGAATGTCAACTTCAAGCATAACATTCCCAAGAACCATGACCGCTGTGACTATATATGTTTTAAGAATGATATTTTTATTTATCAAGAATTGGCCAAAACATACCTTTTGGTACAATTTTATGTATAATATTGATTAAGTTTATGCAATAGAAGATCAGGAAAAACTAAGATAACATGTAGTGTAAAGTTGTTAAAAATATTTTCTCTGTCCTTCGATTCATTTATTTTGAACTGTACAGGTACAGGATTAAAACTGTGTACTAGGTTCAAGGTCATCCAATACCATTTTGTTCAAAGTTCAAAAGTGGATTTAACTTAATCATTAAATTCAACATTTCATATTTTGTGACCTCAGAATTAATATGTCAAGGTAATTTCAAATTGTTAAATTCAAGGTTGATATTATACAAGGCAATATGTATTGTTATTAAGGTCAGACGACACGCTCCTCGAGAATCTTCTTTGTATCTCCCCGTAATAAAGAGTTTCAAAAAAAAAATAATTTTACAGTTATTTCAAAGATGATTAAAATTTAATTGGATGGGGTTATGTGTCTAGATGACCGAGTGATTAGAACAGCGGCCGCTCACTGCCAGAAGCGTATAGGTTCTAGAGGTCGTGAGTTCAAATCCCCACCCCGGCCGAGATAGAGTTCCAATATAGTGAATTTTACTGTGCTGTATATGTATTTATTTTTATGTCAGCAATTCAAGTGTATTTTCAAGAAGATTGTATAGGAAATTGCATACTCTAGTATCTTGCAGAAATGCCTGGTAAGGTATCATAATTTTTTTGCAAGAAAGCTTGTCAAAATAGTAGTAAACCATCAACAAATTCCTGCAAAAAGTTATATAAAATTGAGGAACGTGTCGTCTGACCTTAAAAAATCATGGTTTTTTTGTTCCTGTTCATATTTAGAATTAATTTAAAATTATAGTTTGCACATTGTGGGTTCTTTTATGGTATTAGTTAATTAGGTGCGTTATGATTATGTCAATATTTATTTCACTAAGCTTTAATTTATTTAAGCTTGTAGTCTTAGAATTTTAGCATGTGAATTAGGAATCATTTTGAAGTTTGTATTTAATGTACACCCAACTTTTAAGGATTTAGTCCCCATAAATCAGAAATCCGTTTGATTAGCAGTCATTATTGAGAAATGCATTTTTATAGAGTTTATTTTTTTAAAGAATAGGTATTTTGACATGATTTTAATTTACCTACGTTTATATATATCAGCTAAGATGACAATACTATATTCTTGTGAAGATGATATCCCTACAAGGAAATCCTATGTGATTTGTTGAAGATGTACTTTTATCTCTGTTATATAACCAAAGGAGTTTAACATTTGGATGGTCATGTGTTAATTCATTGTATCCTGTACACTTAAATGTTACAGAGAGAGAAAAGAGAGAGAGAGGGAGAGAGAGAAAGAGAGAGAGAGAGAGAGAGATTCCATGTGTGACAATTAATAGTGATTAGAAAGTTCATTCCTTATATAGTGGTATTGAAAGTTTTATTTTGTAAAAGAATTTGTTTTAAAAATTGAAAATGATGGATAAATCTACGAAATATCACCTTCCTTCCTGGAATCTGCAATATTTCCTCTGTTTACAGTTTTTAATTTTCTTGTTGTTTTATTTACCTGTACTTATAAATGACATTTCTTCTATCAAATGAAATGTTTTAATAACTTTAGATCCACTTGCTATTTTACTAGCTGCTCTTGAACATTAAATTCTCAGAAATTACACCTAATAAACAACAAATGTAGCCAAACTGCATTTTATATATTTTATATCCGAACTATGTTATATTTGATAAAGTACATACCTGTATGTGATTGTTGCACAAACATTCCATGTGGTTTTTTTTATGTGTAAAACTTATTTCCGATGTTTATAAAAATAAAAATAGTTTTGTTTTTCTTTTGTGCATGTATACTGGTAGTAATCAGATTTATTCAAAATCATCTTCAGATTTTTTCATCAAATCACATTACACATTCTTTCTTAGAATTATTTTTTTCCGTATGGTGTATTCATACTTACAAAGTGTGATCTTTCACCTCCTTAATACATCCAAGTGTGG
The DNA here is from genome assembly GCF_963853765.1 of Magallana gigas. Taxonomy (NCBI): domain Eukaryota; kingdom Metazoa; phylum Mollusca; class Bivalvia; order Ostreida; family Ostreidae; genus Magallana; species Magallana gigas. The sequence continues at coordinate 36,648,303 of NC_088856.1, forward strand.
TCTTAAAATGACCCCTTTAAAACATTTCCGACAAAAAATAAAAGAGTACTCTAGTAATCCTGCCATACTTTTTAATACGTTTTTGTAAAAGACAAGAAGTCAGTAAGTTAAGATTAACAAAAGGACGTCACCCTTGTGAAAAAAAGAACTTCCGCCCCTGGATCATTACTCTTTTCGAACTCCCAGTCCTCAAGGAAAAATTGTTCATATTCATGATAATGATTTATATATGCTTGCTTTTGCAGTTATTCTAGAGTTACCATCTGAATGCCCCTAATATTTTTTCAACATATTTTGAGGGTTTAAAGGGGCATGGTCACGATTTTGGTCAAATTCTATTTTTCTGTTTTTATTATTTACAATGCTTTAAAAATGCATTTCTAATGATCAAAAAAACATTGAGAGTCGTTCGTAGAGTTACAAGCAAGATACAGGGCTCACAATTCTTTGTCATGTAAACAAGGCTCGTGTCCTGTTTTTGTTTACATAGGTTCAATTTCCCAGTAAAAAAAATCTTTTTCCAGCTTATTTGACTTATCTTTTCATAAAGTTTATGCATAGATAAACAATTCCTAACGTTTAACACATTCGTTTTAAATTTAAACCTAAGTTTTTACTTCAACGTTCAAAATGTAAACAAACGCTTTGTTTACATAGCGAAGGATTTCAAGCTCTGAAAGTCGTTTATAAATAACTCAACTATAAATAAAAATAAAAAAAAGTCTGTCCCAAGTTATTGCTTCCATCAATTTTTGATGATTTTTAATAAAAATACACATACCTGTAAAAGAAATACAATTAAAATCGATGAAGGGGAATATATCCAAGATATCTTCATTGAACAATTATCCCTTTTCACTCATAAAATATCACAGGAACGAAAACAATTTTCTTACGGAGATTTGTAATGGGAAATGTTTACATCTTTTCTCCATTCGGAATACACTCGGAATATATCGCGCAATATTTTAACATTATCACCCGGGCTTATTTATGGCTGATGCAATGCAAAATCTCCGTAGACTTTCAATTTTTGGATGTGTATTGAAACCTGAAGCGGTAGAGGGGGCGTTTCAAAACAGATAATCTGGACATTTTTTATATTAGTGGATGAACGTAGGTCGAGCACAATGGTATTTACTATTATTGAAATATCAAGCAAAAAGTGGTGGAAGCAAAAACTCGGGACAGAGTATAATGACACTCAAATTCCGGTTGCCTATTAAAACTGCCATTCTGAAGCATTGTAAATATTAAAATCGGAAAATTAATTTTTGACCAAAATGGTGACCATGTCCCTTTAATTCTTTTCAAATAAAACCTTCTAACACTTGGTCATGGTTTGAAAATTTTTTTTACCCTATACAAGTATATATTATTAAAGTTTTAGATAAACGAAATCACTATATACCTACTTGTTTTATTTGAATTATAAAAAAAAAATAAAAAAAAAATGTCATTTGTTATCACTTTTCTTATCATTCCCCTAGAAAAGGAAATTTGTCTTCAATGATAATCAGACACCCAAAAATGCTCCATGCCAAGTAATTGGCTGAAATTGGTTCTGTGGTTGACAAGGAAAAGATGGCAAGTCCTCAAGGACAGGAAAATGTCATGTATTCGAACAGATTCTGCAGTAACGCACTGATAATTAAACATGAAAATAGTGTAACCGTAGCTGATATTAAGCACATACATATATGTTATGCATCTAGATTCTTTGCATTTGGTGCTATTGAAAGTAAAAAACATAATTTATTTATTTTAATATAAAAGTGGTGTAAATTATCACATGTGATCATGCTGTTTTGAATATAAAATACGTTATTAAGCTTTAATGAACGTTTAAAGTTAAAGCAATCGTATTTACTGGAGGCTGACATGATGTAGAACTCTTTTGTATTAAAAACCAAAAAAATTTGTTATTTTGACGTCACACCATCTATTCCAGTTTGGTTTACATTGTAGTAGGAAAGGAGGAATGAGTAAATAAATACATGAAAACATATGGCTGGACCGGGAATCGAACCCGGGACCCCTGCAACTCTAGTCAGCTCTACCACTGAGCTACCCAGGCCGATATCCACGGTCCATATAGCCCAACTACTACATTCCTCCCTCCTTAAATAGTCTTCGACCCCGAAGACCCAACACAAGTTCACCTTGTCAGGACTTATATATATATTTATATGCCTGAACAAGGAAGGTCACGGCACCATCTGTAGTAGGAAAGGAGGAATGAATATATAAATACAACGACAACATATGGCTGGACCGGGAATCGAACCCGGGACCCCTGCAACTCTAATCAGAAACTCTACCACTGAGCTACCCAGACCGATATCCACGGTCCATATAGCCCCAACTACTACAACATATAGAAATGAATGTACACAGTGCTCTGAATATAATTAACGCTGGTTTATGCCTTTCTTTTACTCAAATAATCGACTAAACAAAATTGATAATGTTTGAGTTCACACGTCAATTTAAAGAACAAATACATGTATCATTGTATGCATAAATGTATGCATTTGCATAAGTAAATGAAAGCTTTAATCTGCTATCATTTAAAGTTGAAAACGACCTCGATTAAATTTTTTATTCCAAGTCAGGTTCTTCGCTAACTGAATAAATGTTATAATAGTAATCGGGATGTTTAAAATTCATTCTTTAAAGTCGGAATTACCATGTCAAATAACGACGGCAGACATTTTCTATGATACTTGGCATCTGTTGACAATTTCTACATTTACGCGAAGATTTCTCCGACACTAACCTCCGCTTTTAGATTTCAACGAACATGCTCCATTTGACGTTAGTTTGTAGTTTGCAAAGGTAAAAGAACGGTCTCAAAACAATATTGTTTTAGATCTTCCAGAACTTGTCATTTAGAGCAAATATCGTGATTTACTAATACTGTTATGTTGATAAGACAAACCGGAATAGACGGTGTGACGTCATATATTAAAGATGTTCGTTCCTCTGTTTTTGGGTAGCCATTTTGGGTCACCTCTATTGTAAAAACTCTGCATCATGTATTGATTCTACCCATAAATTCAAATTTTATAATGCCAATTAAACTATTTTAAATAAAATAGTAATGGAAAAATTACATATTAACAGAATTTAGTATGGGACTATATTTTGTGGCGGAAGGTTTTTAAGAAGAAAATAAACATTTTTCATAACTCGGTTGTTTTATAGTACCGTCACTTTAGCTTCATAATTTTCAGTCCAAACAAAATTTCAAGATAGTTTGTGCATTAGGATATCTTCAATTTGTTACGGAAATTATAATTTTACAATTTTTTAATATTTCTATCGACACATATTGGCAAATTTAACTTATATTTCATCAAAGTAAAAAAAAAATGAATCCCAATTTTTGCCTAAAATCAGCTTATTTCGGGCCATATCTCAAATTTTACATAATAGATCCATACTCTTTGTTTTATTTTCTGAAATTATAAGATATTTTTGACAAGTTTATCATAATTCGAGAAAAAAGTTTGAGACTTTAAAAAAATGTCATTACATGTTGAATTGGTAATGGATAAAAATATCGTTTTATCAGTGCAAAAAGGTCAAAATATCAATTAGGTACAGGAATTGTAACATTTTTCTTTATGATAATTTTAATTTTATTTATTTCAAATAGTATAAATTTGTATTTGGTTAGTTCATTCCAATAATAAAATATAGAGGGAAAAGCGATTTATGTGCAATCTGCACTTTCAGTGCAGAAAGGTCATATTAAATGCACCGTCTGCGCCAAATGAAGCATATAGACCCCAAATTTTGTTTTGAATTTTGGTTAAGCTAGGTGTGTAGATTTTTAAAAAATACTTTAGGAAAAAACTTTAAGACTTTTGATCGCAGGATCCAACGTCCTTAAAGTTCAATGGCAGCCCCCATGGCGGCGGGAAATTTAAATTAAGCGATCGATTTTCTTGATTTATTCATTGTTCCGGGGTTTTTAATGAAAATAAAAACAATTTACAATTATAGTAGGTGATAATTAATTGATTTATTGTACAACATATTTTTAGATACCTTCCCCTTTAATAACTCTCTAAGTATAAAAATTAAAAAGTATTTGCATTCAGAAATACACGTCAAGTATTTAAGAATTATCTTCATCTATAAGCCCTTTATAAAAGGTATAATTGCCGTCAACAAGTTTTAGTGAATTCTGAATCCACCAAGAATGCAAAAGACAGAGTAAGGTGTCCAAACCACATTATGTCTAGGACCTGTCAGGCATGATAAAGAATTCTCGAGTTAAAACCCAGTTTTAGAAATCCTATTGAATGGCTGTTACATTTAAATTAAGTATGTGCAATTTTTTTTTAAAATGCTAGTAGGAAAACAAAAGATGAATAGACCGTTTTAAAAAACGAGGTTAAAGGGAAGAAGAAAGTCTGGGGTAGGTTGCATTCTCCTTTCACTTTACTATTGAATTATTGAAACGGTATATCATTATAAAATAAAAATGGACAAGAGAGAAATGCATGTTATTCATACATATATGCATGTAGATGTATCTTAGTGCACAAGGAATATACAATCAGTTTACATTCTTTCACTTTCTGAAGGCATTGTAACCACTAACCACTCTAATAATTCACGAAATTCCCATACGAATTCATGTGCAATGTAGACGGTGGTCTTGGAACACTTCATAATTATCTCATCAGAAAAAAAATGGATCCGCGCCGCACATAGTATCCCACCACCAAATCTAGTTTGCATTTCAACTGGTTCAAAATTGTTCTACACTCTAACATTTAGTATCATGAGTATTTTTCCATTTGTACTTAAATATGTACACGAATAAAACATATATTCTTCTTATATACAATTACATGTATCAATATTTACAATATACCGGACCTTATTTCATGGATACTTACATACTTACCCCCCTCCCCTTCGACATTTCTGTTAACAAACAAAAAAAAACACCAAAAAACTCCTAATCTTCCATGCGAATAAATTGTTTTGTTTATTCAAGGTACATGTAGGTAGCCAGGAGATTTAAACCCTTATCTCCACAACAAGGAAGTTAGATACACAAGTCTCGTATTCTCTCAGGTGTCATCGACGCCATTCCGAACGAAATTCTTTTAAGGTCACATTGCTGGTAAGTAAGAATAATTGTATCTGATGATGGCAAATATTTCTTAAGCGTGATATTGATGTAGTTCAATATCATTAATATGGATTAAGTCTAAATTATTTGGTCGCTCAACGTTGGGTAATTCTATATTGAAGTTCTTATTACTAAACCGAAAGTTGTGGCCATTTTGAACAAAATGACTTGCGTTTTAAAATTCTCAACCATCGGCTCATACATTCACTAATGTTTTTGTTTACATATAAATTGTTCTTATATAATTGTATATTGTAAACCAAAAGCGGATTCAGAGGGTGGCGCACCCGGCACGCGCCCCTTCTATAAAATTGTCAAAACAAAGTTATACTCCTTCGGTGAAAGAAAATATACAACTTCCGGATCTTAATTAAGAACTTTTTGGGATTTCATGGGATTTCTCTACATTAAATTGATTTCAACGTGTTGTATAAAATTAAAAAAAACATGTGTAACGTACATAGAAAGTCCATTTTAATTACCCTCTCCTTGGGTTCAAATGTGACCAGTCATTCGATTTTAGGTAGTTTGTTATACTAGGTACATGTACATGTAAGGTCTAAACCGACTCTTCCGTGTTTATTATACATCGTCCCGCAGAACTTAATTTTTTTAAACTGATTAATTTATAGCCATTCGTAAGGAAAAGGAAATGTTTCTTATATTTCTGCATGGCAGAGGGTTTTGATAGGATTTTGTAGGTCTTATGTTTACAAATGTATAAAAATTTCAAATCGTCACCTGGGCCCCCACCACGGCTGTCCAGACCCCTTGCCTACAACTGGCGCCCCCTCTAAATTCAAACCCTGTTGAACCAAATTATCTGGTTAACAAAGAAATGAGAATCGCTGTTTCATCTTGATCAATAGTCTAAAACTGATTAGTAAGGAAAGCTACAATGCTCGGATCTGAACGGAGGGGGAGGGGGTGGGTCCCTAGAAACTTAAAGGTTATTACATTCACATTATTCCCCCATTATCCCCCCCCCCCCAACCAGCAAACCCCTTTGACACCCCCACCCCCACTTGGCAAAAAAAATGTCTGGATCCGCGTATGACTGTACCTTATTGTAAATATTATTATTAGAGATGCCTAGATAGAAATTAGTATAGAAATCCAAAAAGTTGATAATAATAAGGAATGGACAAAATCAAATACCTCTATCTAATAATTTAAACTATTTTAGATGTCAAAATGCTTATACATACATGTAAGTGTGCGTTTGTGTGGAAGAAGGGGTTGGTAGAAATGATTGACTTCATGCGATTTTTAATGGCAAAATAAATGTTACAGATTTCTTAAAAATATTTGCACATTTCTCATTTAAGATGGCATCTGAATCCCAAATACCACCCGACGCCCAGCATTATTTGGTGTGTGGCACTGAAGGCTGTGAGAGGAACTGCCAGTTTTACTGCAATGACTGTCACCAACAAATGTGTGAACAATGCCGAGATGAACATCAGAAGAATAAGAAAACCAATAGCCATGACGTCGTCCCTTATAAACAACGCAAACGGCAAATACCTGTCGAGAAATGCCAGATCCACCCAACAAAAAAAATGGTTCTTCTCTGCGAGGAATGCCAAATTCCAATTTGTTACAAATGCACTGCCACAAAAGAACATCGCGGCCATGCGTTTACAGACCTAGAAATAGATTTTGATGAAAAAGTTTCCCTATGTCATGAAGAAATTGCAAAAATTAGAAATTATTTTGAGCCAACTTCTCGAGATTTGAAAAAAGAAATTGCTGGCGATGTCACAGAAATAAAGAAGATTATGGACGTTATAAGAACGTCCATGAAAGCTGAAGCTGAGTCTTTGAAAAAGCTGGTAGACACAGTCACATCAGATAAAATAAAACAAGTCGACAAAATAGAACAGTCATTATTAGAAACATTAAACGGTCAAAACCAAAAAATAGATGTCTACATTAACTATCTCAGTGATTTAATCACAACATTTTATAGTTACCTATCTCCCTCAAACATAAAACAAATAACACTTGCTCTTAAATCAGAAAGCTTTATCATTCGACCTATACCAGAGACATCCAAACCAGTCCCACCCGTATTTACTGCCGGTAATTTCAACAAAGAAGATGTCACCAAACTACTGGGTAGAATAACTGTTCAAAACACTAAACCAGAGAACAGAAAAATAAAACCCATGGAGACTGCCTCTACACAGTTGAAACCTACAGGGAAACAAAGAAAACAAGGCAGAGAGAAATCTGGTGTGAAACAAACACTGTCTCTGTCTTCCTCTGTCACCAAGGTCAGGGAGTACACAGTACCAGGTGTTGATGATGTATATCATATATCACTGGGTAAATCAGGCAGACTCTGGGTCAGTGATATAGATGGTAACCTTGTCCAAACAGATCTACAGGGGAATCAGCTACAAAAGATACAAACCAGTGGCTTAAGAAATGAAGGCTTCCACACAATCACACAAGACGGGGATCTGATCTATACAGAAAAAGGCAAAAAAGCCATCTATAGACTAACACCGGATAATACAATCACTGAATTCATTAAAACAGGAAACTGGAAACCACTCAGTATACACTCCTCCCACATCAACGGGGACATACTGGTGGGGATGATGACAGATAAAGAGGCTGAAGTCACCAGGTATAACAAGACAGGGACAGAAATACAGAACATACAGAGAGACAACAAAGGACAGGAAATGTATTGTCTACCACACTACGTAACAGGAAACATCAATGGTGATGTCTGTGTATCAGACTATGATAATGCTGTAGTGGTGGTGGATAAATCAGGACAAAACAGGTTCTCCTACACAGGTCAGGGGTTAAGGTTTAATCCCTTTGGAATATGTACTGATGTACTCGGTCACATCCTGGTGTGTGGTACTAACAGTCAAACAGTTCATCTCCTGGATCAGGACGGTCATTTCTTGTCTCTACTACTCACAAAACAACAAGGAATGGTAAAAATATATCCCTGTAGTCTGTGTACGGATGATGAGAACAATCTTTGGGTGGGACAAAGTATCACCAACACAGTGACAGTGTACAAGTATCTACAGTAAACATTATATATCCTTGCATCAATTAGGGACTATGTGTGGGTGTTGTGAGACAATGTAACAACAACACTGTGATAGTGTACAAGAACTGGTATACACAGTATTTACTGGGATACATATAAATCATTCATGTAAACTAAACCTGTGTATGTTTATTCTTAATACCGGTATATACCAATGAATATTTTCCATTGCTGACGAATTAGCAAATAAATATATAACTATGTATTAACAATATCAAATTATTTTGAGTTATAAGGTATATTAGAAACTGCTACGTGTAGTTTGAATCTTGTCAATTATAGCTAACAAAAAGTCTTTATTTATAAACGGTGGTTTCTGTCCAGTATGGTTGATGTGCGAAATATGAGATGTTAAAAAACAGATTCATGTATTAAATGTTATTTCATGAATAAGAAAATATATTTAAAAAAAATAAGTTAACTTGTTTTAAGCACCACATATGGGATAAATACGATTGGAGAGAGAGAGAGAGAGAGAGAGAGAGAGAGAGAGAGAGAGAGAGAGAGAGAGAGAGAGAGAGAGAGAGAGAGAGAGCGCTTAGCGTTACATTCACATTCGCGTGACCTAGAAGGTCACTTAAAAAACACTAAAATCGTTATCACAAAACCAACACAACAGCTATTATGGACAAATAAAAGTATACCCCAATGCGTTGCGCCAACTGCTATCAAAACATGACTTGCAAGTTGAAAACCCAGACTTAGATCATTTTCGTAAAATACACAATATAATGTTATATAACAAAAGCTCGTTAAAATTCGGTCAGATATACCTGCTTCTTAAGACTTACAAAATAAAAGATAGTGTACACTAGATAACAATTACTTTGAATTCAATGGAAAATACTACAAACATATTATAGGATGTAGCATGGTGGAATTACATCACCTTAAATGTTAGAAACCAAAATCTCCAATCAAATTATGTCATATAAAATACAAATTCGCAAAGTTCTATATCACGGAAGATTTAGAGATGACGGTTTTATAGCCTTTAACGGCACAAAAAAAGATAAGTTATAGAATTCTTAGCTGTCACGAACATTTAGAATTCTCAATTCAAAAGAGGTTACTCTGATCAGGAAGTAGACCAAGTTATTAATGGCATAGGCAAAACAAAAAGAAGTAGAAAATGGTCTTAAAAAGAAAACGACGTCAACCAAATGCTACGATTACTAAAACACCCCCTGAGAATGTTATTGTCATTTAAATTTTAGATCACGTGGTTTTGTTTGACCCTTTCAGTTTCGCAGTAAAAATCATACCTCGATTTTATAGTCTACTTCATAGATTCTACATGTAGGTACTTGTAGTGAAATATAAAATCTAAAGGTTTAGTGATTTTAAACTTTATCATCATTAATTGGTGGAAAAATGTGTTCTAGAAATAAATGTAATAATACAATAAAAAAATAGTTTTTTTCTGCTGTTGCAACAATTAACATGCTTAATAGAGATCCCCCCTGAGGATTAATTTTTGATCCGCGCCTGACCTAGTACTATAGCATCAATAGTAAAACAGAGTATAATACTATTTTGTTCAGAATGTTCCTTAAAAATAGCTCGATATATACAAAGTTTTTATGCAAAACAGACACCCATTATTTTTTTAACAAACATGGTATTGCACACCACAAGCATCAAACATGGCTTTGATTTTATTAAGCAACACAATGTTTGTATTTTCAACCACTTTACACGTGGTTGAACACGAACAATAACTCTGTTCTGAATATTATCGTTTAGTATAAATATAAATTAAGACTTACATCTTAAAAGATGTTCATGCTTTAACATAAGTCAAAGCAGGATATGATATGAAAAAGGACCAGTACTTACGTATTTTGAGAATATTATTCGAGCACTTATACTTCTGCTGGAAATTTCACAGGAACTAAACAAATCTCGGTGAAATCTCGTGAACTTTCATTCGAGCACCTCTGGATTTATTACATACTTCGCAACGATAAAAAAAAAACCATTCAGAACACATTCACAGGGGTTTAAAAACTCCCGAATTTAAAGCTAAACACCGCTCGTTAATAGACACCGCCACACAGGTACCTGGTATATAAACACTTTGATTTCGTTACACCCGATTGCACATCTGAAACTCGTTGCCGACGTCTAATATTTCTTCGGGGTCTTTGGATTTTATGCATTTTATTCTTATTTTTTGTGCATATTATGTTTGTAAATTATATTTTGACCATTTATTTGGTGTTTGTATTCTCCTGGTTTCAAAAATGTGCGTAAAACTTGATAATTTCATCGCAACCGAGTAACACGGCGAGGCAAGATGTACGTCCACATAGAGACCTCTACAGCAAAGTACTTTAAACTGCTAAGAGGTCTGTAGCTTATATAGGGGTTGTAGGAATAACGGTGGTGAGAGAGACATATGGCGGACAAGTCCTATTTACGAGCAGTGTTCAGCTTTAAAACACTTGTAAACAAACACAATTTGCGAAGAAATATTCATCAACGAACCAATAATTGGCTACAATAAATACAAAAGCATAAGCAAAATGATCATTCTATTACGCTAATAAAATATTAGGACTTTTAAATAAGGTGGACCCCTGATGATAACGGCCCTTAGAAACCAGAAAAAAATATCACATTAAATTTTCAAAAACAAAGTTTTTAAAAATAAATTTAAAAAAAAAACAAAACAAAAGAAAGCGCCGAAACACTCTGACTTCATTGTAACATTTTCTTTTACTGTAACAATAACTAAGTTGTCTAGAGTGTCGCATTTTAGTAAATTTATACAATTTTGGTTGATAGATGTTTTTTTTGAAATTATATTTTGTTAAGCGGATATATACAACTTTTAAGCATTTAATAAGTCTGTCTGTATTGAACAACATATTATTTTCTAAAAACACAAAATAAACAGAATTAACTCTTCCTCACAACACGCTTAAAAATACAATAATAACAAAACAAGAAAACAAATCATTGATTAACATTAATGATGAAAACATTCCAATACAAACGTGCAATAAAATCGAATCTTTGAAAAAGGAAAATAATTTTTGCTAGAGTGTAATCCACCTCTGTGGGTTAGCACTGACCTCTCTTGGTTATATACGTAAACACGATAACGAAAAATTCGTGGTGATTCGAATGACTGCATGCTCACTCCACATATTGCAGAATTATGATGCTTTTAACACAAATCAGCGTGAATGGAATTGTGAGAAATTGTCAGTTGAAGTGACATGTGATTTGATGATGAATAATGACTGAAATTTCTCGTGTCTTGGTGACGGTTTCGTTTCCATCATACTGACTCTCAGTAAGAACATTTCCTATAAATTTTATCTTTAGTGAATCGAGAATTATCTCCATTTTTTCACGGATACTGAGGACATCCTTTTAAAAAATTTCCCAAATTAATAAAAGACAATAGAAAATATTGGGAAAATATTTTTTTCTGTAAATTTGATTTTTTGTCATTCTTCTGTTCAAGTGCTTAATCGTTGCTTAAAAGATGAATGATCATATCAAAATTAATGAACATGTTTGCAATTTGGTTGCATATCCACAGGAAAACAAAAACAGTTGTTTAGCAGAATTGACAACAAATTAAGTATAAATAAAATTTCTTAATTTAAAATATATACCGTTTACTATGAATCTGTAAGTCGTTAGTTCGAACCCCGCGGAGGCTTTAATGATTTTTACCAAAAAAAATTCAAAACATTTTTTAAGGGGGTAAAATATTTCAAATTTCGAAAATTCTACACTGGTGAAAGTATTATGATTATTATTTTTTTTTACATTAAGATAAACAGGTGCCCCATACCACCTTTACATCGAAAAGTGTGAGTAAATGTAAGGAGACACAAGCCACCCCTGTGACTGGTTTTCACTGCCTTTCTTTGATGTCAACGTGTTCTTATCATAGAGCTATACACAGAACAAGAGAATCGCAACTCATGTTTAAAAAATCATCGTCATATAAACATTTTTTATTTATATTTAGATTTGATTGAAGTCGCATTATTTTCTCTTGAGATCATTTCACCCTTATTAAGACGGTGCGATTACAAATAAAAGATTGAAAGAATCAGATGGCTGTTTAAAAGCAGCCATCGGGAAGTCCTAATCGTAGTAGTACTATATTATGACACATTATTCGTAAGGTTTTCTATCATATTTTTTGAAAGTACATCAAAGCAAAGATATTCTTGGGAATCTGACTACTGATTTCGAGGTACAATTCACACGCTCAATGCTTACAATCATATTTGCTACGTTGAATTAAGATTGTCGCAAACGAAGTCCCTGAAATGGTTTTCATGTTTAGAAAAGTCTAAACATGTATACCACATTTTGATTGATTTATTTCTGCCACGACAATATTTTATCCACAAAGAGAGGTCATCAAATTCATAAGTTTTGTAGTCCCTTTTCGGCATTTAAGTAACCGTTTATATTTTGAATTGTTACATCATGTATGTTTCAAAAGTTGTTCAAACGTCTTAGATAATAGATATAGAATGGACTTCACAAAAAGGATGGAGGGGAGATAAGACTAACATATACAATAAATTACTAAGTTTTCTTTTTTTCTTTATCACTATCATCTCCTTCAAAGTTAAAGTAACCCATAACTTTTCCCCTAAATCAGGCAGGACGAGCATTGTGTTCCAAAGTCGGGCACTCTTGTCGTCCTCTTCCCACCCCCAGTATCAACGCGCCTTAATAAGAATGCTGACATTACATGTATACTTGTAAAATTACAGATCAAACATGTACATCTGTATACATCGACGATGCTTAAGTTTAATAGTTTCCCTCCTTTCGTGAAAGCAAAAAAAAGGAAACATTATGTTTGCAAAACGTTTTCACGTTAAGCCATTTTTGGTTGCGCTATATCATGTTTTATTGTAACTGTACAAACTCAATGTCTGGCCATGGTTTCATGGAAAGCCCTCGGCTGAAGCCGGTCATCGAATATCATACAAAATCTGTCCAAGTTCAAAGATCACGTGTACCTATACTACAGTGAAATAACCAATGGCATCTAGGGGAGAAGAAGGGAGTATGAATTTCACAGACACGTCTTGTTTGATTAAGGATCTTCTCAATACTTTGATTTATCAAATCGGTTCCGCTGGGATTGATATAATGTTCATCATTATTACATTATCTAGTAGTAGTTTCACGTCAAGTTCATTGTTTTTTACTTTCATGAATTACTTGGTTAAAAAAAATTTACCAACCCCAGCATTATTAATTAACGACATTAAATGTCAGGTAACAACCTGAAACAGGATTATTTGGCTTATATCATGTTATGTTGTAAGTTTTCAATTTACCGGAAATTCCTAACTGACTTTCGGGTATTTTAGGTTAATTTTTGTTGTTGTTAAAATTTACTCCTGAATAAACATAATTTTCTTTATGCCAAACATTTTTAAAAGGTGAATAGAGCTTCCGTAAGGGCATGAAATGGTCGTTAATGTGTAATTTCAATACTTTGTTTAATTTTTCTTTATCACTGGCGAATCAGAATATTTTGTTTCAAAAATCTTAATAACCAAGCAACGTAAAATATCACAAGCAACACATATCTATTACCGGTATTTGTGTAATACATGTTTATATATATATATCCATGTTTATCCGTTGAGTTGTTGATTTTAAAATGAAATTTGTTAGTCTTTGATTTTGTGGAGGAGATGGTCCATATACTTTTAACACTACTAGAAACACTTTCACAAGTACAAATGCATTTATCTGATTTAAGGGAAACTAAAGTAGTATTTCAAACTCCATTACTTTCATTTTACACGGCATCAACATTAGTTTCAATTTAATATAAAAAAGGAATTATAACTCTCCTCAAATTAAAATATTTCTGATGCATAAATAAACTTAACTTTGAAAAAAAAATATGATGCAGTTTACATTTTGTTAAAATATGAGAAAGTTACGTGAATTGATTGATTTATATCAGATGTAAATACTATGCAGTTAACATTGATGTGAGATACGTGTATTTATCCCAGAATTAACTTTTATTATTTAACATACTGTATGTGTTGTTTTTTTAAATCACGAGGAGTTAAAACAAGTGATCTCAAAATCTGATCTATAGTTTATTTGTTATACAATTAACATTAATTTATTTAATTATGTTGTACATGTAATAATTAATAGAGTTTTTTTTGGTTCTTTTCTAAAGCATGTATATAAATGATTTCTAGCAATAAATCTCAAAGTCAAAAATAAACTGCTGACTATAGGAGACCAATTAATATTTATCGAAAGTTATGTATTTCTGCATCTAGACAATTCTTATATAGACAACAGTATTAAAAACTGCCATATATTTAAATTTAAAATTTATTCAGACACAAAAAATGTTTGTGCCATAAACAGACAACTTGCATTCACTCAAACAGGTCTCGGCTGATTGACCCATTTAAACGTGTAGTAAACGACACACACAATTCCCGCCCCACCCCCGCCCCAATCCACAGTCCCTAGATATGACATATTGATAGATCCATACACATTATTACATATATTAGACTGAGTATGTATTTTATTATAAATCGTATATGTCTTGATTCCTGCAGTTAGGTTTCCTTCTTGATCGCTCTTGGTTATGGCGTACTTAGTTTTTTAAAGAACACGTTCTGAACAAATTTTTTTCTGAGGACTTTGAATAAAAAACAAAAAGAATAATTACTAATAATATATTTTATTAAATATATTTTGTGTTCAATAGAATGTCAACGCCAAGAATAACACTCCCAAGAATCATGACCATTGTGACTGAATTTGTTTCAAGACTGATATTTTTGTTCATCAGGAATTGGCCAAAACACATCTTTTGGTGCAATTTTTATGTCTAATACTGATTAAGTTTATGAGATATAAGATCAGGGAAAATAACATGTAGTGTAAAGTTGGTAAAAAAAAAGTTTCTCTGTCCTTTGATTCATTTATTTTCCCAAACTTTGAACTGTACGCATACATGATCAAAACCGTGTACTAGGTTTAAAGTTAGCCAGTGCCATTCTGTTCAAAGTTCAAAGGTGGATTTCACTCAATCATTTCATATCTTGTGACCTTTGAATTAGTATGTCAAGGTAATTTCAAATTGTTAAATTCAAGGTTGATATTATACGTGGCAATATGTATTGTGATTAAAAAATCATGTTTTTCCTGTTCATATTTAGAATTAATTTAAAATTATAGTTTGCACATTGTGGGTTCTGTTATGGTATTAGTTAATTAGATGCGTTATGATTATGTCAATACTTATTTCACTAATCTTTAATTTGTAGTCTTAGAATTTTAGCATGTGAATGAGGAATCATTTTGAATTTTGTATTTAATGTACACCCAACTTTTAAGGCTTTAGTCCCCATAAATCAGAAATCCGTTTGAATATCAGTCATTATTGAGATATGCATTTTTATAGAGTTTATTTTTTTTTAAATGTTTTCCTTCAAAATACAACCAAAGATAGTTATTTTGACATGATTTTTATTTAACTACGTTTATATATATCAGCTAAGATGACAATACTATATTCTTTTGAAGATGATATCCGTACAAGGAAATCCTATCTGATTTGTTAAAGATGTACTTTTATCTCTGTTATATAACCAAAGGAGTTTAACATTTGGATGGTCCTGTGTTAATTCATTGTATCCTGTACACTTAAATGTTACGAGAGAGAGAGAGAGAGAGAGAGAGAGAGAGAGAGAGAGAGAGAGAGAGAGAGAGAGATTCCATGTATGACAATTAAAAGTGATTAGAATGTTCATTCCTCATATATTGATATTAAAAGATATTTTTTGTAAAAGAATTTGTTTTAAGAATTGGAGATGATGGATAAATCTACCAAATTTCAAGTTCCCGTAATCTGCAATATTTCCTTGTTAACAGTTTCTAATTCTCTTGTTGTTTTATACCTGTACTTATAAATGGCATTTCTTTTATGAAATGAAATGTTTTAATAAGTTTATGATCCACTAGCTGTTTTACAAGCTGCTCTTGAACATTAACTACTTAGAAATTACACTTTGTAAACAGCAAATGTAGCCGAACTGCATTTAAATATTTTAAAACAGAACTATGTTATATTTGATATAGTACATACATGTATGTGATTGTTACACAAACATTCCACGAACAAACATTCTCTTAAATATGCCATCCTTTTCAGTTTTGAGATGTTATGCAGTACATGCACATGTACATGTATATAAAGGGTGCGTCTTTTTACCCCAATGAAGCCTAATGATACCCCAATGAACTTTATAAGGATAATAAATGTTATTCAAAAGGTATAAAATTTAATTGAAGTTTAACGGTAATTTAAGGTCAGACACGACCTACCACTGTTATTTTCAACTTTTTTCTATCTCCGCAATGTGAAATTTTTTATTTCTGTAATTTTAAATGGTAAACAATGAATGGATTGTGTTCTACGTTGATACGTATAAATGATAAATGCAGAAAACGGGGAAATTAAAAGGGAGAACCCCTCAATCCCCAATTGCTTTTTAAAATTGCCCCCCCCCCCCCAATTGCTTTTAATTCTTATATGGGACAGTAATAAAAAGTTAGAGAGAAATTTGACCTTGGAACAAAATTGTATATATCATCCATTTCAGTTTGGATTTTTTAAAACCCAGCTCGCTCCTCTAAATATTCTAAATATTCAGCCAGGGGTTTGGTTTTTTTATTTTAATTTAAAGATTAGTTTTTTAAAAAAGGACCCCCCCCCCCACCCCCATGATATTAATGTGTAAACGGTGTTTATTCACACGCTTGCACGGCGTATCTTTTAACTACATGTATGCACATATTTAGTATCTTTGTGGTATTTCAAAGTTCATTAGGGTATCATTGGGGTTCATTGGGATATCAATTGGTATCATTGGGGAATCATTAGGAATATTTGGGTATCATTGGGGTTCATTGGGGTAAAAAGACGCACCGGTATATAAAATATTTTTAATGAACAGTTAAGTGTACCATTGACACTATCATAAACTCTTTCATGTCTAGTTAATGTAATTATTTTTATGTGTAAAACTTATTTCCGATGTTGATAAAAGTAAAATTGAATAGTTAAAAAAGTAGTGTCTTCTTTTACATTGGGCATGTACACTAACAATTATCTGATTCAAAATCATCCTTGGATTTTTTTATCCAATTTTTATCAATTAAATCACATTACTCATTCTTTCTTTGTATTTGTTTGTATCATGTATTACTTCAAACTAAAATTAATCTTTCCCCTTCTTAACACTTTCCAGTGTGGCCTTAAAATGACTCCTATAAAAAATCTCTGTAATAATACTTAAAGAGAACTTAAAGGTCATATGAAACGATGTCCTGACCATATTGAGTTATATACGGTAATGAGGTCATAAGTGCCTATTTAATAAGACTGACATTGTTTTTTGGATATTTTATGCAAAATGTGAGCGCCACAGTCGATCAAAATCACTTAATCGGAAAAAGGAACATTGACTTACGCGGCTTACCTCCCTTGCTGATGACGTTAGTAAGACCCAATAGCTTTATAAAGCTATGTTGTGAATACAAATATCCATGTCATTTTGCAGCATTTTAAAAGAAATAAATACTATTTTATATAAAACTTGTATAATTATACAATAATCAACTATGTCAGTATTTTTTCTCTCAAGAAATGAAATCGTGTGCGTTTATATTTAATAGCGTGTACTTATTCATTTTCGAGACTGCACGGAGAATGAATGATTTTCTTCATAGATCCACATGCAAGTATAATACAATTTTAATATGCGTGTATATATGTTTTGTTTCGATCTTTTTAATGAAATTGACAAATTCAAAAATAACTGATCGTTTTTTCCCATTTGCACGTTCATGCAATTCATTAAGATTTTTTTCTAAACAACTTATAGGCCTCGTGGTGCCTCATTCGCTTCACGATTATATTGTTTGTTTCGCTTTCAAATTCACAAACATGTTACCATTTACATGTAATTATTTCTATTCTAAGAGAAATGTCTTCAAATGTTTTGTTTTTGAAACGTGTACTTGTATGTGCGGTGTTTTGATTTTACAACGGGTATGTGCGGTGTTTACTCACAGATCCCTTTTATCTCACTTTCTTCCGCAATGTTTTCTTTCGGTTTTTTTATCATTATTATACCCGCATTTTCTAAAGAAAGTTCGGGTATATTGTTGTTACTCTGTTCCGTCCGTCCGTCCGTCTGTCACGTTTTACTTTCTCAAACTGCTCTTACATCTTATAAACCAGCAAACTGAACTCTTGGAGTTTGATTTGGGGTATCATGTTGTTTTGTAAAAAGGTTTAAAAAATTCTCTGTTACTCCTGGGGGTCAAATAATTGGTAAAAATTGACGTTTTTTTTCACAAAAAACCTTCCTCGAACTCCTCCTACATTTTCAACAGTAGAAAAATCATCTTTTGGAATATGTTTTAGGGTATCCTATAGATGCGCAATAAGGTTTTGGAATTTTCAATTTTGTCCTGGGGGTCATTTAATGGCTGAAAATGACGTTTTTGTTGTGTTTTTTGTTTTTTTTTTACAAAAAAACTGGTTTCAAAAACGTCATTTTTTGGGGGGCAGTAGCCAAATGATCTTGTAGAATATAATTGAGGGTGTCATACTGAGGTGTGATCAGGTTCCAGAATTTTTTTTCATTAAGGGGATCAGTGGGCAACAAAAAATAACGTTTTTTTGTAAAAAAAAAAAAAAAAAAAAAAAAAAAAAAAGTATAGTTCCCAGAACTCCTCTTACAACTTTTGGAGTAGCTACGTCATCTCTTGGGATATAATTGGGGCTGTCCTATAGATGTGCAATAAGGTTTTAAAAATCAAATTTTCATCCAGGGAGTCAAATAGTAGCAGAAAATTGACGTTTATCACTAAAAATAAAACATAGATCCAAGAGCTCCTCTTATGATTTAATGGATAGACACATCATACATGTATCTTGGGATATGATAGGGACTGGTCTGTAGATGTACAGTGAGGTTTTAAAAATTTAAATTTCATCCAGGGAGTCAAAAGTAGCAGAAAATTGACGTTTATCACTTAAAAAAACATAGATCCCAGAACTCCTTTTATGATTTAATGGACACATCATATCTTGGGATATGATAGGAATTGTTCCATAGATGTGCATTAAAGTTTTGAAAAATTAAATTTAACCCTGAGGCCCATTACCTACATACCTTTTGATGCCCTTTAAGGATCAAGAATATATATGGTTAAGGGGTGGGGATCTCAACTGTTTTCGATATATTCTTGCACTTCCTGTTCGAGGGGGGTAATGACCACCCCCGGGGCCCAAGACCTACATACCGTTTGATGCCCCTTGACACAAGGAACAAGAATATATATGGTTTAAGGGTGGGAATCTCAACTGTTTCGAAGATATTAAGGGACTTGCTGTTTGAGAGGGTCAGGACCACCCACCGGACCCATGACCTACATAACATTTGATGCCCCTTGACATCAGAAACATAAATACCGTATAAATGGTTTAGGGGTCATGATTATAACAGTCTCTGAGATAAATGGCAATTTCAAATTCCTGGGGGGTGGGGGGGTGACCCCAGGGGTAAGATCTAATAAACCCTATATATTGCCAGTAACAGTCAATACATATGATTATGAAAACCCTATATTATTATCTTTGTCCGTTTTCAAGTTACCATTTACAATAGAGTCTACGATTCTTCCTATAAGGTTGAATGTTAGACCCCACACCCTTTTGAGACCCACCCCACCCCCCGGAAAAGTGGTTGTCTAACCCAAAATGAAAAAAATCAAACCAGGGTGCACAACTAGATATGCAGGACTATCATATCCTAGAGTTTTGTACAATTCTGTTCAGCCATCTCTGAGAAACAAGTTCAGAGCGGGAAAGAAGAAAAAGAAGAAGACGAAGAATAATAATACATGTATTAAGAACCGTACAAAAACAATAAGTCTCCAAATTTCATTCGGGAGACTTAATAATAAAGATTAAATAGAGATAGGATCATCAAACATCAATAATTTAAAGATAATTGACAATGTCTGATTCTAAGGGGGTCAGGATGACTCCTTAGGGTCATGACTTACATGCCATAATGATCTGATGCGCCATGACCTAAGGAGGAATAAAATCTTTGGATTAAGGTGGGGATCTCAATGGTTTTTATGATATTTGATAATTTCAGGAAGAGCACTTGGGATCATGACCTACATACCATCTGAAATGCCTTGAACAAAGAAACAATAATATAATATGTACATTATGTTTGATTCAATTTAAGAACCTAGATATAGATCAATCATCTATGTTTTGTAATACTTCCTATGTATATATATATGTATTAGTTTGTGTTTTGTTCTATACTATTCATGTTCATGACTGTAGTATGGCTTATTCTTATTTTGAATTACATTAAGAATTTTTCAAATATATGACTTGGAACCCCCACCCCCAACCAAACTCAAATATAAACTGTTCTCCCCCCCCCCTGCCCCAGTTGTCGAATGATCTATTAAAATCAAGATATAATTTGGGTGTCTAAAACATTTATAAACTGGTAAAAAATGTTATTCTTAAAAAAAAAATACATTACACCTTGCATATTTGACAAATGATCTATTGAGATATGATCAGAGGTCATATTTCTACCTTGGGATCAATATAACTAGTATTCATTGACAAGTTAAAATTAATAACAATAAATGATTCAAATTATAAATGTTTATACTCCACATTAACCCCCCCCCCCCAATCTAACCTGGTTCTAAAGATTCAGTCTTCTTAATACACTCTTACATGTGTACAATAGCAAATTTTAAATCATTTCTTGATTGCTTTTTCTCTCCTGGTGCACATTGACATTTTGGAAATTGCTTAATTCAATTTTTAAGATTTATAAACAAAAGTTATTTGCATGTGTATACGCCTATTTGGGGCAATTGTAAAGTCTCCTAAACAAAGCAGTGACATCATTAGGCTAGGAATTACCCATATGGATCAAACACTACTGTAACATATGAATAAGATAAAATACTTTATCATTTCTAGTTCTAGAATGTCAGGGTGTCTCCAAGGGGGCATAATCTATATACAATTTTATGCTCAATGACACAAAGAGCAAGAATAAATTATATGGTTTAGGGATGAGGATCTCAGAAGTTAACAAAATATACAGTGTATCATCATTTCCTATTTCATAAAGGCGGGGGGGGGGGGGGGGGTTAAGACAACACCTGAGGGTCACAAGTGTACTTTACACCATTTGATGCATCATAATGACATTAGAAGGTATTTTGTATTTTCTTGTTTCGTGGGGTCAGAACAGTCCCATAACCTACATTGTATTTGATGCATTATACTGTGGTTTCATTAATATTCGAGGGTATCAATTTTCGTGGATAAAGTGAAAATCACAGTTTCAAGGATACGTAAATTCGTGGCCAATGACCCTATCAATAGAAAATATAAATAGAAATTACACTTCAATGGGCATTAAATTTCGTGGATCAACTTAACAACGAAATCCACGAAAATTGGTATTCAACGAATATTGATGAAACCACAGTAATACATTAAGAAAGAAATACTCCTTCCTTCCTATTATAACTCATATAAAAATGATAAGTGTCTACACTTACTTACATGTAATACACAAATTTAATAAGAAATTGTTTATACAGGGTCAATATGGGGTCAACTCAATAGTGCAAGTCTGACAAATGAAAACAATAACTTTTGCAACTAAAATGACAGAAACTTTACAAATGCGATAGGATAGGTAACGATGATAAGCTTATTTAAATATTAAAAGATGATGATATAGTATGCTAGCTGTCAAAGGGAGATCACATTTAGAGGGTGAAAGTAGAACTTATGTATGCTAGCATCTCATTATATTGTGCTACTAGCTGCTACTATACATGTATTATGCTTACTTATATTGGTCAACATCATAATGATAATCCAATTAAAACACAATAATGAATTCCTTTAGCTGATCTTAACTAATCCTTTTCTGCATATGGAAAACACAGACATGTATGTATACACGTGAACCGGGTGATCTTATCGAAGAGCTGGGTAAAACTAGTACCCGCTAATGAGACATGCAGATCGACCTGTGTTGTGTACGTAACTTCAGACAAAGATCAGTAATCTGTAACATGCATGTATTTTTATGACCTATATATTCTTCAAATCCACTTGCACTATTTTGTTAGGTAAATAACAGCTTATTTTAATTTAAGGTGGTGCAGGACACCTGCATAGTGATGTATACTTCCTATTGAGATAAACAATAAAGTATATTACATATTAATTAAATATTTACCCCCCAAATAATGTTACCTTACATTGAAGCGCAATGAGTTAGAGCGTTTACATGTCCAAGGTGTCGTTTTGGTAATTTTACAATTGATATAAATGAATTTTCATGGGGAGGGGGGTCTGGACCCCTCACTCCCACCCCTTTTCTAAATCTGTGCACACGATGAAGTACATGTAGGCACACAGAAGCAAATCTAAAACCGGCAACCGCCATGGGGAGGGGGGGCATAATTTATTTTTTAATTTTGTTTGTAATAATTATATAGACCATTATACTTTCTATGACATGAAATGTTAAGATTATTGATTAACTGAAAATTCACTGCAAACAGTTCAACCCCAAATTGCACATAAAGTGCTGCTTATGTGTATCATCATATGGGAAGGGATCTCATCCTTCATGCAGTTATGAAAATTATAATATTTAAATGTATTACCAGAGCTTGCATACTAGTATGGCCTTTATTTTTAATTAAACTGGTACAAAACAGTGTTATTTATGGGCAAACACTTGGTGCGGGTATTACTGTCTAATGACAGCATCTAGTTGATGCTTGTATTTTATAAAATCTGTTGATTATCTTCACATTCGTTCACAACTATTTTTATCAAACAACCGATTTATTTTACCGATACATTTCTAAATCCTTAAATGCCATATTTCCGCGATCTAAATTTAATAAAACGTTAATACACGTGTACATAAAGTTTTTTCTAATATAAAGATATTGCTACATGTATATATCAATAATTATTTCAAAATAAAATTTAAGAATAATTTTGCGGCATTTTATAGCAGCTCTTAAATACAAACTATGTACACAATGCCTCAAACATTTTCATTGGCCTGCCTTATGCTTTTTTGTGATAAAATAAATCAAATCAATTAAAATACTTTAATTTCCTTTAAATGTAGCTCAATCATTATACGTACCGAAGAAGAAAATTATGTTTCTATTTCAAAAGGATACGAATAATTCATTAATCAGCTGTTAATGTTGGAGCATTTCCTTCGTTAATTTTCCACTGCAGTACGGAATCTTCACTATGATCATGATTTTACTCTGGTGAAAAGCTGATATTTAATTAGATTTATTCATTAACGACCAATTAAAACTAAGTCATCTGTAGGCTACGACGAAATCAAACGATTTCATTTGAAAAGAAAGACACGTTCATGTATGCAAAAATTACTAAAATTTAATCGATAAACTACTGTAAAATTACACTAGTTTACATCGGTGGGTCCGTGAGACGTCATAAATCCACAAAATCAAGAAAGATAAGCGGGGAAGAATTTTTTCAGGTGCTCAGTTTTCACGGTTATTTCTCAGTAATGCAAAGGCAAAAAAATCTTACAACACGTATTTAAACATTTGTTTATATCAAGCTTTATATGAAAGAAAATCATAGTGTTAAAAATCGTTTTATATGACCTTTAACCCTTTAACTACCAGAGATTTAAGAATTTTTATTAAAAACTGACAACTAATTTTCAAGTCAATTTTTTTTATGTTTTCTAGCTACTTTTACATAATATAACATATATATATATATATATATATATATATATATATATATATATATATATATATTCTGAAAGGTAAAATGTTAAAGTATCAAATTATTCAAAGTTACATGACGTCTCCGTTGCCATAGCAACTAAAGACGTGCTTAAATAGACACGAAGGCTATTTTTCTATTTTATGTTTTCTAGGTACTTTTACATAATATAACACACATATATATATATATATATATATATATATATATATATATATATATATATATATATATATATATATATATATTCTGAAAGGTAAAATGTTAAAGTATCAAATTATTCAAAGTTACATGACGTCTCCGTTGCATAGCAACTAAAGACGTGCTTAAATAGAAACGAAGGCTATTTTTCTATTTTATGTTTTCTAGGTACTTTTACATAATATAACACACATATATATATATATATATATATATATATATATATATATATATATATATATATATATATATATATATATATATATATATATTCTGAAAGGTAAAATGTTAAAGTATCAAATTATTCAAAGTTACATGACGTCTCCGTTGCATAGCAACTAAAGACGTGCTTAAATAGAAACGAAGGCTATTTTTCTCACTTGTGTCCATATAATATATTCAAATTGCAAAATAACTTTAATAAAGTAGGAAATTTTAATTATACCCTGTTTACACGAGTCAGTTTAGACTTTAACTAAGACAACTTCAATCTGGTACATATCTAATACTTTAATTCGAACACCTTCCCCCCCCCCCCCCCAAAAAAAAAAAAGATTAGGGAGTTACTTGTAAATCAACTGGTCCGCCTGTTTGTCTGTGCAATCGTGTCTGGCCAATATCTTTCTTATCAAGAATAACTGGAAGTTCATACTTCATACAAATATTGTTATGACAAAAATATGTAACATGACCTTTGACTCAAGGTCATTTGGTCATGTTCAAGGTCACTGACAATATAAGTTCGTAATTTGTGTCAGGTGCATATCTTTACTATGGAAAATCACTGGAAGTTCATACTTCACATAGAGATTGTTATTACGTACCAAAATAAGTGACATGACCCTTGACTCATGGTCATTTTGTACAGTTCAAGGTCACTGACGAAATAAGTTCAAAATTTGAGTCAGGGGCATATCTTTACTATGGAGAATCACTGGAAGTTCATACTTCACATAAAGAGTGTTATTACCAAAATAAGTGACATGACCCTTGACTGAAGGTCATTTCCTACAAGTCAAGGTCACTGACAAAATAAGTTCAAAGTTTGAGTCAGGGGCATATCTTTGCTATTGAGAATCACTAGTAGATCATACTTCACACAAATATTGTTATGACTCAAATAAGTGACATTATCCTTGACTTAATGGTCATTTTGTACAGTTCAGGGTCATTAACAAAATAAAACAAATTCATAATTTGAGTCAGGGGCATATCTTTGCTATTGAGAATCACTAGTAGATCATACTTCACACAAATATTGTTATGACTCAAAAAGGTGACATTACCCTTGACTCAAGGTCATTCTGTACAGTTCATGGTCATTAACAAAATAAAACAAATTCATAATTTGAGTCAGGTGCATATCTTTGCTAGGGAGAATCACTGGTAGTTCATACTTCACACGAAGATTGCTTATGACCACAAAAAGTGACATGACCTTTGACTCAAGGCCATTTCATAGTGTTCAAGGTCACTGACAGAAAAAGTTCTTTGTGTAGCCTTTATCCTTCTTAGGAGAAACTGTAACAGTTTTATTTTACAAGACGACTTTTAGATTGTGTTTTTGCAGGGGTGGAGTGTTGTTTGTGAGCTTGCTTTTGGTGCATCTAGTTTCGGTTTAATTTTAAATGAAAAAACAACAATCTGTTTGAAATTTAAGAATTTTGTAATCAGTAATCATGGTTAATGAATAAGTGATAGAGTACAAATTTCAATGTTTACTTTTTAGAAAAATGAATGTAACACAATGACAGTCATAAAGACATCATCATTGACAAACATGTAAATTGCATATGTACTTGCGTAAAAAAAAACCAAGTTTATTCCCAAAATCATGAAAATCCAATTTCGCAATATTTCCATCTTTTCAAGGTAAATTTCGGAACAATTATCTTTCCTCCGAGAAAAAGTTGGGGGGGGGGGGGCATGGGCTGAATTCTCTATGATGCTATGTGCCCAATGGTTAGTACGTCTAACTTTGCAAAAAAAAGGGGGGGGCGCATTCAAGTTCCTGTTAGTTACATTTACATACAGTGTATACACAGAAGTATAGCTGAACTGTGATTATACAAAATCATGTAAACCTAAGGCATGTACAACTAATCATGAGGTAATTGATTGTGAATGTGGTACATTTGAAAACAGGCACCTCTACACAAGTAGATGTTGCAAATATTACAACCAAATATAGTTTCATGTCTTTGACCTTGAGAACCGCGCCATCTGCATCGCCTCTTTTTTTCACCAAGTTTAACATTCACGTGTCTTGAAATACCTGCCCTGGAAACCGAAGGACCATGTGGCTGGACTTTTCATAATCTTTTACGACTTGAGAAGTCCCCAATCAAGCATTGTGCAATATCCAGGGAGAAGTCATTCAAGGAATAGTGCTTAGTAGGCTTTGCTGTACCCGGCGTATTCAACCACAGAAGGAAGCTGTTTATAATAGAGATTTCAAATATGAAATTCATAAAGTACTTCCAGAATTTCTTTGAGGGTCTTCCGACAGGATTCTTTGATCTGTACTGTTGGGAGCGGTCCACTCCGGAGTAGTTCTGCTGGTAATGTTGTATTGGAGGAGGACGCTGAAGAACTACAAGATCACCACCCCTCCTGTGTCGAATGGCGGGTTCATCCCCAAGTGGGTTTGATGTAGTGGACAAGACATGTACCTGAAAAAGCATGCATTTATGTCATATAATTTTATTCCAGATTTTCCTATAAGGCCAAAAAAAAAAATACCGGTATGTGTGTTTCCTTTTTCATCAGATTTTAAAATAGGGTAGGTAGGTTGGCTTTTTTTTTTTTTAATGAGCTTTTCAGTTTTCTCTTTTAATTCCTAGCATATGATTTTTCTATACATTAATAAAATGTATTTTACAGATGGAGCAAATGTGAATAGTGACAACTGTTACAGAATTAAAGCTTTCTTAAATCTAAGATTAATTTGGAATGTACACCAAGATTTTATTTTCATGTAAATAGAAAA
The DNA here is from genome assembly GCF_963853765.1 of Magallana gigas. NCBI lineage: Eukaryota > Metazoa > Mollusca > Bivalvia > Ostreida > Ostreidae > Magallana > Magallana gigas. Next base: position 36,675,661 of record NC_088856.1, read on the forward strand.
TATAAATACTATAGATTAACTGAGTATAATACCCATTACCACAAATATATTACATGTATATAGTATTAGTTCTATTTTCCTGGTCAACAGACATAACTGTAGACAGTAATATCGTAACTGTAGGTGTTGAATTCAGAAACAGAGGAAATTCTGGTTAATCAGACGAGAGCCTTAGAATTAAATCTTTTCAATAATTAAAAAAATCAAAGTACTGAAAGTACTGTTAGACGGTGGCGTCGTTTGAAAGTGGCATATTACATGTAACAATGAGTGATGTATGATAATCATTTTTGTCGAAAACCGCGGCCAGTGTCGTATACATGCACTAATACTTAACGCTTACTCGCACAACTGGTCGTGAGTTTCCTACATGGATAATTCTGTGGAAATCATACCTGTGATCTCAATCTACACTTTACAAATGCTGTGTCTCTTGGTCGTCATCTTTTGGGGAAAACCCAAACATTTATCACAGTAGTCTTTGTCGTATAGAAGTTTGTATCTATATTTTGTTTCAATAGGTTTGTATCCATATCAGTTGACATTAAAACCCCGTTTGAATGACTCATTAAATATGTGGGTTGCCACCACATATTGAATGAATAAATCAAATCCAAAGAGATTTCATTACAGTTCGCCCAAATATTTGATTGTTTGAAGAAGGAGATTTTTGGTTTTTCCCTTTTGACCTTTGGGTTGACCCCGCAAAGGGGAACAACTTTTGAAAAGTTTGGATTGGACTATTGTGCTTTAAATATATTGTAGATTTCTGAAATTTACGAGAACAAATAAAGCTTTGGCATGATAAAATACTAATTTTTACTAACTATTTGGGCATACAAATAGTATGTTAATTGTCCCTCTCGACAGCATTTGCCCTCAATTTCTTCACGGGGAAAAAGTTGCAGTCTTGTGGACCATCACATTTGCTTTTTTCCTCATAGTCAGTTAATACATTTAGGTGTAAAGAAAACGGATGGGTTTACAAGAACCTGTTTGATAAAACTGGTATTGCTTTTGGAATGCACGTCATCATGAAAAAGAAGAGTAAATCAATGTTTTATCTTCGACTTTAGTGGATTATTTCCATTTGCTAACAACAAAAGTGAATGAAAATTAAAAAAAATATTATACAACATTCAGTCGCGGAAGTTTCATTAATCAACGTTTTAAACATTTGTTCCATTGTATTTAGCTATAGATTTATTCAAATCATTTGAATGAATTCGGGAAAGTCACATGTATATATTATCGCTTCTCGGTACACTTTAACACGCATAAATTACTTGCTACATTAAACTTTTCTAGTAAACTTACAACAAATATTGATTAATTATACAAAATAAGTTTTTAAAAACACCAAACAAACAAAATTCAAGTTGAACGCACGTTTTTCCGACCGTACAGCTGTGTGTATAAAAAAGAGGTTTTGTCGTAAAATACAATTTCAAATTTAGCATTTTTTCAATGAAATATATTTGATATGTTATTATATAAGTTTAAAAAATGGTAATTTCTAACTATATTCAGTTTGAAATATTTCAAAAAGATAAGAAAAAATAATAAATCTTTAAGTTTTGGTGGTTTCGAACCCACAACCTAAAACCCAAGTTCTATAAAGTTTCCTTATGGCTGGTGCTCTAACCACTGAGCCATTTCATTCACAACAAAGTGCGTTGTTTAAATGCTATATGAGACTATGACCACGAATTTACGGACTTGTATTATATTTCTAAAACGTTTAATTGTTGAGCTACAAAATGACATATCTGAACTGTAGTGGGTCATCTCTCCACATTTTTGTTGAGTAAAATCGGTTTAAAATCCATAAAACCACATTTAGACTGTAAAAAAAATTATTGAGCTCAGACCCACTCTATGAAAGAAAATGCATTGAAGTTATAAAAATTACACTTTTAGGAGGTTTTGACACTCATATGCCAGTTTAAATCAATATATTGCAAGTATTTAAAATATTTAAAGATTACAACCCGATGTTACGTTAAATATATACATTGTTTTTAAATATTTTTTAAAAAAGTATCAGATATAATGATATTTTATTTTTGCCGTATCTAATCATTCCTCATATGGGCATTTTACACGCCTTATTCACCCATCTTCTTTGGTTTATTCTTTGCAAGTACTAGACAATATGCAATAGATCTAGGGTTCGCAAATCCCGGCAATATTTTCGGAAAGCTATAGTTCTGTAGCTCAGCAGAATTCTACAGTCATCTTTGAAGCACATTTTTTTTGCCTTCATGTTTCATTATTTGTCGCAAATATAGCATGGGTGTATACGCTACGGCTGATGCATCGCGATAAGCGATGACACATACTTTCTAAACGGTGTGTATTTCAATTGCGAGTCGCAACAAACTGGCGCATTTATATAGGCCCGCCTATTTGTAAATGCATGTTGACAAAATGATGCTAACACTTGGAAACAAATGTCGAAGAAAGTTCATAATAGAGTTGTACTCGCGAGTTAAAAATTATTTGAGAACAAACGGGGCGATGTTTACGTACAAATGTAAGTAAATAATGTTATCTGTTAGTGAAAAAATGCCCCCAAACCAAAGAAAAGATTCTCCAATACATTTAGCAGGGACGGGCGCATATGAATTAAAGTCACTATTTGTACTTCGCTCATCGAATTGCGTTATTCAGTTCATTGTGAAAAAATTGACAGAAACTGTTTAGTTAACAAAATTATTATATCTTACATTACCGTTCACAATGTACCATAAATGTATATGGAATATCGCATGTTTTTTCTCACAAAAAGCTAGCGTTTGCTACAAATTAGAGATACACGAGCTGACACGCCGTGAAATCCATAAGACGCATATGTAAAAAAAAAATCTGAACTCAAAATCTTTGAAACATCGTTAAATGTAGTTTATATACATTTAAAATGGCGACCCGATTTGCACGTTAATTTTACAATCCGACGTCGATTAGCCTGTTTGAGAGAAAGTCAGCAGCAAGTAAAGCGTCAACATCTGTAGTAAATATTGTCTGATGAATATCGAGATGTCTGTAATAAAATTAATGTTTCTACAGACTGAGTGAGATACAAAATATTAGGTACATGTATTGTAAATCACAGGTCAGTCGAAAATTAAACACATTTGTATCGTAAATTTAAAGTTTTTTTGTGTATTGTGTATTGTGCTGAAATATGAAATGGCAAACCAGTTTAAATAGTGCGTTTCTTACAATTATTTATATCATAAAAAAGACAAGAAGCAATTATTGTGACCAATTGTGACCAATTATCGCAGTGATATAGTTTATGCAGTCCTGATACAGTTAAACGTCAAAACTGGCAGTTGGTGCTTAAATTATTAATACCACGTAAGCAGCCAGGGTAACGGCTCATTTAAAATAAAACACAATTTCATACATTATTTAAATGTATGTACAAAATAATTAGCAGCTATAATGCTTAAAATATCTGAAAAGATTAAAATTAGTTCTCATACGACACGTAGATAAAAAATTGTCTGTATAACACTGCATACATGTACCTAACAGAGTTATCGTTCCTTATCCGCTAGGGTCCCCGTGAGAAATACTCTTCCGGTCAGGACCGTAGCAATAGACCGTGGCTATTTATAGCCACCGTCTAAAAAGAATACATCATTAATGGTTTAAGACTAATTTTTAAAATTTCATTTGCATCTGAAACGAAGCATTTTAAAATCATATTTATAATGTGAATGATTGTTAGGCCTATTCAAAGACTTACGATGTCTGCAGTGTCCACACCCAGAAATATAAAAAAAACTTTGCCTCTGCTTTTTTCATGTACATCTTTATATTAATTTTTAACACATCACTGACCTAAAAAAATATTTATTGCATTGATAATTAAGCTAAAATAACCAAGGATAACTTTCATCCATGCTGTCAATCTGCACTTAGAAATCTTTAAAACGCTTTGATAAGTGGTGTTTTCTATTGAATTATTACAAGCGTTTTTTAAACTCTGATTTGTAAAGACTCTATTGTTTAAACCAATTACGGTTGGTAATCTGGATTTGGAATAAAAAGTGTAAGGGTCGGCGCATATAAAATAGGGTCGGTCGGGAAACCGGAAACACACATATTTTTTTTTTTGGCCTAAAGTACAAGAAACCTGTGTCAGAGTTAATGCTCAAATAAGTACCAAGTTGAATTTACACACTGAGAGATGTATCAGATTCACGCCTATACATATAACGAAGGTGTTAAAACCCTCTGCATTATAAGCAGTTGCATAAACTATTGTGATAAAAAATTGATCAAAAATATACTGGTACAGTATATACAAGGATAAACAAAATCTTACTGGTTTATTATCATTCCAAACAGTAATGACCATGTTTTCATGCTGCACTTGCTTGGCATCCCCACGTTCTAAATTAGGGTTTTTCAGTTCAGTGGGAAATCCCCTCCTGTTTGCCTTGATGGTCCCACATGCATATATTCCATAGTTTTCCAGGCACTGGACCAAAGGAATTGAAGTGAAAAATCTGCAGTTTGTAATATAGTAAGTTGTAAAATAGTTCAAAAACATAATTATTTTTTTGCAAGAAAGCTAGATATCAATCCTGGTAAGCAAACAAAGAAAGGATACGTGTATTGTAATACAATTTATACAAACCTGTCAAAAAACACATGATGACCTTTCCATTTAATGTCCTTGCACAAATGTTTCACAACTCTCTCTCCCAAGCTTTGTCCTTGCATCTCATCAAATTTTCCAAGGTAGAGCCGATAATCATGGGTGTAGCCATTTGGCTCACAGCGCATCTATCTCTAATGAAATTCAACATTATATTAAATTACAGAATTTTTTTTTTTTAAATTATATATTTAATATGAAGACTGTCTTCCATGTATGTATCAGGATGGAGTATAAAATCAGGTTTATTTATTTATTTATTTAGAGAGAGAGAGAGAGAGAGAGACTTATAATAGAGAGAGAGAGAAAGAGAGAGAATACATAATCATCAGATATATTTCAAACTCCTAATCAGAGTATTTAATACTATTGTTGCAAATTAGTAATTTCAATAATTTTTGATCATATATTCTAATTGTTTTACTTATTATACATGGTTTATGAACAGGCACACACTAATAAAGAGCTACACTTATTTTAAAATTTTGAATTCATGTTTGATTTGACAATCAAAATAAGCCTTACATATAATATAAAAAAATGACAAATTGTAAATAAATTATATATAAACATTTCTTTGGGTGTAAATTCAAATTATCAATACCTTTAGACCCCTTTTTATTGGCTTGCATGGAGTATATTGTCGAGCAAAATGGTGACCATTCCCTCATCAAAACTTTGGCATTTTCCTGGTTTATAATATTTTTTGAATGCTTCCCTTGTTGACGTTATGAGGGGTCGAATCTTATGCTTCCCTTGTTGACGTTATGAGGAATCTTATGCAGTCTAGAAAAACAAACCAAATAATATTATGATATTGCAATACTGTTATTATGAGAGTGTAAAATATATATAATATGTGTAGTACACCTGTCCAGTCAATCTTTCACTGTTATCTGGTCAAGGTTCTCAAACGAATGCTCGACATTCTAAAATGAATGATTTCACACAAGCTAAGTTCACTCGCTCAACAGAATCACATAAACTGAAAGAAAGTATGTACCTGTCATACTGTGGAGACCCAGGAGCTCCCTGTGTACTGTTGTCATTTACATGTAAATAACGAGACAGCATGGTAAATCTATTTCTTGTCATGCAGTCTTTAAAACCTTGGTTTCTATACAAATTAGAAAAATCACAGTGATTCATATAAATTTGTTTACTAGGTAACTCTAGCTATTAGAACATAATGAATACAATCTTCATAATATAATATCAGTGTGTTGATATATATATATAAAATATGATTGTTCGTGCATATACATAAACTGATTTGCTTTTGTTCTTTATATTATATATCTGAATTGAGAGGTGGACAGAGAATGCAGACTGACCTCTAGCTCTCTCTCTCTTGCTCTCTCTTTCTCTCTCTCCATGCAGGGGGGGGGGCTAGACTTATAATAGAAATTTTGAGAAAAAAAAATTATGAAATTATGGTTATGTTATGTCTATATAATGCTATGTCTAACTTTGAAAAAAAGTGAGGGGGCTATGCCAACCCCCCCGGTTCCTATGACATGTGAGCTAAATCACAAACATGTCAATTTCATTCTCATAATATCTACTTATGAATACATATTATACAATTCAGTAAATAATTTTTAAAATACTTACCATTATGTATTTGTTATCAGACCAGTACATGTAGATATCTGGTGATTGGTTTATCCCCATAAGAATCCATAGACCAAAGTATGCCCTGACTTCAGTTTCATCTGTTGGAACCCAGTCATGGTCGGGCTGCCCTGTACTTTCCGCCGTCTGTGCTGCATATTTGTTGGTTTCCTCGGCTATCTTCCCGAATATGGCTGATGGCAGCATTAGCTGGAAATACCGGTACACGTGATCTTTGGGATCAAGAGTATGACATGGGCCATGAACTTCTCCAAACTCCGCTATTTCCACATCATGAAGGTCACTAGACCAGAAATCGTCACCAATATCGCTCAACTGACTGTCCAATGTGCACGGCGATGATTGTGTTTCCTGTGAGTCGGATTCACTGTCGGTGTCAGATGAGAATCCCTCGTTATCTGAAACGTTTACATTGATGTCTGATCCATCAGAGAGGGAACCGTCCGAGTCACTGTCCGCGCTTTCGTCCATTATGTCGATAAATTTTCGCGCTGTTTACATGAAAGTCATAGCAACCAGGCCAAGGGAGCTAAGTCATTCGGACAACGCGGCAAGTGTAAAATGATGTGGTCATTGTGCAGTTGATAAACAAAAATGACATTCCTATTATAAACATTGGAATTAATAAAAACAATTTTGAAATAAACGTTTTTGCAGAACCATTTGTTTCATTGCAAATCCCCAAAATCAAAAATAAAAATGATGTACATATCAAGTTCTATATATCTGCAATTTATATTGATTTACCCTGCTACGTATACTTTCATGAATTGTCATACAAAGTCATATACTGAATATCGTCTATATTTTTTTCTAGAAAAAAACCCCAGATCGTTTATTTTATCTCTTGCTTTTATTTAGGAAAAACAAAAACTTGACTTGATTCAGGTGGAAAATGTCGCGCTTTATACTCGCAGGCATGGCACGGTCTGACTCAAAGCAATTTTTAATGAATTTTAGTACAGAATTTTAGATTAAATATTTTATTTTTATATCAAATATTCTAAATTTAAAAAATAGTATCACATTTACTGGATTAATTTGCGTTATTGTCAATTTGATATAAGATGCGTAGATTGTTTATACAGCGTGTATTTAGGCCTATATGTCAACCGGAAAATGGCGTCATTTTTGTTCGACTTCTAAAACACCGAAATTCCCATAAACAAATAACACATTTACACTTATTTTTATGTCGAAATGCTTGTAGAGACAAATGTAGCAAAAATTTCAAGCTTTCAAATTTTGATAAACATTTTTATCAATGGCGTTTTAAAACAAAGGTACGACCGACGGAACTTAATTCATAGGCGTCGGAACCGGGGGGGCTAGGGGGGGGGGGGGGGCGCTTAGCCCCCCCCCCCCAACTTTTTTGGCAAAGTTATACCTAACCATTAGAAATATTATAGCATGATAGAGGGTTCAGCCCCCCCCCCCCTAATTTTTCTCGCAGGAAAGATTATTGTTCCTAAATTTACCTTGAAAGATTGAGAGGTTAGATTCAGAAGCATACCCCCCCCCCCCCCCCCCAGGGATTAGTAATTTCATTTTTTTGGAGAAAAAAATTTGGGTAAGTATTTTATTTTGGAAGTATAGGTATACTCCCCCCCCCCCCCCCACGGATTAGGATTTCCATGATTTTGGGAATTATCTTTTTCTCAATATTTCTGAGGATTAGTCAAGCCCCCCCCCCCCACTTTCAGTTTGCTTCCGACGCCTATGTAATTAGCACATAATCAGTCGACCCAGAGCGAGTTTTTGAGATTTCCGTTCGAAAATACGATATGCAATCCAAGTTTTCGGTAATTTCTAGACGTCGTACAAAAAATGATAAGAGTAAAAAATGTTTATGTTCTATTCTGCTTTCAAAAAATACAAACCGTTTTGCTACAGATAAGTTATTAACAAAACGCCAGCATTTTATTATCAATAACTACCAAAAGGCGTCTATGGGCGTTAAACAGCTGTTAAAGGGTTAAGTAATTCTCCTTTACTTTATAATACATTTTTGTAAAGACAAGAAGCAAGTAAGTAAAAAAAAATAACTAAATGACGTCACCCCTGTGAACAAAAGTACCTCCACCCCTGGATCATTACTCTTTACAATCTCCCAGACCTCAAGGAGTAATTGCTCTTGATATACAATACAACATTTTTTCACCGGTGTATACCGGTGTACACTAAGTTAAGCTTAATCAAGCGCGCCCTAAACCCTGATCTCTACAAGGAGGAAGGATCATTGACGCCATGTACCGAATGAAATAATGTTAAGGTCACATTGATGGTAAGTAAGAATAATTGTATCTATATATATCTGATGATGATATTGATTTGGTTCAATATCATTGATATGGATTAAGTCCAGATTATTAGGCGCTCAATGTTGGGAAATTCTATATGGACGTTCTTATTACTAAACCGAAAGTAGAGGCCATTTTGAACAAAATGACTTGCGTTTTAAAATTCTCAACCATCGCCTCATACATTCACTAAAGTTTTTGTTTTTAAATTGTTCGTGTTCTTAGATAATAATTATTGTATATTGTAAACCAGTGGCGGATTCAGAGGGTTGTGCACCCGGCGCACGCCCCTTCTAAAATTGTCAAAACAAAGTTGAATTATACTCCTTCGAAGAAACAAGATATACAACTTGCGAGTATTAATTATGAACTTTTTAAAAACTCATTGGATTTCTCTACATTAAATTGATTTTAACGGTGTAGTATAAAATAAAATTACCCGTGTGAAACGTACATATAAAGTCCATTTTGATTACCCTCTCCTTGGGTTCAAATGTGACCGGTTATTCTCTAGGTGCTCTACCAACTGAGCTATCTGGCGCCGGTATTCGAAGCGGTCTGACCGTCACACGATTTTAAGTTATTTGTTATACTAGGTACATGTAGTGTCTAAAACTACTCTTCCATGTTTATGGTACAATACAAGCTGGCATTATTTTTCAACTTCATGAACATCGTCCCATTGAACTTAATTTTTTTTAATCTGAATAATTTAAATTTCTGCATGGCAGAGGGTTTTGATAGGATTTTGTAGGTCTTTTATCTACAAATGTTTAATTATTCAAAATCATCTTCGAGGCCCCCACCAGGGCTGCCCAGACCCCTTGCCTAAAACTGGCACTCTAACTTCATCCACTTAGCTATAATGCCTATACTCTGTCCCGAGTTTTTGCTTCCACCACTTTTTACTTGATATTTCAATAATAGTAATTACTTTTGTGCTCAATCTACGTTCATCCACTAATATGAAAAATGTCCGGATTATCTGTTTTGAAACGCCCCCTCTACCGCTTCAGGTTTCAATACACATCCAAAAATTGAAAGTCTACGGAGATTTTGCATTGCATCAGCCATTAATAGGCCGGATGATAATGTTAAAAAATTGCGCGATGTATTCCGAGTGTATTCTGAATGGGGAAAAGATGTAAACATTTCCCATTACAAATATCCGTAAGAAAATTGTTTTCGTTCCTGTGAAATTTTATGAGTGAAAAGGGATAATCGTTCAATGAAGATATCTTGGATATATTCCCTTTCATCGATTTCAATTGTAATTCTTTCACAGGTATGTGTATTTTTATTAAAAATCATCAAAACTTGATGGAAACAATAACTTGGGACAGACTATAACTAACGGGTCTAGGCCCTATATCAAGTGACCCCGCCTATGTGCAAAACATTTGGAAATCGGAATTTAGTAACTTATATAATCCCTCCACAGATGTAGCCAGCAATGTTATTATGAAATCTAAAAATGGAAAATCCCCTGGTGTTGATGAAATTCCATATGAAGTACTTAAATACGATTGTGTTCTTCATCGTCTCTTTTTGTTAATGTTTTCAGTCCCATATAATTCCCTCCGTTTGTTGACCAGCTACTATATGTCCTATTTTAAAAGATTCTAACAGTGATCCAAGAGTACCGCTTTACTATCGAGGAATCAGTCGATAATCAACTATTTATAAAATGTACAGTTCCATTTTAAATCATAGATTTATATCTTATTTAGAAGATAACAGCCTGCTTGTTGATGAGCAAAATTGATTTCGACGTGAACGCTCTTGCACTGGCCACGTTTTTACACTTAACACAATTAAAATATACAGAATAGAAAAGAAACATTCGTGGCGTTCATCGATCTACAAAAAGCTTTCGATAAAGTAGACCGTGATCTTTTAGACTTTTAAAATTTTCCCTCTTACGTAATGGAATCGACGGGGATTCTTACTTTTTACTTTTACTTATTTATGAAAACACAGTATCGTGTGTAAGAGTCAGTGTCAGAGTTGTGTACTGACTGATTCTCTACTTTAGCTGGTGAACGACAAGGAGACATCTTATCACCGACCCTCTTTTGCTCTTTTCATAAACGATCTCGCAAAAGAAATTAAAGAACTGAGGAAAGGTATAACGGTGGAGGAATTCAATTTAAGTATTGTATTGTATGCTGATGATATTGCTCTTTTATTCGACTAAAAAGAAAATTTGCAAAAAATACTGGATACTGTGACTTACTGGTGTGCAAAATGGCGTCTTAAACTAAATATGAAAACATCAGGAAAAAAGAATCTCAAAGTGATTTTCAGTTCCTAATTAACAGCAATATTCTCCAGAACAATACAGATTATAGATATCTTGGTGTAATATTTCATGAAAAACTGAATTTCCAAACCAACGCCGATACTTTATCAAAAGCTGGTGGACGCGCTCTCGAAGGCATGGTTTCCAAAATTCGTCCATATAAAGAAATAGGAATTGTTTTTAAATTGTGTAGCACAAGTTTTGGATTCTTGTAGTGAAGTGTGGGGCCTCCAGAATTATCATTCTATTGAAATAGTACAGAATCGAGCCCTACGTTTTTACTTAGGCGTTCACAGATTTACATCTTCATCAGCGCTTCACGGGGAATTTGGATGGAAACTCTCTTATTATAGACACTATATTAACGCCGTGCGATTATGGAATCGATCGCTGACAATGGAAGACAATCGGAGAACAAAGCGTGTTTTCTTGTGGTACTTTAATCAAACTGGTATATCTAGATGGACATCACGCATTAAATCACTATTTAAATCTATGAATCTGTTACATATTTATGATAATTTATCAGTCTGTGATGTTAATGAATTTGAAAACAAGCTGTTTCTTTCTTATTAAAAATGAATGGTTGGGAAAGATAAACCAACTACCAAAATTGCGATTATATAAAAGCATTAAAACAAATTTTAAAAACTGAAAATTACCTTGAAATGAACATTTCAAAATATCAAAGATCTATTTTTGGCACAATTTAGATGTGAGATATTCCCAATTGAAATTGAAACAGGGCAATATTAGGGGGAAATCTCTTGAGGAAAAAATATGTCATTTTTGTGTATTAAATGAAATAGAAGACGAGGGTCATTTTCTGTTGAATTATTGTGCAGTGTATTCCGACTTTAGAAGAGAATTATTTAATAATGTAGGATATAATCCAACAGTAGGAATGTCAAATTTAGACTGTATTATTTTTCTACTGTCAAATTTTCCGAGACAAATCTAAATATTTACTTGAATCTTACCTTTATAGACATTCAATCATTACTGTATAAACACGCAATGCGCAATATGTGTATATATGTATATATGTGATAATTGTATTTGCAGTGACATATAGGCCCAATAGGCCGAGTGTTTCATTATCTATTTTGTATAACATTTTGTAATTTGTTATAACACACGTCACTATAATAAATTATTTACTTGCTTACTTACTTCAAATCCTGGATCCGCCCCTGTTGTAAAATAAATGATCTGGTAACCAAACAAATGAGAATTGCTTTGTTTTTATTTTAATCATAAGTCAAAAACTGATTAGTAAGAGAAGCCACTATGCTCGGATCTGGACGGAGGGGGGGGGGTGGGTCCCTAGAAACTTAAAGCTTATTCGTCCACATTGTATAATTATTACACACCCCCATCCCACTGGTAAACCCCTTAGACACCCTCTTGGCAAAAAAATGTCTGGGTCCGCGCATGATTATGTACATGTAGCTTAGTATAATTATTGTTATTAGAAATGCCTAGTTAGAAATTCAAAAATTGGTATAGAAATACAAAAAGTTGATAATGATAAGGAATGGACAAAATAAAATACCTCATCTATTTGATTAATTATTATTTATCAAATAAATATCTCATAATCTATTCTAGATGTCAATATGCTTATACATTTACTTGCATACATGTGTGTGTGTGTGTGTGTGTGTGTGTGTGTGTGTGTGTGTGTGTGTGTGTGTGTGGAGGAGGGGGGTTGGTAGAATTGATTGACTTCTTGCTGATTTGTCATGGCTTAATTTACTTGCACATTTCTCATTTCAGATGGCATTATCTGAATCCCAAGTACCACCCGACGCCCAGCATTATTTGGTGTGTGGCACTGAAGACTGTGAGAGGAACTGCCAGTTTTACTGCAATGACTGTCACCAACCAATGTGTGAACAATGCAGAGATGAACATCAGAAGAATACGAAAACCAAGAGCCATGAAGTGGTTCCTTATAAACAACGTAAACGACCGCTTCCTGTTGAGCAATGCAAGATCCACCCCACAAAAGAAATGGTTCTTCTCTGCGAGGAATGCCAAATTCCCATTTGTTACAAATGCACAGCCACAAAAGAACATCGCGGCCATGCGTTTACTGATCTAGAAATAAACTTTGATGAAAAAGTTTCCCTATGTCATGAAGAAATTGCAAAAATTAGAAATTATTTTGAGCCAACTTCTCAAGATTTGAAAAAAGAAATTGCTGGCGATGTCACAGAAATAAAGAAGATTATGGACGGCATTAGAACGTCCATGAAGACTAAAGCTGAGGCTGTGAAAAAGCTGGTAGACACAGTCACTTCAGAAAATATAAAACAAGTCGGCAAAATTGAACAGTCATTATTAGAAATATTAAACGGCCAAAACCAAGAAATCGATGATTACATCACCTATCTAAATGATTTAATCAAAACGTTTTATGGTTACCTATCTCCTTCAAACATCGAACAAATAACATCTGCTCTCAAATCAGAAAGCTTCATCATTCGACCCATACCAGAGACATCCAAACCAGTCCCACCCGTTTTTACTGCTGGTCAACACAGCAAGGCAGATGTCGCCAAACTACTGGGTATAATAACTGTTCCCAATAATAAACCAGAGAACAGAAAAATAAAACCTATGGAGACTGTCTCCACACAATTGAAACCTACAGAGAAACAGAGAAAACAAGACAGAGAGAAATCTTATGTGAAACAAACACTGTCTCTGTCTTCCTCTTTCACCAAGGTCAGGAAGTACAAAGTACCAGGTGTTTACAATGTATTTCATATATCACTAGGTAAATCAGGCAGACTCTGGGTCAGTGCTAGTAATGGTAACCTTGTCCAAACAGATCTACAGGGGAATCAGCTACAGAAGATAAAAACCAGTGGTCAAGATGAAGGCTACCACACAGTCACACAGGACGGGGGTCTGATCTATACCTACAGATACAACAAAGTCATCAAAAGGATAAAACCGGATAATACAATCACTGAATTCATTAAAACAGGAGACTGGATACCACTCAGTATACACTCCTCCCACATCAACGGGGACATACTGGTGGGGATGAGGAAGGATAACGAGGGTAAAGTCACCAGGTACAACAAGACAGGGACAGAAATACAGAACATACAGAGAAACAACAAAGGACAGACACTGTATAGTAGACCACACTACATCACAAAAAACATCAATGGTGATGTCTGTGTATCAGACTATGGCAAACATGCTGTAGTGGTGGTGGATAAATCAGGACAACACAGGTTCTCCTACACAGATCAGAGGTCAGAGTTTAATCCCGTTGGAATATGTACGGATGTACTCGGTCACATCCTGGTGTGTGATGTTGTCAGTAACACAGTTCGTCTCCTGGATCAGGACGGTAAGTTCTTGTCTGTACTACTCACATCACAACAAGGGGTAGAGGGTCCCCGTAGTGTGTGTGTGGATGATAAGAACAATCTCTGGGTGGGACAATGGTTAACCAACACAGTGACAGTGTACAAGTATCTACAGTGAACATTACGTATCCATACAATGATTACATGTATGTATTGTGTATATGTTGTGAGACAATGTAACAACAACACTGTGAAAGTGTACAATACCTGGTATCTACATTATACATTGGAGTACATATACATCATTCATGTAAACCCGTGTATGTTTATTTGCTATACATTGTATCGGTTTTATCAATGAGTATTTTCCATTGCTGATAAATTGACAATAAATATGTATTATCAATATCAAATTGTTTTGAGTTATGTTTTGTTAGAATCGAAACTACTAGTTTGAATCTTGACAATTAACAAAAAGACTTTATTTATAAACGGCGCTTTCTATCTAGGTATGGTAGACGTACGATATATGAGATATTAAAAACAGATGCATGTATTAAAATGTTGATTCATAAATAAGAAAATATATTTTTAAAAACAATACGTTTTCTTGTTTTAAGCATCACATATGGGATATACGAATAGAGAGAGAGAGAGAGAGAGAGAGGCTAAGATATTGGCTTAAGAATATATATATGGTGGACCCCTTATGATGACGGCCCTTTAAAAAATCAAATTTTCCTTTTAAAAAAAAAACAACAAACGTCGCAGTGGCGTCGAAAGCAAATTCAAAGTGGGGGGGGGGGGGGTGGGGGGGCTAAACCAATCCTCAAAAATCTTGAGAAGCCCCCCCCCCCCAAAAAAAAGGGGGAGGAGTATTTATTTTTTACCCAACCATGTAATTCCTAATCCAGGGGGGGGGGGGGGGGTATACCTATGACTCCAACTTCTCAATATTTCATTGACATAATCTTTTCTAGGTATGTTTAGGAAGAATTATGTTAGTTGAGAGAAAAATTGGGGGAGGGGGGGGGGGCTGAACCCTCTATGATGCTATGTGCCTAATGGTTAGGTCCAACTATATGGAGGGTAATCATGTTCAAAAATCCAGCCATGTAAACTTGTAAATCCGAATATGCAATCGTGTTGATGTGTGAGCCTGAGCATGAATATGTGTAATTCTGATCGTGTAACCTGTAAAACTCGGGCATAAACACGTGTAAGATTTGACTCAGTTCCTTCGCATGATGCACATTTTGCAACTTTATTGTTTACATTAGTTAATTAAACCATCAACTTTGCACACTTTCAATCCGTAGGATGTGCTACTGCCGAGCCTGAAGTTACAAATGCAAAAACTACAGATTGAAAGTGTGCAAAGTTGATGGTTTAATTAACTAATGTAAACAATTCAAACTTAAGTTGCAAAATGTGCATCATGCGAAGGAACTGAGTCAAATCTTACACGTGTTTATGCCCGAGTTTTACAGGTTACACGATCAGAATTACACATATTCATGCTCAGGCTCACACATCAACACGATTGCATATTCGGATTTACAAGTTTATTTTTTTGGATTTTTGAACACGATTACCCTCCACACAACTTTGCAAAAAAAGTGGAGGGGGGATTAGCCCCCTAGCCCCCCCCCCCCCCCTCCGGTTCCGATGCCTCTGCGCCGAAATACTCTGCTTTCATAATAACATTTTCTTCTTCATAATTAAAACCAATATTAAAAGAAAAAAATCCTAGTTGATATTCGTGTTATAGTTGATTTATAATGAAATTATGTAGCATTTTGGAATACGTGTTTTTGCAAATATATTACGTCGATCATTAAGATATCAAAATAGATAAAGCAAGTTGTCAAGAGTGTCGCGCCCTATTAAATTTACACAAGTTTGGTTGATAGATGTCCCTGTTTGAATTTTTTATATTTTTTAGCGAGAATATACATGTACAACTTAAAGCTCTAAATAAGACTGTCTGTAGTTAACAATATATTTCTAAAAACACAAAATAAACAATAACCCCTCCTCACTACACGTATATAAAAACAGGAAAAACAAATCATTAACATTAATGATGAAAAAATTCCAATTCAAACGTGCAAAAGAATTGAATCTTAAAAAAGGGACGCTATTTTTGCTACAGTGTAATCCACTTCTGCAGGTTAGCACTGACCTCTCTCGGCCATTTACGTAAACACGGTAACAAAGAAGACGTGGTGATCCGAATGACTGCATACTCAGTACTCACTGCACAGATTAAAGAATTCACACAGATCAGCGTGAATGGAATTGTGAGAAAATTCTCAGAGGAAGTGGCATGTGATTTGATGATGTATGATGACTGGAATTTCTCGGGTCTCGGTGACGGTTTCGTTTCCATCACACTTACTCTCAGCAAGAACATTTCCTATAAATTTTATCTCTTGTGAATCGAGAATTGTCTCCATTTTTTGACGGATACTGAGGACATCCTTTTAAAAAAAATTCCCAAATGAATCAAAGCCAATAAAAAATTTTGGGAAAATATTTCTTTCTGTTAATTTGATTTTTATTCTTCTGCTTCGGATCAACATTAATGAAAATATTTGCAATTTGGTTTCGTGTTTTCCACAGGAAAACAAAAAACAGTTGTTTAGCGGAAGTGACAACAAGTTAAGTATAAACTTTCTTTATTCAAAATCCATGTTATCATTAAAATTATGTTAATTTCATAACCGTTATTTGCTAGCAACAACAAATTTTTGTTTGTGTCATTTACCAATTTATATGAGTTATAGACAGAAGTCTATTTTAAAATGGTCAATGTTATTCGGAAGTTTTAAAACCAGTTTTGTTTAACGAAAGAAAAAAATGTTTGATAATATCCAGACGGGCTTGAAATATCATTACCCTAAAGATTTCAAAATTATAGATTTAATTCCCAATGTATATATTAGACCAAACAAATCTGGCCTTTTTAGCGCAGGTGTGCGGCACTCCCTGCTTGCATTAGGTTGCATTGTTGGCGCATTGTCATCCCTGCTTGCGTTAACTTTGGTAATTGTTGAGTGATCGGTCATCCCTGCTTGCGTAAAGTTGAGTCCCTATATATGTGCAGGCGCGGTGATTGGAGTCTGCACTTGCCAATATTGGCAGCAATCAGGGCTATCCGATTCTATCTCGGGTACGGGCCTGCAGGGATCACAGGCAGTGACTTTCATCAAAGATAATAGATTTAGAATGAACCTTACCAAAAGGATGGAGGGGAGATAAGAAGACGGACACATACAATCAATTACAAAGTACGATGTACTGTATTCTTTTTTCTTATTCGCTGTCATCTCCTTAAAAGCTAAAGTAACCCATAACTTTCCCCCTATATCAGGCGGGACAAACATTTTGTTACAAAGTTGGACACTTCCGTCTCCTTCCCAGCCCCAGTTTCAACGCGCTAACTTATAACAATGCTGAAATTACATGTATACTTGTAAAAATACAGATCATACATGTACATCTGTATACACCGAAGGTGTATGTAATACCAATATGCTCAAGTTTATATAGTTACCCTTCTTTCGAGAAAGCAACAACAACAAAAAATAAACATTATGTTAGGAAAACATTTTTGGGTTAGACCAATTTTTGGAAGCGCTAAATCATGTTTTATTGTAACAGTACAAACTCAATGTCTGGCCATGGTCCCATGGAAAGTTTCGGTCATCGAATATCACACATAGTCTGTCTATAATCTGAGGGCAGCCATTATCGAATTTCAGGTCAAAAGTTCAAAGATCACGTGCATCTATTCTACAATCAAAGAACCAAAGGCATCTAGGGGAGAAGAAGGGAGAATGAATTTCACAGACATGTCGTGTTTGATAAAGGATCTTCTAAATACTGTGATTTTTAAATCGATTCATCTGTTATCAAATTATTGTTCACCATGTTTACATTATCTTCTGGTAGTTTTGCATCGAGTTTTTTTCCTCCCGTGAATTACTGGGTTAAAAAAAAAGTCACCAAACACAGCATTAATAATTAACGGAATACAAATGGCCCATATTCGGCGGTGTTATAGACGCACCAGGGACGATTTTACATATCATCGATAAACTACTTGGATTTTAGCAGACTGAGAATACATTTATGCACAACGATCATTTTTAAAGATAGCTGTATATCGTATCTAGCCAAGTACATGTACTCGTATTTTCTCTATGTCAATAAAGCTTTGTAGCGAAGGGGGGGGGGGGGGTCCTGCCCCTGGTTTTTTGTCAACCTTTCACTTAAATCAACATTTTGACCCCCCCCCCCCCCCCCCGCGCTTATCTGGAAATTAGAGAAACAAAATGTTAAGATATTACCCCATCCACTCTATCCACAAATAAAGGATAAGGATTTAGAAGATATTTTGTAATCTGTTTGCCAAGATTTTCAGGTAGTTCTGTCGCAAACCCCAACCAGTTACCTAACGATGCTACGTGTCTGGTTATGGCATGTTCTCATGTTCCTACATTCCATTCATGTTCCATTCAAGTCTGTGACATTCTAAGTGGATAATAAAACGGAAAGAAAACGCTTCTATGTCACGCAATAAAAGCTGAAAATATTGGTTTTTCCCCCGATTAAAACTTAGCCATCAATAAAAGAGATATTTCCTATGGGGATAATTTGATTCCATTTTTTTTAAAACAATTCAAGAGTATTTCATTTTTACTACATTGTTAAGGATTCTTTTACATTCCTGTGGGAGTGATCTTTCTTCTCCAGGGGATATTGAACCTAGTTTTAACCACAGGAGCTCAGCACAATCAAATACTTTTGCTTTGATAGGAGATTTTGCTAGAATTTTTAACTTAAAGTTTCAATATGCATTTTACCTCATTTAGCCCCCCCCCCCCCTTCCCCCCCCCCCAGTCTGTAAAATACATACAATTTGTAGTGCAGTGTTGGGGGTGTTTTTTGGTAGAAAGAGACATAGAATTCTTCCTGTAAGAAGTGCTTTTTATTCTTTAAATAATAAGGCAAAATATAACCACATTAAATATTTTTTTATTTAGCAACTATAGATATATAAACAAGTATGCAGGTTTATCCGTCGATATAATCTTTGAACATCATAGAAGATTGGATAAAAAAAATGGTTGATATGTTTCAAATTTTCAATACAATATTGTTCCGATATAAAAGTTCATTTTCCAACCAACTCCCCCTGTCTTTTCTTTGACCAGATATTTCGTTTCCCCATAAGGAAATCGCTGTTACGCTTTCCCATAAGGAAATCGCTATAGCGTTTTCTGGGATAAAATCTTTTTCCAAGAAATTCCGAATAACGTTTTTGGACATGATTTCTTTTTCCTAGAAATTCTGAATATATTTTATCATTTAGTCGCTTTCTGTGAAACTCCGAAAAACGTTTAATTTGACCTAGACGCTTGCCGAGAAATTCCGAAAATTGTTTTGGCAATCCGCTCTTCCCGAGAATGTTAATCTGTTGATGCGTCGGGTTTCAGTAGGGAAGCTAAATCTTTTATAAATAGTTTTTGTGGAGGATGTAAATTCGTGGGTGAGGGCTACCTGCAAATACCTCGAAAATTGAGCCACTACGGATTCTAATGATTCCATGTACAGTATGTATTCAGCACAATTATTAGATTCTTTTAGCTAACTTTTCATTTCTTTCAATGCCACATGACAAACTAAACTACCGGTAATGCTAATTTTCTAGATGCAGACAAGTATGAGATAAATGAAATAAAAATTAATATATATGCATGTTATATAATTAACAAAACTAGAAATCAAAAAGAAATAAACAGTATTTCTATTTCATGATTGGCAGCAGAATTATAAAAAAAAGTATTTATTTCAGTAAATGGAGAGAAAAAGCTGTACAGAGATAGAAATTCTTAAAAGTTTTTAAAAACGATCGTAGATTCAATTTTTTTCATTTTGATTAAATGATAATTATTAATAGATTGTCTGTCTAATCATGTCAGGATGTATTAAGTATTTATTAATTATGTAAATACCGGTAGTCACAAATATACATGTAATATGCCTGAAGTTTATATACGACAGTATAAAGATAATAAAGTCGTAGGTTTTACCACAGAGCATAATATCTGGTATAAAATGGCTGACATTTTTGAAATTTCGCAAAATTTTATGCTTCAGTTGTTACAAAACAAACAGTACCTGAAAAAAGTGAGTACTGGTGTGAAAAATAGCTGTGAATTTTTCGGAATCCTCATTAGCAGCCAGCAGTAGATTGAGTTGTGCCCCTTTAGTTGAAGACTGGGGGAGGTAATGTGCGATATCCATGTTTCTTGATCTGCCCATCTCTTTGGATCTTCCATTGTAATTGCTTACTTAAGATGTGTGCTCAGTCATGCATTCACCTTCTTGCTTTTAATTGGTCTATTTGCTTAACGTTAAAAAATTGAAATTCTCTAGGTTTGGATTTTCTGAGGTTTCAAAACTAGGAAAATGTCAATAGGAAAGCATGCAGTTTATGAATATATATGCATACTTATGAAGCATAAACATACCGGTACATGTATTTGGCTCGATTTTATTTTTTCACAAATTGATGTCAAAAATCCAATCAGAGAAGACTGACATGATCGAATTTTTCATATCAAGAAACTCAGCAAATTGGGCAAATGTCAATAGTCTAAAGGTAGGCAAATCTGCTAGGACCCATGCAAGTTCAATAAGGGTATGCAATATTAGCGATGGGTTTGTGACATTGTTAAGATGCAGGCATGGTTTAGGTTTGGGCTTTCGTTCCTGCAATTTTCATTGATTTCAATATGCTAAATGTACTACATGATTTTGTTTTTGTTGTAGATTCCGTCTGTGGTACTTCCTGCCTGTCTGGACAGAAATCATTCTACGTGAAGACAGGAAGCGGTAAAGATGTGGGGCCAACCATATGTTACGAAGGGAAGATGTACGAATATGAAAATAATTATTATTTTCGATACTAACATTATATAAATAGTGCCTGTTTGGGAGGGTAACAGTTGAAATTGACACCCCGAGAAAACCATTGTCAACCGACGCGAAGTGGAGGTTGACAATGGTTTTCGAGGGATGTCAATTTCAACTGTTATCCTCTCAAACAGGCACTATTTATTTTGTTACACTGAATGTCTTAATTTTAAAGAAAACTTAACTGCTTTTACATAGGAATAACGTGAATTCTACGGCGAACCATACGCGCATAATTTTCGCGCATGTAACAATTTTTAATGTTACCCGTTGCTAAGTGCGTTGCTAACGCTGAGGGTAATAGAAGAAATTATGAACTGCGTCTAAACCAATCAGATTTCAGTATTTAACATGAAAGTATAACAATGTATAATAGTGTATCTAAATGTTTAGGAAATTAAAAAAAAATCGAGATTAAAAGATCTTAAAAGACAGACAAGCAGTTGCAAAGAATTTTTTAAAGAATTGAATTTAAATTGCGTAAACATTTCCAGCTACATGAGGTATAAAGAAAAGAATGTGGGGAGAGGGCTCAACATGCTGGTTATTGATGGTAAGTAATGATCGAGGAATATGCTGATTATAGAGATGTTAAGATTTCAAATGAGTATGTGTACTAGGGGAATCACCTAAATTCTTCAGGTATTATGTCATCAGTTTTTGTGACGACATAGTATCTACTCTTTCTCTAAACTTGTAGAGTGTCGTCTACACGTAAGTACAAACGTGTAGCTTTTTACAGCAAATAAAATCTTATTGATGAGTGAATATATTTTTGTGATACATTATATAGATTTTTAAAGTTCATTTGCGTGAAAATTGATAAGAAATTCACAATTTATGTGGATTTCATGTCACAAAACTGTGTCAATTTACATACACGTTTACATCCTACAAGTTAAGAAATCTCCACTGATAAATTACAAAATCATGTACATGTATGTGTTGTTTTAACACACATACGCGTATCCGTACACATTTTCTAATCATAGAAAACATGCTATCTGTGCTAGTGCAGTCTTTTTTCTCACCTGGGTCAATATACAAGTTAGAATACATATTCTGTATTTTGATAAATTATGTTTCTTGCAATTAATATCAAGTTCTGTCCAAGTGAATTTCATGTGAAAATCATATGTAGGTTTTTTTCATGTCAAATTTTCATGTTAAATTCATTTGAGGCATACCTGCCTAGCAGATAGTACAATTATGTTTATTTACATGTAATTAATAACTGAAAGATTGAAAAATATACATTATCATTATTCATATAAGTATCATTGTTATATTATTGTCGAAAAATAATTGCATGTGTTCTCAATAAAAAAAAAAGTAATTGTTTGTAATTTTATGAATATTATGTGTATAATCATCATAATAATTGAATGTGACAGTCACATATATTATAGATTAAATTTATTTTATCTGATCTCTTAATAGGTGATACACACAATGTTAGAGACATGAAAACGTTTGACACATACACTAGTGGTAAGCTTTAGAGTGTATTTATTTTGTTAAATAATTTTGAAAATTGCTCAAGTTTTGTTAATCAAAACCAGCATCTTCGCAAGCCATGTATCTAATCTGTGTGAGATATATTATATTATTACATTATATGTTTGTTATTACAAAATTATATGTAATTTGAAATGCTTGTGTTTTTACCTCTAGCTGGTTTTCAATGTATAGAGATTTGACATACCAAGTACATGTATATCCAATGAAATAGCATATCGTACAATTAAACTATGTTGCAGTAATGCCAATTACATCGATTCAATTTGTACCATCGTCATTCTCCTTGTTTATCTCTTAAACTGTAGAGTGGTTATTTACGCATGGGGGGGGGGGGGGGATTTACTCTAGTTAGAATAAACAGTAAGCCTAAAACAGCGTAAAATACTCTCTTGCGTAGGGTACAAAAATCCAAAATTTTGAGTGGTTAATCACGCATCTGAGTTTTTAATACCCAGGCATATTGTTTGACTATAGAATAGTCGTACTTAATCACCAGCATAAATAACCACTTCACAGTAAAACATGACTGCTTATAATCAATGTTAAATTTTATATACACAGACCAGTCCTTTCGACAGTATGCGCAGATGGAAATGAAAGAAAAAACAGTTGTTATTATAGCCAGTTTTGATGAGATATCCTTTTCGTAAGTTTCTGAGCAATTTATTATATTTATCCAATTTTTTGTCCACCCTTTATAAACTTATTTAGAAATTGTGGAAGATTTTATTTCTGCTCAAACAAATTATTTCTAAGGATTTTATTAATTTTACAAATGATGTGTGCTGGTATACTGTGCCCAATATTTACATGTATAAGCAACTCATCACTTGTGGAAGATTTTATATTCTGAATATTCTCCAAAAAATTTATTTTTAGGTTCATCAGTTCTTATTTCCTGTAGATGCTTTTGCTTATTTTTCTTACATTCTTCAGATTGAGAGATGAAGCCAAGACGTGGCTGAAGGTGATGGGGGCGAGTCAGATCGACAAAGTCGCATTCCGTGATTCCTATGTTCTGATTGGTCAACGAGGCCTCAAACAGGGGCATGCAGTAGAATTTGTACGTCAATCCCTCTTGTGAAATGTTTCGTGAGCTGTATTTTGGATTTTTGTGCTTGCATTGTTTTTGTGTTTTTAGGTTTATAAAACTGTCTTGGAGACATTTTCACTGGGTAATTAAATCATAAAAAATACCCCAATTTTACCTAGGTACCCTGTGGTGTATTAAATGTACCACCATATATTACAATTTTAGTAAAAGATGCTTACAATCATTTCTAACATCATTATCATCATATACACTTTTATGTACAAAAAGAAATTAAAAAGTGAAGTCATGAAATTAATGACAACAAACTTTGCATGTTCATTAAGTAATTAAAATGAACTCTAATAAAAGATGATTTTTATGCTCTTGATGTATGAAGTGAAATGGTTAAACTCAATTATTTTAAACATGTATGATTATGATGATTTATGTAATAACCTAACTTCACTAGTTACTAATATTTCTGAGTATATTGGTAAAGGGAAATAATTTATATACAAGTGTAATGATTTTCCAAACATTTAATCCTCAAAATATGGTGAATTTCCCCGATTTTAAACCCCAGTACTAATGAATGGTCTGAGAGCCCTGAAAATTTTTATACTTGACATTGTATAGTATTACATGACTGACCTTTGTTAATGATTATGTGTTGTAACCGTTATTTTCTGAATTTCAGATAAATTCTATGAAAGAAAACGAAAAATATGCAGCACCATTAGAAAAGAAAGGATGCTTCCCTATTCCAGGTTTGTAACAAAGAAATGAGGACTCCATTTGTGCTGAAATTAATAATTCTATTTAGTTAACGAGGAAGAAATCTACGTAATTTTACATGTATGTGTGCTTATTTATGTACATTAATTTTATTACATGGAGACTTCTCAACAACAAGAACCTTGTTGAGTTAATGTTAAGATTGGCATGGAATTGCAGGTTGTCAGATTTGATACAGTAGTTGTCAAAGTGAATTAAAAGAATATATATCTCTGAACTGAAATTTTAATTGATATTGACAGTGAAAGGTTTTACACCGCACTGTGCTTGGATTTAGCATGCATGTTTAATTGCTCTGCATGAGCATACAGGGTGCTTATTTTTTCCAATAAAAGTTAACACTATAGTATATTAATGAGTGAATTACATGTACATTGTATATCAATATACTAAGGGGTAAAATTTATCAAAGAAACAATAGCCTGTGGGAAAACATGTAATAACTATATGGTATTTTCAAAATGTTAAAATCTCTTTCTCAGAGTACATGCATGTTCCATTTAATACATATCAAGCAAGATAGCCCTCTACCTCCCCCCCCCCCTTTGTTATCAACACTACCTTACGTAATTAAGACGTAAAAAATGCACATGAAATATCCATGTATATCCATGTTGTAGTGGGTCCATTGGAAGACTCCTCCAAACTTCTGGGCTCCCTGAAGGAGATAAAGATGGGGTCAGAGCTAAAGAACTGTGGGCTGGAGACTGCGTGTGAGGGGACCCCCATACAGGTGTTCACAGGTGACACGGACAGCGTTATGCCACACGTCTGTGTGGGCGGAAAAATGTAAGTGTGTAATTATAGTCTAATTATAGTTCTCTGGATTATTTTTATGAACATATTTTCCAGTTCAGTATGTGGTGTGTGGTTCTTTTGATACTCCTAATTATTTCCTACAAGTAAAGAAGTGCCTTGTTTTAATAGCACACTTTAAAGCTTTTAAGTGAATAAACCTTATTTTTAAGCACCAAACTTATGGAAAGGAACTTATAAGTTTAAGATTGTGACATCAAAAATAAAATCTTGGGTCTTCTGAGCCAGTGTGATATGAAAATATCAATTATTTATCAAGAGGGGCAACTCTTGGAAGAAATTTGATACATTCAGATATACATGTATATTTTTTGTAAGAGTTTATATATATTTCAAGATACTGTAGAATCATTAAATTCGTGGGGGCCAATTTTCGTGGATTACTTAAATTCTAGTGGATCGCGGGAATGTAATTTCGTGTGTTATCTTATACTTACAAAGGGATATATGACTCTAAAACCCTTCCTTATTAATTCGTGGAGAATGTTAATTCGTGGATGAGAGGTACCCACTAATTCAACGAAAATTGAGCTACCACGAAATCTAATGATTCCACAGTACTGGTATTATTATAATTAGCTGTGCAGAGGGTTTTAATGCTTTGATTAAAATTTTAGACTATTTATGATGTAAAATTAACTGTAAAACACATTACCCATTGTACCTGAGTGTTGCTTTTTTTATAAGGGTGATGGAAAAAGATGTTAACAATGCAGGGAGAGGCTTCAATGTTGTGGTTTTGGACAATGAATCCAGGATACCCAAGTTTGTGAACAGATTTGACACCTATGCAGCAGGTCAATATGATAAAACATTTTAATGCAATAGGTCAATATGATGAAACATTTTAATGCAGCAGGTCAATATGATAACAAATTTTAATGACCAAGCAATCTTGAAATTTGTTGTATAAATACTTCATTTGAATTTTTAACTTGTTTAGTGAATTCAGGAAAAGAAAATTAACAAACTTAAGATTTAACCCGATTTTTAAGCTAATAAACTTGAAATGAAATAAAGAGATGAATTTAAAGAAAGTTAATTTTTTTTTTTTTTTATGATTTAATGATGAAATAAACATGATTTTATCATTTGGGTACATGTTTTACAGACAGCATAGATATGGAGGAGTTCCTCAAGGGGTTGCACGAGGGAGACATTGTGATAGCGGTCATTAATGATGATGCATCCAAACAGTAAGATTATAACAATGAAAGACAAAGAATTTGGGTTCAAATGTTCTGCCTTTGTACACTATTAAATGGAAACTTGTTGGAAAGAAAAACATTATTAGGTGATAATTTCGGTTGGGGCTTGATCAAATCCAATAAAGCCCAAAGGGCTTTATGATAAATTTAGTCACACCCAGAACATATAAATCCCAGAACGAAATTATCACCTCATAATATTCAAAGAATGATTCCTTATTACTTATGTTTATATAATTTTCAGCAATTGTACGATTAAATATTTGAATATTTATAAGGAAACCCTGCTTGCGCCCCAATTATACGTCAGACTCATTTGAATTTATTGGACTGTATAGTACAAAATCGATATGTAATGTTATCACCGGCAAAGACACTGAAAAATGTAAATTTTGTAGGGTAAAGGTCAAATATTCCATTTTTGATTCAATGTATTTATTAGCATTCAACTTTTTTGGGAAAAAAAATCTCCTAAGAGTTAAGGATATTTAATAAAAATATATCAATGTCAGATTTAACTTTTGGTTTTTGTGTTTTTAGATTGAAGCAAGGTGCCATAAAAGAATTGAATTCGTTGGGCAGCAGTGCAATACAGAACCTAGGGTTTAGAGATATTTGGTATTTCATTGGCCAGAAAGGAATTAAGGGATATAGCGAGTTTGAAGAGGTATGATACAATGGGTATTAGAAGTTGGAGGGGGGGATATACAAGTGTGACATACTTTATATTATTAATGGACTTTATTCACAATCAACACTGCAAGATATTGGAAATAAAAGCTGAATTAAATGAAATATGTCGAGAGGGACACAGATCTTCTTTGAAAGATCACTAACGTTGATAATAGAAGTTCAACATTGATATAAAGAGTCAGCTTTCTTGTGACACATTTAGTTATGTGTATATAATTTAATGGTTGTAACACCTGATTTGAACAAACAAATTCATATATTATATTGTTTAACATAATTCGCCTACGTCACAATATGACGCGTTTGCAAAAAAGTATTCATCTGTTTAAATTTTCTAATAATTAACGTCATTTTACTATTCAATTGTCCTTATTTCTTATTTTAGTTGTAGAAATTTAAATTATAAGGAATGAATTTAATTTCTACCTATGTTATACAAGTATAACATAATTTTAGACAGTTTATGCTTTTTCATAAACCTTTTTGCTTCGCTTTCGTAATTTAATTTAAATTAAATTAAACCGCTTTGCGGTTAATAAAGCATTAACTAACCCAAGTTATGTTATATCATATAACATAGGTAGAAATTAAATTCATTCCTTAAATGACGTTTTATAATTATAAAGAAGAGCTTTGAGGAATCAAGTACTTTGATACATGTACATGAAGATAAAAGTTTGAGAGCCATTGGGTGTCACTTGTACTTCAAATTTCATTAAATATTGCGAAAATCCTTGTTATGTATACAATGTAAAATATTGCGGAAGATGGCATGGGCTGGTAAAAAAAATGAAAAAGTTACTTTTTTTCTATATAGAAATATTTATATTCCTTAATTTAATTTGGTAATTATTGAATTGTAGATCAGTTTTGCCTCCTATGATGGAGAGTGGCCAAAGCAAATCAAGAAATCACTTTGTCTTCCAAGAACTTGTAAGTCTTATAAACATTGGTCATTTAAATCTTTCAGCTGCTCATTGACAAATGAAATGAAATTTAAATTACCAGGTAACATATACTATAATGTACAGATTATTTTGTTCGAAGTTTTATCATAATATTCATATTTTAAATTATAGGCTATTCCGATACTATTGACCACGCTCTTGACATTTACCGGTAGTTAGTGTTAGTCTAGAAAAATTTGTAAGAACTTTGGAATATGTAAAAGTCTTTTTTTCCTCTCTTTTTTGCAATTTATAATTTTTCACATGGATATTAATATTATGCACATTCATAATAATAATTACATACATATAAGTAAAAGTCTTGGTTTACGCAAAGAATTAATCATTTCTGATGCTCCCATTTTCAAAAAAAAACTAAATATATGTACTGATAAAAAACAAATTACAAAAACAAATGTAACCAAAAAAAAATAACAAAAAACAAATGATTTCCTACCTGACAAAAAAATATTAATGATAAAATCATGAAGTTTATCAGTGAGCATTGAAAAAATTACACACTATGGTAAAATAATGTGTTGACCTGGCTCTTGTCTTATTTCAGTGAGGAGCCTTAAGGTAGCCCCGAAACTTGGAGGCAAACGTAACTTGGAGAAACGAGAGTTCTGCAAGCTAAACGACGGGTATAGCGAGTTCTGTGACAGTGAGTTTCTTTGGATGATATTTTTAGAATTGTTTCCAATTTCCGCCTAGCTGCAGGTATGAAAAAAATTTAATGGATGACCTGCTGGATGCTTCTGTTCGTTCATGTTCAAAAGTTGCAACTTCCCAGGTCATCCATTCAAATTTTTTCACACCGGGAGCAACAGACCTACAGCTAATTTTATCCATGCTATGAATTTTAGTAAAAACCAGAGGCTTGCTCAACAAAGCAAGCGCTTGCCAAAATTTGTGTTGCAAATATAGGGAATTATGAGAGCTCTCCGAGTGCTAGCTCTGTTGAACACGCATTGGTTTACATTTTGCCTAATATGTAAGATTAAGTTCAAATTTGTACAGTAAGACCAGGATTAAAAGAATCAGTAATTGCTAAGAATCCACCAATAGATTTATTTTTCATTTTATTTAAATGCATAAACCAACTACAAATTTTATTTTATGTTAAAATTTTAGCTCAGAGAGTTGATGACAAGCTGGAACCGGCTCCCCTCGAGGATAAAAGGACTGAAAATGACGAAATCTACAAAACGCCAATTCTTATCATTCCAGGTATAGAATAATCAAAAATAATCTATATCCAAATTTAATACTTGTGTGACCTATTTTGCTCTCTGATCTGGTAAGTGATCATGTGTACTCGAACTGTATATAAGTTTCGTGGTGTTACATTTTTACAAGCTTTATTTCAACAGTCTGTCTTTATCCCCAATGCTTGTTAATTTTTACAGATTTCTCTTACTAAGTTTCTATCAGCAGTGTAAATAATTTGCAATTTTGTGTTTAGAAAAAAAAATTCTGCTTCGGAGATTATTTTTATACAGACAGGTTGTGTTTCTGTTAGCAACTAATTAAATGTATAAGTGGTGTGAACAATTCACAGTTTTGAAAAAAATCTTCCTGATCTTAGAATGAAATTTGAGCTGATTGTACATGTATCTGATATATTTCAGGATTAGATCACAACGCCCTGGCGAGGACACTAGAGACAACTCTCATTCAGCCAGGGATTAAACCGGAGCTTGTCACCGTAAGGACATTAACATGTACAATGTCATGTAATTGTAGCTGCTTGTTATTGCACCAATAGCATCTGTTGCTTGTTTTTTTCCTTATTGAAAATTAACATGATCGTATCAAGCTGTTTTCTTTGTACAAAAGTTTTTGAAAATGAGCATCTTACTTTTGAATTAGCTTCTGGGATACCAAATCAAATGTTATAATGCTTAACTCAAAATACAAATCATGCAATTATAAAGAAGTAATATTAATTACTCCTGTTTCATGATCAGGTATGCCTGTAAACTATATACATGTAATAGACATTATACTTATTTCAGGTAGCAGTTGATGAGCAGACGCCGGATCATGGGCAGCTGGCCACGTTATTCAAATTCCAGAATATAAGTCTGGCCAGTGTAGCTAGATATGAAGGTAATCATGAAAGTCTTGGACTACATGCTTATTTTAAACCTACGGTAATTTGTTAAGCACGGAATTTCTACCCAATCTAATATCTAAAAATTAGATGCTCTGAATTTGCTTCAACTTACAACTTCTCTACATTTGATAAGTGATACATGTAGCTGAATCTAATTAAAATTGGATGTTCTGAATTTTCATCCACTTTGCTACACTAGAGAAGTGGTAGCGGGTTAAGAATATCTTATTTTAATAAGATTGCCCTGATATCTGGACGTAAACACACTTATTAATCCTACTACATGTACTCTCAGTTTATTAGAATGCTACTGAGTTGGTTTTTTGTTGTAACAACTTTTTAAAATCTGATATACATATGTACAGTCATGTACAATTGATGCGCTATCTTTTCTTGACAGATAAGATGAACAGTGCCATAGAGAAATTCTTCTCTCAGACTAACAGTGTAAGTGTTGTAATTTAATGTTACATAGAAACTATCTAATGATACCAGTATTTATTTATTTCAGCATTAATTTTGGATGTCGTTGTTACATCAAAACTACAAACTTAAAGAAAACAAATGCCTTTTGTCTGATTTTGCAATAACTTTGTACCTCCAGTATGGACTATATTCCTAACTAGACCATTTAAATCCTGTCAATATTTAACAAGGTAACATACATATAGTAATTTTATGACATTATCACTAAAATTTACTTTTATATGCATTCTGATAAAACAAGGTAATAAAATAGATTATAATTTATATACAAGTATACTTTTGTCTTTATTAAATATTTCTTACATTATAGCATCTAATTTCGTGAATTTTGAAAATTTCTTAGTTTCAAAATTACTTACCTGTAAATTCATAGACAATATATTTCTAGTTTCTACCAATTGGAGTTTTGTCGTGTTTCAGAATCATATTTTATGTGATTTCAAAGATCAATCCATAGGTCTTTATAGTGTATGAATTCTTGATTTTGTCGCAGAAATACGTGATTGTGATAGAGGAGATCGTACTGACCCCCGACTTCTTGCACTTCCTGTCTCAGTGTCTGCCCGCGCTAGAGGCGGACGACAGCTTGTTTGGTGTATCTGCATTTAATTATAATGGTATGTTATGGGAGAAAATGTTTCATACATTGTACTGGTATTTTGAATTATTGTGCTCCAGAACATGCATTAATGTACTGTATATAAATTTTAGTAAGGATAGATTATTAGAATAAATGATATAGTAAGTGTTATCATAATATCATCTTTTGGTTTCAAACAATTATTTAAGTTTGTATTTAACAGATTCTTAAAGGGAGGTTGGGATAATAATTCAACATTAATTTCTCTAAGATTTGTCTGATCATTAGAATTCTTGAAAAAAAAATGTGTTTGAGATTGCGAGAATTTATTATTTTTTAAGTCAATATATACCTTAACACCTTTTTGAATAAAGGGTTTGAAACAACATCGGGTGACAAGACCCGAGTAAATAGAATGGAGGATTTTCCCGGTCTAGCATTCCTACTGAAACGTTCCGTGTACGAATCGCAGATGAAATCCAAAATGGACAAATGTTGTCAGCAGAGGTAATATTCATACCGGTAATAAATTAATGAAGTCATTTTTAAAAAAGTCAGGGTTAATTAAATTGATCAAAGCTATTAGATTGTTATTTACAGGGTTATCAGTAATTGATTCCTTTGTTGGGAAGTAATGGATGATTCAGGTTAGGGAGTGAAAAGGGTGGTGGTTATACATTGAGCATAATATTAGATTCTGTAGATTTAAATTTCTTATTTTACGCAACTGCTTAATTCCTCGATCCCACTGTTTTCTATCAGAATGCAAGAATTTAAAATAGTGAATGAAAAACTTTAGTTCTAATCTCTTATAGTTTTCAACTCTCAGAAAATAAAAGCGAGATTTTAAAACAGTGAGGAGTGCTTCTTGCAATTTTTAGTGCTGGGTATTAATTGCTCATGTTTAATTAGGAATCTATAGTTCTGAATATTTCTAACTCTTTACATGTGATAGGTATATATTATATGCATTTGATCTTGATAGATTAATAAACTAAGTGTGAAATAATACATTATGAAATAATCTTCAATAAATGAGTGAGTATGTGTCTTGATTTTGAGGTCTTGGGATTCGTGGACATTGAAACAGTCCGGTGAGATGCTCGTCCCTGATGTATCCCGCGTGTTCAGACTGCCGTATCAATCGGCCAGTGACGACGACAGCTACCTAGAAAACCTGTTCTACCAGCCCAGATTGACCATTACGTAAGCATTTATATATCTACATGTATCTAATGTAAGAGTGATACATGTATCTAGCTGAGACTGGTTAATGTGTAAGTATTTATATTTACATGGATCTAAATTAATAGTAAAAACAATTAATAGTAGAGCTCATACCAAATCTCAGACTGAGAATATTTATGATGAGTGCAGAGTTTGCTAGATTCGAGGCATATTTACTTTTGAGCACACTTTAAATGTTGCAGAATACAGGGTCTAAGAATCCAATTAATTCAATAAAATTTGGAGGGTCAGTGTAAAAATGTATCAACACGAAAAGAAACTTGATAGAAAGTCAATATTTTCATTAAGTTAAACAGAATTAATTCTTAGAAAATTGATTTTGAAGTGCACTTCTATTGTACTATATAAATTTCACATTTACCATGCATCACAAAATATGGTCTTAAATACTCTTAATTTGGATAGAGACTGGATTACATCATCCTCTTAAGTTTCATCTTAGCCAAGTAGAATACATTGTACAGAGTGAGAACCATTTTAACAAGACCTTGGACTTTCATCTATCTATTTCCTGCATCAAATCAAGTTAAAAATGATGCCATTTCAAGCGGAATATGCACCAATTGCATAGTCTTAGCTTAAAAGCCAGACAAATATTGTTGATTTCAAAAGAGCCATGGTTGAGTGGCCAACAATGAAATAGACAGGCCTACGTCACATTGTTGTTTGACACTAACTACCTTAAGTCCAAGCTTTTGTTAAAATGGTTCTAATTTCGCCCTAACTGTGTAATTTTTGCCCTTCTACATTTGCAAACACTTTCGCCCCGTCTTGAATTTGCCCAGACACAGTTGTGTATAAAGAAAGACGATATGGGATATTCGAATTTTTCCAGTCTTAAATTCACCCACTGACTATTAAATGGTTTAATAACATTAACCAAGCCCTAGAAGGTCAAAAAAGGCCCTTGAAATTGAAGAGAATTTAAAAAAATAATAACGAAAAAGAGATTTCAAAACGAGGATAGATAAGTTCAATAACACCAATATCTTACCTCCTAATTGGTTTTCTCCCATTTATTTTGAGCCTTTGGGCATGTGATTTGACACTTGTAGGGGCTTAGTAAGTCTATGTCAAATGTGATACGTAACCATGGTAACATAGAGCATTCCAAACATCCTTTGATTGAAGGAGATTCGTATTTTATTTACAATAATTGAGGTTCAGAGTAGACCAGGAAGTTCTTTCGAAATTAATCCTCAAGATTTATGAGTTCATTTTTTAATGCGACGCAGAACATCGCCAGTATATTCACTGGAAAGGAAATGCCAAATAAGGATTGTTGTTGCTGAATCTTATAATCTCAAAGACAATTAAAAGTTGATTTGAGATTTCAGTTATGGATAAATGAAACCGGCACTCAGCAGCAGTCTATAGGTTTAAAGTGTTTGCAACTATAGCAAAATAATAACAACAATTTAAAAAACTTATTATAGTCGTTTACCTCAAATAGAGTTGTTTTCCTTATCTCTTCATATTTTTCAGAGTTAGGAATGCGACTAATGGTCGTAAGAAATACTGGATAAGAGTGCTAAACATTATGCAAATATCTCATTAGAGATAATTTTGTGGTTTTATTTTTCAGGGAATATGGCGCAAAGATAAAAAATGTCAATTCCCTCAAGTTTTCATCGTATGAGGATGAACTAAAAAAGGAAATAAAGGCAAGCAAACCGTTTCCCCTAAAAGAGCTTGAGAAGTGTTCAAGTAAAACAGAAACAATGGAGCTGCCATCTAAAGGGTGAGACATTTAAAAAAATGGGGAAGCTTTTTATGATGAAGATCATTTAAAAACTATTTTATTTTGTACAATTATACGTACTGTCGATATTAACACATCCGAATTTATTATATTTACATATTGTATTAAGTCATAGCAAAGAAAAATAAATGGCATTCAATACGAAATGAAATATGCTTTAGTTTGTCAAAGTTTATAAAAACATTAACCTTATTAAAAATAATACTCGATTTTCTTACAAATAAAATTGATATACAAAGACTTTTTATTTTCAGCTCAACTTTCACCTTATATTTTTCGGATAAAGACAAAGACAGAAAAGTGTTTCGTAAATTATGCAAGTGTTTTGAACTCTACTCATCAGCAGGCAAACCTTTGAAAGGTCTTCACAAAAATTCACTGAGGTAAGTTTGAAAACAAAATTAGCCAAAAAAGCAAAGCAAAATTTGATTGGATTACTATTAAAAAAGACGTTGATTCATATGTAGACCTTAAACATTTATTTATTTACAGTAATTTAATATCTTAAATTTCAATTAAATTTTAAATTTTTATGGAATTCCAAAAAATGAAAAAGATACTCAGTTATTCCTAATTAAATAAAACAGACCAATGGTATCTACTCTCCTAAGCTATCAGGCAATTCTTTATGAGGACAGTGCCAGGTAAATCATTTTTCTTAAAACATGTATAGTGATAAATGAAATTTGTCAATGCCAGAATCTTTGATCTAATTTATGGGACAGGGTGCCCAATCAATTGAATACTAAAGATAATATTTCAAACTTTTTCAATGGACAAGTGTTCAAGAACACTGCTTACTGAATTGTGGGTACTTTAGGGTAATTCTGTTATAACCATTTACAACTGAATGCTATTATAAATTTATATAATTATATAAATTGGTTGCTAATGTGTGCATTTCAGTACTTTCATTACTTTAATTTCTATTAATTAATCAGCCAATCAGAATATTTTTTATCAATATCTAAGTGAGCAATTCAGATATCTCAATGTATTTACATGTAGATTCAACGAATGTTCCTTGATTGAAAAAGAAATTCTAACAGAATATAATAAGGAACATGAATTTCTCTTTAAAAAACCCCAACTTCTTTTCATTAAACAACCTAAGATAACAATAATATAACAATATATGTTCACACTGGGAGCAATTGAACGGAAGGTATTGACCGACCTCATTTTTTAAAACCCAATAAACACAACTATTACATCAAACTAATAAGCTAAGAAAGTCCCTCTGGCTTAGGTTAAATGAATTTTGCTAGGCAATCACCTTGATACCGCCAAAAAAACCAGCAATAACACATTTTTTATTTAGTAAACAAGATACATGATTTATTTAAATCATTTTTTATTATCATTTTCAGGTTTTACTACAAAGAAAATACTATTTTTCTAATTGCATATACATCTCCCTACTTTGAAATAAAAAGTGAAGATGTTGCAGTGTACGAATGACATGCACGCCATCTTTGGTGAGGTCACAAGGGTCTTTCAGCTAATTAACAACCAAGCAACTCAAAACTGGCCACGTCTACGCACCACAGAGTTATGGAGGGTAATCGGGAAAAAAAATCCACCTGTAAATTCGTATATGCAATCGTGTTGTTGTGGTCTTAATTTTTTAACACAATTAACGTTCATACTTTGAAGGATACATTTGTTTGTTAGTGTTAATTAAGACGGCAAAGCAAAAAAATGGTACTGTTATACTGGCAAATATTGTAAAATTGTTGATGTTTAAGAAAACTAGAAGTATCTTGAATGAAATATTAAACAGAGAAATGTATTTTCAATGACATGCTTATTAGATGCATGCTCAGTGCACTGCAAATTCAGTATATTGCATTTAATATACCGGTATATATGACATATCTATTTTACCAGTATACGTCAACTACTACATGTAACATGTTAATGTATATATCCATGTTTATCTGTTGAGGTGTATGATTTGTAGAAGAGAGGGTCCATATATATATACTTTTAACACTGCTACAAACTCATTTACAAGTACAAACGAATTTATCTTATTTAAGGGAAACTTAAGTTTTATTTCATGCTCCATTAATTTCATTTTACGCAGCATCAACATTAATTTTAATTTAATATAATTAAGGTACTGTTACTCTCCTCAAATTAAAATATTTCTGATATAAAAATAACCACTTAATTTTTTTTTTTAGAAAAAAATAATGATGCAATTTTAATCTTGTTAAAGTTTGAGAAAGTTAAGTGAATTGACTTATATCAGATGTTAATACTATGTCGTTAACACTAATGTGAGATACATGTACTTATCCCAGAATTGATTTTACATACAGTATATTTATATAATTTTTTTAGGCATGAGACGTTAAAACAAGTGATCTCAAAACTCTAATCTATAGTTTATTTGTTATGTAATTAACATTAATTATTCAATTACGTTGTGCATGTTATAAAGTTATTTTGGTTCTTTTCGAAAGCATTTATTTATATGAATTATAGCTGTAAATCTCAAAGTCAAAAATAAATTGTTGACTATAGGAGACTACTTAATAACTATCGAAAGTTGTGTACTGTTTGTATATAACAATGAGTACTGTTAATAATATGTTTGTTAATAAGTATTTAACTACAAGTTATGGACTACTGCATCTAGACAATTCTTACACAGACAACAGTATTAAAAACTGCCATTATATTTAAAATTTATTGAGACGCAATTAATAATGTTTGTGCCATAAACAGACAACTTGCATTCACTCAATAAGTTCTCGGCTGATTGACCTATTTAAACGTGTAGTAAACGACACACACAATTTCCGCCCCACCCCCGCCCACCCCAATCCACAGTCCCTAGATATGACATATTGATAGATCCATACACATTATTACATATACTAGACTGAGTATGTATTTTATTATAAATGTATATATGTCTTGATTCCTACAGTTAGGTTTCCTTCTTGATCACTCTTGGTTAAGGCATAGTTTAAAGAACAAGTTCTGAACAATTTTTTTCTGAGGACTTTTAATAAAAAAAAAAAAATTACTAATAATATATGTATATTCATATTATTTTGTGCAATAGAATGTCAACTTCAAGCATAACATTCCCAAGAATCATGACCACTGTGACTGAATTTGCTTTAAGACTGATATTTTTTTTTTTTTATCAAGAATAGGCCATAACGTATCTTTTGGTGCAATTTTTATGCCTAATATTGATTAAGATTATGCAATAGGGTCGGAAAGTCTCGTTTACTTTCACTTTCGATTTACAACTTCCGGGCAGCAGACGAGATGCCGCTATGTTTTGCATTCGGATGCAATCATATGACAGGGGCGAAAAGAACGTCCAGCTTGTTTAGATTTCCAACAAATCCGAAGGAAAGGAATAAGTGGATACAGAGGTGCAGGTAAATATGCAATTTCACCTGTTTTATTTTGAAAGTAGATAAGAAAAGCGTAATTCAAGGTCACG
This sequence comes from Magallana gigas, assembly GCF_963853765.1. Taxonomy (NCBI): domain Eukaryota; kingdom Metazoa; phylum Mollusca; class Bivalvia; order Ostreida; family Ostreidae; genus Magallana; species Magallana gigas. The sequence continues at coordinate 36,713,572 of NC_088856.1, forward strand.
GTGCAGTGTTTATGCTAAAGTCCTTCCACGTGAAAAGTTAATAGATTTAGTTTTGTAACGAGATCTTTCAAACTGTACTTTACATCGCCAAGTCTGAGTTAAATTTGTAGCATAATTCTTTTGTGATAATATTAAATATAGTTGGATGCATGTGATGTGTTTGTGCGCGAGAGAAGAATAGCTAGGTTGATGAGGGTGATTGGCGCAATAGGCATTTTGAATTGTTTTAAATTTTAAGGAAATAACAAATAGTAAATCTTTAAAAAAAGGAAAGTTAAGAAATAAAAAAAACACCACCAAATATTTGTAAAGATGGCGGTCCAGTTTGTATTATACCTATGTTAAAATCCTCTGTTAACATGGTTAATCTTGTCTTTACAGGAGAGCAGATAGAGCCTATACCGCCAACGACAGGCTGTGTAGCTGTCATTTTAAGGATGGTGTAAAGGAAAATGGACCAACAATTTTTGCTTATAGCAAAAATCTTGGTTGCTTTCCAGACCATTCTAAGCCAAAAAGGTAAATGTTTAGAACTCTACATTGACCATGTATAGTTTAAGTTTATGTACTACTTTACACAGTGGAAGCACTCTTCTTGACTTGTACTTTTTGACTCAATCATCTCTCTCTGTGTTTACTTATTTGACAATTTCACTGAGCTGTAGGATAGAGAATTTTAATTTTTACTTATGAACTTATAATAATATCCCTTCTCTCCTTAAAGGGAGGAAGTTGTACACAATAATGTATATCAACAATAATTTACGATTCCAAGTACTGGTACAATTTAAATCACATGAAGCAAATGTGTTTTTATTTTTCAAAAAAAAAAATGCAACAGTATGTCATTCAATTTTACAGACTTAGACTTGTTGAAGGAGAAATAGAAGAGAAAGCAAAATCAAACCATGAACACTGTAATGATGCTCCAGATTCCTTTGAAGGTTATACGTTTTTCATATTCTTACACTTTACTCCCATACAGAAACATCAGAATACTTGGTCTTGCTTGCGAAAGTTTTAAATGAGATATTCTTAATTAATAATATATGTGAATAAAGAATGGAGTATAAACATTTTCACAATGAAACCATTAATGACAAAAAAAACCCATAAAATTAATTTGTTTGGTTTGCAGATAGAACAGGTCCTGTGGAAACATTGTCCAAAGATGTGCAAGGCAGCAACACTGATCATGATCACTGCTATGCTGTTTCTTTACCGGAGACATCAGAGGGTACACATGTTGTTAGATAAATTAATTACTTAATTATAATTTGAATCATTAGGGAAAGAAAAATATGAGCAAACTTCAAATTTCATTACTCAAAATATGACATTACAGTAAAAATGAAGTTTCTATAACAATTTTCTGTATGTCTATAGTTGGAGGAAATGGGCATATTAACTTATTCTATTATATGCCTGCAGACAAAGGCTTATATTCTCTATTAAACATTTCTCAACATAAGTAAGATTTAAAGAAAAAATTGCTTATAGCTTTTGTTAACATTACAGAAAGTGTAAATGATTTGGAAGAAAAAGTCAAAGACCTCCAAAGAGAATTAGAATCTCTAAGATTAAGAAAACAACCTTTTACCATAAGAAACATAATACAAGACCCAGACAAGGTTTGTTACACGAGTGTATTCCACAGATTCAAATTGACTGTTCTATACATGTTTTTTTTTTTAAAGAAAAAAGATAATGTATCGAGTTGTTGATTTTGTAAATCATATATATACATTGTAGTTCTTAAAGATTAATTTGTTCTATATAACTATGATTTCACAGGTAGAACATAACATTTTCATACTGCATGTACTGATAGAGCTTTTAGTTCTACCTGAAAAAGATGGTTAAAATTCCTAACTAAAAGTATATCACATGTAATATAGTGATAGTATGAATAAAATTATTTGACATGCATGTTTTAATTTACAGATGCTATTATATACATCATTTCCCACCGAGGTATTCAATGTGTTGGTCAATGTTTTGGAGAGGATGCGTCCATTTAACTATTTCAGTGGATGGACAGTACAAGGATTTAGTACCAGTGACCAACTCCTTATGACCCTTATGAAATTGCGTCTGAATCTCAGGGATCTAGATTTGGCGGAAAGATTCAACACCAGCAAATCTACAGTATCCAATATCTTCAATACATATGTTGCAGCGCTTCATGAAATTCTATTCGAAGGAGTGATGAAAACTGTAGGAATACCTTCCCAGTTAAAGTGCAAAGGATCAATGCCAAAATCATTCGAGGAGTTCTCCTCGGCAAGAATCGCTATGGATGCCACAGAGATTACCCAGGATGTACCCTCAAATATGAACAGCCAGTCCTTATCTTATAGCAACTATAAAAGTCGCCATACAGCAAAGGCTGTTACTTGTGTAGCACCAAACGGGGCACTTGTGTATTGTTCCGAACTCTATCCTGGTTCCACCTCTGATGCTGCCATAGTCGATCATTGTGGAGTTTTGGATATGTTAAAGCCAGGTGACATGATCCTTGCAGATAAGGGGTTTAACATTTTCGACAAACTTCCATCAGGTGTAACATTAAACATACCACCTTTCCTTTCATCAAAATCTCATTTTACAAAGGAAGAAGCACAGTTATGTTACAAGATTGGGAGAAGTCGAATTCACGTGGAGCGTGCAAATGAAAGAATCAAGAACTACTGTATTCTAGACCATATACCTTCACAATACAGACATTTGTCCACAAAGATTTTTCAATTATGTGTGGCACTTGTAAATTTGCAATCTCCCCTACTGAAGGAAATAGCCGATAAATATGAAATTCCTAATTAGTGTAATTCTGAGCTTCAGACCATGTCTTATACCATGTCCAAAGATATCTTTGCTTTGACATTTTGCTTAGGCCTATAGTAAATTTATTTTTTTTTATTTATTAATGCCTCAAAGTTCAAAATATTTTATAATGTAAATATTTTGAAACACCTCCTCCATCTTGTCAAATGATGAACACAGGTGTTGGAAATAATAATCTGGGGCAGAGTGTAGATATATGTAGCACTTGTTAAACTTTTGCTGTACACTACTACATGAATGATGATGTGTAGTTAAGGTCATTTCGTTATTAACCACTTTTACACACTGTGAACTGACACATGCTGATGTTTGCTTTGATCAGAATTAAACAGTTAAACAAAATGAATTGTTTTGTCTAGAGTAATTTAATGTATCAATAGGAAAATAAACAGTAAATAGAAAATTTCTGAATTACAGTCTGCCAAGTTTTTAATTAAGAGAGGGTAAAAAAACATTGAAATAAAATTCAATCATGTTTTTCAAGTGGCATTGCCATGAGTCATCTTTAAGAATGCGAATAACTTCCATACTGACTGGTGTCCAAACCACGAAATCACAACATGAAGTTCCTGTTAGATAAAGTTGGCCTTGAACTTGATGCCAATAGTCATGGCTCTCTTTGAGACGCAAAGTGCCCTCAGAGTCGCACTCTAAAATATTAAGAAAAATTATTAAAGAAAAACTCACAAGAGCTAAAATTTACTAGGTTTCATTAACGCAATCAAACCTAAGGATGGGTTATTGGTAACATACAGTATTTAATTTTAACCTCAACATAATGAATGTTTTGTATGCAAATCTTTCTAATCAATCTCTGAACCTACCTAGAAAAAAATCTTTCAAGTTTGCACAAGCATCCTTTATGGACATCGCTCTTGCTGAAAACGGACATTTCACCTCTAAAATTGCTGGTGATGCTGTCAGTTTACTTTGAAGGTGGACATTCATATTACACGTTTTAGGATCACCCTGGACAAATCCATCAGGAGAAGCTCCAAGAACTCCTGATTCATGGAGCCAAATACCTTTAATTGAAAGTAAAATAAAATGTTTCATAAACTGTATCATAAATTAGTTTCATATCACATAATTAAAAAAAAAATGATTCAATCAATAATAATGATTCAAATGAACATTGAAGATGAACAGGTTTTATGCCAAGATTTGAGTTTGACAGTATAAATGTTTACCTGTCTGCAATACAGACACCTCTGAAAGCTTACAATAGCTATCTATTGCAACCTTTTCATGTGTAAGTCCCCACTGAATAGAAGGTCTCTTCTCAAGATTGTAAGCACTGAGTAACCTTTTCTTCAAGGATAAAGTTAGCCTAAAAATAAAATTAAGATTCTAAATTATTTCTTATTATAATAAAAAAGATTTAGATAAAAGATTATAGTTATTTAAGAAATCAATATATGTTGAAATCAATGAATTACCGATTTCTCCTGATAGCTCCGATAACTTGCCCAAAATTTGATGCAGTTATTCGTAACTTGCGAACAGCTGCCCATAACGAATTCTCTCGTTGACCTGTAGTCATCCATGCAGTCTTAATGACATTTTCCGAAGAAATAACAAGCTTATCCCTATTGCAATGAACCAGAAAAAAAATTTATTATTACATATTTATAGATTGAGAGATGAGAGAGAGAGAGAAAGAGAGCAGTATTATAATTTCAAAAGTACCTCAGATATGAAGACTTGCACTGGGCATTCATGTACTCTTCACTTGTAAGCTGGTCCTCAATAAGTAATGCTGGCATTTCCTCACATTCAGGTTCTTTAGACAAAATCCAATGCATAGCTGCAAAGATTAAATAAAGAAATCATATGGCCAACAAAAGGATGTCATAGTTTTCATATGAACATGTGTAATCAATATAGGTGTAAGTGTGACAATTATGTATACACAAAAAAAATGATATTGCCTTGATAAAAAAATTTCTCGACAATGCTTGTGTCAATTGGAATATATATCATTAGGTTAACCATATTTAACAGAAAGATGAATTATGTTGCGAGATCATTTTTCCTGCATAGATAATTTTCTTTACATATCAGTTGTTGAAATATTCATTTAATGAATGTTTCTTAAAGCTGAACACCACCTGTAAATAAGCACAGTCACACAGGTATCTATCTACAGGTATATAAACCCTTTGATTTTAACTTGTGGCCGACATTTAGTGTTCCTTTCATGGTCTTTGGATTTTATGCATTTATTTCTTTAAATATTATATGTGCAAATTCTATTTGTAAATAGCATTGCAAAGCAAGATTTACATCCTCACGGGTGAGACCTCTTCACCGATATACTTTTAACTGATATGAGAGCTGCAGCTTTTAAAGGGGATGTAGGGATAACAGTGGTAAAAGAGAAATATGGCGAACAATTAATGCATATTTACAAAAAGGTGTTCAGCTTGAAAAGTTCAATAATTTTTGTTACATGCACATGCAAACTGAAAGAAACAAAGGCTTTTTTGAAAATAAATTCATATCCATGCACAACATTAATACAATATTTACGTAAAAATAAAAGGGCCTCATATAGAGGAAACAGTTTTCCCTCAAACAGGGATAAAATGATAATTGTTGATCAAACCTGTAAATCTACCCAAAAGACCTAGCTGATCATACAAATATGATCTGTCGGCATCTGTCATCTCTCTTTTTAATGCTCTGAATTCACATTTTATAGAAATGGTATCATTATGGTTTATAAAAATCTGATTTTGCCTAGCACTGACATTTTAACAAAATATATTGCATAAGTGTCCTGGTGATTTACCTATAATCTTGTTGCCTGGGTGGATACATTTCCGCCATGGTTGTTGTGGATTTGGGAGGTGCCGATTTTGGATGCTTGATCCAGCTGCACTTCACATCTGTCTTACTTGCTCTTTTATATCTTAAATATCATCATTAATCCCAATGTTTAGATAAGCTATCATATAGATTTATTCTTTAAACTGAACTTAATAGACACTGGAATGCAAAAAATCAGCTGACAATATACATTTAACACTTATTACAACCATGATTAACACAAGAATGCTGATTTACATGTGTATGATAATAGATTAGTAATGATTACCCAAACAGAAGTGCAGCAGCTACATGGTGGCAGCGAAACTGACCCATAGGGCATTCACAGGTTGATGATATAATTGTTCCTGCATCATCATCTTCATTTTCCAGAAATATCTTTGTAAAAAATTAATGAAATGTCTGTGAAGCAACTTTGCGTGTATGAATATATTGACATATTGTATTTATAGTGGGAAATACTTATAATATTATTAAAAACAAATATATCTATTAAAGACTAAAAGTGGGGGTAGGGGTTATTTACAACGGCAACAATGACGAACTTAAGGTTAAAAATATACAATGTAGCACATTTCTTGATCGCAGAAAGCGATATTGTTAACTTAAAGAAAAAATTCGATGCATAGTTTTACCCTGGTTGATTAAATGTAGGGATGAAGACGGCTAAATATTTTGTACATACCTGAACTTTGTATGAAGTGTCTCGCATTGAAGCTTGAACCACCGCCGATATCACGTGATATTCTTTGTCTAAAACGAACTTTAGCACCCTGTCGCTATCCACGGCTTTCTCGCTCTTCCTAGTAAGCTTTGTATGGCCATCTACATATCGAGCCCAGTATATTATTGATAGCGCCATTATTGCAGCAACTGCCCGGAAGTACGTTTTCTCGTTATATCTCGCGGGTCACATGACGAGACTTTCCGACCCTATAGAATATCAGGAAAAACTACAATAATATGTAGTGTAAAGTTGTTTAAAATTGTTTCTCTGTCCTTGGATTCATTTATATTCCCAAACTTTGAACTGTACGCATACCGGATTAAAACTGTGTACTAGGTTCAAAGTTAGCCAGTGCAATTTTGTTCAAAGTTCAAAGGTGGATTTAATTTAATCATTTCATATTTTGTGACCTTTGAATTAATATGTCAAGGTAATTTCAAATCGGTAAATTCAAGGTTGATATCATACGTGGCAATATGTATTGTGATTAAAAAATAATGGGGTTTTTTTTGTTCCTGTTCATATTTAGAATTGATTTAAAATTATAGTTTGCACATTGTGGGTTCTTTTATGGTATTAGTTAATTAGATGCGTTATGATTATGTCAATATTTATTTCACTAAGCTTTTATTTATTTAAGCTTGTAGTCTTAGAATTTAAGCATGTGAATGAGGAATCATTTTGAAGTTTGTATTTAATTTACACCCAACTTTTAAGGCTTTAGTCCCCATAAATCAGAAATCCGTTTAATTAGCACTCATTATTGAGAAATGCATTTTTATAGAGTTTCTTTTTTTTATAGATTTTTTTCTTCAAAATACAACCAAAAATGGGTATTTTTGACATGATTTTAATTTATCTACGTTTATATACATCAGCTTAGATGACAATACTATATTCTTGTGAAGATGATATCCCTACAAAGAAATCCTATCTGATTTGTTAAAGATGCACTTTTATCTCTGTTATATAACCAAAGGAGTTTAACATTTTGATGGTCATGTGTTAATTCATTGTATCCTGTACACTTAAATGTTGCAGAGAGAGAGAGAGAGAGAGAGAGAGAGAAAGAGAGAGAGAGAGAGAGAGGAGAGAGAGAGAGACAGAAAGAGAGAGAGAGAGAGAGAGAGATATTCCATGTATGACAATTAAAAGTGATTAGAAAGTTCATTCCTTATATAGTGATTTTAAAAGTTTTTTTGGTAAAAGAATTTATTTGAAGAATTGGAAATGATGGATGATTCTACGAAATTTTACGTTCCCGTAATCTGCAATATTTCCTCTGTTAACAGTTTCTAATTCTCTTGTTGTTTTATACCTGTACTTATAAATGACATTTCTTCTTTGAAATGAAATGTTATAATAACTTTATGATCCATTTGCTCTTTTACTAGCTGCTCTTGAACATAAACTACTTAGAAATTACACTTTGTAAACAGCAAATGTAGCCAAACTGCATTTATATATTTCATAACAGAACATTGTTATATTTGATATAGTACATACATGTATGTGATTGTTACACAAACATTCCATGAACAAATTTTCTCTTATTTACGCCATCCTTTTCCGTTTTGAAATGTTATGCAGTACATGCCGTGTATATGGAACATGTTAAATGAACAGTTAAGTGTACAATTGACACTATCATTAACTCTTTGATGTCTAGTTAATGTAATTATTTTTATGTGTAAAACTTATTTCTGATGTTGATAAAAATAAAATTGAACAGTTAATTTTTTTTTCTTTTGTACATGTATACTGGTAATAATCAGATTTATTGAAAATCATCTTCAGATTTTTTTTTTATCAAATTTTCATCAAATCACATTACACATTCTCTCTGAGGAAATTTTTTCCCTATCGTGTATTCTTACAAACTAAGTGTAACCGTTCACCTCCTTAATACTTCCCAGTGTGGCCTTAAAATGACCCCTATAAATTTTTCTGAAGTTATAATAAAAGAGAACTTAAGTAAGTTTGCTTTACTTTTTAATACGTTTTTGTAAAAGGCAAGAAACGAGTAAGTTAAAATTAACAAAATGACGTCACCCTTGTGAACAAAAATACCTCCGCCCCTGGATCATTCCCAGACCTCAAGGAGTAATTGTTCATATTCATGATAATGATTTAAATATGCTTGCTTTTGCAGTTATTCTACAATTACCAGCTGAATGCCCCTGATATTTTTTCAACATATTTTGAGGGTTTAATTCTTTTAAAATAAAACCTTCTTACACTTGGTCATGTTTGAAAAAAAATTACCCTATACAAGTATATATTATTAAAGTATTAGATGAACGAAATCACTACCTACTCGTTTTATTTGGATTATAAAACAAAAATCAAACAAAATATCATTTGTTATCATTGAACAAGATATTTGTCTTCAATGAGAATCAGACACCCAAAAATGCTCCATGCCAAGTATTTGGCTGAAATTGGTTCTGTGGTTGACAAGGAAAAAATGGCAAGACCTCAAGGACAGGAAAAGGTCACGTATTAGAACAGATTCTGCTGTTACGCAATGATAATTAATCATGAAAATACTGTATCCGTAGCTGATATTAAGCCCAAACGTATATGGTATGCATCTAGATTCTTTGCATTTGGTGCTATTATGGATCGGGTACCTTAATAACTCTCTATGCTAATTAAAAAGTATTTGCTTTCAGAAATACACGTCACGTATTTAAAAAATTATCTTCATCCAAAGCCTTTATAACAGGTATAATTGCCGTCAACAAGTTTCAGTAAATTCTGAATTCACCGAGAATGCAAATGACAGAGTAAGGTGTCCAAACCACATTATGTCTAGGACCTGTCAGGCATGATATAGAATTCTCGAGTTAAAACCCAGTTTTAGAAATCCTATTGAATGGCTGTTACATTTAAATTTACCTAGCATAACAAGTATGGGCAAATTTAAAATGCTAGTAGGAAAACAAAAGAACGAGGTTAAAGGGAGGAAGAAACTCTAGGGTAGGTTGCATTCTCCTTTTACTTAAATATTGAATTATTGAAAGGGTATATCATTATAAAATAAAAATGGACAAGAGAGAAATGCATGTTATTCATACATATATGCATGTAGATGTATCTTAGTGAACAAGGAATATACAATCAGTTTACATTATTGCACTTTCTGAAGGCCTTGTAACCACTAACCACTCTAATAATTCACGAAATTCCCACACGCATTCATATGCGATGTAAACAGTGGTCTTGGAACACTTCATAATTATCTCATCAGAAAAAATGGATCCGCGCCGCACATAGTATCCCACCACCAAATCTATTTTGCATTTCAAGTGGTTCAAAATTATTCTACACTCTAACATTTAGTATCATGAGTATTTTTCCATTTGTACTTAAATATGTACATGAATAATAAAAAATATATTCGTCTTATGTACAATTACATGTATCAATATTTACAATTTACCGGACCTTATTTAATGGATACTTACTTACATATGTACTAACCCCCCTCTCCCTTCGAAATTTCTGTTAAATTTCTGTATTAAGAACAAAACTTTAATTTATTTTATAAGCATTACATTCATTAACATTTGTTACTTGCATGATCTACACACTGTTTACAAATAACATTTTGCTTTATTTTTACGGATTTTTTTTATCTTACAATGCATATATAATGCCCATCTATTAAAAAAAGAACAAAAAACCTCCTAATCTTCCAAGTGAATAAATTGTTTTGTTTATTCAAGGTACATGTAGGTAGCCAGGAGATTTAAACCCTTATCTCGTCAACAAGGAAGTTAGACACACAAGTCTCGTATTCTCTCAGGTGTTATTGACGCCATACTGAATGAAATACTTTTTAGGTCACATTGATGGTAAGTAAGAATAATTGTATCTGATGATGAAAATAGTTCCTAAGCCTGATATTGATTTAGTTCAATATCATTGGTATGGATTAAGTCCAGATTATTTGGTCGCTCAACGTTGGGTAATTCTATATTGAAGTTCTTATTACTAAACCGAAAGTAGTGGCCATTTTGAACAAAATGACTTGCGTTTTTAAATTTGCTAGCATCGGCTCATACATTCACTAATGTTTTTGTTTACATATAAATTGTACGTGTTCTTATATAATTGTATATTGTAAACCAATGGCGGAGTCAGAGAGTGGCGAACCCGGCACGCGCCCCTTCTATAAAATTGTTAAAACAAAGTTATACTCCTTCGATGAAAGAAAATATACAACTTCCGAGTCTTAATTATGAACTTTTTGGGAACTCATGGGATTTCTCTACAATAAATTGATATCAACGTGTTGTATAAAATAAAAAAAACCGTGTGTAACGTACATAGAAAGTCCCTTTCAATAACTCTCTCCTTGGGTTCAAATGTGACCAGTCATTCGATTTTAGGTTATTTGTTTTAATAGGTACATGTAGTGTGTAAAACGACTCTTTCATGTTTATCATACAATACAAGCTGGCATGTATTTTTTTAACTTCAGAAACATCGTCCCACTGAGCTTAGTTTTTTTAAACTGATTAATTTATAGCCATTCGTAAGGAAAAAGAAATGTTTCTTATATTTCTGCATGGCAGAGGGTTTTGATAGGATTTTATAGGTCTTATATTTACAAATGTATACAAATTTAAAATCGTCATCTGGGCCCCCACCAGGGCTGCCTAGACTCCTTGCCTAAAACTGGCGCCCCTCTAAATTCAAACCCTGTTGAATCAAATGATCTGGTTAACAAACAAATGAGAATCGCTCTGTTTCATTTTCATCAATAGTCTAAAACTGATTAGTAAGGAAAGCTACCATGCTCGGATCTGAACAGAGGGGGAGGGGGTGGGTCCCTAGAAACTTAAAGGTTATTACATCCACATTGTAAAATTTAAAATCAACTTCAGATTTTTTCATCAAATCACATTACACATTCTTTTTTTAGAATTTTTTTTCCGTATGGTGTATTACTAACAAAGTGTAATCTTTCACCTCCTTAATACATCCCAGTGTGGCCTTACAATGACCCCTATAAAAAATTTCCGAAATAAAAATGAAAGAGTACTTTAGTAATCTTGCCATACTTTTTAATACGTTTTTGTAAAAGACAAGAAGCCAGTAAGTTAAAATTAACAAAATGACGTCACCCTTGTGAACAAAAGTACCTACGTCCCTGTATCATTACTCTTTTCGAACTCCCAGACCTCAAAGAGTAATTGTTCATATCCATGATAATGATTTATATATGCTTGCTTTTGCAGTTATTCTAGAATTACCATCTGAATGCCCCTAATATTTTTTCAACATATTTTGAGGGTTTAAAGGGGCATGGTCACGATTTTTGTCAAATTTTTTTTCTGTTTTTATTATTTACAATGCTTTAATAATGCATTTCTAATGATTAAATAAAATTTGAGAGTCGTTCGTAGAGTTACAAGCATGATGCAGGGCTCACAATTCTTTGTCATGTAAAAAAGGCTAGTACCCTGTTTTTGTTTACCAGTAAAAAATCTTTTTCCAGCTTATTTGACTATCTTTTAATCAATTTTAGGCGTAGAAAAACAATTCCTAACGTTTAACACATTCGTTTTAAATTCAAATCTGAAGTTTTTACTTCAACGTTCAAAATTAAACAAACGCTTTGTTTACATAGCGAAGAATGCCAAGTTCTGTAACTCGTTTATAACTCAACTAATGACACTCAAATTCCGGTTGCCTATTAAAACTGCCATTCTGAAGCATTGTAAATATTAAAATCGGAAAATTATTTTTTGATCAAAATCGTGACCATGTCCGTTAAATTCTTAAATAAAACCTTCTAGCACTTGGTCATGAAAAAAAATTACCCTATACAAGTATACATGTATATTATTAAAGTTTTAGATAAACGAAATCACTACCTACTCGTTTTATTTGGATTATAAAACAAAAATCAAACAAAATATCATTTGTTATCATTTTTCTTATCATTCCCCTTGAAAAGGATATTTGTCTTCAATGAGAATCAGACACCCAAAAATGCTCCATGCCAAGTAATTGACTGAAATTGGTTCAGTGGTTGACAAGGAAAAGATGGCAAGACCTCAAGGACAGGAAAAGGTCACGTATTAGAACAGATTCTGCTGTTACACACTGATAATTAAACATGAAAATACCGTATCCGTAGATGATATTAAGCCCATACATATATGTTATGCATCTAGATTCTTTGCATTTGGTGCTATTACATGTATGGATCGGGTACCTTAATAACTCTCTATGCTATATAATAAATTAAATAGTATTTGCACTCAGAAACACACGTCAAGTATTTTAGAATTATCTTCATTCAAGGCCCTTTATAAAAGGTATACTAGTAATAGCCCTCAACACGTTTCAGTAAATTCTGAATCCACCGAGAATGCAAAAGACAGAGTAAGGTTTTCAAACCACATTATGTCTAGGACTTAAAACCCAGTTTTAGAAATCCTATTGAATGGCTGTTACATTTAAATTAACCTAGCATAACAAGTATGGGCAAATTTAAAATGCTAGTAGGAAAACAAAAGATGAATAGACCGTTTTAAAATAAACGAAGTTAAAGGAAGAAAGAAACTCTAGGGTAGGCTGCATTCTCCTTTCACTTTAATATTGAATTATTGAAACGGAATATCATTATAAAATAAAAATGGACAAGAGAGAAATGCATGTTATTCATACATATATGCATGTAGATGTATCTTAGTGAACAAGGAATATACAATCAGTTTACGTTCTTGCACTTTCTGAAGGCCTTGTAATCACTAACCACACTAATAATTCACGAAATTCGTACACAAACTCATGTGCGATGTAGACGGTGGTCTTGGAACACTTCATAATTATCTCATCAGAAAAAATGGATCCGCGCCGCGCATAGCATCCCTCAACCAAATCTCTTTTGCATTTCAAGTGGTTCAAAATTATTCTACACTCTAACATTTAATTCTAGTTAAAAGTATCATGAGTATTTTTCTATTTGTACTTAAATATGTACACGAATAAAAAATATATTCTTCTTATATACAATTACATGTATCAATATTTACAATTGACCGGACCTTATTTAATGGATACTTACTTACTTACCCCCCTCCCCTCCCCCCTTCGACATTTCTGTTAAATTTCTGTATTATAAACAAAACTTTAATTTATTTTATAAGCATTACAGTTATTAACATTTGTTACTTGCATGATCTACACACTGTTTACAAATAACATTTTGCTTTAGTTTTACGGATTTCTTTTATCTTACAATGTATATATAATGCCCATCTATTTAAAAAAAACTCCTAATCTTCCATGCGGATAGCTCGTTTTGTTAATTCAAGGTACATGTAGGTAGCCAGGAGATTTAAACCCTTATCTCTACAACAAGGAAGTTATATACACAAGTCTCGTATTCTCTCAGGTGTCACTGACGCCATACCGAATGAAATACTTTTTAGGTCACATTGATGGTAAGTAAGAATAATTGTATCTATATGTGATGATGGCAAATATTTCCCATGCGTGATACTGATGTAGTTCAATATCATTGATATGGGTTAAGTCCTGAATATTTGGTCGCTCAATGTTGGACAATTCTATATGGAAGTTCCTTTTACTAAACCGAAAGTAGTGGCCATTTTGAACAAAATGACTTGCGTTTTAAAATTCTCTACCATCAGCTTATACATTCACTAATGTTTTTGTTGTTAAATTGTACTTGTTCTTATGTAATTGTATTTTGTAAACCAGTGGCGGATTCAGAGGGGTGTGCACCCAGCGCGCGCCCCTTCCAAAATTGTCAAAACAAATTTAAAGTTAAATTATAATCTTTCGATGAAAAAAAAATATACACTTTTCGAGTCTATTAATTATGAACTTTTTGGAAACTCATGGGATTTCTCTACATTAAATTGATTTCAACGTGTTGTATAAAATAAAAATACCCGTGTGGAAAGTACAGTCTGTACATATAAAGTCCATTTTAATTATACATGTACCCTCTCCTTGGGTTCAAATGTGACCGGTTATTCGATTTTAAGTAATTTGTTATACTAGGTACTAATCTGAGATTCCTCTGACTCTAACCCCCGGTTTTATATTGTGACTTGCGGGGGTGGGCAAGGCACAATATAAAAGCGTGGGTTAGAGTCAGCATGCTCCTACAAAAATGGAGGGGGGGGGGGCAAATCCATGATATTTCCATTTATCCTATAAAGTTAAGAAAAGTGCCAGCTGCCAAAAAAGTGGGGAGGGGGAAGCAGCCTCCCTCACCCCAACTACCGATGCTACGTGCCTGTGATGTAAACACATGGTGTGCTCTGGGGTATTCGCATGATCCCAATTAACGGACTCGTCAACTCGCGCGCAAAAACTATGAATGAGACATTATGGCGCAAAATCCTGCTATTACCGAGAGCCATGGAGAGGGGGTCAGATGAATTTTTGACATTTGTTTTGTAACAGCTATATACATTTATATTATACTTTGGTTCGGATGTTTTGGAAGAAATCAATCGAATTAAGAAACACATTTGATTAGTAATTGTTAGATGTAGTAAGGTACGTTTAGTAAGACATGCGAGTAATGATCCCTTTTCAAGATTAATGAAATCGCCCAACTGAAAGAAAATCGGGTCACACCCCGCTATGGCGATTTAGTTCCTCCAGTTGTGTGTATATATATATATATATATATATATATATATATATATATATATATATATATATATATATATATATATATATATATATATATATATATATATATATATATATATATATATATCTATCTATCTATCTATCTATCTATCTATCTATCTATCTAAATATATATATGTTTTAATCCAAACTGATGACTCTCTTGTAATAATGATAATCCAACACCAATTATTACTTACATTGTACCGTTAAGGTAATAGGCAATATGTTACAACTTGTTGCGATGACCCCCTTCCCCTTTTTCACCGTTCAAATATGGTGGAATGCTGATCTATTTTCAAATCAGGATTACACACGTGTACTGCATGGTGAACGTCCCTTTTACTCGAAAACAACTCTTGCTCGCTGTTGTTATTACATGCCATATAACATTTTCATCAATTGTGAATGTAAATACTGACATCTTAAACATGCATCGGTCAAACTCTTTTGTGAAATATCATGATATTGCTTGTCCCATTGTCTGCACTGTTTCGGAGATTGCACCTTTTAAACCTTAGATATGCCTGACGTCATGAAAATTCATTGAAAACAATAAATATTTAACAAATAATTGATTTTTAACCTATAGGTATGTTCAATACTTGGAAAATGTTGACTCAAACAGGCGTGTACGTATCAAAACCTACAAATACTTTCATTTGTTTTTAGAACTTCAGGGATTTTTTTTATAGAGTGGGTTTGTGCTCCATATGTTTTCATAGTCTAATTAAGGTCTATTGGAAAACAAACCGATTTCAAACAACAAAAACGTGGAAAGATGACCCACTATACATTAAAAATATAATTTTGTATCCCAACAAATGTACGTTTTGAAAAAATAATACAAGTCCAATAGTTCGTGGCCTTAGTCACACATAATATTTAAAAATCCCACTTTGTTGTGTCTGAAATGGCTCAGTGGTTAGAGGACCTGGCATAAGTTAACCTCATATAACTATGGTTTTTTTGTTAAGGGTTCGATACCACCAAAATTTCCGACAATATTTTTTGTTAAATATATTAAAAACTGACTATAGTTCGAAATTTTGCTTTTGCAAAGTTTTATTATAATATATTTGAATAGATTTAATTGGGGGAAAATAAATTCAAAATTGTAATCCACTACTAAACCGAATGGGCATTTGCGCCATCTTATTCCCCCATCTTCTTTCTGCATGGCAGGGGGGTTTGATGTGGTTTTGTAGGTCTTTTATTTACAAATGTTTAAAAATTTAAAATCGTCTTCTGGGCCCCTACCAGGGCTGCCCAGTTCCCTTGCCTAATACTGGCGCCTCTAACTTCATCCATTTAACTATAATGCCTAACTAACTGGTCTAGGCCCTATATCAAGTGACCCCACTTATGTGCAAAACGTTTGGAAATCGGAATTTAGTAACTTACATAATCCCTCCACAGATTTAGCCAGCAATGGCGCTTTTCTCCAACGTGTCAAAGAATCGGTAAACTTCATGGAAAATAATATGATGGACCCCCTTAGAGAACATTATCCTTACATTAACAGACCTATAGAACTCGGTGAAGTAAAAAAATGTTATTATGAAATCTAAAAATGGAAAATCCCCTGGTGTTGATGAAATTCCAAATGAAGTGCTAAAAGATTCTAACAGTGATCCAAGAGTACCGCTTTACTATCGAGGAATCAGTCTATTATCAACTATTTATAAAATGTACAGTTCCATTTTAAATCATATATTGGTACCTTATTTAGAAGATAACAACCTGCTTGTTGATGAGCAAAATGGATTTCGACGTGAACGCTCTTGCACGTACTGACCAAGTTTCTACACTTAACAGTATTATACAGAATAGAAAAGAAATATTCGTGGCGTTCATCGATCTACAAAAAGCTTTCGATAAGGTTGACCGTGATCTTTTAAAATTCTCCCTCTTACATAAAGGAATCGACGGGGATTCTTACTTTTATGAAAACACCGTATCGTGTGTAAGAGTCAGTGAGTTGTGTACTGACTGATTCTCTACTTTAGCTGGTGTACGATAAGGAGACAACTTATCACCGACCCTCTTTTGCTCATTTCATCAACGATCTCGCAATATTTAAAACAAATTAAAGAACTTTGGAAAAGTATAACGTTGGGCGAAATCAATTTAAGTATTGTATTGTATGCTGATGATATTGCTCTTTTATCCGACTCAAAAGAAAATTTGCAAAAGATACTGGATACTGTGTCTTATTGGTGTGCAAAATGGCGTCTTAAACTAAATATGAAAACATCAGGAAAAAAGGATCTCGAAGCGATTTTCAGTTCCAAATTAACAACAATATTCTCCAGTACAATACAGATTATAAATTATATCTTGGTGTAATATTTTATGAAAAACTGAATTCCAAAACAACGCCGATACTTTAAAAGCTGGTGGAGGCATGGTTTCCAAAATTCGTCCATATAAAGAAATAGGAATTTCAACTCTGAAAAATTGTTTTTAAATTGTGTAGCACGATTTTTGGATTCTTGTAGTGAAGTGTGGGGCCTCCAGAATTATCATTCTATTGAAATAATACAGAATCGAGCCCTACGGTTTTACTTAGGCGTTCACAGATTTACATCTTCATCAGCGCTACACGGGGAATTTGGATGGAAACTCTCTTATTATAGACACTATATTAACGCCGTGCGATTATGGAATCGATCGCTGACAATGGAAGACAATCGGATAACAAAGCGTGTTTTTTTTTGTGATACTTTAATCAAACTGGTATATCTAGATGGACATCGCGCATTAAATCACTATTTAAATCTATGAATCTGTTACATATTTATGATAATTTATCAGTCTGTGATGTTAATGAATTTGAAAACAAGCTGTTTCTTTCTAATGAAAATGAATGGTTAGGAAAGATAAACCAACTACCAAAATTGCGATTATATAAAAGCATTAAAACAAATTTTAAAACTGAAATTTACATTGAAATGAACATTTCAAAATATCAAAGATCTATTTTTGGCACAATTTAGATGTGAGATATTCCCAATAAAATTGAAACAGGGCAATATAAGGGGGAAATCTCTTGAAGAAAAGATATGTCATTTTTGTGAATTAAATGAAATAGAAGACGAGAGTCAATTTCTGTTGAATTATTGTGCAGTAATTCGACTTTAGAAGAGAATTATTTAATAATGTAGGATATAATTCCAACTGTAGTAATGTCAAATTTAGACTGTATTATTTTTCTACTGTCAAATTTTCCGAGACAAATCTAAATATTTACTTGAATCTTTACCTTTATAGACATTCAATCATTACTGTATAAAAACTCAATGCGCAATATGTGTATATATCATATATACCCGGTACATGTTGTGTTATAATTGTATTTGCAGTGACATATAGGCCTAATAGGACGAGTGTTTCATTATCTATTTTGTATAACATTTTGTAATTTGTTATAACACACGTCACTATGATAAATTATTTACTTCCTTACTTACTTCAAATCCTGGATCCGCCCCTGTTGTAAAATAAATGATCTGGTAAGCAAACAAATGAGAATTGCTTTGTTTTTATTTTGATCATAAGTCAAAAACTGATTAGTAAGAGAAGCCACTATGCTCGGATCTGGACGGAGGGGGAGGCGGTGGGTCCCTAGAAACTTAAAGCTTATTCGTCCATGTTGTATAATTATTACACCCCCCCCCCATCCCTCTGGCAAACCCCTCAGACACCCCCTTGGCAAAAAATGTCTTGGTCCGCGCATGAGTATGTACATGTACCTTAATATAATTATTGTTATTAAAAATGCCTAGGTAGAAATTCAAAAATTGGTATAGAAATACAAAAAGTTGATAATGATAAGGAATGGACAAAATCAAATACCTCATCTATTTAATTAATTATTATTTATCAAATAAATATCTCATAATCTATTCTAGATGTCAATATGCTTATACATTTGCTTGCATACATGTTTGTGTGTGTGTGTGTGTGTGTGTGTGGAGGAGGGGGGTTGGTAGAATTGATTGACTTCTTGCTGATTTGTCATGGCTTAATTTACTTGCACATTTCTCATTTCAGATGGCATTATCTGAATCCCAAGTACCACCCGACGCCCAGCACTATTTGGTGTGTGGCACTGAAGACTGTGAGAGGAACTGCCAGTTTTACTGCAATGACTGTCACCAACCAATGTGTGAACAATGCAGAGATGAACATCAGAAGAATACGAAAACCAAGAGCCATGAAGTGGTTCCTTATAAACAACGTAAACGACCGCTTCCTGTTGAGCAATGCAAGATCCACCCCACAAAAGAAATGGTTCTTCTCTGCGAGGAATGCCAAATTCCCATTTGTTACAAATGCACAGCCACAAAAGAACATCGCGGCCATGCGTTTACTGACCTAGAAATAAACTTTGATGAAAAAGTTTCCCTATGTCATGAAGAAATTTCAAAAATTAGAAATTATTTTGAGCCAACTTCTCAAGATTTGAAAAAAGAAATTGCTGGCGATGTCACAGAAATAAAGAAGATTATGGACGGCATTAGAACGTCCATGAAGACTGAAGCTGAGGCTGTGAAAAAGCTGGTAGACACAGTCACATCAGAAAATATAAAACAAGTCGGCAAAATTGAACAGTCATTATTAGAAACATAAAACGGCCAAAACCAAGAAATCGATGATTACATCACCTATCTAAATTATTTAATCAAAACGTTTTATGGTTACCTATCTCCTTCAAACATCGAACAAATAACATCTGCTCTCAAATCAGAAAGCTTCATCATTCGACCCATACCAGAGACATCCAAACCAGTCCCACCCGTTTTTACTGCTGGTCAACACAGCAAGGAAGATGTCGCCAAACTACTGGGTATAATAACTGTTCCCAATAATAAACCAGAGAACAGAAAAATAAAACCTATGGAGACTGTCTCCACACAATTGAAACCTACAGAGAAACAGAGAAAACAAGACAGAGAGAAATCTTATGTGAAACAAACACTGTCTCTGTCTTCCTCTGTCACCAAGGTCAGGAAGTACAAAGTACCAGGTGTTAGACATGTATTTCATATATCACTGGGTAAATCAGCTAGACCCTGGGGCAGTGATAGTAGAGGTAACCTTGTCCAAACAGATCTACAGGGGAATCAGCTACAGAAGATACAAACCAGTGAATCTGAAGGCTACCACACAGTCACACAGGACGGGGATCTGATCTATACCGACAGAAAGAACAAAGTCATCAATAGGATAACACCGGATAATACAATCACTGAATTCATTAAAACAGGAAACTGGGAACCACTCAGTATACACTCCTCCCACATCAACGGGGACATACTGGTGGGGATGAGGAAGGATAACGAGGGTAAAGTCACCAGGTACAACAAGACAGGGACAGAAATACAGAACATACAGAGAAACAACAAAGGACAGACACTGTATAGTAGACCACACTACATCACAAAAAACATCAATGGTGATGTCTGTGTATCAGACCTTAACAAACAAGCTGTAGTGGTGGTGGATAAATCAGGGCATCACAGGTTCTCCTACACAGGTCAGGGGTCAGAGTTTTACATGTATCCCTATGGAATAGGTACTGATGTACTCGGTCACATCCTGGTGTGTGAAAGTATCCGTGAAACAGTTCATCTCCTGGATCAGGACGGTCAGTTCTTGTCTCTACTACTCACACCACAACAAGGGGTAAAGTATCCCTATAGTGTATGTGTGGATGATGACAACAATCTCTGGGTGGGACAAAGTATCACCAACAAAGTGACAGTGTACAAGTATCTACAGTGAACATTATTTTATCCATACAGCAATTCTTAGGTATTGTGTGTGTATTGTGAGACAAAGTAGCACCAACACAGTGACAGTATCTACAGTGAACATTATATCCATACATCTTTTAGGTACTGTGTAAATGTTGTGAGACAATGTAACCACAACACTGTGAAAGTGTACAATACCTGGTATCTAACATTATACATTGATGTACATATACAGCATTCATGTAAACCCGTGTATGTTTATTTGCTATACATTGTATCGGTTTTATCAATGAGTATTTTCCATTGCTGATTAATTGACAATAAATATGTATTAACAATATCAAATTGTTTTGAGTTATGTTAGAATCGAAACTACTAGTTTGAATCTTGTCAATTAAAGCTAACAAAAAGACTTTATTTATAAACGGCGCTTTCTATCTAGGTATTGTAGACGTGTACGGAATATGAGATATTAAAAAACTATGCATGTATTAAAAAGTAGTTTCATAAATAAGAAAAGATATTTTTAAAAAGAATAAGTTATCATGTTTTAAGCATCACGTATGGGAAGAATACAATTGGAGAGAGAGAGAAATAGAGAGAGAGAGAGGGGCGGACTTGCTCTGTAAGCAATAAAACTGCATGTAGCTACGTACAGTGTATTATACTTAGTATAATTATATGATTAAGAAAATCTAGGAGGTCACTTCGAAAAAATAATAATATCGTTATCACAAAAGCAACACAACAATTATTATGGACAAACACCTGTATACCCCAATGTGTTGCGCCAACTGCTATCAAAACATGACTTGCGAGTTGAAAACCCAGACGTAAATCATTTTCGTAAAATACACAAAATAATGTAACATGTATATATCACTTTTTTTCAGCGATAACAAAAGCTCGTCAAAATACCTGCTCCTTAAGACATACAAAATTAAAGATATTTTCCGAGATGCGTTAATGATAGGACAGTGTAGACTAGAAAACAATTACATGTACTTTGTATTCAATGGAAAATACTACATATAATAACACATTATAGAGTGTAGCATGGTGGGATAGCATCACCTGAAATGTCAAATACATGTACAAGAATGTACCAAATCACAAATCATTTTATGTCATAAATACCAATTTGCAAAGTTCTCTATCATGGAAGATTTAGAGATGACGGCTTTATAGCCTTTAACGGCACAAAAAAAGGTTCTAGAACTTTTAAATACCTGCAATACCTGTAACGAACATTTAGAATCCTCGATCCAAGAGACGTTACTCTGATCAGGAAGTAGAACCAATTATTACTGTCATAGGCAAAACAAAAAGAAGCACGAAATGGTCTTAAAAAGCAAACGACGTCAATCAAATACTACGATTACTAAAACATCCTGAATGTAAAGTGTTTAAAAGAACCACATTCTTAAACACTGGAACAGTTTGGAAACAAACACAATTTGCAGAGAGATATTCATCAACGAACCAATAATTGGCCACAGAAAATACAAAAACATGAGGAAATGAAAATTCAATCACACTTACATTTAATCTTAAAACTTATAAATAAGGTGAACCCCTGATGATGACGGCCCTTTAAAACAAAAAAAAATCATTTCTTTACACAAAAACAACAAAAAAAAACCCACCGAAACACTCTGCTTTCATTGTAACATTTTCGTTTGCAATAAATAAGTTGTCTAGACTGTCGCATCCAAGTAAATTTACATAAGGTTGGTTGATAGATGTCCCCTTTTGACATTCTATTTTGTTAAGCGGATATATACAACCTTTAGCATTTTCTAAAATTACAAAATAAACAGAAGCCCCTCCTCACCACACGCTTAAAAATACAACAAAAAACAAAACAACAAAACAAATTATTGATAAACATTAATGATGAAAAAAAAATCCAATACAAACATGCAAAAGAATTGAATCTTAAAAAAGGGACGCTATTTTTGCTACAGTGTAATCCACTTCTGCAGGTTAGCACTGACCTCTCTCGGTCATTTACGTAAACACGGTAACGAAGAAGACGTGGTGATCCGAATGACTGCATACTCACTGCACAGATTAAAGAATTATGGTGCTTTTCACACAGATCAACGTGAATGGAATTGTGAGAACATTCTCAGAGGAAGTGGCATGTGCTTTGATGATGTATGATGACTGAAATTTCTCGTGTCTTGGTGATGGTTTCATTTCCATCACACTGACTCTCAGTAAGAACATTTCCTATAATTTTTATCTCTCGTGAATCGAGAATTGTCTCCATTTTTTTTACGGATACTGAGGACATCCTTTTAAAAAAAATTCCCAAATGAATCAAAGCCAATAAAAAATATTGGGAAAATATTTCTTTCTGTTAATTTAATTTTTTTTTATTCTTCTGCTTAGTTCATAATCGTTGTTTAAAGATGAATGTTTCGAATCAACATTAATGAAAATATTTGCAATTTGGTTTCGTGTTTTCCACAGGAAAACAAAAACAGTTGTTAAGCGGAATTGACAACAAGCTAAGTATAAACTTTCTTTATTCAAAATGCTATTATCTTTCAAAATTATGTTAATTTTATAACCGTTATTTGCTAGCAACAACAATTTTTTGTTTGTGTCAATAACCAAATTATATGAGTTACAGACAGAAGTATATTTTAAAATGGTCAATGTTATGCGTAAGTTTTAAAACCAGTTTTGTTTAACGAAAAAAAAAAGTTTGATAATATCCAGACAGTGTTGAAAGATCATTACCCTATAGATTTCAAAATTATAGATTTAATTCCCAATGTATATATTAGACCAAACATATCTGGCCTTTTTAGCGCAGGTGTGCGGCACTTCCTGCTTGCGTTAGGTTGCATTGTTGGCGCAAGTGTGCAGTCATCCCTGCTTGCGTTAACTTTGGCAACTGTTGAGTGTGCGGTCATCCCTGCTTGCCTACATGTAACGTGGAGTCCCTATATATGTGCAGGCGCGGTGATTGGAGTCTGCACTTGCAAATATTTGCAGCAATCAGGGCTATCCGATTCTATCTCGGGTACGGGCTTGCAGGGATCACAGGCAGTTCTTACCAAAAGGATGGAGGGGAGATAAGAAGACGGACACATACAATAAATTACAAAGTACAATGTACTGTATTCTTTTTTCTTATTCGCTGTCATCTCCTTAAAAGCTAAAGTAACCCATAACTTTCCCCCTATATCAGGCGGGACAAACATTTTGTTACAAAGTTGGACACTTCCGTCTCCTTCCCAGCCCCAGTTTCAACGCGCTAACTTATAACAATGCTGAAATTACATGTATACTTGTAAAATTACAGATCATACATGTACATCTGTATACACCGAAGGTGTATGTAATACCAATATGCTCAAGTTTATATAGTTACCCTTCTTTCGAGAAAGCAACAAAAAAAAAAAAAATAAACATTATGTTAGGAAAACATTTTTGGGTTAGACCAATTTTTGGAAGCGCTAAATCAAGTTTTATTGTAACAGTACAAACTCAATGTCTGGCCATGGTCCCATGGAAAGTTTCGGTCATCGAATATCACACATAGTCTGTCTATAATCTGAGGGCAGCCATTATCGAATTTCAGGTCAAAAGTTCAAAGATCACGTGCATCTATTCTACAATCAAAGAACCAAAGGCATCTAGGGGAGAAGAAGGGAGAATGAATTTCACAGACATTTCGTGTTTGATAAAGGATCTTCTAAATACTTTGATTTTTAAATCGATTCATCTGTTATCAAATTATTGTTCACCATGTTTACATTATCTTCTGGTAGTTTTGCATCGAGTTTTTTTCCTCCCGTGAATTACTGGGTTAAAAAAAGTCACCAAACACAGCATTAATAATTAACGGAATACAAATGGCCCATATTCGGCGGTGTTTTAGACGCACCAGGGACGATTTTACATATCATCGATAAACTACTTGGATTTTAGCAGTCTGATAATACATTTATGCACAACGATCATTTTTAAAGATAGCTGTATATCGTATCTAGCCAAGTACATGTACTCGTATTTTCTCTATGTCAATAAAGCTTTGTAGCGAAGGGGGGGGGGGTCCTGCCCCTGGTTTTTTGTCAACCTTTCACTTAAATCAACATTTTGACCCCCCCCCGCGCTTATCTGGAAATTAGAGAAACAAAATGTTAAGATATTACCCCATCCACTCTATCCACAAATAAAGGATAAGGATTTAGAAGATATTTTGTAATCTGTTTGCCAAGATTTTCAGGTGGTTCTGTCGCAAACCCCAATTTGTTACTTAACGATGTTACGTGTCTGGTTATGGCATGTTCTCATGTTCCTACATTCCATTCATGTTCCATTCAAGTCTGTGGCATTCTAAGTGGATAATAAAACGGAAAGAACACGCTTCTATGTCACGCAATAAAAGCTAAAAATATTGGTTTTTCCCCCCAATAAAAACTTAGCCTACAATAAAAGAGATATCTCTTATGGGGATAATTTAATTCCATTTTTTTAAAAACAATTCAAGAGTATTTCATTTTTACTACTTGTTAAGGAATCTTTTACATTCCTGTGGTAGTGATATTTCTTCTCCAGGGGATATTGAACCTAGTTTTAACCACAGGAGCTCAGCACAATCAAATACTTTTGCTTTAATAGGAGATTTTGCTAGAATATTTAACTTAAAGTTTCAATATGCATTTTACTTTATTTAGCCCCCCCCCCCCCCAGTCTGTAAAATACATACAATTTGTAGTGCAGTGTTGGGGGTGTTTTTTGGTAGAAAGAGACATAGAACTTTTCCTGTAAGAAGTGCTTTTTATTCTTATATAATGAAGCAAAATATAAACACATTAAATATTTTTTTTATTGAGCAACTATAGATATATAAACAAGTATGCAGGTTTATCCGTCGATATAATCTTTGAACATCATAGAAGATTGGATAGAAAGAAATGGTTGATATGTTTCAAATTTTCAATACAATATTGTTCCGATATAAAAGTTCATTTTCCAACCCACTCCCCCTGTCTTTTCTTTGACCAGATATTTCGTTTCCCCATTAGGAAATCGCTGTAACGTTTTCCCATAAGGAAATCGCTATAGCG
The DNA here is from genome assembly GCF_963853765.1 of Magallana gigas. Classification (NCBI taxonomy): domain Eukaryota; kingdom Metazoa; phylum Mollusca; class Bivalvia; order Ostreida; family Ostreidae; genus Magallana; species Magallana gigas. The sequence goes on from NC_088856.1 coordinate 36,739,521, forward strand.
TTTTCTGGGATAAAATCTTTTTCCAAGAAATTCCGAATAACGTTTTTGGACATGATTTCTTTTTCCTAGAAATTCTGAATATCTTTTATCATTTAGTCGCTTTCCGAGAAACTCCGAAAAACGTTTAATTTGACCTATACGCTTGCCGAGAAATTCCGAAAATCGTTTTGGTAATCCGCGCTTCCCGAGGAACTCCGAATACCTTTTCCCGAGAAATTCGGAGTACTTTTTAGATCTCTGATTTTCCGTAGGATTCTCAGCCATTTTTTGGTTATCACTATTATCTAATTCTTCGCTTAAATCTTTAATAACGGGGGAGTGAATAGAATCCGAACAATTTTCGTCCAAAGCATTTTGTAATTTAAGATGATCAGTATCAAAATTTTCGGCGTTTTCCAAGTCTCCCCCTTTGATGTTGAGTGGAGAGTCAGCTAATAATGGATCGTCTGGTGTACCAATTCTGGTTTCTGTCAATCCTCTTATTGCAGAGCTAAGAAGATTCTCCTGATCGGAATCATCTAAAAAAAAGGAGAACAAGAAGATGATTTATTTAATTTTCTCTCGAATCCAATATCAAAAGACGATATTAGTAGTCATGTTTCCTGGTTGTGTCCTTTAACAGAAATGTTTCATATAATACACTTATACCCCCCCCCCTTCCTCCCCCTTTGTATTTGTCGATTAAAAGTACAGCTTGCAGATCAAAAAGTAGATTGTGAGAATAAAATGTCTTATTATTGATACGTGGTATCCCAAAATATTTAATTTATCGATCGAAAATAAATTGTAAGAGATGGCAGAATCCTTACAAAAATTCAGATTGTGTTATTTGAGTAGTCAGACATGAAACAAATGCATTGCTCACCCCTCCCCACCCCTCCGCACCCTAACCCCCAATTTCAAGCATGGACATCTACAACTATCGGTTAAAGTTTAGAAATATTGTGATATTGATCATGTAATGTGACGAATTCTGCAGAGGCAGAATCAATGTATGATGAAATATTGTTCAAAGAAACTTAAAGATACCATTCCAATAAATACATGTACATGTAATAATATACAAGTTTATATTATATATTTAAATTATAAGTTTCATATCGCTCAATATCAGGTTACCACAACATAACCACAAGATAGCTGATCACCACTGCATTCAGTTAGCATGCAACATTTAATGTCTAAAAAATACATATTCCATACTTAAGTTTTAAATATCGCCATGCACAAGATTTCATGTCCACTAAAAACCTGTGCATACATGCGTATTGCATACACTGTATATACAATCTGTGTGTAATTATTTGAAGAAAAAAAATGAAATAATTAAAAAAAACTAGAAACAATTCTTATGTTATATGATGAAATAAAGGAATTTGATGGAAGGAAAAATAAACTTATGAAACATCGTGTTCATTCAATTACAAACTACAAGAAGTATCATCCCATCTCTACTCAAGGAAATGAACGCTGGTGTTTTATTGACCAAAACCAGGGTCACTTCATGAAGTTGCTGCATACAACCTTTGTGTGTTACACATAATACACTACGTAATATACACATGTATTTCATGCATGCTCACATGCGCAATACTCTTCCTATGAACATGCAATAAGCGCCGCTCGCTCGCTTCTTAATGAACAGTTACTTCTTATTAACATGTAATTCAGCTTTTTTTTTATTTATAAACTATCCCAGTATTGCATAAGACAGCAGATTAGATCTATCAACTTTGGAAATTAAATTCAATTCAATATAAAAAGTCACTCTTATAGTATTGTACTTTTCCGAGGAATTTAATTAGTAAAATGTTGTAACAAGATCTTTTTATAAACCTTATATATACTAAAGTCTGAAAGTTTTTACAGCTTGACATACTAGAAATAGATTTTGATTTCAAGCTTTGGGGAAGTTTAATTCACGTGCAATACTGTGACGTAACGATAGAAACGTCTGTTTTCTCAAATATTATTACATGCATTTTGTTTGGATTTCAGTCTATGTTTATGTTTTATATACTAATACAAATAGATCGACCTCGGGCTTAGTCCCCGGTTGATAGATTCTCACTAGGTCTATAAAACGTGTTTATTTCATCAAATTTGATACATTTTATGAAATATTTTATGGCGGTTTTGTGTATTAAAAAAACAGGACGTGGGAACTAGGTGTTAACGCATGCGCAGGGAACAATTAGTAGCTATTGGAATTTTTTCTAGTGGTGTCCTCACAAACGCTAAATCCATCTTGAAATAATTTTTTTTTTTATTTATGAAAGGTAAAAAATGTTGATAACTTAAAAATAAAGCATCTCAGACAATTCATTCTCTTTAAAGAATTAATCTAGAGTTTTTGCGTTTGTCTGTTTTTAAGAAGTCCTTTAAAGTCATGCGATGGAACTAGGTTTGCAAAGTACAATGTCTTATGGAATAGGAGAAGGGTTACCAAAAGGTTTGCTTTGACGAAGGAATTCATTGCAATAAAAAAACGAGGTTGACTCACAGACAGGTTTGGACTTACGATATGGACCCTTGCTGGTATTGTACTTGTGCTCTATGCGCCTGAGTTGGTTGCTCGCTCCGCCTACCTACATCCATGGGTGGCTCGAAACGCTTTTGAAGTAATTGACTATGCGCTTGCTTGGCGCTCGCCAAGTCTGCTATTAAACTATTTCTTTTTCCTATAAACACTGGAGTTTCAAAACGCTTAAACTTTTGACTGGACGAATTTGATAAGCTGTCCTCATCATCTGGGATGTCTAAAACCCCACTCCCCGTGTCAGCTGCAGAATAAAAGTTATCGCCATTGAGCAAAGAATCTGCAATACTATCGCGCATGCGCAACTCGTCTGGCACTGACCTGCGTAGTGCTATATAGCTATAATAAATAGTTTTGTCGTCTGTATCCGCCCACCGCCGCCCAACAAAGAGAGGCGTTCCTCGTTTTCCCACAAGTTTTGGGTTGTTCATTTGGCATCCTCTCCCCACCACAAGGTGCATGCGACGTTTTCCTACAAAAAAGGGAGCCCTGCGCTTGCCATCGAACATCGGTAGATTTCCTCTCTTGTTCATGTCGAACTCTGAAATGTCTTCGGGAACCAAAATGGTGGACCTCTTTAATTCTTCACGGGGTGAAAACCGTTTAAAGCCAAGGATCGGAGCTGTTCTTTTTCCAAGCGGGATGCTATCGCGCTTGTCGACTAATAACTGTCTATTCATTCGAGCCTCATGCTCAAATGCGTCGTCTGCGTCACTAGGAAAAATGTCAAAAGGCTCTTGGCTCAGGAGTTCGTCCCGAATGGCTGCCTCCAAGCTTAGCAATGCGGCTTCGTTTTCGTCATCGCGTTTACCGATGAATTTCGGAACAAATGGCGACCGCTTGACCCTGTCGTCTGCTTTCCCCGCTGCTTTTGTCTGCTCCTCTAAGTTGCAAAAAAAGAATAAGAATATTTAAATTCTAGCAAGCATTGAGATCGTTTGCATACAGTAACCAAAATGATTCAATATTCATTTGCATATTTTATCATAAAAGTTTATGTAGACCAAAAAAATCAAACAATTTTATTTTTTTTTTTAAAATGCGTTTAAAAAAGGTTTAGTAGAATGCAAAAGGCTGACGGTAAAGATTCTTAATTCAAAAACTATCTCATGTTTTTTTTTTTTAAATGACATACATGCAATTGTAAATTTATTAGTACGCTATAGCACACTACAAATTGATTTTTATCAGCCACTAATTTCGTCACATGGTAGAGCGCTTGCTCCCTGTAACGTCAAGTGGATTATGACCTAAACAACTTCGCCCCCACAATTGCACGTAAAGCCAGTGACCATACTACTGCTAAGTAGAGCTCCCTTGCCAGAAAATTGCGAGCAAATCATCTCGATTGGATTTTCCCGATAAAGCGTTATCTCAAATTTAGCGTCCATTGACAAAATTCTTAAATAACGCAATTATGTAAAATAGTCCATGCTATATTTGTCACTCCTATATCTTACCTTGGTACTGTATGGAAGGCCATGCAGCTACGGCTTATGTAAATCAATCATATATAGTATCATTGATATAAACACAGTCGTTCCTTGCTTATCGCATTTGATTTTTTTTTTAGCATTATTATTTTTAGACAATATCTTATTTTTCATTTTAATCTCACATTTCTCTAAGAGCTTGGCGCTAACTTTATCCTCAGTGGTTTTTTGTGTGTAGTAAAATCCTATCAAAACCTTGGTTTTCAAAACTTTACAAATTAAAGCCGCCTTTTCACCTTCTCTTATATCCTACGAGCAAAACATATCTTCGCGCATTTAGTCATTTCTCTCGTTACGAAACCCGGTGATTTAGTGCGACCACCCCTAATCGAGAATTCTGCTCAAAGACTTGCTAATATCATCTAAATTTCAATTGCCAATCGTTCATAATCTAACCTCAATAACCCACATATTTCTATTTGGACTCAAGACACAATAGCAAATAGATTTCTACTTACAACAAGAAAACTTAATAAACCCATATAAAACCACGAATGTTTACAAACAGATTATATGATGTGATTTTCTTTCGCATATATACAGAGATTGAACTAAATTTAGATAACATTATTATTAATAAGACTTTTTTGTTAGAAAATATATCTTTATAAGATGTAATTTGAATTGCATATTAATACCCATCTGCTGGTTTGGCGTTGATTAAAAAGTAAATTAAGTATTGTTCTAAAGGTCAGCTTCATTTCTTTTTTTCTAAAATGAAAATAATTTTCAGTAAAAACAATTCATTCCGAAAAAATAGATTTTAAAAATGTTTAAATATTCTGTATTTTATTCCGGATGATCTGTAAGGATTTTTTTTTTATATAAAAAGTGAGGAAGTATATGGCATCTGTAACTGAGCCCCCGTTAGTTAGTATTATTCCATTTAGAACCATTTTAACAAATGCTTGGAGTTTGGTTAGTTGTGTGAAACAGCAATGTGACGTAGGTCTGTCTGTTTCATTGTAGACCATTCAGCCATGGCTCTTTGAAATCAACAAGATTTGTTTGGCTTTCGAGACAAGACTACGCAATCGGTGTATATTTCGCTTGAAACCAGCGTCATTTTAAACTTGTTTTGACGCAAGAAATAAATAGCTGCGTTCTTCTGAAAGTCCAAGGCTTTGATAAAATGGTTCTATTTACAATATATGTACAATACATGCATGTTGATGTTCTCCGTATTGGAAATAAAAATCTGAGAGATATCATGTCTTCTTCAGAGAGATATGAATATCTTCGCTTTCTGATTTGGCCAACATTGGTTTTTTTTAAATAACAACAATGAAATGAAAAATGATACTGCAAATTTGTCAATATGTTTTTAATATATATTACATCATAATTGTTAAAAAAAACTCGAAAAGAATCTATTTTAAGAGAGTTCATATGTACCATCAAAAAAAGCTGCGCGTACGCCTGCATGGGAACATGTATATTTCAGAGGATACTGATGTCCCTGTATATTCATGTAGGTAGATGAAGAGATTGAAATATCAGGGGTTTTTTTTATATAGATGCATGTAGGATGAAAAGAGGGAATACTCGTTATGTGTTTTGTTTTTATTTTTACATGTATAAGGATAGAGAGAGAAATCATTTTTTATTTGAAGAATAAAGGAAGGAAATGACACCATGTGCCAACGATGGTGTTCACATATCGCATCATTATGAATTATTGATTTTATTATATAGCTAGAGTTGAATATATTCCGGATAATTCAATTTGTCAACTCCGGTACGATTACAATTCCCTTAATACACAAAACCATGAGTCCATGGATTTTGAACAATGAACAAATCATTTTTCTTTTCTTGAATGACACTTGTATGTGTTAAATCACATACTGTCAAGCGATGTCGCTGATTTATGAATCATATTTTGTTGACTTTAATAATTTTCTTGATATCAATAGTGCGCATCATAAGATACACGGTAAATTATTAACGTGCTGTCTTAGCGATTTATTTTAGATTCTAAAAGTAATTTGAATGAGGACATTTGGCAAGGGCTATGGAGACTATTATAAAACCAATCGTAGTGCAATTTCGAAAATTTAATACAGTTATTTGTAATATCTATAAATGTGCGAGTCGGAATGATTTGAATAAATTGCGACAGAGATAACAAAGATAAGAATATAAGATAACAAACACCAAGTTCGGCGATATGCATATTTTAGTCCCGATATGATTATTTAATTTTGGGTACGATTGAGCAATCTTATACAGAGTTAAGCCCCGTGGACGTAGAAAAAGTTCAATTATTTGCAGTTTTCGTTCATTTTCTTCGCAGAGGAGGCACATATTGAAATAGAAAAATAGTATAAAGGTTTATCATAATTATATCTAGGTCAAGTTTAATTTTGGGTACGATCAAGCACTTTTTGACAGAGTAATGTGCCTTGGACTTAGAAGAATTTCAATTATTTGTAGTTTAAATCCATTTTTTTGCAGATGTTTGCAAGGGAGGGGGCATAAGTGTTTTACAGTAATCTCTTTTTTAGACCTACCGTAGTCAGTGGACAACTGTATAAGGACACTACTTACTGAATTTTGGGTACTTTAGGGTAATTTTGGTATAACCATTTAAAACTTAATGCTATTATATACTTATATATTCATATAAACTGGTTGCTGATGTGTGCTTTTAAGTACTTTAATTTCTATTTATTGATCAGCCAATCAGAATATTTTTGTTATATATCTAAATACGCAATTCTCAATGTATTTAGATTCAACGAATGTTCCTTGATTGAAAAAGGAATTCTAACAGAATAAAATAAGGAACGTGAATTTCTCTTGAAAAAAAAACAAAACTTCTTTTCACTAAACAACCTAAGATAACAATAATATAACAATATATGTTCACTCTGGAAGCAATTGAACGGAAGGTATTGACCGACATCTTTTTTAAAACACAATGAACACAACTACAACAACTATACTCTAATAAGCTAAAAGAAATCCCTCTGGCTTAGGTTAAACGAATTTTGCTAGGCAATCATCTTGGTACCGCAAAAAGTCAGCAATAACAACTGTTTTTGTTTTTAGTGAACAAGATCCAAGATTTATTTAAATCATTTTTGATTATCATTTTCAGGTTTTACTACAAAGAAAATACTATTTTTCTATTTGCGTCTACATCTCACTACTTTGAAATAAAAGGTGAGGATGTTGCAGTGTAAGAATGACACCCACGCCATCTTTGGTGTGGTCACATAGGTCTTTCAGCTAATTAACAACCAAGCAACTCAAAATTAGCCACGTCTACGCACCACAGAGTTATGGAGGGTCATTGTGTAAAAAAAAAAAACCACTTGTAAATTCAAGTATGCAATCGTGTTGTTGTGGTCTTAATTTTTTAACACAATTAACGTTGTTCATACATTGAAGGATACGTTTGTTTGTTAGTGTTAATTAAGACGGCAAAGCAAAAAAAAAATGGTAGTTACACTGGCAAATATTGTAAAATTGTTGATGTTAAAGAAAACTAGAAGTATCTTGAATGGAATATTAAACGGAGAAATGTATTTTCAGTGACATGCTTATTAGGTGCTTGCTCAGTGCACTGCAAATTCAGTATATTGCATTTGGTATATGACATATCTATTTTACCGGTATAAGTCAACTACTAACATGTTAATGTATATAATATGTATCTGTTGAGGTGTATGATTTGTAAAAGAGAGGGTCCATATACTTTTAACACTGCTACAAACACATTTACAAGTACAAACGAATTTATCTTATTTAAGGGAAACTTAAGTTTTATTTCGTGCTCCATTAATTTCATTTTACGCAGCATCAACATTAATTTTAATTTAATATAATTAAGGTACTGTTACTCTCCTCAAATTAAAATATTTCTGATATAAAAATAACCACTTAATTTTTTTTTTAGAAAAAAATTATGATGCAATTTTAATCTTGTTAAAGTTTGAGAAAGTTAAGTGAATTGACTTATATCAGATGTTAATACTATGTCGTTAACACTAATGTGAGATACATGTACTTATCCCAGAATTGATTTTACATACAGTATATTTATATATTTTTTTTAGGCATGAGACGTTAAAACAAGTGATCTCAAAACTCTAATCTATAGTTTATTTGTTATGTAATTAACATTAATTATTCAATTACGTTGTGCATGTTATAAAGTTATTTTGGTTCTTTTCGAAAGCATTTATTTATATGAATTATAGCTGTAAATCTCAAAGTCAAAAATAAATTGTTGACTATAGGACACTACCTAATAACTATGGAAAGTTGTGTACTGTTTGTATATAACAATGAGTACTGTTAATAATATGTTTGTTAATAAGTATTTAACTACAAGTTATGGTCTACTGCATCTAGACAATTCTTACACAGACAACAGTATTAAAAACTGCCATTATATTTAAAATTTATTGAGACGCAATTAATAATGTTTGTGCCATAAACAGACAACTTGCATTCACTCAATAAGTTCTCGGCTGATTGACCTATTTAAACGTGTAGTAAACGACAAACACAATTCCCGCCTCTGACCCCCCCCCCCTCCCCCCAATCCATATAGTCCCTAAATATGACATATTGATAGATCCATACACATTATTACATGTACGAGACTAAGTATGAATTTTATTATAAATCGTATATATGTCTTGATTCCTTCAGTTAGGTTTCGTTCTTGATCGCTCTTGGTTAAGGCGTAGTTTAAAGAACAAATTCTGAACAATTTTGTTTCTGAGGACTTTGAATAAGAAACAAAAAGTATAATTATTAACAATATATGTATTTTCATATTATTTTGTGTTCAATAGAATGTCAACTTCAAGCATAACATTCCCAAGAATCATGGCTACTGTGACTGTTTTAAGACTGATAATTTTTTATCAAGAATTGGCCAAAACGTATCTTTTGTTGCAATTTTTATGCCTAATATTGATAAAGATTATGCAATAGAATATCAGGAAAAACTACAATAATATGTAGTGTAAAGTTATTAAAATTAGTCTCTCTGTCCTTGGATTCATTTATTTTCCCAAACTTTGAACTGTACGCATACAGGATTAAAACTGTGTACTAGGTTCAAAGTCAAGCCAATGCCATTTTGTTCAAGGTTCAAAGGTGGATTTTACTTAATCATTTCATATTTGTGACCTTTGAATTAATATGTCGAGGTAATTTCAAATTGTTGAATTCAAGGTTGATATTATACGTGGCAATATGTATTGTGATTAAAAAATCATGTTTTTTTTTTGTTCCTGTTCATATTAAGAATTACTTTAAATTTATAGTTTGCACATTGTGGGTTCTTTTTTGGTATTTTTGGTATTAGTTAATTAGATGCGTTATGATTATGTCAATATTTATTTTGCTAAGCTTTAATTTATTTAAGCTTGTAGTCTTAGAATTTTAGCATGTGAATGAGGAATCATTTTGAAGTTTGTATTTAATGTACACCCAAATTTTAAGTCTTTAGTCCCCATAAATCAGAAATCCGTTTAATTAGTTGTCATTATTGAGATATGCATTTTTTTAGAGTTTATTTTTTTTTCTTCAAAATACAACCAAAAATAGGTATTTTGACATGATTTTAATTTACCTACGTTTATATATATCAGCTAAGATGACAATACTATAAAGTGATTAGAAAGTTCATTCCTTATATAGTGCTTTTAAAAGTTTTTTTTTGTAAAAGAATTTGTTTTAAGAATTGGAAATGATGGATAAATCTACGAAATTATACGTTCCCGTAATCTGCAATATTTCCTCTGTTAACAGTTTCTAATTCCCTTGTTGTTTTATACCTGTACTTATACATGGCATTTCTTCTATGAAATGAAATGTTTTAATAACTTTATACTCCACTTGCTATTGTACTAGCTGCTCTTGAACATAAACTACTCAGAAATTACACTTTATAAACAGCAAATGTAGCCAAACTGCATTTATATATTTCATAACAAAACATTGTTATATTTGATATATTACATACATGTATGTGATTTTTACACAAACATTACATGAATAAACGTTCTCTTATTTACGCCATTCTTTTTCAGTTTTGAGATGTTATGCAGTACATGCATATGTAAATGTATATAAAGGGTGCGTCTTTTTACCCCAATGAACCCCAATGATACCCCAATGAACCCCAATGATACCCCAACGAACTTTATAAGGATAATAAATGTTATTTAAAAGGTATTAAATTTAATTTAACGGTAATTTAAGGTCAGACATGACCTGTCACTGTTATTTTCACCTTTTTTCTATCTCCGCAATGTGACAATTTCCCTTTCTGTAATTCCAAATGGTAAACAATGAACAAATTGTGTTCCACGTCTATACTTATAACTGATGAATGCAAAAACGGGAATATTAAAGGGATAACCCCTCAGTCCCCAATTGCTTTTTAAAATTGCTCCCCAATTGCTTTTAATTCTTATATGGGACAATAATAAAAAGTTATAGAGAAATTTGACCTTGGTACAAAATTGTATATATCATCAATTTCAGTTTGAATTTTTTAAAACCCAGCTTGCTCCTCTAAATATTCAGCCAGGGTTTTGGTTTTTTATTTTAATTTAAAGAATAGTTTTTAAAAAAAGGACCCCCCATGATATAAATGTGTAAACGGTATTTATTTACACGCTTGCACGGCATATTTTTTAACTACATGTATGCACATATTTAGTATCTTTGTGGTATTTCAAAGTTCATTAGGGTATCATTGGGATTCACTGGGATATCAATTGGTATCATTGGGGTATCATTAGGTATATTTGGGTATCATTGGGGTTTATTGGGGTATCATATGGATTCATTGGGGTATCATTTGGGGTTCACTTGGGTAAAAAGACGCACCGGTATATAAAATATGTTTAATGAACAGTTAAGTGTACCATTGACACTATCATTAACTCTTTGATGTCTAGTTAATGTAATTATTTTATGTGTAAAACTTATTTCCGATGTTGATCAAAATAAAATTGAATAGTTAAAAAAGTTTGTCTTCTTTTACATTGTGCATGTACACCAATAATTATCAGATTCAAAATCATCCATGGATTTTCATCCGAGTTTTATCAATTACATTACTCATTCTTTCTTTGTTTTATTTTCGTATCATGTATTACTTCAAACTAAAATTTATCTTTTAATACATTTTTGTAAAGACAAGAAGCAAGTAAGTAAAACAAATTTAACTAAATGACGTCACCCTTGTGAACAAAAGTACCTCCACCCCTGGATCATTACTCTTTACAATCTCCCAGACCTCAAGGAGTAATTGCTCTTGATATACAATACAAATTTTTTTCACCGGTGTATCATATGGGCATTTTCACCCTTGTAAACAATTTCTATTTTTAGACATTTATTTCATATTTTATAATATCTGGCTCATGAGTGCCGACACGATCTAAACTTTGTTGTGCATTCCATTACATGTCATTTTCTTTACCTATTGTCAGAAATATTTGCTTACCTACTATGAAGAGTATACATTCCTTTACTATAGATAGCTTTTTCTTTGAACACTTGTGAAATCAATTAGTGTCACACTAATCAAATGAAGCCGATTTATTTAGAGTAACTCGTTGAACAAACTTAATTTGCACCTATGTCATTTTCGTTTTTCTTCGGTTTAGAAGCTAAAAGCCGAAAGGTAAATTGTCCTTTTTGATGTCAGCTTTCAAGCCAATTGCTCTTCACACTTTGTTTTTACAATTGTTGACAACATTAACTCAGGGCCGGACAGGGGACGATATCTTGCTTTGTCCGATCACATTTTCCTTGGACGGCAAGAAATAAACATCAAACTTATATTCAACGTCTCCTGTCCTATTTTCAGGTTCAGCTTATTACGTCATTTATCAAAGTTAAAAATATCACCCGAAACTCGATAATAAAGTGGTGGACCGAATCCGACGTTACCCAGATGAAAAAGAACAGACCAGTTAATTACACCATAAAGACAAGACAAGCAACTGCTACAGAGGAACAATCCTATCTCCAAATTGCAGAGACTTCATCAACTGAAACTGAGGAGCAAACAACAACAGCAACAAATTCAAGGGAATCTATCCCTGATTCAGAGGAACAGACAACCCCACCTGAAACTTCAGCTGCAGAAAATAATAGTACAACAACCCCTGGCACTCCAGCAGACGAACCACTAGATACTTCGGCTGAAAATAGCATAACAGAAGAAGAATCATCAGAAGAAGAAAATTCAGAAAACAACATTATGGCAACTGGATTTAGTCTCCCCAAATTCAATGGATCAGAGTCACCTGTGATCTGATTATCCAAACTTGACGCGTGGCAACAGTTCCATAACTATGCCGATCAAAAAATCCTTGCCATGCTACCCTGTGCATTAGAGGGAAGTGCTAGTACGTGGTTTCAAACATTGCAGCCTCCCTGCAACTCACTAACAGCATTCAAGAAACAACTCACAGACAGATTACAACATATTTTATAAGGCATGCTACTGATGGGTATCCGACAAGATACAAGTGAAACCATGGACCAGTATCTTGAGCGAGCTGAGAATCAGCATGATACATGATATGGCAGAACTTTACAAAGTGCAGGCCATTGCTTCAGGATTACTTCCTCCTTGGCGTGGGAAAGTTCTCTCCCGAGACCCGAAGAGCTTTGAGGAACTTAGAAACACTATCTCCAAAGTTCAAGTTGAACTTAGCGACCTTCCACAGAATTTGAACCATTCCAGTGACCATAGCCTCGCTAACCTGTGCACCACCCTCGCGACCCAAATGACAGAACTGACGAAGAGCATTAAAGCCGATATCAGTGCGCTCCGTGTAACCAGTGAACCCGACCACTCCTCACAGCAGCATTGGACCAACCAACATGGTGGACGACCACGGTACATGTACCACAACAATCGCAGGGACATGAACCAGAGATCCAGACAGTACGAGAGAGAGCCACGAGAGTACGAACGCTGCAAGGGATGTGGTAAGTCATGTCCTATTCGAGAAAAGTGTCCAGCTTTTAACACCAAATGCACATACTGTTTCAAATGGCACCATTATGGAAATGTTTGTTTCAAAAAACAGCGACTTTTTAACAAAGACACCTTCACCAACACTAACTCTCATTCTTCTAGTTAGGGGCACGCGCCTGTCCCTAGCACGGATAGGCACCCAGTTAACAGTTCTCATGCAGTAGTCTCTCCTCACAGTGCTAACTCTACCCCTTCCACTAACAAGTCTAACACTAAAACCTCAACCACTAACAAATCCAATACCCCAGCTAAAACCAACCCTCAATCTCATAGTGTTAGTCTTATTATGCCTGTGGAGAAAAATACTGTTGCAATCTCTATCTATGGTCATTCCATTAGAGCATTAGTGGACACAGGAGCGAGCATATCCTGTGTAAGTTCTGATCTTATACACAAACTTGGTATAAACCCCAGTCAGTTGAGTCCGTCTAATGTTAGGGATGCTGTTGCTCTTGGCGGTGAAAGACACGCTAGTCTCGGTGCTATATCCTTACCCATCTCCTTTGATGGGCCCCTCATTTCTCATACCTTTCATGTCTTCCAATCATTTAATCATCCTTTGATCTTGGGTCTCGATTTTCTAAACCAAAATAATGGCATCTTCAACGCTGAAAACAGTACCTTATACCTCAGAGATCCAGATGACCACACAGCATTCTCCATCGACACCAACACCGGGTTTGCTGGAGTTCTCTATACAACTTCTATTCCACCAAATTCTGTTGTTTCTGTGCAAGTGTTCATTACTAACATACCAAAACACAAGACTGTACTATTAGAACCATGCGCACAGCTACCACAACGCAGTCTAGCAGGAGCAAAGTGTCTTGTTGAAAACACCGGAAAAGCATTCATGCAGATCATCAACCCATCCAACAAACCAATCAGACTCAATGCTACAACACCAATTGCATCTGCATCCATTGTGAATGAAAAGACAATTTATTCCCTTGACACACCTTTGACAATTTCAAAACAGAATACCAACTCACAATCCAAAGATCCAGTACACTTTGACCTTCAACATACATCCCTCTCTGATGTTGAAAAAGATCTTCTTACGTCCTTTTTGTCGAAACACAGAGCTGTCTTTGCAACTGACTTACATGAATTAGGAGAAGCCAAGACTCAACCACATCGCATTGACACAGGAGATGCGCATCCTATCCGACAAAGATTCTACAGACACATGTCAACGCCGAAATGAATCGACAGATAGAAGAGATGTTGTCTACTGGTATCATCGAAGAATCCAGCTCCATGTGGCAGAGTCCAGTGGTAATGGTGAAAAAGAGAAACGGCCAACTGAGATTTGCTGTGGATTACAGAAAATTAAACGCAGTAACGAAGCAATTCACATTTCCACTTCCCCGACTTGAAGATGTCTTCGATACCATAGGATCATCCCAGGCCAAATTATTTTCTACACTAGATCTTGCTTCAGGATTCTGGCAAATTCCAATGGACAGCGACACAAAACATAAAAGTGCCTTTGTTACTCCTTCTGGTGTTTATCAATGGAAACGCATGCCATTTGGACTAGTGAACGCTCCAGCCAGCTTCCAAGCCCTCATGACACAAGTTCTCCGTTGTCTAAATTGGAAAACCTGTCTCGTTTATGTGGACGATATTCTTGTGTTTTCCAATTCCTTCAAGGAACATCTGCAACACCTAGAACAAATTTTCACCAGACTGACAGAAGCAGGTTTAACCTTGAAACCTAGCAAATGTGCATTTGCTCTATCTTCAGTGAAGTACCTGGGACATGTGTTGACCAAAGACGGGATTCAGGTTGATGTTTCCAAAACTGATACTGTGCGATCCTTTCCAATACCTCGGAATCAAATGGAGTTACGATCATTCCTTGGCCTCTGTAACTATTACAGAAAATTCGTCAAAGGTTACAGCAGAATCACCAACCCATTAACAGCCCTTCTGTGCAAAGATACACCATTCACATGGACAGAAGAGTGCCAATCCGCCTTTGACAAACTAAGGACAGCATTAACAACATCTCCTGTGCTAGCCTACCCAGACCACAACAAGCCTTTCACCCTAAACAACAGATGCTTCTGGATCAGCAATTGGCTACATCCTTGGACAGACTGATTCAACAGGGATAGAGAAAGTAATTGCTTATGGTGGACGCTCTCTGAACCAACACGAAAGGAAGTATCCAGTGTCTGAAAAAGAAGGACTCGCTATTGTCGAAGGCATTAAAACATATCATGTGTACTTGGCCAGTCAACCCTTCAAAATTTTCACAGACCATGCTGCACTAAAGTGGCTGAACAATGTGAAACAGTCCACAGGAAGACTTGCGAGATGGGCTGTTCTCCTACAAGGGTATAAATATGAAATACACTACAAGCCTGGCAAGAAAAATGAAGTGGCAGATGCGCTCTCTCGACGACCATACCCTGAAACCTCTGAATCCCTACCTGAATCAGAAGATGTAATTCCTTCATCTGATGTTTCCAGTCTTGAGTCCAACAAAGTCTTTTATGAGACCACATTCTTTTACAAAAGATCAGAAGATTCAATTGCCTCAGAAACAACATCTCATACAGCTTGTGTCTGTGCTATTGATACAAATCCATCCATTGCAGAACTTCATCAAGATTGTCCTGACTTTGGACCTATGTACAAGTACTTCAAAAATGATGAATTACCTTCTGAAAAATCAAATCGTGAGAAATTGCTCAGCGAATCCAACTTTTACGTGTTTCTGGACAACGTGCTGTACCACTACAACCAACCCAGATCAAAAAGAGCACGACATCCGGACAGTTATGTCAAGCAGCTAGCAGTTTCACGTTGCTTAAGGGAGGATGTACTCAGGTCATACCATGACAGCTTGGCTGGAGGAGCTCACTTTGGATTCGAACGCACTTACAGAGCCATCCAACTAAAATACTACTGGCCAGGAATGTACCAGAATGTTTCAGACTATGTACGTTCATGTAATCAATGTCAATGTGCAAAGAAATCCACCCAAAATACTCATGCACCTCTTGTTAACATGCCTGTCACCAAACCATTCAACAGAATTCACATGGATATCCTTGGTCCTGTAACTAAAACATCTAAAGGTCATAAGTATATTCTACTAGTCGTCGACTCCTTTTCAAAATGGCCGGAAGCATTTCCTCTGAAAACCCAGGATTCTAAAGAAATAGCAACAGTACTTTTTCGTGAAATTTTTGCTCGCTATGGTGCACCTCGCACTCTCATCACTGATAGAGGACAAAATTTCATGAGCAAATTAGTCACGGCTGTATGTGAGCTTTTCCAAGTCACCCGCCATCACACAAGCTCATACCACCCGCAAACCAACGCAGCATGTGAACGCATGAATAGTACTATTGCTCAGTGTATCCGAACATACATCAATGAAGATCAGGATAACTGGACAGAGTTACTCCCTGGAATTCTGATGGCCCTCAGAATGAGCCCTTCAACACAGTCCTCTTTGGCTCAGAAATGGAATTACCTTTCGACACATCTCTAATTCCTAAAGATGGCATGAACCTAGACGCCAAAACTCATAAAATCTCATAAAACATCTGAAGGTCGTTGAAAATATTGCCACTTACAACATCCGCAATGCACAACAAAGGCAAAAGGCACAATATGACAAAACAGCAGTCAACAAAAGTAAGAAAAATTTACCAAACCTTGGGATGGACCATTCTACATTGCGAGACAAGGATCAAACAACACCTACAAAATCATCCGTTGCTCAAACAACAAAGCTCTGAAATCACATATACATGCAAACAGGCTAAAACCTGCCCATCGTCAACATTTAGACCCGCCACCAGATGCTTAAATCATTGACGACACGCATCTACCACCTGACAACTATGCCAATGAACAGCACGTTAACCCAATTCCAAACAACATTCAAGATGCCACAACAAAAAACGATGCCACTCAACCTTTACAGGCTCCGGGTGATCAGCCTCCAACACCTACACAACCAAACAACTCTGGTGCACCAAATCATGTTCCTCCTGACGCACCTCAAGGAAAGAACAGCTCACAGCCTCCGTCGTCACAACCCGAGATACATCCTCCCGACGCACTTACCGGATAGGACACTCAACCGACTCCATCTCAAACCTCAGACGACAACATAGGCTACGTTGAAAAACTTATTCGGTATAGGTATCAAAAAGGCAAAAAGTACTTTCTTGTGAAATGGATAGGCTACCGTGAGAAAACATGGGAACCTGAAGACAATATCAATCCAGCCCTTATCCAGAAGTACCTCATAGATAAGACACAAACTGGCCAAGCCCGCAAACGCAAAAAGCGATCTTGCTTTAACTAGAAGGCAATGTTTAGTCCTATTCTTTCACCCTATCCACTTTTACTTTCTCTATTCCTCACATTTCCCTTGTGCTTGTATAAGATCGTGTTAAAATTTTAACTTTTCATTTTTGTGTAATTTTTCAAAAATTGGGCAATATTTGAATTTGTTAATTTAGTGCTTCTCAGTTCTGATCAAACTGATACTGACATTCAATCTTATACAATGCACAATCCTCTTATATATCTTTTCCCTCTTCTCGTAGGTGGAAGTGGACTTAAACATCTGCTACTTCTGGTTCTTTTCTTGTGTCTTGGTACCCCTGGAATTGCCACAAACACCGACAACACCATCCAACGGATCAATTACGGCATCATCTTCGAAAAATCAACCAACATCTTCTTGAGTCAAGAAAACTGGCTCAACACCATCCAGATTCAACCCCCAAAGAAGATTCATCTCGACTCCCTATATTGTTACATGCCAAAATGCAAGACAGTCGGCCACATTATCAAATCCATTAACCTTCTACGTATGCAGTGTATGGCCAGTGTAAACACCACCGTCAACCAAATCCATCATTTAATTCCTTCCACAACATTACCGCCACAACAAACATACAATGGATCATCTAGACAAAAGAGACGACTTTTCGATTTCGTGGGTAAAATTTCAAAATCACTTTTCGGTACTGCAACATCAGATGACATTAACGCATTAAAACGACACATGCAGACTCTTAACAACAACAATGTAAAATTAGCTCAAGCAATGGCCCAACAAGATCATCATCTGTCATCCTTCATTTCAACAGAAGATAAGCGCTTCAACAATGTAATGTCTGCAGTCCAGAAAAACCATCAGGGCGCTATCGCTTTATCCAGCCTGGCCCACAGATCAATGGATGCTCTGGAACACGAATTTGTTATACTAAGTGAACTAATCTTCAGGCAAACCAATGTCACAGCACAACTAGAAAAAGAGCTCGAACATGTGACGCTTGCAATTCATGATCTCACCAAAGGAAAATTATCCCCTTTTTTTCTATCTCCTGACATCCTACAATCTTCACGTAGACAAGTACAATATATTATTTCAAACAAATTCACCCAATTTCACATTTCTCACAAAGATCCTCTGTATTATTACTCTCAGGGAGATTTCATTTTCACTTGACTTCACTCACACCTTTATCTAACCCTTAAAATACCCATTTCACCATACGTCAGCCCAGTGTCTATCTACAAAGTATTTTTATTTCCTGTTCCTGTCAATTCTTCATCAAATCATGCCACGCAACTCCTTGATACACCAGAATACTTTATTACCACAGAAGACAATCAACACTATGCAACTATGACATCAAACCAATTATCACACTGTAGTGGGACAACGACATTATTCTGCACCTTTAATATCGCCTTGACTGCCTCTGCATCTCCCAATTGCCTCTCTTCAATCTTCTTTAACCAAAAAGAAGACACTACCAGACTATGTGACTTTCGGTTCCTGCTAAACTCATTGAAACCATCCATTTCTGAGATTTCACCTTCACATGTTTTACTGTACCAAACATCAACAATTACACTTGATTGCTCCTCGAGCCAAAAAAAATTCTCAAAGGCTGCACATTCTGTGTAATGAAGATTCCTTGCAGATGTTCCATATCAACACACAACTTATACCTTCCACCTCGACTTGGCAAGTGTAACAACAACACTGATAACATTTCTATCCTTCACCCTATCAACCTGGCTCTCCTCCAACAATTCTTCAAACAAGACTCTCATTCGGATATATTTGGTGACACCATCTTTCATGAATTCGTAGAAGTGAAACTTCCGAACTTTAATATATTTAATCATTCCTTCTCCACGTTTGTTGCCAATGACAGAAACCAACATCTAAGTTTGAAACGTATAGCCAGTGCCGTCACGCGTAATAGACAGGTATGCAAGGCATTAGCTGAATCCATTATTGCAGGCCAAGTTGAATTTGCTGTTGATAATTGGCCCGATACCAGTGGAATCATCGCCATCATTGCAACATCCCTGGCAACCTTTGGTTTTATTTTTAGTATTTGGTCTTGTTATAAAATCAGAACAGTTCTAATGCCATTACTTCTACTTGATCAAACTCATTCTGTCTCTGCACTAACACCTATACCACCATTGTCCTTTAGAATCTACTAACCCAACTACCATTGATGAGCATATCTACTCATCCTTCACCACTCCTTGGCCATATGTCCCCCTCTCAGTTATCACAACTCTTCTTGTCATTGCATGCATAAGTTACCTCTGGAGCAAATTTGTCCAGACTCACCTAACAACCATTCACTTAGAAATTACCACTGGCCCAGTGTGTGAACTAATCCAGCTAACCACCTTGCCTCTCTGCCCTAACAACTGGCACATACAACCACCTCAGGATGTTTCCTCTATCAACATTACCAGAAGTTATCTTATATTTCATTACATTGAAATACAGTGCACCCCAATTAACATTACTAATGTGCACACTAACCGTTCGATAACTGTGAAAACAACTCAACTTATTTCACCATTCAAAGCACGTCGCATTAATAACATTTTATGTCACCCCTATACTGCTTACTTCCTCCTCTCACACCATCAATATTTTACACTCTTAAACTAAAATCTAGTTGTTCCTTTGTCTGGACCATTTCTCGGCATGACTTACAGTGAGTGTGCATGAATGAAAGATGATTATTCTTTTTCATTTGTATCCTATTGTATATATGTTAACATTTGCTTTGAATTCATGTACCTTATTTTTTTTTCACTTGATACATCATCATGTTCTTCAATTTCTTTTATCAATGGACATGCATTATTTTTTTTTTAGTCTTCATTAGTTCCGAATATCATTGAATGTTTACATTTGTGTACATTTTCCCTTTAACCCTAATGGTTCATTCATTTTTTTATA
Source organism: Magallana gigas (assembly GCF_963853765.1). Classification (NCBI taxonomy): domain Eukaryota; kingdom Metazoa; phylum Mollusca; class Bivalvia; order Ostreida; family Ostreidae; genus Magallana; species Magallana gigas. The sequence continues at coordinate 36,759,851 of NC_088856.1, forward strand.
ATACACGTGAGTTGCGTCAAGCGAAAAGGGACCTTCGTGACAAAATTTTGGAAAATGGATTTTTGCTGCTTTATTAATAAGCACGTCTTTCTGAGTATTTTGATGCCAAATGTTTAATCAAATACTCAGTTTAAGACAAGATAAAATGCATTTGAAATGCACTAACTAATGCAAGATAACGTCATAAAACGTTGCATAACGTCATAGAATATCAATGTCATTAGAACGTCATCAAAAATAAAACAACGGCATTTCTTGTCCTGAAGAAATATATTTCACTAAACTAATTGACAATTTCAAATGTTTAAAATGTAAGTATTCAATAAAACAAAATTCAAACGTGTTGGAAAACGAAAATAAATACACTTTCAATGTCATTAAATGAATCTTAACAATACATTATGTTTGCATTTAAAACCGTTCATTTTATCATCATCTTCATCACTCTTCAGCCTCTGGACAGGTAGTGTCCTTAAAAGGATCTCGTACAAAAGGGCGAACAACACGGAACAGATAACGTTGCCTCTCTAAGGTCATCCCGCCGGGAGGTAAAATGTCGGGCATCACTGACCCTGTTGTTATGTCTTCCGGACTGATACTGGATTTCAGAAGCGTGATTTCTCGTTCACTGTCATCGGCGTGACAGTTTTCCTGTATAAAAAGAATAAATTTATTTCAGTACATGTACCTCTCACAGTGAATATACAGACATTATACATGTACTTTTTTTTTTTACAATTTAATTAACTGTTTTGATATTGATTAAAAAGAAATATATATAAACTTCAAGATACATAAATAGTCTGTCAATCCGATGGAATTATATGTTTTACATACATGTAACTAAATACATACCCGGTGATAATGATGAAAATCTAAAACATTTTAACTCCGGATGCCTTTCACATTTGTGAAGAACGTGCTGGTAAACGACTTCCAATCATACCACTCCCAGCTGTGTTCTCCAGCGTCGTTGATGTAGGTAACGGGAGAGTTTGATCTGGCGCTTTTCCTTACCACCTCAACAAGACCGGAAAGGCTATCTACATCCGTCCTGTGGTACAGCCGCTTTATGTTAGCAAATCGGGCATCAACAAGACATCGGCCATGGTATGGAACCTGCATTGACAGCTGAATATCGTGATGCAAGCCCATGAGAGTTCGCCACATCAGATATCCCAGAACATATCTGTTTTTGTTTTCACCTAAAAAAAAAGGAAATATTAATGTTTCATACCAAACGACAAATAATACCGTATATCAGGTTTTTTTCCGCGTGTATCCAATTTCTGCTTTGTTCGCGACGATTTCTGAATCGCGGATATTATATCAGCGTAAATTTGAAACAAAGTTTTGTTTTTATAATATAGTTTTTTCTTTCCTTATGAGGTAAACAGGTATGTAAGAGTACAATGTACTGTTTTCACTAAGTTTATAGTAGAAATTGAGGGATCGGAGGACACGCGGCAGATAACAGGTTTGTAAGCCTCGTAGTTTATTTAATAATTTGACAAGATACCGGTAATTAAAAAGGTCTCTTTTCTTGCGTAAACTGATGTCTAATTATGCTTGAGCTACTGGTATATGTACACTGTAACTGTACATGATCTATTTCTCTATGACTGCGTACGTCTCTGAAAATAATTATCGATTATTATTTAACATTAAGAAAATCGTGTAAATGGATTAATAGTCCGAATTTTTCATTATAAAGAGCGGTAATTTAGATACTTTAATTATTTTACCCTCTTATTTCACATGTTTAAACAATCTTGAATTATATTTTCTCTATGACTTTGAAATAGTGAACATTTGATTCGCGTAAATTTTATATACCGTTCTAGGTTCTATATCGCGGAAAAAACATGTACATGACGCGGAAAAAACCTGATATACGGTAGTTCATGTCATCCTGTTTATTGTCGGTGCGTGCTTTACCTGCACAATTGTCACAGTGTATCACACATGACTTTTCTCCGGAACCTCCGGAACCGTGAGGCAGTGGTGAAGCATGGAGACAACACCATTGGCACCTTTGATCCCTGCACCATTTTCCCCGATGCCTTGGTCCTCATCAATCAGATAATTGATTTGATGGTGCTGTCCTTCAATTGCAACACCAAACAACTGAACTTTTCGGGGAGTCAGGAAATACAGTGGTCCTTCTTGGCGTGCGTGATGAGGGATGGAGAGAGCCTGGGAAAAGTCAAAAGTGTAGTGAACTTCCTTAAGGTCGGTTGAACAAGGGGGAATTACTCCAGCAGGCCTGTGATTTAGCTCTATTTCTTTTCTCGCATTCTTTACTGCATTGTTATACACCTGCAATGGATAAATAATGTCAAACAATAACATAGACAAATTTACAGAGAAATACAAAAACAGTGTTGATATATTATCAAAATGTTTAACTACCTGACGCTCTTTCTCCACCATTAACAAATGTTCAGTGAAAGCCTGCAGATGCTCCTGTTTTTCCTGTTGTCCAGCAGCTGTAGATATGTTGGCCCGATGATTCTCACATTTTGGACAGATGTCGGAACGTGGAGTCATATACTTGATATGGGGACAGCAGTCTCTCCACAGAAGCTTAAATGTTGTAAGACCAACGTGGCGTTTGTTTGCTTCAGTACATGATGTGACGTAGGTTGAATGCAGAGATGACTTGTTACCAGATGACGGCAGAAAGATGTGAGGGTGTCCTTGGATTTTCACATTGGGCTGAGGGAGTCCAAACTCTTCAGCGTAATTCTGGATAAAGTCTATTGCATTTTTCAGGTTATCAAAGCAGAAAGCATTGCTAGGGCGTCTATTCTTGTTTTTGTGCGTTCTTTGTATGCACCCATTTTCGTTCATGTGGGACACAATATTCTTCACATATTTTGAACCAAAAAAATTTGCAGGGGGAAAAGACCCCCTGCAAATTTCCTTATTCCTGAAGAAGTATGTGTATCTCTTCCTTTTTCTTTCCTTTCCTCTCTGTGTACAGCTATTCGAATTGCACGAAAGTTTCGCCATGATAAACATGTCTCTTTCCTCTCTTGAAAGTTCTCTTAATGCCAAGATCGAGCTCTGGATATCATCTAACGGGACACTGTCTAAGCAATTTTTTCCACATGAACAAGATGTCATAACCTTTTCTTTCAAACTCTGTATATCACTGTTTCCATTACATGATACGTTGTCGTCGTCTTCACTTTCAATCTCTTCGCTATAGTAATCGCCATTACTTCGAGTAAACAGGTCTATTCGTTCTCTTAAAACATCATAATGAACGAGGTTACTGTGTATTAACTCGTCCCTATCCGAATCGCTATCACTTTCTTCATCAGACGGTGCACTTGTCACTTGTCTATGATGAGGGAGGAACTCATCAATCAAGTTGTCTAAAGCCTGTTGATTTCAAAAAGTTTGTTTAGTTCGTGTATTGAAAAATTAAATTAGGATAGTAACCTTTACATAATTCATCGGATTGCCATTAATCAACTGACAGCCCCCCTTTTTATATATTCTTTGTATCAAAACAATAATATCTTCATAAGAATGAAAGTAAAGCAGTTAACTGATAACGGCATTAATAAGCAGAAAAAAGTTGCAAAAGGGAATTTAATTTCTTCCACTGCTAAAATTTTCACTAGTCATCACGCTGCGACAAGGGCTCGATCCCGGTACCTCTGACATTAGAGATAAGACACACATCCCTACTCTATGGGATCTTAGAGGTTGGGATAGTAAATATTGTACATATCTATCAAAAGGAATATTTCATGATCGTTGTCATGACAAACTATTCCGCTATTAAATATATTTAGTTTAGCAAGAAGAAAAAATAAATATTTCATACCAAAACATTGCATTAATGACTAAGTCTATAGATGCCGCTAACAATTACTTAAGCTACAGTGCGTTACATTACGTGTTGACAGTGCGTACTTTACTTCTTGATCAACATGCATTATTTCAGTGACAGCAAAATGTCCACGATTTCTGCTGTCAAATCCTCTGAACGGAAGGAGCTATTACTTGCTATTTTATTGGAATTGCATTTGTTTGAAATGAGTAATGTTGCTTCTAACGATTTATGTACAGTAAGTTAACGTCTGGCAACTATAAAGGCGTATAATTATCATATAGGCCCTATACATGTATGTTGTTTTTATGAAGTGTCATATAAAATAAATGCACATGTAATGAAAATAAATAAGTTACCTGTAAATCCATGAAAGTTGAAAACAGCAAGATCGATGGTCACGCTTTTATTTACATTACATATAGATATGATACGATCTTTAACGTTGTGCGTTTTCTTCACCTTTTTCCGGTAAACATGCAGACGAAACGTCACGTCTTTGCTGCGTTATTGTGACGTATTTATTCATGTACTTTTTTTTTTAATCTTTGAGGACAAAGATTTTTTCAACCAGGAGGGTATTATCATATGGGCATTTTCACCCTTTAAAAAATAAAAATTATTGTATATTGTCAACCAGTGGCGGATTCAGAGGGTTGTGCACACGGCGCTGCCCCTTCTAAAATTGTCAAAACAAAGTTAAATTATAACGTTACGTACTCCTTCGAAGAAAGAAAGATATACAACTTGCGAGTATATTAACGAGGCCGAGTACAGAATGAGTACGCACGCTTTCGCGCAGCGTTTCATTTGTATTGTGACGTCATCTTTTTGCTTTGTTGACGCCATGGCGTGATAGTTTCAACTGCAGATATTCAGCAAAATTTGTTGAAAATAGCTCGTTTGGTGTGTAAAATTTATATTATATTGTAGAATAAACATAAATGTCTCGAAGTATAAGCTATATTTGGGCTCGGGTCGAAAACGTGAAGAGGGTTCAGCAAGCCAAACCCTCTGTCACGTTTTCTTAACCCGCCTAAATATCGCTTAATTCATTTATTTCAAGACATTAACCATGTATTTTATATTAATTACCCTTAATATGTGATGTTATATATTCATTTATAACTTAAATATGGCTTCATGTTTTAATAATACAATAAAGATCACCATTTCCGTCTTTGTCAAATAAAAAATAGCCATTATCTGACAAACTGGGAAATTGGGCGTACAAAAAAAAACTTTGATAAGACCCCTGGAACAAACCAGGAGGTAAAAGATTTTTTTATTTGACAATTTGATGCCTTTTAGCAATAACTTTAATATGTAGAACAGAAAAAGAAATCCCTAGGGCAGAAGTTTAAAAAATGTGCAAATTTGAAACTTTTCAAGCAAAATCCCATAGGGTCATATGTTAAAAATTAACAAACTTTGAGATGACCCCTTAAACAAACGGTGTGGTAAATGTCTTATTTTTTTATCTTAAAATAATAATTATATCAGTAGAAATTCTTGTAAAAAGTTTCATTCAAAAATCTAGGGCAGAAAAAAATGAGACCCTGCCTCGTTAATAATGATCTTTTTAGAAACGCATTGGATTTCTCTACATTAAATTGATTTTAACGGTGTAGTATAAAATAAAAATACCCGTGTGGAAGGTACAGTCTGTACATATAAAGTCCATTTCAATTATACATATACCCTCTCCTTTGGTTCAACTGTGACCGGTTATTCGATTTTAAATTAAGTAATTTGTTATACTAGGTACATGTAGTGTCTAAAACGACTCTTCCATGTTTATTGTACAATACAAGCTGGCATTTTATAAACATCGTCCCATTGAACTTAAGCTGCTTGGTCCGATTTATTTGTTATTACAGTGTCAAATTTTTTTCCATACAAACCATTTATCTTAGAAAGTTATGGACTTTCTCCTATTTACACCAGCAGAATCAGTCTCCTTTCAAAGTTAAAAATATTCAAAGTAAATAAAAATGATTTCTTTTTAGGCAAACGAAAAAACAAACCTAAATGCATCACGGAAATGTTTAGAAAAAGAAACAGTTTGGTTTCGTCCCCCGAATGTTTGGAGTCATTCAACCTGCATGCTATGCATTGATTGTAAAGAAAGCAAACTTCAGAAATATTAGCGAACAAAACGTACACATGTTTATTTGTAATTTGTCTGATCATTTTGACCTTTACTCAAAGCAATGACAAAGTCGTAATACAACCACATCCTTATCGTCGTCAGGGGTGAAATTTAACAAATACAAATATTTTATTGGCACAAACACAATTACAATAATTGGCAAAAGCCCAATGGATATATAGGAACATCATTGTATGTTTACAATAATTGCATGCACAGTATATATATATATATATATATATATATATATATATATATATATATATATATATATATATATATATATATATATATATATATATATATATATATATATATATATATATATATATATATATATATATATATTTACTGATCTATATAGATCAGTTTAACATTTCCTTAGACTAATTGACATCTGTGTTCAAAGCAGTCATTAATGAATTTAACAGTAATTTTATAAATAGTATGTATTTCACTATTTAAACATACATGTAAAATGTATCTTTCTTTGTCCAAGTTATTGGCAATATTTATTTTAATTATCTTATAAAAATTACTAAAATAGCTGTTCCTTAGATGAGAATAGGCTTTACATTGAAAAAGAAAATGAATTTCATCTTCAAGTGCACCAGTTTTTCAAGCATTACAATATCTTTCATTCCTAAATGTGGCATTATATCTAACACTTTCTATTGCAAGTTTATGTGCACTTACTCTTATTCTACTAAAAGAGGATCTCTCATATCTTTTTCTGAGTATATCAACATAAGGACTTCTTTTTCTCGGATACAATTTTTTGAAAAAGAAAGTTTTCCAGAACCAAAAATTTTTGATGATTGCTCTTGGATACATTGGTCAATGATTCTTTGCTTTATGTTTGGTAAAAAGTGTTGAATTGTGCTTTTATAATTACTAATGTTTGAGAATCCCAAATTATCTAGGATATGCCATAAATTTTCTTAGACAAGGAATTGGAATTGATCGTTCCCTGATATAATTTAAATGCCAAAGAATTAGACAATATCAATTGATTCCAATATTTAATGCTTGAGAATGAGATTTTAGACTAAAGTGGTAACCTGTTTAATTCTGCCAAACAACCAGCATTAGATGCTTTGCAATGTAATCCAAGTATAACTTTAAGAAATTTTACATGAAATTTTTCAATAACTGAAATATCTTTCAATGAGAGATCCACTCCCCATATTTCCATTGAAAGTGAAATTGATGCTTTGATGTTTACTATTTGAGTTAAAAATCATGATTTTAGATTTATCAACATTGACTTGTAATTTCCAATTTGAACAATAGTTATAAAGAATATCTAAACTAGTTTGTAAACCACTTTTGCTCTCGGATAAAAAAACAATATCATCAGCATAAAGCAGACAGTTCACATTGAGATTATTTACATGTACAGGTTCACATTTTACATTTTGTTTCAAGTCACTGACAATACTATCAATAAATATATTGAAATGTGTAGGGCTAAGAACATCCCCTTGTTTTACACCACATTCAGAGAATATTTTTACCTAACGCCATCAGAAAATGTTATTCTACTGGTTGTGTTGCTGTAAATGGAAAAAAGAATATTAAATAATTTTTGAGAAATATTGGAGTTAAGGAGCTTATAAAATAAACCTTCTCTCCATACAGTGTCGAATGCATTCTAAGGTCAATGAAAGCAGCATATACTTTTTACTTTTATAATGGTCTATGATAGTTTTTATAGAGAACAAGTGGTCTGATGTTCTACTGTTTTCTTTAAAGCCAATTTGATTTTCATCTATAAGTGACATGGACTTTACAAATTCATGTAACCTAGTATGTATTATTCTATTGAAAAGTTTTCCAAGATTTGAGGTAATTGATATACCCCTGTAATTGCTAGGATCAAGCTAACATGAGGCAAAGTAACGCGGTACCCTTTTATGTCGTTTGTTTTGTTAGCTAATTTTGTACGTATTTTTGTTCATTGAAATTTGGCTTAATTGACTGGGAAAACTACTGCAATGTCTATTATTATACATATACTTAGCATAACCATCGTTTAAAAGCGTGCATAAAATTTGATATAAAATCGGACTAAGCAGCTTTAATTTTTTTAATCTGAATAATTTACATAATGTACATCCATTCGTAAGAAAAAAGAAATGTTTCTTAAATTTCTGCATGGAAGGGGGGTTTGATGTGGTTTTGTAGGTCTTTTATTTACAAATGTTTAAAAATTTAAAATCGTCTTCTGGGCCCCCACCAGGTCTGCCCAGACCTCTTGCCTAATACTGGCGCCCCTAACTTCATCCACTTAACTATAATGCCTAACTAACGGGTCCAGGCCCTATATCAAGTGACCCCACTTATGTGCAAAACGTCTGGAAATCATAATTTAGTAACTTATATAATCCGTCCACAGATGTATAGCCAGCAATGACGCCTTTCTCCAACATGTCAAAGAATCGGTAAACTTCATGGAAAATAATATGCTGGACCCTCTTAAAGAACACAATCCTTACCTAAACAGACCAATAGAACTCGGTGAAGTTAAAAAATGTTATTATGAAATCTAAAAATGGAAAATCCCCAGGTGTTAATGAAATTCCATATGAAGTGCTTAAATACGATTGTGTTCTTTATCGTCTCTTTATATTATGTTTTGAGTCCCATATAATTTCCTCTGTTTGTTGACCAGCTATCATATGTCCTATTTTAAAAGATTCTAACAGTGATACAAGAGTACCGCTTTAATATCGAGGAACCGTGCAGTCTATTATCAACTATTTATAAAATATACAGTTCCATTTTAAATCATATGTTGGTACCTTATTTAGAAGGTAACAACCTGCTTGCTGATGAGCAAAATGGATTTCGACATGAACGCTCTTGCACTGACCACGTTTGTACACTTAACAGTATCATACAAAATAGAAAAGAAACATTCGTGGCGTTCATCGATCTACAAAAAGCTTTCGATAAAGTTGACCGTGATCGTTTAAAATTCCCCCTCTTACATAATGGAATGGAATCGACGGGGATTCTTACTTTTTACTTTTACTTATTTATGAAAACACAGTATTGTGTGTAAGAGTCAGTGAGTTGTGTACTGACTGATTCTCTTCTTTAGCTGGTGTACGATAAGGAGACAACTTATCACCGACCCTCTTTTGCTCTTTTCATCAACGATCTCGCAAAAGAAATTAAAGAACTGAGGAAAGGTATAACGTTGGGCGAAATCAATTTAAGTATTTTATTGTATGCTGATATTGCTCTTTTATCCGACTAAAAAGAAAATTTGCAAAAGATACTGGATACTGTGTCTGACTGATGTGCAAAATGGCGTCCTAAACTAAATATGAAAACATCAGGAAAAAAGGATCTCGAAGCGATTTTCTGTTCCAAGTTAACAACAATATTCTCCAGTATAATACAGATTATAAATTATATCTTGTCGTAATATTTCATGAAAAACTGAATTCCAAAACAACGCCGATACTTTATCAAAAGCTGGTGGACGCACTCTCGAAGGCATGGTTTCCAAAATAAAGAAATAGGAATTTCAACTCTGAAAAATTGTTTTTTAAATTGTGTAGCACAAGTTTTGGATTCTTGTAGTGGAGTGTGGGGCCTCCAGAATTATCATTCTATTAAAATGGTACAGAATCGAGCCCTACGTTTTTACTAAGGCTTTCACAGATTTACATTTTCACCAGCGCTACACAGGAAATTTGGATGGAAACTCTCTTATTACAGACACTGTATTAACGCCGTGCGATTATGGAATCGATTGCTGACAATGGAAGACAATCGGATAACAAAGCGTGTTTTCTTGTGGTTCTTTAATCAAACTGGTATATCTAGATGTACATCACGCATTAAATCACTATTTAAATCTATGAATCTGTTACATATTTATGATAATGTATCAGTCTGTGATGTTAATGAATTTGAAAACAAGCTGTTTCTTTCTTATGAAAATGAATGGTTAGGAAAGATAAACCAACTACCAAAATTGCGAATATATAAAAGCATTAAAACAAATTCTAAAACTGAAATTTACCTTGAAATGAACATTTCAAAATATCAAAGATCTATTTTTGGCACAATTTAGATGTGAGATATTCCCAATTAAATTGAAACAGGGCAATATAAGGGGGAATCTCTTGAGGAAAAAATATGTCATTTCTGTGTATTAAATGAAATAGAAGACGAGAGTCATTTTCTGTTGAATTATTGTGCAGTGTATTCCGACTTTAGAAGAGAATTATTTAATAATGTAGGATATAATCCAACAGTAGTAATGTCAAATTTAGAGTGTATTATTTTTCTACTGTCAAATTTTCCGAGACAAATCTAAATATTTACTTGAATCTTACCTTTATAGACATTCAATCATTACTGTATAAAAACGCAATGCACAATTTGTGTATATATGTTATAAATGTATTTGCAGTGACATATAGGTCCAATAGGCCAAGTGTTTCATTATCTATTTTGTATAACAGTTTGTAATTTGTTATAACACACGTCGCTTTAATAAGTTATTTACTTGCTTACTTACTTCAAATCCTGGATCCGCCCCTGTTGTAAAATAAATGATCTGGTAAGCAAACAAATGAGAATTGCTTTGTTTTTATTTTGATCATAAGTCAAAAACTGATTAGTAAGAGAAGCCACTATGCTCGGATCTAGACGGAGGGGGAGGCGGTGGGCCCAAGAAACTTAAAGCTTATTCATCCACATTGTATAATTATTACACACCCCCATCCCACTGGCAAACCCCTTAGTCACCCCCTTGGCAAAAAAATGTCTGGGTCTGCGCATGATTATGTACATGTACCTTAATATAATTATTGTTATTAGAAATGCCTAGCTAGAAATTCAAAAATTGGTATAGAAATACAAAAAGTTGATAATGATAAGGAATGGACAAAATCAAATACCTCATCTATTTGATTAATTATTATTTATCAAATAAATATCTCATAATCTATTCTAGATGTCAATATGCTTATACATTTGCTTGCATACATGTGTGTGTGTGTGTGTGTGTGGAGGAGGGGGGTTGGTAGAATTGATTGACTTCTTGCTGATTTGTCATGGCTTAATTTACTTGCACATTTCTCATTTCAGATGGCATTATCTGAATCCCAAGTACCACCCGACGCCCAGCATTATTTGGTGTGTGGCACTGAAGACTGTGAGAGGAACTGCCAGTTTTACTGCAATGACTGTCACCAACCATTGTGTGAACAATGCAGAGATGAACATCAGAAGAATAAGAAAACCAAGAGCCATGAAGTAGTTCCTTATAAACAACGCAAACGACAACTACCTGTCGAGAAATGCAAGATCCACCCCACAAAAGAAATGGTTCTTCTCTGCGAGGAATGCCAAATTCCCATTTGTTACAAATGCACAGCCACAAAAGAACATCGCGGCCATGCGTTTACCGATCTAGAAATAGACTTTGATGAAAAAGTTTCCCTTTGTTATGAAGAAATTGCAAAAATTAGAAATTATTTTGAGCCAACTTCTCAAGATTTGAAAAAAGATATTGCTGGCGATGTCACAGAAATAAAGAAGATTATGGAAGCTATAAGAACCTCCATGAAGGCTGAAGCTGAATCTGTGAAAAAAGTGATAAACACAGTCACATCAGAAAATATAAAACAAGTCGACAAAATTGAAAAGTCATTATTAGAATCATTAAACGATCAAAACCAAAAAATAGATGACTACATCAACTATCTCAATGATTTAATCCAAACATATTATGGTTACCTATCTCCTTCAAACATAGATCAAATAAGACTTAACCTCAAATCAGAAAGCATTCGACCCATACCGATAACATCCAAACCAGTTCTACCCGTATTTACTGCTGGTCAATACAGCAGGGAAGATGTCGCCAAACTACTGGGTATAATAACTGATCCCAACACTAAACCAGAGAACAGAAAAATAAAGCCCATGGAGACTGACTCTACACAGTTGAAACCTACACAGAAACAAAGAAAACAAGACAGAGAGAAATCTGACGTGAAACAAACACTGTCTCTTTCTTCCTCTGCCACCAAGGTCAGGGAGTACACAGTACCAGATGTTGATCGTGTATCTCATATATCACTGGGTAAATCAGGCAGACTCTGGGTCAGTGATATGTATGGTAACCTTGTCCAAACAGATCAACAGGGGAACCAGCTACAACAGATACAAACCAGTCGTGGATATGAAGGCTACCACACAGTCACACAAGACGGGGATCTGATCTATACAGACAAATACAACAAAGTCATCAATAGGATAACACAGAATAATACAATCACTGAATTTATTAAAACAGGAGGCTGGATACCACTCAGTATACACTCCTCCCACATCAATGGGGACATACTGGTGGGGATGAAGACAGAGGAAGAGGCTAAAGTCACCAGGTACAATAAGACAGGGTCAGAGATACAGAACATACAGAGAGACAACAAAGGACAGGCACTGTATAGTACACCACACTACATCACAGAAAACATCAATGGTGATGTCTGTGTATCAGATTATAGAAAAAATTCTGTAGTGGTGATGAATAAATCAGGACAATACAGGTTCTCCTACACAGGTCAGAGGTCAAGGTTTGAACCCTATGGAATATGTACTGATGTAGTCGGTCACATTCTGGTGTGTGATGGTATCAGTAACACAGTTCATCTTCTGGATCAGGACGGTCAGTTCTTGTCTCTACTACTCACATCACAACAAGGGGTAGAGTATCCACGTAGTGTGTGTGTGGACGATGAAAACAATCTCTGGGTGGGACAACTGTTCACCAACACAGTGATAGTGTACAAGTATCTACAGTGATCATTATATGTCCATACATCAATTATATACTGTGTGTATGTTGTGAGACAATGTAACAACAACGCTGTGATAGCTTACAATTACCAGTATCTACAGTGTACATTGAAATACGTATACATCTTTCATGTAAACCTGAGTATGTTTTTTTAAATACATTGTATCGGCTTTTATCAATGATTATTTTCCTTTGCTGACGAATTGACAATAAATATGTAACTATGTATTAACAATATCAAATTGTTTTGAGTTATAAGTTATATTAGAAACTGCTAGTTAGAATCTTGTCCGTTATAGCTAGCAAAAAGACTTAATTTACAAATGGCTCAATATGTGCAGTATGGTCGACGGAATATGATATTTAAAAAACCAGATGCATTAATTAATACGTTGTCCTAAATAAGAAAATAAAAGAGTAACTTATCTTATTTAAGCATCACATGTGAGATGAATAAGATCGGAGAGAGAGAGAAAGAGTGTGTGTGTGTGTTTGCTAGGCGGACTTGTTCTGTAAGCAATAGAACTGCATGTAGCTACATGTACGTATACCTTGAATGATTATATGATTAACCTAATAAGTGAATACTTAGTTCTCTGATTGGCTGATATCCAACAACCTCGAAAAAGTAAAACGTTACATTCACTTTCACGTGTCCTAGGAGGTCACTCCGAAAAATTACTGATATCGCTATCACAAAAGCAACACAATACCGGTAGTTATTATGGACAAATGCCAGTATACCTCAGTGTGTTGCTCCAACTGCAACCAAAACATTACTTGCAAATTGAAAACCCAAACGTACATCATTTTCGTTAAACAAACGAAATAATGGTATGTGTCACTTAATTTTTCTGCGACAACAAACGCTCGTTAAAATTCGGTCATAAATACATGCTCCTTAAGACAAATAAAATTAAAGATAATGTCCGAGATGTGTTAATAATAGGACAATGCATGCATGCATGCTGCGCAGCGTTAGACTTCTACCATCTCTCGCCCAATTATTTCACAGTGTGATCCACCAACATCTCAAAACGAAAAACCACAAAGAGACTTCCCTCATCCAAATGCTAACTATCTAATCTTCTAACTGAAGTTTAGACTAGAAAATAATTACTTTGAATTCAATAAAAAATACTACAAACACATTATAGGCTGTAGTGTAACATAGTGGGATACCATCACCTGAAATGTCAGATACACGAATGTATCAAATAAACAATTCAAGCAATCTTTAAAGGACTGATCTCGTTTTTTTAAACGAGATTTGTTTTAAAATCATGTCTCTAAAGTAGAGTATATAATCTAACGTTATGTAAAGAAACCCCAAGTTCGGCGATATGCATATTTTAGTTCCGATACGATCCAAGAGAGGTAACTCTGATAAGGAAGTAGACCCAATTATTAATGGAATTTGCAAAACACAAGGAAATACGTAGAAATTTAGTCTAAAAAAACAAACGACGTCAACCAAATGCTACGATTACTAAAACAGCCAGAATATAAAGGTTTAAAAAAAAAACCTAACATTTTCAAACACTGGAACAGTTTGGAAACAAACACTGTTTGCAGATAGATATTCATCAACAAACCAGTAAATTGCCATCGTAAATACCAAAAAAATATGAGCGAAATGATAATTTAATCACGCTTATAAAACCTTAAGCTAAAGACTTGGAACTAAGGGGGGGGGCATTGATAATGTAATGGTTGCCCTTCAGAACAAAAAAAAAATCACGTTTCCCTTTTAAAAAATCGCCGAAACATTCTGCTTTAATAGTAACATTTTTCTTCTTCATAACTTAAAATAAATGAGAAAAGAAAAAAAGAATAATAAATGGTTAACGTTTTGCTAATGAATTAATCATGTTAGTCGATTTATTGTGAAATTATGTAGCATTTTAAATTAAATCTACACAAGTGTGGGTGATTGATGATCTTTTTTAAATTCTATTTTGTTAAGAGGGTATATAGAGCTTAACGTCCTTAATAAGACTGCCTATATTTAACAATATATTTCTAAAAACACAAAATAAACAAAAACCCGTCCTCGCCACACGCTTAAAAATACAGCAATAACGTTAACAACACAAGACAACAAATCATAGGTAAACATTAATGATGAAAAACTTCCAATGCAAATATCATAAATATCATAACACTCCATATAACCCCTAGTGGACTTTTATAAAATAGTACTGGAGTCGTTATGATGCAAACGTGCGAAAGAATGGAATCTTAAAAAAGGAACGCTATTTCTGCTACAGTGTAATCCAACTATGCGGGTTAGTACTGACCTCTCTCGGTCATTTACGTAAAGACGGTAAGGAAAAAGACAGGGTGATTCGAATGACTGAATGCATACTGAAATATGGTGCTTTTAACACATATCAGCGTGATTGGAATTATGGGGAAATTCTCAGATGAAGTGGCATGTGCTTTGATGATGTATGATGACTGGAATTTCTCGGGTCTTGGTGATGGTTTCGTTTCCATTAAACTGACTCCCAGCAAGAACAATTCCTATAATTTTAATCTCTTGTGAATCGAGAATTGTCTCCATTTTTGGAAGGATACTGAGGACATCCTTTTGAGAATTTCCCAAATGAAAAAAAGACAATAGAAAATAATGGGGAAATATTTTTTACTGTAAATTTGATTTTTTTTCATTCTTCTGTTCAAGTGCATAATCGTTGTTTAAAAGATGAATGTTTCGGATTAGCATAAATGAAAAAAATTTGTTCGCAAATCCACAAGAAAAAAAAAACAATTGTTAAGCGGAATAACAAATTGAGTATAAATTTTCATGATTTAAAATATATGTAATTAAATTTATGTTCATTTCATAACCGTTATTTTCTAGCAATAACTTTTTTGTTTGTTTCAATCACTAAATGATATGAGTTGTACGTTTTCGCAATAAGGACAAGAATACTATAATATAGGTGTTACATGTATAATGCTCTCAATAAACTGAGTTACAAACAGTAGTATATCTTAAAATGTTCAATGCTATGCGCAAGTTTTCAAACCAGTTTTGTTGAATGAAAAAATGTTTGATAATATCCAGACGGGCTTGAAATATTATTACTCTAAAGATTTCAAAACTATAGATTTAATTCACAATGTATATATCAGACTAAACAAATCTTTACGGTAGTATATTTTTCTTCCTGGTTGATAAACAGGTAAGTTAAAGGTTGTATGGAACATGTCCATATTGTGACGTACTTCCTATCGAAAAAAACAACAACAAAGAAATCAAGTATCACTTTGCATAGGTTTTTTTTCTCTCAAAGTTATCTTAGCGTAGCACAATAGCTTTTACCGTTAACTATGAATCTGTCAGCTATTAGTTCGAACCCTTTACCTTTAAAAAAAAAAACCACTTTTTTGGGGGTGATTTATTTCAAAGTTCGAAAATTCTACACTGGTGAAAGTATTTTGATTATAATGTTATTTTTAATCCATATTAATAAAGACAGGTACCCAATACTACCTTAACGCCGAAAAGTGTGAGCATTGAATTTATACACTAGCCACCCCTGTGGCTGTTTTGCAATGCCTTTCTTTGAAGTCAACGTGTTCTTATCATAGAGCTATACAGAGAACAAGATAATCGAACGCCATGTTTTAAAAAAAATCATCGTCATATAAACTTTAAACTATTTTTTTTTATTTAGATTTGATTGAAGTCGCATTATTTTCTCTGTAGTTCAGTTCACTCTTATTAACACGGTGCGATTACAAATGAAAGATAAAATCCGGGGGCTGTTAAAAAGCCGTAATTGGGGAGTCCTAATTGTAGCAGCACTTTATTATGACGTGAAACCTGATTTGCAATGTTTCTTATCATATTTTTGACAGTACATCAAAACAAAGATATTTTTTTAAAAAATCAGTTTTAAACTCGGAACGCCTTGGAAATCTGACTACTGATTTCGGGGTACAGTTCACTCACTCAAGTTGAACCCTTACAATCATATTTGTTACGTCGAATTAAGATTGTCGCAAACAACGTCTCTGAAGTGGTCTTCATGTTTCAGAAAAGTCTAAGCATGTATTTAAGAATTTGATTGAATTATTTCTGTCACGACAATATTTTATCCACAAACAGAGGTCATCAAGTTGATAAGTTTTGTAGTCCGTTTTCGGCTTTTAGGTAACCGTTTATATTTTGAATTGTTATATCATGTATGTTTCAAAAGTTGTTCAAACGTCTAAGATAATAGCTTTAGAATGAACTTCACCAAATGGATGAAGGGGAGATAAGACTAACACATACACTCAATTACTAAGTATTCTTTTTTTTTCTTAATTGCCGTCATCTCCTTCAAAGTTAAAGTAACCCATTATTTTTTCCTATATCAGGCAGGACGAGCATTGTGTTCCAAAGTCGGGCACTCTTATCGTCCTCTTCCCTCCCCCGGTTTAAACGCGCAAATTAATAACAGTGGTGAAATTACATGTATACTTGTAAAAATACAGATCAAACATGTACATCTGTATACATCGAAGATGTATGTTATAACCATTGTGCTCAAGTTTAATGGTTACCCTCCTTTCGCAAAAGCAAAAAAAATATCTTTGGAAAACGTTTTCACTTTAGGCCATTTTTTGGAAGCGCTAGATCATGTTCTATTGCAACAGTACAAACTCATTGTTTGGCCATGGTCCAATGGAAAGCCCTCGGCTGAAGCCGGTCATCAAATATCAAACAAAGTCTGTCCATGGCCTGAGGATATTTATAATTGTATTTCGGGTCAGATTTTCAATGACCACGTGCACCTATAGAACAGTGAAAGAACCAACAGCATCTAGGGGAGAAGAAGGGGGTATGAATTTCATAGACATGTCTTGTTTGAAATAAGGATCTTCTCAATACTTTGATTGATCAAATCAGTTCTGCTGGGATCGAATTAATTGTAATCATGATTACATTATCTACCAGCAGTTTCACGTTAAGTTCTTATTTTTACTTTCATGAATTACTTTTATGAATTACTTACACGAATTACAAAAAGTTACCAACTCCATCATTATTAATCAACTACATTAAATGTCAAGTAACATTAGCCTAACACAGGATTATTAGGCTTATATCATGTTATGTTATAAGTTCTTAATTTACCGGAAATTGCTTCCTGCTTCCGTGTACTTTAGGGAAATTTTTTTGTTACAATTTATTCCTGAATGAAACATAATTTTCTCTTTTCCAAAAAAAGTAAAAAAGGTAAATAGCTATGGAGCTTCCTTTAGAGCAGGAAATGGTCATTAATGTGTGCATTTCAATAATTTTAGTAATTTTTCTACATCACTGGCGAATGAGAATATTTTGTTTCTAAAATATTAATGCATAATGCAGATGTAATTAAATTATATAAATGTTCCTTGATTGTAAAATAAGTTCCAACAGGAGATATTCATTAACATCAATATCATTTCAATTGAAAAAATAATTGCTTCACCGAAAAACCAGAGTACATGTATGTGTTCAGACTGGGAGTAATTGGCATAAAGGTATTGGACTACATTTTAGTTTAAAACAAGAACGTACACGACTGTTGTATTAACTTTATTAGCTAGAAAATTCCCTCTGGCTTAGGTTTAACGGATTTGTTTTAATTTGCCAGGTAATCATCTTAGTACCGCAAAAAGTCAAAAATAAAAATGCTTTCTTTCTCTATGAAGAAAATCTAGAATAATTTTTAACAATGTTTTTTTTTAATTTCAGGTTTTACGACAAAGAAAATACTATTTATCTAATTGCAATCTACATCGCCGGACTTTGAAATAAGAAGTGGGAATATCTAAGTGTACGAATGACACCTACGCCATTGTTTGGCGAAATAACAAATCTCTTTCGGCAAATCAACAACGAAGCAACATAAAATATCACAAGCAACACCTATCTATTTACCGGTATTTGTCAAATACATGTTTATATATATATATATATATATATATATATATATATATATATATATATATATATATATATATATATATATATATATATATATATATATATATATATATATCCAGGTTTATCTGTTGAGTTGTTGATTTTAAAATGAAATTTGTTAGTCTTTGTTTTGTGGAGGAGATTATTCATATACTTTTAACACTGCTAGAAACACTTTATCAAGTACTCATGAAATTATCTGATTTAAGGGAAACTAAAGTTGTATTTTAAAATCCGTCACTTTCATTTTACACGACATCAACATTAATTTCAATTTAATATAATAAAAGAATTGTTACTCTCCTCAAAATAAAATATTTCTGATATAAAAATAACCACTTAACTTTGTTTGAAAAAAAAAAACATTATGATGCAGTTTACATTCTGTAAGAGATTAGACAAGTTAAATGAAATGATTTATATCAGATGTTAATACTATGTAGTTAACCCTGATGTGGGAGTCGTGTACTCATGTAGGAAATAACTTTATTCAATATATTGTATGTATTTTCTTAATGAGGCATGAGAAGTTAAAACAAGTGATCTCAAAACTCTAATCTATAGTATATTTGTTATATAATTAACATTAATTTATTCAATTATGTTGTACACGTAATAAAGTTTCTTATTCGTATTATTTTGTGTTCAATAGAATGTTAACTCCAGGCATAACATTCCCAAAAATAATAGCCATTGTGACTGAATTTGTTTCAAGACTGATATTTTTGTTTATCAGGAATTGGCCAAAACACATCTTTTGGTGCAATTTTTATGTCTAATATTGATTAAGTTTATGCAATAGAAGATCAGGAAAAACTACTATAACATGTAGTGTAAAGTTGTTAGAAATAGTTTCTCTGTCCTTGGATTCATTTATTTTCCTAACCTCTGAACTGTACGCGTACAGGATAAAAACTGTGTACTAGGTTCAAAGTCAAGCCAATACCATTTTGTTCAAAGTTCAAAGGTGGATTTAACTAAATCAGATAAATGTAACATTTTATATGTTGTGACCTCTGAATTAATATGTCAATGTTATTTCAAATTGTTAAATTAAAGGTTGATGTTATACGTACCAATATGTGTTGTGATTAAAAAATCGGGTTTTTTTTGTTCTTGTTCATATTTAGAATTACTTTAAATTTTATAGTTTGCACATTGTAGGTTTTTTTTAGGTATTACCTAATTAGAGATGCTATGATTATGTCAATTTGTTTTTTATTTTCTTCACGATACAAACAGAAATAGGTATTTTGACATGATTTTATTTTACCCAAGTAAAGAGAGAGAGAGAGAGAGAGAGAGAGAGAGAGAGAGAGAGAGAGACAGACAGAGAGAGAGAGAGAGAGGGAGAGAGAGAGTTCCCATGTATGACAATTAAAAGTGATCAGAAAGTCCATTCCTTATATAGTGGTATTTAAAGTTTTTTTGGTTTAAGAATTTGTTATTAGAATAGGGAATGATGGATAAATCTATGAAATTTCAAGTTCCTGTAATCTTCAATATTTCTTCTCCTAACAGTTTCTAATTCTCTTTTTATTTTGTTTACATTTACTTATAAATGACAATTTTTTTTATCAAATGAAATGTTTATTAACTTTAGATCAACTTGCTATTTTACTAGCTCAGAAATTTTACTTTCTAAACAGCAAATGTAGTCAAACTGCATTTATATATTTTATATCAGAACTATGTTATATTTGATATAGTACTTACATGTATGTAATTGTTGCACACACATTCCATGAACAAACGTTCTCTTAATTACGCCATCCTTTTTAGTTTTGAGATGTTATTCAGTACATTGCACATACACATGTATATGCAACGTGTTAATGAACAGTTAAGTGTACTATTGACACTATCAATAACACTTTGATGTCTAGTTAATGTAATTATTCTTATGTGTAAAAATTACTACGGATGTTGATGAAAATAAAATTGAACAGTTAAAAAGAGTTTTTTTCTTTTGTGCATGTATACTGGTAATAATCAGATTTATTAAAATCATCTTCAGATTTTTTTTCTTCAAATTTTCATCAAATCACATTACACATTCTTTCTGAGAAATTTTGTTTTCCGTATCGTGTATTCTTACAATCTAAGCGTAATCTTTCACCTCCTTAATACTTCTCAGTGTGGCCTTAAAATGACCCCTATAAAAAATCTCCGAAATAAAAATAAAAGAGTACTTTAATACGTTTTTGTAAGAAGCGAGTAAGTTAAAATTAACAAAATGACGTCAGCCTTGTGAACAAAAGTACCCCCGCCCATGGATCATTACTCTTTTCGAACTACCAGGCCTCAAGGAGTAATTGTTCTTGTTCATGACAATGATTTATACATGCTTGCTTTTGCAGTTATTCTACAATTACCAGCTGAATGCCCCTAATATTTTTTCAACATATTTTAAAGGTTTAAAGGGGCATGATCACGATTTTGGTCAAATTCTATTTTTCTGTTTTTATTATTTACAATGCTTTAAAAATGCATTTATAATGATCAAATAAAATTCCTAACGTTTAACACATTCGTTTTAAATTCAAATATGAAGTTTTTACTTCAACGTTCAAAATGTAAACAAACGCTTTGTTTACATAGCGAAAAATGCTTTGAAACTCGTTTATAACTCAACTAATGACACTCTAATTCGAGTTGCCTATTAAAACTGCCATTCTGAAGCATTGTAAATATTAAAATCGGAAAATTAATTTTTGACCAAAATCGTGACCATTTCCCTTTAATTTTTTTTAAATACAACCTTCTAACACTTGGTCATGGTTTGAAAAAAAAATTACCCTATACAAGTATACATGTATATTATTAAAGTTTTAGATAAACGAAATCACTACCTACTTGTTTTATTGGGATGATAAAAAAAAATCAAACAAAATATCATTTGTTATCATTTTTCTTATCATTCCCCTTGAAAAGGATACTTGTCTTCAATATTAAAAAATTAATGAGAATCAGACATCCAAAAATGCTCCATGCCAAGTAATAGGCTGAAATAGGTTCTGTCGTTGACAAGAACAAGATAGAAAGTCTTCAAGGACAGGAAAAGGTCACGTATTACAACAGATGCTGCAGTTACGAACTGATAATTAAACATGAAAATACTGTATCCGTAGCTGATATTAAGCCCATACATATATGTTATGCATCTAGATTTTTTGCATTTGGTGCTATTACGGATCGGGTACCTTAATAACTCTCTATACTATAAGATAAATTAAAAGTAATTCCATTCAGAAATACACGTCAAGTATTTAAGAAATATCTTCATCCAAGGCCCTTTATAAAAGGTATAATTGCCGTCAACAAGTTTTAGTAAATTCTGAATCCACCGAGAATGCAAAAGACAGAGTAAGGTGTCCAAACCACATTATGTCTAGGACTTAAAACCAAGTTTTAGAAATCCCATTGAATGGCTGTTACAATTAAATTAACCTAGCATAACAAGTATGGGCAAATTTGAAATGCTAGTAGGAAAACAAAATATGAATAGACCGTTTAAAAAAAACGAGGTTAAAGGGAGGAATAAACTCTAAGGTAGGTTGCATTCTCCTTTCACTTTAATATTGAATTATTGAAACGGTATATCATTATAAAATTAAAATAGACAAGAGAAAAATGCATGTTATTCATACATATATGCATGTAGACGTATTTAAGTGATCAAGGAATATACAATCAGTTTACATTCTTGCACTTTCTGAAGGCCAGTTAACCACTAACCACTCTAATAATTCACGAAATTCCCACACGAATTCATGTGCGATGAAGACGGTGGCCTTGGAACACTTCATATAATTATCTCATCAGAAAAACATGGATCCGCACCTCACATAGTATCCCACCACCAAATCTATTTTGCATTTCAAGTGGTTCAAAATTATTCTACACTCTAACATTTAATTTTAGTTAAAAGTATCACGAGTATTTTTCTATTTGTACTTAAATATGTACACGAATAAAAAATATATTCTTCTTATATACAATTACATGTATCAATATTTACAATTTACCGGACCTTATTTAATGGATACTTACTTACTTACCCCCCTCCCCCCTTCGACATTTCTGTTAAATTTCTGTATTTAGAACAAAACTTTAAATTTATTTTATAAGCATTACATTTATTATCATTTTTTACTTGCATGATCTACACACTGTTTACAAATAACATTTTGCTTTAGTTTTACGGATTTCTTTTATCTTACAATGTATATATAATTCCCATCTATAAAAAAAACACACACAAAAAACCCTCCTAATCTTCCATGAGAATAAATTGTTTTGTTTAATCAAGGTACATGTAGGTAGCCAGGACATTTAAACCCTTATCTGTACAACAAGGAAGTAAATTACACAGGTCTCGTAATTATTCTCTCAGGTGTTATCGACGCCATTCCGAACGAAATACTTTTAAGGTCACATTGATGGTAAGTAAGAATAATTGTAACGGATGATGAAAATATTTCCTAAGCGTGATATTGATTTAGTTCAATATCATTGGTTTGGATTAAGTCCAGATTATTTGGTCACTCAATGTTGGGTAATTCTATATGGAAGTTTTTATTACTATTTATAAACCGAAAGTAGTGGCCATTTTGACAAAAATACTTGCGTTTTAAAATTATCTGTCATCGGCCCATAGATTCACTAATGTTTTTGTTTTTAATTTGTTCGTGTTCTTGTATAATTGTATATTGTAAACCAGTGGTGGATTCAGAGGGCGGTGGGGGGGGGGGGGGGGGGCGCACCTGGCGTGCGCCATCTCTAAAATTGTAAAAAATCAAAGTTGAATTATATTCCTTCGATGAAAGAAATCAACAATCAACAAAATCAACAACTTGCAAGTCTTAATTATGAACTTTTTGAAAACTTGTGGAATTATTTTTCTACATTAAATTAATTTCAACGGTTTAGTTTAAAATAAAAACACCCGTCTGTACCGTAAATAGAAAGTCCATTTTAATTACCATCCTTGGGTTCAAATGTGACCAGTCATTCGACTTTGAGTAATTTGTTATACCAGGTACATGTAGTGTCTAAAACGACTCTTCCATGTTTATTATACAATACAAGCTGGCATGGTTTTTTTCAGATTCATAAATATCGGTCTATTAAACTTAATTTTTCTAAACTGATTAATTTATAGCCATTCGTAGGAAAATAGAAATGTTTCTTATATTTCTGCATGGCAGAGGGTTTAAATGGGATTTGTTATGTCTTATATTTACAAATGTTTAAAAATTTACAGTCTTCTGTGCCCCCACCAGGGCTGCCCAAAACCCTTGCCTAAAACTGGCGCCCCCTCTCACTTCAAATCCTGGATCTGCCCCATTTGTAAACCAAATGATCTGGTTAACAAACAAATGAGAATCGCTCTGTTTCATTTTGATCATAAGTCTAAAACTGATTAGTAAGGGAAGCTACCATGCTCGGATCTGGACGGAGGGGGAGGGGGAGGGGGGTCGGTCCCTAGATACTTAAAGCTTATTACATTCACATTGTAAAATTATTAACCCACCCCTCCCCTTGGCAAAAAAATGTCTGGATCCGCGCATGATTATGTACCTTAATGTAATACTTATTATTAGAGATGCCTAGCTAGAAATTGGAAAGTTGGTATAATAGAATTCCAAAAAGTTGATAATGATAAGGAATGGACGAAATCAAAAACCTCTATCTCATAATCTATTTTAGATGTCAAAATGCTTATACATTTGCTTGCATATACATGTATGTATGTATGTATGTGTGTGTGGAGGAGAAACGATTGATTTCTTGCTGATTTTTATGGCAAAATAAATGTTACAGATTTCATTAAATTACTTGCACATTTCTCATATTAGATGGCATTATCTGAATTCCAAATACCACCCGACGCCCAGCATTATTTGTTGTGTGGCACTGAAGACTGTGAGAGGAACTGCCAGTTTTACTGCAATGACTGTCACCAACCAATGTGTGAACAATGCAGAGATGAACATCAGAAGAATACGAAAACCAAGAGCCATGAAGTGGTTCCTTATAAACAACGCAAACGACAACTACCTGTCGAGAAATGCAAGATCCATCCCACAAAAGAAATAGTTCTTCTCTGCGAGGAATGCCAGATTCCCATTTGTTATAAATGCACGGCCACACAAGAACACCGCGGTTATGCGTTTACTGACCTAGAAACCGACTTTGATGAAAAAGTTTCCCTATGTCATGAAGAAATTGCAAAAATTAGAAATTATTTTGAGCCAACTTCTCAAGATTTGAAAAAAGAAATTGCTGGTGATGTCACAGAAATAAAAAAGATTATGGAGGCTATAAGAACTTCCAGGAAGACTGAAGCTGAAGCTGTGAAAAAGCTGGTAGACACAGTCACATCAGAAAATATAAAACAAGTCGGCAAAATTGAACAGTCATTATTAAAAACATTAAACGGCCAAAACCAAGAAATCGATGATTACATCACCTATCTAAATGATTTAATCAAAACGTTTTATGGTTACCTATCTCCATCAAACATAGAACAATTAGCACTTGCTCTCAAATCAGAGAACTTTATCATAAGACCCATACCAGAGACATCGAAACCAAATCCTTCCATATTTACTGCTGGGAATTTCAGCAAGGAAGATGTCACCAAACTACTGGGTAGAATAACTGTTCAAAACACTAAACCAGAGAACAGAAAAATAAAACCCTTGCAGATTGTCTCTACACAATTGAAACCTACAGCAAAAGAAAGAAAACAAGGGAGAGAGAAATCTGGCGTGAAGCAAACACTGTCTCTGTCTTCCTCTGTCACCAAGGTCATGCAGGGAGTTCAAAGTACCAGGTGTTAGACATGCATTTCATATATCACTGGGTAAATCAGGCAGACCCTGGGGCAGTGATATTAGTGGTAACTTTGTCCAAACAGATCTACAGGGGAATCGGCTACAGAAGATACAAGCCAGTGGTGAAATGGAAGGCTACCACACAGTCACACAGGGCGGGGATCTTATCTATTCAGACAAAAAGAACAAAGTCATCAATAGGATAACACCTGATAATACAATCACTGAATTCATTAAAACAGGAGACTGGAGACCACTCAGTATACACTCCTCCCACATCAACGGGGACATACTGGTGGGGATGAGGAATGATGGAGAGGGTAAAATCACCAGGTATAACAAGACAGGGACAGAAATACAGAACATACAGAAAGACAACAAAGGACAGGGACTGTATAGTGACCCATACTACATCACAGAAAACATCAATTGTGATGTCTGTGTATCAGACTGTGACAAACATGCTGTAGTGGTGTTGGATAAATCAGTACGACACAGGTTTTCCTACACAGGTCAGGGGTTAGGGTTTAATCCCTATGGAATATGTACTGATGTACTCGGTCACATCCTGGTGTGTGATAGTTACAGTGACACGGTTCATCTTCTGGATCAGGACGGTCAGTTCTTGTCTCTACTACTCGCACAACAACAATGGGTAGATAATCCCCGTAGTGTGTGTGTGTGGATGAT
Organism: Magallana gigas; assembly: GCF_963853765.1. NCBI lineage: Eukaryota > Metazoa > Mollusca > Bivalvia > Ostreida > Ostreidae > Magallana > Magallana gigas. Next base: position 36,786,182 of record NC_088856.1, read on the forward strand.
GAGAACAATATCTGGGTGGGAAAATTCCTCACCAACACAGTGACAGTGTACAAGTATCTACAGTAAACATTTTATATCTATACAATAATTCATAGGTACTGTGTGTATATTGTTAGACAAAGCAACACCGACACAGTGACAGTATCTACAGTGAACATTATATCCATACATCTTTGAGGTACTTTGTATATGTTGTGAGACAATGTAACCACAACACTGTGAAAGTCTACAATAACCGGTATCCACAGTATACATTGATGTACATATACACCATTCGTTTAAACCTGTGTATGTTTATTTGTTATACATTGTATCAGTTTTATCAATGAGTATTTTCCATTGCTGACAAATTGACAATAAATATGTATTAACAATATCAAATTGTTCTGAGTTATGTTATGTTAGAATCGAAACTACTAGTTTGAATCTTGTTAATTAAAGCTAACAAAAAGACTTTATTTATTAACGGCGTTTTCTATCTTGGTAAGGTAGACGTGTACGGAATATGAGATATTAAAAATCTATGCATGTATTAAAACGTTGTTTCATAAATAAGAAAAGATATTTTAAAAAAGAATAAGTTATCATGTCTTAAGCATCACGTATGGGAAGAATACAATTGGAGAGAGAGAGAAATAGAGAGAGAGAGGCGGACTTGTTCTGTAAGCAATAAAACTGAAAGTAGCTACGTATACCTTGTATGATTATATGATTAAGAAATTCTTTGTTTTCTGATTTGCTGATATAAAAGATAAATAAATAAAAAAAAATGTTACATTCATATTCGCGTGATCTAGGAGGTCACTTCAAAAAAATACTTATATCGTAATCACAAAAGCAACACAACAGTTATTATGGACAAACACCAGTATACCCCAATGCGTTGCGCCAACTGCTATCAAAACATGACTTGCGAGTTGAAAACCCAGACGTACATCATTTTCGTAAAATACACAAAATAATGTAACATGTATATATCACTTTTTTTCAGCGATAACAAAAGCTCGTCAAAATACCTGCTCCTTAAGACATACACAATTAAAGATATTTTCCAAGATGCGTTAATGATATTGTAGATTAGAAAACAATTACATGTACTTTGAATTCAATGGAAAATACTACAAACACATTATAGGCTGTAGTGTAACATGGTGGGATACCATCACCTGAAATGTCATATACAAGAGTGTACCAAATCACAAATCATTTTATGTCATAAATACCAATTCGCAAAGTTCTCTATCATGGACGATTTTAAGATAACGGCTTAGTAACATTTAACGACACAAAAAAAGTTCTAGAATTTTTAGATACCGGCAATACCTGTAAAGAACATGTAGAATTCTCAATCCACGAGAGGTTACTCAGAAAAGGAAGTAGACCCAATTATTACTTTTATAGACAAAACAAAAAGACGTACTTAATGGTCTAAAAAGCAAACGACGTCAACCAAATGCTACAATTACTAGAACATCCCGAATGTAAAGTGTTTAAAAAACACATTCTTAAACACTGGAACAGTTTGGAAACAAACACAATTTGCTGAGAGATATTCATCAACGAACCAATAATTTACCACAGAAAATACAAAAACATGAGCAAATGAAAATCCAATCACACTTACCTTAAATCGTAAAACTTATAAATAAGGTGAACCCCTGATAATGACGGTCCTTCCAAAAAAAAAAAATCACATTTCTTTAAAAAAAAATCCTGCCGAAACACTCTGCTTTCATTGTAACATTTTCTTTTGCAATAAATAAGTTGTCTAGACTGTCGCATCCAAGTAAATTTACAAAAATTCTATTTTGTTAAGCGAATAATTATATAACCTTTAAGCATTTCATACGTCAAATCTGTCTGTATTGAACAACATATTATTTTCTAAAAGCACAAAATAAACAGAAACCCTTCCTCACCACACGCTTAAGCATACAACAAAACAAGAAAACAAATCATTGATAATCATTAATGATGAAAAAATATTCCAATACAAATGTGCGAAAGAATCGAACCTTTAAAAAGGGAAACTATTTTTGCTACAGTGTAATCCAACTCTGCGGGCTAGCACTGACCTCTATCGGTCATTTACTTAAACACGATAACGAAAACGACGTGGTGATCCGAATGGATGCATGCTCACTGCACATATTACGGAAATATGGTGCTTTTGCGTGGATGGAATGGTGTGGAAACTCACAGATGAAGTGGCATTTGCTTTGATGATGGTTGATGACTGAAATTTCTTGTGTTTTGGTGATAGTTTCCTTTCAATCACACTGACTCTCAGTAAGAATCGAACATTTCCTATAATTTTTATCTCTTGTGAATCGAGAATTGTCTCCATTTTTCGATGGATACTGAGGACATCCTTTTAAGAATAGGATATAGTATTATGACACGTGAAACCTTATTCGTAAGGTTTCCTTTCATATTTTTTGACACTACATCAAAACAAAGATATCCTTGGGAATCTGACTACTGATTTCGGAGTACAGTTCACACACTCAATGCTTACAATCATAGTTGTTACGTCGAATTAGATTGTCGCAAACATAGTCTCTGAGGTGATGTTCATATTTGGAAAAGTCTAAACATGTATATCACATTAGGTTGATTTATTTCTGCCATAAAAATATTTTATCCACATTAAGAGAGGTCATCAACTTGATAAGTTTTGTACTCCCTTTTTGACTTTTAGGTCACCATTCATGTTCTGAGCTGTTACATCATGTATGTTTCAAAAGTTGTTCAAACGTCTAAGATAATAGATATACAGTAAAACTCGGTTATAGCGAAGTCCCAGGGACCAATGGAATTACTTCGTTATATCCGTAATACGTTATATCCGTATAACGAATTCGTTATAATATTTATAGCGAATTCGCTATATTTATGTTTTCTTTCACCAGACTGTATCTTTTGTTAACTGATGCCTAAATTAAAAATACATTACTTTGATACCTTTAATAAACGGATTGTGAATTGAACAAAATATATGAAAATAATTCATTCAAACTATTATGTTAAATGGTAGTGTAATTTTTTTTAAACAGTAAAGACATTCGTTATAAAGGTGTTACATTTCGTTAGTATTCACCTTAACGGGACTCAAAATCAGTTCGCTATATCCGTAAATTCGTTATATCCGAATTCGTTATAACCATGAAATTTTGCAAAGATTTGTTAAGCGTATTACCGGGGACTCGAAAAAAACTTTGCTATATCCGAGAATTCGCTATATCCGTACTAAACGAGTTTTGCTGTAGAATGAACTTCACAAAAAGGATGGAGGATAGATAAGACTAACACATACATGTACAATCAAATACTAAGTTTTCTTTTTTTCTTAATCGCCAGCATGCCTTCGAGGTTAAAGTAATCCATAACCTTTTCCCTATATCAGGCAGGACGGGCATTGTGTTCCAAAGTCGGGCACTCTTGTCGTCCTCTTCCCATCCCCAGTTTCAACGGGCCTTAAAAACGAATGCTGAAATTACATGTATACTTGTAAAAATACAGATCAAAGATGTACATCTGTATACATCGACGGTGTATGTAATTACCAGTATGCTCAAGTTTAATGGTTACCCTCCTTTCGCGAAAAGATAAATATTATTATATGTAGTGTAAAGTTATTGAAATAGTTTTTCTGTCCTTGGATTAATTTATTTTCCTAAACTTTAAACTGTGCGCTTACAACATTAAAACTGTGTACTAGGTTCAAAGTCAATCAATGCCATTTTGTTCAAAGTTAATCATTAAATGTCACATTTCATATTTTGTGACCTTTGAGTTAATATATCAAGGTACAATGTAATTTTAAATTGATAAATTCAAGGTTGATGTTATACGTGCCAATATGTATTGTGATTACAAAATCATTTTTTTTCTGGTTCATATTAAGAATTACTTTATGTATATGGTTTGCACACTGTGGGTTCTTTTTTTGGGTATTAGTTAATTAGATGCATTATGATTACGTCAATATTTAGTTCATAGCTTTATTTATTTAAGCTTGTAGTCTTAAAATATTAGCATGTAAATGAGGAATCATTTTGAACTTTGTATTTAATGTACACACAACTTTTAAGTCTTTAGTCCCAATAAATCAGAAATCCGTTTGATTAACAGTCATTATTGAGAAATGAATTTTTAATAGATTTTATTCTTTTCAAGATTTATTTTTTATTTTCTTCAAAATACAACCAAAAATAGGCATTTTGACATGATTTTAATTTACCTACGTTTATATATATATCAGCTAAGATAACAATACTATGTTCTTGTGAAGATGATATCCCTAGAATGAAATTCTATGTGATTTGTTAAAGATGTACTTTTATCTCTGAGAGAGAGAGAGAGAGAGAGAGAGAGAGAGAGAGAGAGAGAGAGAGAGAGATCCCATGTATGACAATTAATAGTGATTATAAAGTTCATTCCTAGTATAGTGATATTAAAAGTTTTTTTTTGTAAAAGAATTTGTTTTAAGAATTGGAAATGATGGATAAATCTACGAAGTTTTAAGTTCCCGTAATCTGCAATATTTCCTCTGTTAACAGTTTCTAATTTTCTTGTTGTTTTATACCTGTACTTATAAATGACATTTCTTCTATGAAATGAAATGTTATAATAACTTTATGATCTATTTGCTCTTTTACTAGCTGCTCTTGAACATAAACTACTTAGAAATTACACTTTGTAAACAGCAAATGTAGCCAAACTGCATTTATATATTTCATAACAGAACATTGTTATATTTGATATAGTACATACATGTATGTGATTGTTACACAAACATTCCATGAACAAACGTTCTCTTATTTACGCCATCCTTTTCAGTTTTGAAATGTTATGCAGTACATGCACATGTATATGGAACATGTTAAGAACAGTTAAGTGTACAATTGACACTATCATTAACTCTTTGATGTCTAGTTAATGTAATTATTTTTATGTGTAAAACTTATTTCTGATGTTGATAAAAATAAAATTGAACAGTTAATTTTTTTTTTCTTTTGTACATGTATACTGGTAATAATCAGATTTATTGAAAATCATCTTCAGATTTTTTTTTTATCAAATTTTCATCAAATCACATTACACATTCTCTCTGAGGAAATTTTTTCCCTATCGTGTATTCTTACAAACTAAGTGTAACCGTTCACCTCCTTAATACTTCCCAGTGTGGCCTTAAAATGACCCCTATAAATTTTTCTGAAGTGATAATAAAAGAGAACTTAAGTAAGTCTGCTTTACTTTTTAATACGTTTTTGTAAAAGGCAAGAAACGAGTAAGTTAAAATTAACAAAATGACGTCACCCTTGTGAACAAAAATACCTCCGCCCCTGGATCATTACTCTTTTCGAACTCCCAGACCTCAAGGAGTAATTGTTCATATTCATGATAATGATTTAAATATGCTTGCTTTTGCAGTTATTCTACAATTACCAGCTGAATGCCCCTGATATTTTTTCAACATATTTTGAGGGTTTAATTCTTTTAAAATAAAACCTTCTAACACTTGGTCATGTTTGAAAAAAAATTACCCTATACAAGTATATATTATTAAAGTTTTAGATGAACGAAATCACTACCTACTCGTTTTATTTGGATTATAAAACAAAAATCAAACAAAATATCATTTGTTATCATTGAACAAGATATTTGTCTTCAATGAGAATCAGACACCCAAAAATGCTCCATGCCAAGTATTTGGCTGAAATTGGTTCAGTGGTTGACAAGGAAAAGATGGCAAGACCTCAAGGACAGGAAAAGGTCACGTATTAGAACAGATTCTGCTGTTACACACTGATAATTAAACATGAAAATACCGTATCCGTAGATGATATTAAGCCCATACATATATGTTATGCATCTAGATTCTTTGCATTTGGTGCTATTACATGTATGGATCGGGTACCTTAATAACTCTCTATGCTATATAATAAATTAAATAGTATTTGCACTCAGAAACACACGTCAAGTATTTTAGAATTATCTTCATTCAAGGCCCTTTATAAAAGGTATACTAGTAATAGCCCTCAACACGTTTCAGTAAATTCTGAATCCACCGAGAATGCAAAAGACAGAGTAAGGTTTTCAAACCACATTATGTCTAGGACTTAAAACCCAGTTTTAGAAATCCTATTGAATGGCTGTTACATTTAAATTAACCTAGCATAACAAGTATGGGCAAATTTAAAATGCTAGTAGGAAAACAAAAGATGAATAGACCGTTTTAAAATAAACGAAGTTAAAGGAAGAAAGAAACTCTAGGGTAGGCTGCATTCTCCTTTCACTTTAATATTGAATTATTGAAACGGAATATCATTATAAAATAAAAATGGACAAGAGAGAAATGCATGTTATTCATACATATATGCATGTAGATGTATCTTAGTGAACAAGGAATATACAATCAGTTTACGTTCTTGCACTTTCTGAAGGCCTTGTAATCACTAACCACACTAATAATTCACGAAATTCGTACACAAACTCATGTGCGATGTAGACGGTGGTCTTGGAACACTTCATAATTATCTCATCAGAAAAAATGGATCCGCGCCGCGCATAGCATCCCTCAACCAAATCTCTTTTGCATTTCAAGTGGTTCAAAATTATTCTACACTCTAACATTTAATTCTAGTTAAAAGTATCATGAGTATTTTTCTATTTGTACTTAAATATGTAACGAATAAAAAATATATTCTTCTTATATACAATTACATGTATCAATATTTACAATTGACCGGACCTTATTTAATGGATACTTACTTACTTACCCCCCTCCCCTCCCCCCTTCGACATTTCTGTTAAATTTCTGTATTATAAACAAAACTTTAATTTATTTTATAAGCATTACAGTTATTAACATTTGTTACTTGCATGATCTACACACTGTTTACAAATAACATTTTGCTTTAGTTTTACGGATTTCTTTTATCTTACAATGTATATATAATGCCCATCTATTTAAAAAAAACTCCTAATCTTCCATGCGAATAGCTCGTTTTGTTAATTCAAGGTACATGTAGGTAGCCAGGAGATTTAAACCCTTATCTCTACAACAAGGAAGTTATATACACAAGTCTCGTATTCTCTCAGGTGTCACTGACGCCATACCGAATGAAATACTTTTTAGGTCACATTGATGGTAAGTAAGAATAATTGTATCTATATGTGATGATGGCAAATATTTCCTATGCGTGATACTGATGTAGTTCAATATCATTGATATGGGTTAAGTCCTGAATATTTGGTCGCTCAATGTTGGACAATTCTATATGGAAGTTCCTTTTACTAAACCGAAAGTAGTGGCCATTTTGAACAAAATGACTTGCGTTTTAAAATTCTCTACCATCAGCTTATACATTCACTAATGTTTTTGTTGTTAAATTGTACTTGTTCTTATGTAATTGTATTTTGTAAACCAGTGGCGGATTCAGAGGGGTGTGCACCCAGCGCGCGCCCCTTCCAAAATTGTCAAAACAAATTTAAAGTTAAATTATAATCTTTCGATGAAAAAAAAATATACACTTTTCGAGTCTATTAATTATGAACTTTTTGGAAACTCATGGGATTTCTCTACATTAAATTGATTTCAACGTGTTGTATAAAATAAAAATACCCGTGTGGAAAGTACAGTCTGTACATATAAAGTCCATTTTAATTATACATGTACCCTCTCCTTGGGTTCAAATGTGACCGGTTATTCGATTTTAAGTAATTTGTTATACTAGGTACTAATCTGAGATTCCTCTGACTCTAACCCCCGCTTTTATATTGTGACTTGCGGGGGTGAGCAAGGCACAATATAAAAGCGTGGGTTAGAGTCAGAGGAATCTCAGTATAACTAGGTGCATGTAGTGTCTAAAACGACTCTTCCATGTTTATTATACAATACAAGCTGGCATTGTTTTTCAACTTCATTAACATCGTCCCATTGAACTTAATTTGTTTAATCTGAATAATTTACATAATGTACAGCCATTCGTAAGAAAAAAAGACATGTTTCTTAAAGAAGATGGGTGGATAAGGCGTGTAAAATGCCCATACGCAGTCGGACAGGCTACTGAAAAATTAAAGTATCAACAAGTAATAACTTTCCAAAAAGCTTGCCTGACTAAACAAAATTATTCAATAGAAGCATGCATGTAACAATTAGGCTATCTTATCAGAAATGAATTTAAATTTTCGCTGCTGATCATAAATTTATAAACGGAACGTGCAAATTACGGACTAAATGTCAGTCTTTTCCTCGATCTAGAACATGTTAATATATATCAATTGAAATTCATTTATTTTATTAATTCATTTTTTTTATACATATCATATAAGTTTATGTAAGCTTGAAAGCTGGAGAGTAAATAGTCGTTTTTTTTAATTGTACATGTATTTGTTATATTATTTAAGATACGAAATCAACTGAAAGGCATTTTTCAACCATATGAAATATGAAAGGGTATACAAACACGTTTTGATTTTGAATGTGTGTGGGCAGCTTAATCAAAATCTTCTTGACAAGCAATTTAAAAAGGGTGAATTCTCAAATTCATGATAAAACCCTAACTGTAACTTCAATTCAATTATAATTCCTTATTTTCAGTTTCATTTATTGCATGCTCCTACAAAAATGGAGGGGGGGGGGGGCAAATCCATGATATTTCCATTTATCCTATAAAGTTAAGAAAAGTGCCAGCTGCCAAAAAAGTGGGGAGGGGGAAGCAGCCTCCCTCACCCCAACTACCGATGCTACGTGCCTGTGATGTAAACACATGGTGTGCTCTGGGGTATTCGCATGATCCCAATTAACGGACTCGTCAACTCGCGCGCAAAAACTATGAATGAGACATTATGGCGCAAAATCCTGCTATTACCGAGAGCCATGGAGAGGGGGTCAGATGAATTTTTGACATTTGTTTTGTAACAGCTATATACATTTATATTATACTTTGGTTCGGATGTTTTGGAAGAAATCAATCAAATTAAGAAACACATTTGATTAGTAATTGTTAGATGTAGTAAGGTACGTTTAGTAAGATTTGCGAGTAATGATCCCTTTTCAAGATTAATGAAATCGCCCAACTGAAAGAAAATCGGGTCACACCCCGCTATGGCGATTTAGTTCCTCCAGTTGTGTATATATATATATATATATATATATATATATATATATATATATATATATATATATATATATATATATATATATATATATATATATATATATATATATATATATATATATATCTATATATATATATCTATCTATCTATCTATCTATCTATCTATCTATCTATCTATCTATCTATCTATCTATCTATCTATCTATCTATCTATCTATCTATCTATCTATCTATCTATCTATCTATCTATCTATCTATCTATATATATATGTTTTAATCCAAACTGATGACTCTCTTGTAATAATGATAATCCAACACCAATTATTACTTACATTGTACCGTTAAGGTAATAGGCAATATGTTACAACTTGTTGCGATGACCCCCTTCCCCTTTTTCACCGTTCAAATATGGTGGAATGCTGATCTATTTTCAAATCAGGATTACACACGTGTACTGCATGGTGAACGTCCGTTTTACTCGAAAACAACTCTTGCTCGCTGTTGTTATTACATGCCATATAACATTTTCATCAATTGTGAATGTAAATACTGACATCTTAAACATGCATCGGTCAAACTCTTTTGTGAAATATCATGATATTGCTTGTCCCATTGTCTGCACTGTTTCGGAGATTGCACCTTTTAAACCTTAGATATGCCTGACGTCATGAAAATTCATTGAAAACAATAAATATTTAACGAATAATTGATTTTTAACCTATAGGTATGTTCAATACTTGGAAAATGTTGACTCAAACAGGCGTGTACGTATCAAAACCTACAAATACTTTCATTTGTTTTTAGAACTTCAGGGATTTTTTTTATAGAGTGGGTTGTGCTCCATATGTTTTCATAGTCTAATTAAGGTCTATTGGAAAACAAACCGATTTCAAACAACAAAAACGTGGAAAGATGACCCACTATACATTAAAAATATAATTTTGTATCCCAACAAATGTACGTTTTGAAAAAATAATACAAGTCCAATAGTTCGTGGCCTTAGTCACACATAATATTTAAAAATCCCACTTTGTTGTGTCTGAAATGGCTCAGTGGTTAGAGGACCTGGCATAAGTTAACCTCATATAACTATGGTTTTTTTGTTAAGGGTTCGATACCACCAAAATTTCCGACAATATTTTTTGTTAAATATATTAAAAACTGACTATAGTTCGAAATTTTGCTTTTGCAAAGTTTTATTATAATATATTTGAATAGATTTAATTGGGGGAAAATAAATTCAAAATTGTAATCCACTACTAAACCGAATGGGCATTTGCGCCATCTTATTCCCCCATCTTCTTTCTGCATGGCAGGGGGGTTTGATGTGGTTTTGTAGGTCTTTTATTTACAAATGTTTAAAAATTTAAAATCGTCTTCTGGGCCCCTACCAGGGCTGCCCTGTTCCCTTGCCTAATACTGGCGCCTCTAACTTCATCCATTTAACTATAATGCCTAACTAACTGGTCTAGGCCCTATATCAAGTGACCCCACTTATGTGCAAAACGTTTGGAAATCGGAATTTAGTAACTTACATAATCCCTCCACAGATTTAGCCAGCAATGACGCTTTTCTCCAACGTGTCAAAGAATCGGTAAACTTCATGGAAAATAATATGATGGACCCCCTTAGAGAACATTATCCTTACATTAACAGACCTATAGAACTCGGTGAAGTAAAAAAAATGTTATTATGAAATCTAAAAATGGAAAATCCCCTGGTGTTGATGAAATTCCAAATGAAGTGCTTAAATACAATTATGTTCTTCATCGTCTCTTTATGTTATAATTTGAGTCCAATATAATTTCCTCTGTTTGTTGACCAGCTATTATATGTCTTATTTTAAAAGATTCTAACAGTGATCCAAGAGTACCGCTTTACTATCGAGGAATCAGTCTATTATCAACTATTTATAAAATGTACAGTTCCATTTTAAATCATATATTGGTACCTTATTTAGAAGATAACAACCTGCTTGTTGATGAGCAAAATGGATTTCGACGTGAACGCTCTTGCACGTACTGACCAAGTTTCTACACTTAACAGTATTATACAGAATAGAAAAGAAATATTCGTGGCGTTCATCGATCTACAAAAAGCTTTCGATAAGGTTGACCGTGATCTTTTAAAATTCTCCCTCTTACATAAAGGAATCGACGGGGATTCTTACTTTTATGAAAACACCGTATCGTGTGTAAGAGTCAGTGAGTTGTGTACTGACTGATTCTCTACTTTAGCTGGTGTACGATAAGGAGACAACTTATCACCGACCCTCTTTTGCTCATTTCATCAACGATCTCGCTATATTTAAAACAAATTAAAGAACTGTGGAAAAGTATAACGTTGGGCGAAATCAATTTAAGTATTGTATTGTATGCTGATGATATTGCTCTTTTATCCGACTCAAAAGAAAATTTGCAAAAGATACTGGATACTGTGTCTTATTGGTGTGCAAAATGGCGTCTTAAACTAAATATGAAAACATCAGGAAAAAAGGATCTCGAAGCGATTTTCAGTTCCAAATTAACAACAATATTCTCCAGTACAATACAGATTATAAATTATATCTTGGTGTAATATTTTATGAAAAACTGAATTCCAAAACAACGCCGATACTTTATCAAAAGCTGGTGGAGGCATGGTTTCCAAAATTCGTCCATATAAAGAAATAGGAATTTCAACTCTGAAAAATTGTTTTTAAATTGTGTAGCACGATTTTTGGATTCTTGTAGTGAAGTGTGGGGCCTCCAGAATTATCATTCTATTGAAATAATACAGAATCGAGCCCTACGTTTTTACTTAGGCGTTCACAGATTTACATCTTCATCAGCGCTACACGGGGAATTTGGATGGAAACTCTCTTATTATAGACACTATATTAACGCCGTGCGATTATGGAATCGATCGCTGACAATGGAAGACAATCGGATAACAAAGCGTGTTTTTTTTGTGATACTTTAATCAAACTGGTATATCTAGATGGACATCGCGCATTAAATCACTATTTAAATCTATGAATCTGTTACATATTTATGATAATTTATCAGTCTGTGATGTTAATGAATTTGAAAACAAGCTGTTTCTTTCTAATGAAAATGAATGGTTAGGAAAGATAAACCAACTACCAAAATTGCGATTATATAAAAGCATTAAAACAAATTTTAAAACTGAAATTTACCTTGAAATGAACATTTCAAAATATCAAAGATCTATTTTTGGCACAATTTAGATGTGAGATATTCCCAATAAAATTGAAACAGGGCAATATAAGGGGGAAATCTCTTGAAGAAAAGATATGTCATTTTTGTGAATTAAATGAAATAGAAGACGAGAGTCATTTTCTGTTGAATTATTGTGCAGTGTATTCCGACTTTAGAAGAGAATTATTTAATAATGTAGGATATAATTCCAACTGTAGTAATGTCAAATTTAGACTGTATTATTTTTCTACTGTCAAATTTTCCGAGACAAATCTAAATATTTACTTGAATCTTTACCTTTATAGACATTCAATCATTACTGTATAAAAACTCAATGCGCAATATGTGTATATATCATATATACCCGGTACATATTGTGTTATAATTGTATTTGCAGTGACATATAGGCCTAATAGGACGAGTGTTTCATTATCTATTTTGTATAACATTTTGTAATTTGTTATAACACACGTCACTATGATAAATTATTTACTTCCTTACTTACTTCAAATCCTGGATCCGCCCCTGTTGTAAAATAAATGATCTGGTAAGCAAACAAATGAGAATTGCTTTGTTTTTATTTTGATCATAAGTCAAAAACTGATTAGTAAGAGAAGCCACTATGCTCGGATCTGGACGGAGGGGGAGGCGGTGGGTCCCTAGAAACTTAAAGCTTATTCGTCCATGTTGTATAATTATTACACCCCCCCCCATCCCTCTGGCAAACCCCTCAGACACCCCCTTGGCAAAAAATGTCTGGGTCCGCGCATGAGTATGTACATGTACCTTAATATAATTATTGTTATTAAAAATGCCTAGGTAGAAATTCAAAAATTGGTATAGAAATACAAAAAGTTGAT